>NC_057390.1:82139098-82814136 GCF_019320065.1 Cervus canadensis | reverse complement strand
AAAAAAAAAAAAAAAAAAAAAAAAAGACATGGTGGCCAGTAAAGTGAGAAGGTCTAATAAGTCACTAACTGGAATTCCAGACAGAGATAACACAGAGGATGGGGGAGAAGCAGTGCTTAAAGAAAGACATCAATCATCAGATTCAGGAACTATAACAATTCTCCAGGGTTTCTTTTTTGCCACATTTGAGCTGGAATATGGCAATATAGGAGATGTAGAAAAGTGGGTTCCATCCTTGGGTCAGGAAGATCCCCTGGAGGAGGGCATGGCAACCTACTCCAGTATTCCTCCTGGAAAGTCCCATAGACAGAGGAGACTGGAGGATACAGTCCATGGGGTCGCAAAGAGCATGACTGAAAGAGCTGAGCATGCACACATGAACATGGCTTTGTCTACTCCAGGGTTTACTAAACACATCTGCAGGTTAGAAACACCTGGGGATTTTTTTAAACTTTCCAAAGCTCAGGCAAACAAAACAAAGCAAAAACAATTTCCAAGTAGAATAAATAAATAGAAATCCATACCTAGTTACATCACAATGGAACTACAGAACACCAAAGACAATGAAAAGATTATAAAAGCAGCAACCGTAACAAAGCAGATCACCTTCAAAGGACAATACAGATAACTGCTGATGTCTCTGCAGCAAAATTAGAAGGCACGGTGCTGCAAGGAAATGAATGCCGATTTGAACCCTATACAAGGACAAAACCATCTTCAAGGATGAGAGCTGATTAAGTAAACTGTAGAGAAAAACTGAGAGCAGTTTTTTAAAAAATGTATTTCAGGGGAATTTCCCGGCAGTCCAGTGGTTACAACTTTGCACTCCCATTGCAAAGGGTGTGGGTTTGATCCCTGGTTGGGGAACTAAGTTCCCACATGCCTTCACGGTGTGGCCAGAAAAATAAAAAAGTATTTTAGGAAGAGGAGTCTTTAGAAGGAATGGCTACCTCAAAGGCAACTCAGGGTATCTAAAATTGAACTTCTAACCTGCCCCCAGTCTGGTCTCCTCTGGGGTTTTCTGCCTCAGTGAGTGATAATGATAATTACGCAAACCAGAAACAGAAGTCATCTCATGTGCCTTCTCCCTCACCTCCCCCAGATCCGGTCACCCCCATGACCAGTCATCTCTGCTTCCCAGGTATCTCTTAAATCCACCCCGCTAGTCCCCCTCACGTCCACGGTTGCCAAGCTGTTGCCGTGTTTGGTTAACCCGCTGCACCCAGCCTTCCAGCTCCCAGATGTCCCCCTCTGATTTGCTCTCCACACTGTATCCTGGGTGATCTCTTTGAAATGCAGACCTGACATCATCTCGCCTTGGTTTTAAACATGAACTGACATCTCATTACTCTTGAGATAAAAACAAGTCTTTAACAGGTGATGGAAGGTCTGTGTGGTCCTGCTTCTCAGACTCACCTCTGCCTTCCCCCTGCCTCTGCCCGCAGCCCCTCTGAACTCTCATTGTGCCCTTTGTTTTGCCCACATAGGCTGTTGTCCCTGTGTTTTCACTACAAAGAGGATCCTTCCCGTCCTCTTTTGCCTGGTTAAGGTCACTCATCCTTCAGACCTCTGGTCAATTGGTACTTCCTCCAGGAAGTCTGTCTTGATCTCCTTGATGAGGTCCACTCTATCTATGAACATTAAATACACTCGTAGGACCACCATAGCCTCATCTATGACACTTATCACAGGAGCAACTTCACACTTATTTCTGTAATTAATTATGCTCTGGTTCCCCCACTGGACTTTCCCTTCCAACAGGAAACAGCCTTCCTCTTTTCCACCCATCAGTATATCTCCAGGACTAAGGCAACAATAGACACATAGTAAACATTCCCCAAATAATTGTCGAATTGATGAATTCCATCCTGGGATCTCCCTGCTGTGACATTCTAGAAGATGCAGGTTCACTTCTTTTTCACCTCCAACAAGAGAATCGTGGTTCTTGTAGAAGTGAATTGTGAGTCAGTGCTGAAGGAGATAATTGGAAAAAGGAAGAATTGGGAATTGGAAAAAGGGAGGGAGAAAAACTCAGCAGAACTGGAGTTATGGCTTTCTGCGGTGAAGCTTGGGGGAGATGAAGGAAGTCATGGGAGAGTAAGTGGGCGTGTGGCAGGTGTTTGGGTTCTGAGGTTATCCAAGCAGAGCCGAGACCACCCACCCACCACGGGGCTGCGAACGGAAGCCGCTCAGCTCTGCCAAGCAGGTTAGATAAAGATCAACAGAGGCCTTTTCCATTCTGAGGATGTACATTCTTCATGTCTCTGGGACTGTGGCGAGACCCAGGAGGCAGGAATAAACAATTCTGAGTCATGAAATCATTAAGGCATTGAACATTTGGGTAGAAGAACAGACACACAAAAAAGATGCTTCCTGTACACGTTACTTGCAACAAAGCCTAATTCTTTTCGTTAAGACTCTCACTGACCCTTGGGACTGGGATTCTGAAATGGAAGGTAATTATGCAGTACTTGTCTTTGTTAATTTAAGATGTGTAAAGGGTGGTTAATTCTTTGTTCCATGAGCTGCTTTAAGATTTAATTCTGGTGAAACAAAAATATTTTTATAAAGGTTTTCATAGATTTCACCTGCAACTTGAGTGTCTCCGGAGCTGTAGAGCTATATTTCCAACACACTGCCTCCCCAGACTCCCAAACTCCGTTCATCCCCAGTCAACTGCTCCTCCTGCTGGGTCCCCATCTTAGCATCTAGCCATCTGGTGCCAAGCTAGAAACCCAAACATCGTCCTTCATGCTATTTTATTCAAACCCCCTGACACACTCCAGCCCAAGACCTCCTTTCCCATCCACTGTATCCTCCCAGCCCAGCCCTGTCTCCTCTCCTGGCTGGTTGCCATCCTGGTCTCCCCAACTCTAGTCTTGCCCCCTCCCCTCTATCTCCCCACTGGGAGTAAAGGCAGGGGCTATGGGCAGAGCTGCTGTGGGCAGGAGACCAGAGACCTAGGGAAAGAAGGTAAGCTCTGGGGCAGCTGGTGACCCCCAAGGCCAGGCTTGCTCAGACTTGGCTTTCTCTTTCAGTCCTTGCCTGGGTGACTCAGCTCTGTTTCATGGTTTGAGAAAGTCAAAGTGTTTATTCATTCAACAAACACTTGTTGAGCACTTGCTCTATGTTCCAGGCCCTATTCTGGGCTCTGGGGGCATAGTGACAAACCAGTCAGTTTCTGCCATGTTTATCCTAGAGCCAGTGAATAAATCTATTGTCCTTTTGAACATTGAAATGAAGAAAGCAAAGGAGGGTAAGGGGAGTGAGCAAGGAGGGATGTGGGGACATGGGTGTTGTAGATACATAGTGAGGTGGGCCCTTTAGTTGAAAATGTGGAGGAGGGACTTCCCTGGTGGTCCACTGGGTAAGAATATGCATTGCAATTCAGAGGACATAGGTTTGATTCCAGGTCAGGGAACTAAGATTTCACGTGACTCAGGGGGACTAAGCCTGTGTACCACACTAGAGAGTCGGTGCGCTGCATGAAAAACCCCCATGATGCAGTAAAGATCCCGTGTGCCACAACTAAGACCCAATGCAGCCAAATAAATAAATATTACAAAAGAAGAAAGAAAGAAAATGTGGGGAAACAGGCTTCCAACAGAAGGGACAGCAAGTGCAAAGGCCCTGAGACCAGGATGGAGGGTGAGTGTGGCTGAAGCTGAGAGGAGGAGCAGATGAGGTCAGGGAGAAGCAGGGGCCAGGCCAGGAACAGCCTGAAGGCCACCTTGGAGAGGCAGCATTGCAGAAATGCTGTGCCTTGATGTAAACTCCCAAGTTCTTACAGAGATCCTCCTGTCGGGGGGTGTCCATCGCGGTCCTGTTGGTGGCCGCCTAGTGTCCATGGCAGGCGGTGGACGGGCGACCCCTGGTGATGCACGTGGGGCTGGATATTCGTCTGTTGTTCTTGATCTCCTTCCTTTTCTGTGCAGCCAGGCTGGAAGCCTGTCAACCACACGTCCCAGGCTCCCTGGCCAGGCGGGTTCTCACAAGGAGGCCGTGGCCCCAGGTTAGAAGGCGGGTGTGTTGGTTAGCTGGGACTGTTGTAATAGAGCACCACAGATGGGCTGGCTGACGCAACATTTACTGTCTCTCAGCTCTGCAGGCCGGAAGTCCAGGGAGGGCTGGTACCTTCTGGGGATCAGGAGGGAGAATCTGCTCTGGGGCTCCCCCTGGCATCTGGAGGTTTGCTGGTTTCTTTGACTTGTAGAAGCATCACCGGGATCTTGGCCTTCATCTTCACATGATGCTTGCGCAGTGTGTATGTCTGTGTCCAATTTTCTCCTTTTTGTAAGGAACATGGTCCTGTTGGAGTAGCATCCACCTGACTCCAATATGACTTCAGCTTAACTAATCACATCTGTGATGACCCTGTCTCCAAATAGAGTCACCCTCTCAGGGACTGAGGGCAGGATTTCAGCAGATTTCACAGAGACACATGCAACAGTAGCAGCAGGCAAAGATATGAGTCCATCTGCTCATGCTGGCGGCTCTGGGGCAGCAGTGGCCTGGGTCCAACAACATCGGGGCAAGCTCGGACGTGGCCCCAAACTGGCACTGATGCTTCCTCATCTCTGCCTAGTGCCCGCTCTACACCTCCAGCCTGGAAGTGGTAGCAGCTCTCTGGTCCCTTGGTCACACCCCCTCCCCTTCTCTCGGTTACCCCTTCTCACACCTTTGTCATGAGCTCCTTGAATTAAATTCCTCTTCGCTTGAAATATTTAGTGAGGTTTCTGTTTCCTGACTGGCCTCTGATTGATATGTACACCAAACAGCAGTTCAGAGAAACACAAATAGATCTAGAATGCAGAGCTCAAGAGGTTGTCTGTGTGTGTGTGTGTTGATTCTAAAATTTGCATGGGGATGCATTGGACCAAGAAAAACGAAATGATTTTAAAGAGCAATAACAAAACAGAGGATTTAGACTACCAGACTCCAAAATTTATTATGGTGCTACAGCGTTTAAGACAGCTCGGTAATTGCCAAGGATAGACACATAGATCAGCGGGGCAGAACAGAGAATCCAGACACAGACTGGCACACACTGGGTCCACTTGATTTTTCGCAAAGGTGAAAGTCTAGTGCAGTGAGGGCAAGGGTGGTCTTTTCAGTAAAAGGTGTTGGGGATTATTAGGTACCCTTTCAGGAGAAAAATGAACTGTGATCACTACTTCGTGCCATACACACATGCCAATTCCAGATGGATTGTAGACACATTTTTTCAAAGCAAAACAAAACTTTTCTAAAAAGGAATATAGGAGAATATCTTCATGATCTTGGGGTAGGCAAATATCTTAAGACACAGAAAGCACTAACCTTAAAAGAAACAGTGATAAATTATACAGCATTAAACATCTGTTCAAAAAAAAAACACAAAGCAAAGCACAGAATGGGAGAAGAAATTTGCCATACGTATGTTTGACGTGAGACTTGAATTCTGAATATACGCCTTCAAATAAATAAGACAGATGACCCAATAGAAAACCTTGAACAGACACTTTACAAAAGAGCACATTCACATGTGTAATAAACCTACTAGAGCACTCAACTTTATTTATTAGTCAGGGAAATAGAAATTAAGACTACAATGAGATACAGCTACACACTCACAAGAATGACTGAAGTTAAAAAGTCGACAATTCCAAGTGCAGAAATGAAGCAAAGTTAAAGTTGCTCAGTCATGTCCGACTCTTTAAGACCCCATGGACTGTATAGTCCATGGAATACTCCAGGCAAGAATACTGGAGTGGGTAGCCATTCCCTTCTCCAGGGGATCTTCCCAACCCAGGGACCGAACCCAGGTCTCCCACATTGCAGGCAGATTCTTTACCAGCTCAGCTACCAGGGAAGCCCAAGAATACTGGAGTGGGTAGTCTATCCCTTCTCCAGTGGAAATGATGTGGACTAATTGAAACACTCAGATTGTTGGTGGGTGTTTTCTGGCAGCATAAATCAAGCTGGTATAAATACCCCCTTTAATACAGCAAGAAGACTCCTGGTTACACATTCAACAACTGTGCGTACCCAAGTTCACCAAAACACGTGTGCAAGACTGCTCACAGCAGCAATATTCGCACTAGCCCGGGACTGGAAGTGATCCAATGTTCACCAACAGAATGGGTAAGTTACCGAGTATTATTTGACGGAACACTCCACAGAATGAGAACCAGCGAACTGCGTCCACGTGCAGCAGTGTGGATGATTGCATTCAAGTGCAAAAATGGGCAATGCTGATCTGTCATCTTAGCACCCAAGATAGCGTTTACCCTTGGAAAGGGGCACTAAGGGAGTTCTGGGGGTTCTGGCAAGGTTTTATTTCTTGATCTGGTGAGTGGTTCTAAAGTCTGCTCACTTTGTGAAGATTCACTGAGCTGAACTAAATTTCATACATTTTCAAACAAGATTACACTTGCAGTTTACTCTCTGTCAAACTCTCTTAAATTTTATACACAAACTAAAACTCCAAGTGGTCACGTGAATGACAGAATTGAAGTGACCTGAATTCCACATCTCACTTTTGAAAATCACCCGGGTCTACCCCACACCAGGAGCCCTCCTGCCCTCCTCCCCCATCCCCCCTTCCCCGCACCAACACAAGTGGACCCCCAACCAGCAGAGCCAAGCTCTGCTCCCCTCCTTCCTGCATAGCACTGTCTGGGCAGGGAGTCCCCAGGCCCTGGGTAGTCTGGAAGTGGGGGGGTGGAGGGGGCAGACTCTGAGTGGGCAGTGCCTTCAGCCCTGCATGCCTGGCAGAGGCCAGAAGTGGGAGGGTCCCTGATGGTCAGGATCCCGGGGCAGTAGTGAGGGACCCCAGGCTAGTGACTGGCCTTGGGCTGGTGCAAGGCACTCAGCTCTTTTTCTTAAAGGTGAGCCCCACCAAAAGAGGGATAGAAGAGGGAGGCAGCACCTCCCTTGAGGAATTTTGGCCGTGAGTGTGGCACCGTCAGGAGGGACTCTGCCTCTACGTGCAGGTGGGCTGGCCGGGCCTTCCTGGCTTCTCCCACCTTGGCCCGGGGAACACCTTTGGCTACTGTGGCGGAAGGCGGTGTCCAAGTCCAGGGCAGGCATCTAAAGGGGTCTCCACAGCTCTCTGCCTCTCGCCAGGGCAAACGGTTTGAGCTTCAAGTTCTTAGCACCCAACACAAAAACCTCTTAGACTTTGCTCGTGTGTGTGGGGGCCAACCCAGAGTCCCCAGGGTAGGGCTGGCTCCTGTGTGGCCTCTTCACTGCAGGCCCAGGAAGACGAAGTTCCTCTTGGCTGGAAGATGTTCTTCCCAGCTGAGCCCTAAGGGGAAGGAGAACCCCTGCTACGTCAGAACAGGCCAAGGCCCTTTCAATGCACCGGGATAATGACCCCCCCCCCCCACCCAGAGACACCACAAGGCCAGAGACGAGGGACCACATGAGGAAAGGAGGAGACCAGAGGACAGAGGCCCACAGACTGGCCTATAGGACATTTCCACTCAGGTCTCTGAGCCTGGGAGCAATTCGCCCTGGACGGTAAATGTTGCGGTACCTCTGCAGTACGGAGGTGCAGTTGAGACCTCTGCTTCGTTTTCTAAGATGTCATCTGTTTCTGAGCAATCTGGGATAACATCTTCTTTTCTTTGGGCTTTGGTTTCCTCATCTGTCAGAGGAAGGTTGTAAGACCTTGATGTCTCCCTCCAGTATTACTGGGAAATACTGCTTTTCTGGGGAAGAAATAAACAGCCCATGCAAAGACATAAAATTTCTTATCCATATATGAGCACGTCCAAATGTGTCCTGTGACATCTAGGGTGTCTCAATATATTTGCTATTGTTGTTCAGTCACTCAGTCGTGTCCAACTCTTTACGACCCGGTGGACTGTATCCCACCAGGAGCCTCTGTCCATGGAATTTTCCAGGCAACAATACTAAAGTGGGTTGCCATTTCCTCCTCCAGGGGATCTTCCTGACCTAGGAATCGAACCTGCATCTCTTATGTCTCCTGCACTGACAGGTGAGTTCTTTACCACTAGCACCAGCTGAGAAAAAATATATATCCACACACACACACACACACACACACACACACACACACACTTGTAAAAATATTTTTCCATTATGGTTTATCATAGATATTGAATATATTTCTCTGTGTTATATAGTAGGACCTTGTTGTTTATCCATTCTATATACAAAAAACATATCTGCTAACCCCAACCTTCCACTCTATCCTTCTCCCAAACCCCTCCCTTTTGGCAGCCACCAGTATATTCTCTATGTCTGTGATTTGCTTCTGTTTAAGAGATAGGTTCGTTTTTCGTTTGTGTCATGTTTTAGATTCCACATATAAGTGGTATTGTATGGTATTTTTCTCTTTCTGACCTAACTTCACTTAGTGCTATGGTAATCTCTAGCTACATCCATGGTGCTGGTCTTTTTCATGGCCGAGTAGTATTCCATTGTATATAGGTACCACATCTTCTTGATCTATTCATCTGTCAATGGTCTTGGTTATTGTAAAGCATTCCAGCTCTTAACTCTTTATTTCGTGGAGAAACAGCAGTTCTCCTAACATGCGTTTCCATCATGGGAGAATTCCTGGGTGCATACCTGTCTACTACCCCAGGTGATACCAGAGCAGACTGGGCTGGTCATCCTGTCTGGCCACAGGGGACATTCACGTTTTCATTCAGAGTATGTGGAGGTGATGCTCTGTTCTTTCCCAACACCGCTCCGCCTGCTTCTTCATCTGGAGGAGTGAAGCCTTTCATCTAATTTTGTCACCAATACTAAATGGCCTTTCTATATTTTGACGCACTGAATCACCATGTCCGAATGTGTTCCATTATTTATGGCGGCTCATGTCCAGGCGCGGTGAATCATGGCCGTGTTCTGAGGCCCTGTCTCCTGGAGAGAGCTCCCCCTTCTTCTCCCGCTCACCCTTCTTTGAAGCTGGACCCCTGGGCATGGGGTTGCGCTGTGGGTGGGTGGGAGGATGGCGGCGCTGCCTGCTGGGAGCCCTGCAAGGGGTGGAAATGCAGATGAAAGGGAAGTCCTGGAATCCCCCAGGCCTGTGAGCCCACATATCCCTACACAGCAGACAAATGAATGGCAACAAATTCTGCAGGAAAAAAGAGCATCCCTCTGCTCCCGTCTCCATGGCAGCTGGGACCAAGAGTATATAAGCGTGCTCTGCTCTGAGCCCCGTGATGCTGAGAAACAGCCCAGCTGCAGCCACTCATCTGCCCTGTGACTGCCCAGTTCCAATCCGGGGCCCAGGGTCGTGAGGCGACTCTCTGGGGAGGTTTGACCTTCACACCTCTAGAGTGCCGGTCCCCTCAACTTCCGGCCCCGCCGCCCTGTGACGGCCTTCCCTGTGATCCTAGGTCCCTCACATGCCCACAGCCTCCACCTGGAGACCAGGGCTGTCTGGGAGGCAGGGTGAGGGCCCAGCAGTCTCTGAGCCCCTCTGGGCCTTGGCTGGACACTGGCCGGGTCTGAGGAAAGTTGATCCTATGCCTGACCAGCCTGTGAAATGCCCTCACGCTCCAGCACCTCTTTTAATTTGTTTTTGCCTCCATGTCCTCCTTGAGGAAGCTCCTTGGGGCTCTAGACTGGGGCCGGGCCTCCCTGTCCCCTCTGTTCCTGCTCGCCTGTCACCGTCAGTCTGGGTCTGCCTCCCCTGTTAGACTGGGAGCTTGCACGTAAGGGCCCTGTGCCTCAGGGCCTAACAAGTCAGCCTGGGTCCCCCCCAGGTCGTAAGCCGGTCACTCAAGTCAGCCTGGTTCTTCTAGAGCAGGCTTCCCACCCTGGAGTGCCTGGCCTGCAAGGCTTTGGCCAAGCTGCCCATCACCCCCAGCCAGGGCATGGGGACAGGACCCGGCAACTCAGGAGAAGGCTGTCCTGATGGGAAGGGGGGCTCTGGCCGTGCGGCTTGTGCATGCCATGCTGGCCCCTCCTTGCAAGATCCCGGCCCCGCCTGCCCGCCCCAGGCAGCTTCTCCTTCAGCTGTGCTTCTCCGAGGACCTGGGCCTTGCAGCACATGGCAGGACTGTCAACGCTGAGGAGCCCAGGCACTCGGCAGGGCCTTGGACATCCGCCTGATGTCACCCAGGTGCACCTGCTTAGGGGTGAGTGTTGCTGAGCACCGGCCCCTCCTCTGAAAGTGTTGGGGGCTGAGGCATCTCCCAGGACCACCCACTGTTTATGACCCCTCAGGAGGGTTCCAAGGCCACCATGCTTGGCCTCCATACACACCATCTCCTGTAACTTGTGCCAAAGTGCAGTGAAACGGGTGTTGTGTTTCTGTTTCCAGACGAGGAAAGCAAGGCACAGAGAAGTTAGGACCCAGCATCCCAAGGGAAGCAGGAAACAGAGTTGGGGTTCAAGCCCATCTCCCTCTGTCTCTGGAGTGAGGCCCATGTCAGCTCCCACAGGAGCTTTTTGTGGATGATCTTCCAGGTGGCTCAGACGGTAAAGGATCCGCCTGCAATGCAGGAGACGTGGGTTCAATTCCTGGGTCAGGAAGATCCCCTGGAGAAGGGCATGGCAACCCACTCCAGGATTCTTGGGTTTTGCTGGTGGCTCAGGTGGTAAGGAATCTGCCTGTGATGCAGGAGATATGGGTTCGATCCATGGGTAGAGAAGATCCCCTGGAAAGGGGCATGACCTGGAGAATCTCCACGGACAGAGGCACCTGGAAGCTATAGTACATGGGGTTGCAAAGAGTCAGACACGACTGGTCTCTGCTGAGACATCACAAAGCCCTAGCGTGGTGCTCTTACTGTTTCTGAGTCACAGGTGAGGAAGCTGGAGCTCTGAGAGGCTAAGTGATTCATTCAATGTCACACAGCTGGACAGTGGCGGGCATGGGACCCCGTCCCAGTCCGGCTGGCTGGAGCTCTGGCTACGCCCTCTGCTGCCTCCTGCTAGCCAAGCACTTACAGGCCTTGTCCTCCGGCCACCAGCTTCAGGAGGGCCTCCTTCCAGTCCTTGGATGGACTTGGCATCACTTGACGAGCTGCCTCTTCCTTCAGAGGGAGCCCCTGGCCTCTCTGGAAGGAGTTAAGCCCTCCCCGATGAATCTTGAGCACGGCCTTCCCCACCGCCAATGGCAGGACTGAGGTCAGGCTGTGTCAGGCGTGGGCTTCAGTGGAGGAGAGAGGCTGGGCCTTTGAGCCATTTCTGTGGGTTTTCCTATTGAGCCATTGTTCACATTAGGGTGAGGCGGCCAGACTTTGGATAATTACCGGTTTTGCAGATCAGCTGAGCGCGAAGGAGAAGTTTGCTGTTGGTAAACAGTTTGGCAATTTGAAGAGCAAATTGTGGCTTGTGCGAGCCTGGAGGATGCCAGGTCGCTCCTCTGGATGCACCGGGCAAGAAAGCCAGTGTCTGGAGTGGGAGGGGGGCTGGCAGGGAGGGGGTGATGGAGGCGGTGGAGTTGGACTCAGTGCTGGGTGGCAGTCTATGCTGGTTCTGCAGGGTCTTGCCCCTGGGCTGTGGTCCAACAGGAGAAAGTCATGTTGGCATGTCCTAAAACAGAGTGAAACACCGCTTCACACCCTCTAGGGCGGCTTTCATAGAAAAAGGGAGCTCGAGTGTTAGCCAGGATGTGGAGAAGCTAGAGGCCTTGTGCTGATGAGAGCATGGTCTCATGCAGCTGCTGTGGAAAACTGTATGGTGGGTTCTCAAAACATTCAGTATAGACTGAGCAAAGGCTCCAGCAATTCCACTTCTGAATAATACCACAGAGAATGGAAAGCAGGGACTCGGAGGGTTATTGGTACACCCATGTCTGTAGCAGCATCATTCACGATAGTCAAAAGGTAGAAAAGTGTCATGTTGATAAATGGCAGAAACCAACACCATAATGTAAAGCAATCATCCTCCAATTAAAAACAAATAAATTTCTTAAGAAGGTAGAAGCAAGCCCAGTGTCCATCAGTGGATAAAGGGATAAACAATATGTGGCATACACGTGGAATATTATTCAGCCAGAAAAAGGAAGAAAATCCTGATGTTTGCTACAACTTGAATAAACCTTGAGGACAGTATGCTAAGTGAAATAAGCCAGTCACAAGAACACAAGTACTGCATGATTCTACTTCTATGGGGTTCCTTTTGATTTCTTGGTGGCTCAGCTGCTTGCCAATGCAGGAGAACCAGGTTCAATCCCTGGGTTGTGAAGATCCCCTGGAGAAGGGAATGGCTTTCCCACTCCAGTATTCTTGCCTGGAGAATTCCATGGACAGAGGAGCCTGGTGGGCTATGGGGTCACAAAGAGTCAGACATAACTGAGGGACTGACATTTTCAGAGGAGTCATCTTCATGGAGACAGGAAGCAGAAAGGTGTTTGCCCGGGGCTGGAGTGAAGGGCCGATGGGGAATCATTGTTTAGTGCACAGACTTCCATTTGGGAAGATAAAGCTCTGGAAATAGACGTGGTGATCTTACAGCAATGTGAACGCACTTAATGCCACTGAAATGTGCACTTAAAAATGATTAAAATGGGCAACTTCACATTAGATATATCTTACCACAGTAAAAACAAAATGCCATAGTACTCGGGTGGGAGTCTGGGAGCACAAGCCTGCTATGGAAACACAGCAAACAGGCCATAACCCATTCCCCCTCCCCAAAAGGCACATGGAGGGTGGGGGTGGGGAAACAGGTCCCAGTAACAGATATCAGTAGTGAGGACGGATCAGTTCATTAATAATCACAGCAAGCCTTGACGGCAGCTGATCATACATCTGCTGCCTCTGAGACCTGGGTCTTGGCCCACTTTAGGCATCCCCCAACCCCAGCAGACAGTGCAGGCAAGGATGTACCAGGCAGCGGAGTCAGCGGGCCCTGCCTGCCTCTGGGGACACAGCAGGCTCCCTGCAGGGGATTTTTGCCTTTCCCATTAGGCCTCCATCAATAGCGCAAGTAATTTCGGGTTTGGCTGAGAAAAATTCACTCAATCAGCCGGCGTCTATCATTTCCAGTAATGACTGTGTTCTGCTCTCGCTGCGAGGTGCCCTGAAGCACTTATTTTCTTGAACTCGAGAACAGCTGTGGGCTGGCTTGTGTGGGTCCCATTCAGGGGTCACCGCTTCGGCCTCTTTCTCCTGCAGGAATTTAGCCATCAGCGCCGGATGAACCAGGGCTCGTCCTGGGGTCTGTATCCCGAGACAACTGCTCAGCTGTTAGGTCAGAAGCTGGCTTGTCACCTGTGGCCTCCGTCTGAGGAGGGGCTTCATCAGGGTGATGATGGTGAGCATGGCAATGACCCCTTTCAGGGGTACAGTCCTTTACAGTTTATGCTGCCCGTTCCCAATTGATAACCGAGTTTCATCTTCACAGCCACACGGGGGTTCAAGGACTGCCCTGGTTTTCCAGGTGAGGTTCAGAGAGAGTCAAGAAATATGTCACCCAGTGGGTCACCAGTACAAGCCACAATCCATGGAGCCTTCCCAGGTGGCTCGGTGGTAAAGAATCCGATTCTAAAGCAGGTTCAATCCCTGGGTTGGGAAGATCCCCTGCAGAAGGAAACGGCTATCCACTCCAGTATTCTTGCCTATGAAATCCCATGGACAGTGGAGCCAGGGGGGCTGCAGTCCCTGGGTTTGCAAAGAGTTGGAGATGACTTATCAACTAAACAATAACACCACCACTCCTATATGACTGACTCTAGGACAGAGCTCGCTTCATCCACTGCAATGAGGTTTAGTGGCTTGGTCCTTCCGTTCTCCACAAAACAGTGTGACTCCGGCGTAATGAGGGGACTAGAGGTGCGGTGGACGGGATGGGATGGAGGCACAAACTGAAGGGCCGTGAGTGTGGAAGGAAGGTCGGGTTGGATGGATGACTTCCCCCCACGCTATTGCAGGACAGATCCCAGGGCTGTAAGTCATCTTGCTCAAGCCAAGGGGCTCAGGGCCAGGGATTACAACAATGGTGGATCAATTTGTGTTGGCTCCAACAGGGTGAAAATGAGTGACTCCTGAGACACAATCAAGTGAGTTTCTGGTAGAAGCTGATGTCACAGAGGGGGCCCATCGAAGCCAGTGCTGGGGACGCTGATTGGGGCTCTTAGGGAGGATGCTAGATGGAGCATGTTGACAAGCTTACCCTGGCATAGGGCAGCCAGCAGCTGGTCCTGCACTGTCCTCGAGGGCTGGAGTCAGCAGAGCTGACCACCTCGTTTGCACAGACCAGGGCAAGCTGGGAGGATTTCACAAGTTCCCTTGACTTCCAGGACCTGGGTTGAGAATGACTAAGCTGTTGTGTTGACTCATGCCTGAGACTAATCCAGGGTTGGGGTGGGGAAGGGGAAGAGTTGCTAAAAGCCTCCTGCTTGACAGTACTGGAACCCCCTCTGTCTTTTGAGGACCTGTCCCTCACCACTCACAGTTCTTATATTCTGTTCTGAATGGACCCACACTCCTAGCCCCGAGGTGCTCCAGAGGTAGACATGGAACTGGGTCTGGCCAACTAGAGCCTCTACTTCCTGGGTCAGTGTGTCAGGGGCCCAAGGCAGGGCTGGCGGGGCCAAGGCCTGTCCCTCCCCTGGGGTCACTGAGGGGGTTAATAAAGGGCTGGTGATGCCAGCAGTCATCTTTGCCATCACAGAGAAGGGAAGCCACTACCAAGGGGGACAGCTGACAAAGACCAACCTACAGATGCCCTTCTCTTGAGACCCCGGATCCAGCCAAGGTCTGAATCCAAGGCCCCTCCCGCCCCCCACACTCCCAGAGCCAATAAATCCCCTCTTCTGCTTTAACTAAATGGAGCTGGTTCCTGTCGCTAGCAACCAAAAGTGCTTCAACTAAAAATACACTAGGTATTTTAACTTCTTTAAACCTTGCTCTAAATTATGTATTGCTCTTTTTAAATATAATCATTAGTGGTTGGTAATAATTTATCTTCAGGTCTTTTAATAAAATGTTCTGCTTCATAGAAAACCCTAATTGAGTGGAGAAGCATTTAATAAAGGTGGCCTTGCTCTGACATGCCCTGGGGAAGACTTGCCGGTAGAGAAGGCTTTGCCAGCCCTTCTTGTAGCCATCACAAGTGCCTGCAGGGAAATAAAAGGCCCTTGAAAGCTGACCTCACAGGCTGGTTACCGCAGATGATGTACCAAGGAGACTGGAAGCCCACTTGGAGGGCTGTGGGATAGGTGACCTTGGCCCAGCAGGAGGGAAGGAATGGGTTCAGCTCTGTGTCTTGAGCATTCCCCTGGGTCAGGTACCACACTGGGCCCCTTAGATTCATCAGGTATGTTCATGCCCAACATCTAGGCTTCAGGTACTTGTCATTGTCCTCGTCTTGCTGCTGAAAACAAGAGGCTGGGACCCCACTGAGAACCCCCCTTCTCAGGAAGTCAGCAGCCATTTAACTTTTGCTATGTATCACTGGGAGGTGTCTGAAGCAGGAGAGTTTTGGATCCGTCTTGCTGGAACCAAACTTTAATCTTCAGAGCCAAACTATGGTTTTCCAACAGTCGTGTACGGATGTGAGAGTTGGACCATAAAGAAGGCTGAGCGCCAAAGAATTGATGCTTTTGAACTGTGTGTTGGAGGAGATCTTGAGAGTCCCTTGGACAGCAAGGAGGTCAAACCAGTCCATCCTAAAGGAAATCAGTCCTGAATATCCACTGGAAGGACTGCTGCTGAAGCTGAAGTTCCAATACTTTGGCCACCTGATGTGAAGAACTGACTCACTGGAAAAGACCCTGATGCTGGGAAAGATTGAAGGTGGGAGGAGAAGGGGACAACAGAGGATGAGATGGTTGGATGGCATCACTGACTCAATGGACATGAGTTTTTGAACAAACTCCGGGGGATGGTGAAGGGCAGGGAAGCCTGGCGTGCTGCGGTCCATGGGGTCGCAGAGTCTGACTCAACTGAGCGATTGAGCAACAACCACCACCAGCGGTTAGGATCTCACATGCTGCGTGATATGGCAAAAAAAAAAAAATCTGGGACCAGGCACAGCCTCTCAGGGCTTTATACACCAGCTAATAGCATCCTGGTGGCAGTGGGGGTGGAGGGAGGGAAAGCTGAGGGGTTGTCACCAGAAGCCAGCAGGGAAGCAAAGAAGCCATGATGGAGGCCCCCTCCACTCCATCCTTCCTCCTTCCTTTCTCTCCCCTCTGTCCTTCTTTCTGTGAACACTTCTCTGCATTCCCTGTGCCCAGCTCTGTGCCCACATCTGCCCTCAGGTCTCTCCAGATGCCATCGGGGAGACAGACAGTGCGTCACCGTCATCACCATCACAGGCTCTAGGCTGGGGGAGAGATCACGGGTCCTGGTCCAGGTGAGCTCTGACCCCAGGCCAGGTGAGGAGGGGCTCAGGGCCCACGAGTCACGAGGTAAGACGGGCCTTGGCTCTGTCTGACTCAGCCAAGAGGGAAGAACACAGATGATGACAACCACACATTGTGTCTGAAATCCAGATTATGGTCCTAATTAAGAGATAATTTCCCTTAGCTTTGAATTTCCCAAGTGGATGCCCACTGAGCTGTGAATCCTTCCCCATGCCAGGGGCTGGGACTGGTGCCCACCCAATCGGGGCCATTTGGTTCTCACAATTCTTAGCGGAGAGAGGTTTACCACCCCTTACCCTACCCTACTCCCACCCCCCACCCTCACCAATTAACAAATGAGAAAACGGGACCCAGAGAGTAACTCCGGAAAGCTTAACAGCATTAAAGGACAAGGGAGTCCAGATTCGTGCCCAGACCTGCCTGACCCCAAAGCTTGGCGCCTCCATCCCCACCCCTGCCCTCCGGCGGCGTCAGGGCCTGCAATGAGCAGAGAGTGAACCGGGACACTGGGAATCTTCCACGACTCCTTCTGCAATGCCCTGGGGGCCTGTCCAACTTCACTGCATAGAGTCCTATTCTCCTCCTCTCTTTCTGCGCTACTTTAAGAGGTTTTTTTGTTTTTTTTTTCCTTAAGTCAATTTTGTTGGTTTTGAAGCATAAGTGTTTGAACAGGCATAACATGAGAGGCCTGGCCCCCAGGAATTAGATTCACCTCTCTCCCTCACCTCACCTCCCCCTGCGGTTGCTAGATGCTGTTTTGTCCCAAGACCAAATCCCCTTGTCCCAAGCCCAGCTTCTGCTGCCTTGTGGGGAGGTCCTGGGCTAAGACCACCATCCCCGACTCCCATCGCCCCTGCTGACCCAGGTCCTGTTTCTTTGCTCCACTGGGAATCTCTCCTGAGCCTCTGCTCTGACCCAGGTGAGGATGGCCAGGACCCAGCCCTGGTTTGCTGGACCTTGTGTCACCCCCTAGGCGTCTCACCCATGAAGGTCAGGGGGCAGCTCTGGAGTCTGACCCCAGGGCGTCTTCTGTGCCTCTGAAATGTACAGCTGGGTGATGTTCGGTATGGCCCTGGACTTTGCAGGCCTCCAGAACACAATGTCATCTGTGACCCAGAAGCTTCTGAAATATTAAACCCATCAGCTCCTGAGCTTCTCCAGGGCTGTAGAGTCCACTGACTTCCTCTGGCTTCATGAGTCCATTTTGGATAGTGGCCATTACCTCCCTCTACAGTGAGACGGCTCTGTGAGTGGTGCCTTCCTGGTCTCCTTTATCTGCCCTCAGCCCTGGGCTACTGCCCGGTCCTTACAGCCCAGTGAGGACTTGCCGGGCCCAAGCTTGAGCCACACTACTACTCATCTGGCCGCAGCGCCTGGCAGGCAGTTACGGAGCATCAGTGATCCCCACAGTGGCACAGCTCTGACCCCTGACCTTCATCTTCAGGATCCAGCCCCTGTAGGGCTTGCGCCCTAGCATTCTCTTTTGCCCAAAGCCATCTGACTTGGGGTTTCTGCCAGCATTCCACAAGTCGCTCAAACAAGGTATTCCAGTTATATATTGCTCTGTAAGAAATCACCCCAAAATATAGTGGTCTAAAACACCATGAATCATTTTATGAGCTCTCACGGTTTCTGTGGTTTAGGAGTTTGAAGAGAGTCCAGCTAAAAGGTTACATGTAACTCACGTGGCTGCAGTCCGACATGCGTAGGGGCTGAGGGCCTTTGGGGCAGACCAGGCATCTCTCTCTTTTCTGAAGTCCCAGGTGCTGTGCTGTGCTTAGCTGCTCAGTCATGTCCGACTCTCTGCGACCTCATGGCCTGTAGCCCGCCAGTCTCCTCTGTCATGGGATTCTCGGGCCCTTCCTTGTAGTTTCCCCATGGATGAGTCTGGGTTTCCTCTCAACATGGCAACCTCGTGGTAGTTCTGCAGTTTATATGGTGTCTGAGGGCCTCAAGAGCACATATTCCAAGGGGCAAAGTGGAAACTGGTGAGAGATGATTGGAGGAGTTTGGGCCAAGATAGGAATACTATGTGGAAGGTAAGCTTGAGCACAGGGTGACTCTCCAGGGGAGCCTCTGGGCTCTCAGACATCTCCCGTGACCACCATCGCTGGTGCTTCTTCTGGGGAAATAGTGGTGTCTGTCTTGTCCTGGCCCTGTGAAAGTTAAAGTCACTCAGTAGTGTCTGACTCTTTGCGACCCCATGGACTGTAGAGTGCATGGAATTCTCCAGGCCAGAATACTGGAGTGGGTAGCCTCTCCCTTCTCCAGAGGATCTTCCCAACTCAGGGATCAAACCCAGGTCTTCTACATTGCAGGCGGATTCTTTACCAACTGAGTTATCAGGGAAGCCCCTGGCCCTATGCCTCTCTCTTTTCTTAATCCCAGGCTTCTAGTACATTCTTCAAGTTCTTTAACCATGAGCTGTTTTTCTTTTCCTTTTCTTTTTCTGAAGTGCAGGTGCAACCATGATCCTGGCTGCTACTGCATTAGCTTCATTTCACCTGTTTTTCAAACTTAAATGGAATCACACAGTATATACTCTCTCTATGTGTTTATCTCCTCTGTCTGGATTCTTTCACCAACATAGATTTGTGAGACTCGTCTGTTCTGTTGCATGGGGCTGCAGTTTACTCATTCCCATTTCTGTAGAGTAGTCTGTTGTATGATTGATTGTCCTTCTGTTTATTCTTCCATTCTCCTGTTCTATTTCTGATGGGCATTTGGGTCATTTCCCTTCTTGCTAATACAAATAGTGCTGCTAAATCATTCCAGTGTATATTTTTGGTACACAAATGTACGTATTTCTGTTGTACCTAGGAGCTAACTGGGGCATAGGTCGGTATATATTACAAAAGGCCACTGCAGGGTCCATACAGATGAATCCTATGGCTCTGGGGCTGTGATGGGAGCCCCAGCAGGTGTGAGAGTAGGCAGAGCACCACTGCGCCACACGCCAAGACCACCCTTCACCTTGACCCCATGACCCTTCAAAGAATCCCCAGCTATTCAACACCTGGCCTTGGCAGCCTATGGGTAAACGGGGTTGCCTGCTGCCCAGGGCCCTGGTCACTCACTACTGTTTCAGCAGGTGAACTAACCATTCAGGGTGATAGGGGCGTTGGAGATTTTGATTGCATATTAATAACAAACAGGTATTGTGCTGAAAACAGAAGCCACAGGAGAGCAGACCTGGGATGCCAGAGGTGGCTTTGTTCTCTGGATCTGCCCAGTGGAACTCCACCTTGTAAACTTTCAGTAAAGGGAGGGATTCTCCCTTCCTGGACCCAGTTGTACCTCCAAGAAGGCTCTGGGGCTGCAGCCTGGGGTCTCTGTAGCTTAGCTGGTGGTTACAAATTTGTCTGTACACTGGAGTCATCTGCGGGTCTTTGAAGATACTGATGAGTGGGTCCCAGCCAGAGGTTGGGATTCAGTTGGTTTGGGGTGAGATCTGGGTTTGGATGTTTTTTGTTTTTTAAAAAATAATTGTATTTATTTATTTATGGCTGTGCTGGGTCTTCGGTGCTGTGTGAAGGCTTTTCTCTACTTGCAGCAAGCAGGGGCTACTCTTTGTTGCAATGTGTAGGCTTCTCATTGTGGTGGCTCCTTTTGTTGCAGAGCACAGGCTCTAGGGCATGCAGACTTCAGTACTTGCGGTTCATGGGCTCAGTAGTTATGGTTCCTGGGCTCTAGAGTACGGGTTCAATACTTGTGGTGCATGGGCTTAGTTGCTCCGCGACATGAGGGATCTTCCCAGACCAGGGATTGAACTTGTGTCCCCTGCATTGGCAGGAGGATTCTTTACCAATAAGCCATTAAGGATGGGTTTGGAATTTTTAAAAGATCCCCAGGTGTTTCAGTCAGGGTCAATGGGAGAAGTAGAACCACACATCCATGTGCTATGCATGCATGCCTACAAGTAGGGAGTAGTAGATATGCAGTTATGTGTGCTTGTGTGTAAGCGTGTGGGGAGCATGTAGATATTGTGTAGTATGTATGTATGTGTGCATGTGCTTGCATGTAAATGAAGAGAGATGCTATGGGGGTTTGACTTCGCGCAGCATGGAAGTGGGTTAAACAGTCCCTGTAAGGCTGTTATCTTTATCTGATGATGCTGAAGTTTCAAGTCTTCAGGACAGAAAGGTGGGAGGGACGTGGGATGTCAGGTGGCAAGAACACACATAAGCTGGAGCCCTAGAGCGCAAGCTGGAGCCCATGGCGGGCTGAAACACACTTTGGTTCTTATTGCCCCGACCTTGGGGTGAGGGTATCAGTCCCAAAACTGGGTTCTCATCATGGAGTTAATCACACACACCCGTTTTCTTAATTTCCTCTTTTTTCTTTTATTCTTAATTTCCTTTTTGGATTGTTCACTGCCGGTGTATAGAAACACAACTGTTTTGTGTGTTGATTTTGTGCCCTGCTGAATTTGTTAAAATAGTTCTAACAGTTTTTTGCAAAATCTTTTGAGTTTTCTACATAGAAGATCACATCATCAGAGATAATCTTACTTCTTTCTTTCAATTTTAGACGCCTTTTATTTCTTTTCTTGTTTTTTGTCTCACCACAACGTTTGTGGACTCTCAGTTCCCCACCCAGGGATCAAACCGAAGCCCTTGGCAGTGAACATGTGGAGTTTTAACCACTGGACCTCCAGGGAATTCTCTGTTCTAATCTTTATTATTTCTTCCTTTTACTAGCTTTGGGTTTAGTCTGTTTTTCTTTTTCTAGTTCCTTAAACTGCAAATTCAGGTTGTTGATTTGAGATCTTTCTTCTTTTATTACAGTGTTTATAGCTACAAATATCCCCCTAAGTGCTGCTTTCACTGCGTTCTACAAGTTTTGATGTGTTGTGTTTTCGTTTTCATTTGTCTCTATGAATTTTCTGACTTCTTTGATGTTATCTTCTCTGACTGATTAGTTTTTTGAGACTTGTTATTTAATTTCCATGAATTTGTGAATTTTCCAGTTTTCTTTCTGCTACTGATTTCCCACTTCATCCTGTTGTGGTCAGAGAAGATACTTTGCATAATATTTTCCTTTTAAAATCTTTGGAGACTTAATCTGTAGCTTGCTCTATTATCTATCCTGGAGAATGTCCCATGTGCACTTGAGAAGAATGTGAATTCTACTATTGTTAGGTACAGTGGTTTGTGTATGTTAGATCTAGTTGGTTAATTTTGTTGTTCAACCCTGTTTCCTTACTTGTCTTCTATATTCTATTCATTATCAAGAGTAGGATATTGAAGTCTCCAACCATTATTTTAAAATAAACGTATCTTTTGGGGTGGCTTCCCAGATGGCACTACTGGTGAAGAGTCCACCTGCTGATGCAGGAGACATAAGAGATGCAAGTTGGATCCCTGGGTTGGGAAGATCCCCTGGAGAAGGAAATGGCAACCCACTCCAGTATTCTAGCCTGGAGAATCCCATGGACAGAGGAGTCTGGCGGGCTCCAGTCCATGGGGTCACAAAGAGACAGACAGAACTGAGCGTCTGAGCGCATCCTTTGGGAAAATACAATTCAACCTATAACACTGCTCAAATATATCCATGTCAGCATCCTTAAAACCTGACAATGTTACCTGATATGTTGAAGGGCACTTTGTAGGTGTGATTAAATTAAGGAGGGAGGCTTAGCCTCAATTATCCAGGTGGGTCCTAAGTAATCACAAGGTTCTTATAGAAAAGAGATGGGACTTCCCTGTCAGTCCAGTAGTTATAGCGCGGCGTTTCCAATGCAGACGGTGTGGGTTTGATCTGCATGGTGCAGTCAAAAAAAAAAAAAGAGAGAGAGAGAAGAGAGGGCAGGAGGGTCAGAGGCAGAGCTGGAGAGGTGAGGACAGAAGCAGAGATCAGAGTGGTGCAGGGTGTGAGCCAAGAGTCAGGGCAACCCTAGAGGCTGGAAACCCTCCAGGAAATGGATTTTTCCTTCAAGCTTGCCAACCCACTTCAGATTCCTGCCTTCCCTAGCCTAAGAGAATAAGTTTGTGTCATCTTAAACCACTGTTTGGTGGCCTTTTGTCAGAGCAGCCTGTGGAATCTGATACACCCAGGCCCCAGGGGCATTTCAGGTCTGGCAGCGGGTGGGGGAAGGGGAGAGGGGGGGAGTGGGGGCCCTACTACTTGATTCCAGATTCCAGGCTGTGAGGAGTTCTCTGAAGGACCCAGCAAGCTGCTCCCTGTCTTCCACCCCTCAGTCATCCAGCCTGTAAGTGAGGGACCTGAACCACATCCGTTGTCCTCAGATTCTGGAATTCCCAACCGTAACATTCCCTCCCTGGGCCAGGCAGGACCCACAGAGAGGCACCATTTGCTCATTACATCAAGGGAGGACATTTCAAGAAATAAGCAACCACAATCTACTCTCCCATCATTTCATGGCAGAAAGGACACTTTAATACATCTCAGCACAAGGCCAGAACTTCACACTTGGCTCTAGAAAAGTCACCCCATGAACACCTCTGTCATGTCTCTGCAGTCAGGCCATCAGAGCCCCTCTTCCTCAGAGTTAGGGCAGAACTCCAAGATCAGATTTCCTGATGGCATCCTCCAGGTAGGCCAGCTCCTGACTGGTACCTCTCCCCTCACCCTCAGCTTCAGTTGCTCCCTCTCAATGGAAATCCAGTCAAGGTACCAATCTTAATAGATAGAAACCCATCAAAAACTGTTAACACGGACTTCCCTGGTGGTCCGTGGCTAAGATTCTGTGCTCCCAATACAAGGGGCCTGGGTTCAATCCCGTCAGGGAACTAGATCCCACATACCACAGCTAAGAGTTCATGTGCTAGGTCGCTTCAGTTGTGTCCCACTCTGCGACGCTATGGACCGTAGCCCACCAGGCTTCTCTGTCCATGGCATTCTCCAGGCAAGAATACTGGAGGGCGTTGACATTTCCTTCTCCAGGGGATCTTCCCGACCCAGGGATTAAACCCATGTCTCCTGCATTGGCAGATAGATTCTTTACCACTAGTGCCACCTGGGAAGCCCAAACTGGCCTTGCCTCATATGGGTGTTGCCCCCTGGCCTCTATGGCCGGGGGCATCCCCAGGGATTTCCCAGGCAAAAATACTGGAGTGGATTGCCATTTTCTTCTCCAGGGAATCTTCCTGACCCAGGGATTGAACCCAGATGTCCTGCATTGGCAGGTGGATTCTTTGCTGCTGAGTCCCAAGAGTTCACTTGCTGTAACTAAAGATCCTGCAAGCCTCAATGAAGATCAAAGATCCATCATGCCGCAACTAAAACCTGGCCTAGCCAAATAAATGAATAACCATTTTAAAAAAATTTTTGAAAAAAAGAAAAAGAACTGTCAACCTGACTATGGGGAGGAAGGGGAGCCGAAGACACAGGACCCGTGTGCTGGGAATTCGCTCCTGTGACCTCTGCTGGCCTGAGAGTCTGGAGGCATCTCCAGCGTCTTCTAGGACGTTGCTGTTTTGTCTCCTGAGAGGTTCTCCTTAGACTCATCTTCTTAACTTGCCCGCCCCAGGTGCCACCTGGCACATCACTGGCTGTGCTGAGCCTTCTTCCATCTGTTTCCAGGTAAGCCGCTTTGCCTGGCAATAAATGACCCTGTCCTGTCTCGTGGTTCATCCTCTTTGTCTTCCATTGTCAGCACAATTCCTTTCTGTCTCCCTTTTGTTTTTCACTGAATCTCATCTTTAGGCCACGGGTTTGTGGCTGTTTTTCACAGCCTAGAAATCTCCCTTCTTGTTGCGCCACATGCCGTCAGGAGAGGTTGTTGGGCAAGTGCGCTCTGGGTGACGGGTCCTGCCGCAGAGCCCAGGTTGACTGAAGGCATTTGCGATCTGGTCTAGCTGTGAAAAGAAGAGAAGCAAAAAGCAAAGGAGAAAAGGAAAGATATTCCCATTTGAATGCAGAGTTCCAAAGAATAGCAAGGAGAGATAAGAAAGCCTTCCTCAGCGATCAGTGCAAAGAAATAGAGGAAAACAACAGAATGGGAAAGACTAGAGATCTCTTCAAGAAAATTAGAGAGACCAAGGGAAAATTTCACGCAAAGATGGGTTCAATAAAGGACAGAAGTGGAAAAAAAAAAAAAAAAGGACAGAAATGGTACGGACCTAACAGAAGCAGAAGATATTAAGAAGCCGTGGCAAGAATACACAGAAGAACTATACAAAAAAGATCTTCACAACCCAAATAATCACAATGGTGTGATTACTCACCTAGAGCCAGACATCCTGGAATGTGAAGTCAAGTGGGCCTTAGGAAGTATCACTACGAACAAAGCTAGTGGAGGTGATGGAATTCCAGTTGAGCTATTTCAAACCCTAAAAGAAGATGCTGTGAAAGTGCTGCATTCAGAATGCCAGCAAATTTGGAAAACTCAGCAGTGGCCACAGGACTGGAAAAGTTCAGTTTTCATCCCAATCCCAAAGAAAGGCAATGCCAAAGAATGCTCAAACTACTACACAATTGCACTCATCTCACACGCTAGTAAAGCAATGCTCAAAATTCTCCAAGCCAGGCTTCAGCAATACGTGAACCATGAACTTCCAGGTATTCAAGCTGGTTTTAGAAAAGACAGAGGAACCAGAGATCAAATTGCCAACATCTGCTGGATCATCGAAAAAGCAAGAGAGTTCCAGAAAAGCATCTATTTCTGCTTTATTGACTATGCCAAAGCCTTTGACTGTGTGGATCACAATAAACTGTGGAAAATTCTGAAAGAGATGGGAATACTAGACCACCTGACCTGCCTCTTGAGAAACCTGTATTCAGGTCAGGAAGAAATAGTTAGAACTGGACGTGGAACAACAGACTGGTTCCAAATCGGGAAAGGAGTATGTCAAAGCTGTATATTGTCACCCTGCTTATTTAACTTATATGCAGAGTACATCATGAGAAACTCTGGGCTGGATGAAGCACAAGCTGAAATCAAAATTTCTGGGAGAAATATCAATAACCTCAGATATGTAGATGACACCACCCTTATGGCAGAAAGTAAGAAGAACTAAAGAGCCTCTTGATGAAAGTAAAAGAGGAGTGTAACAAAGTTGGCTTAAAGCTCAACATTCAGAAAACTAAGATCATGGCATCCGGTCCCATCACTTCATGCAAATAGATGGGGAAACAGTGGAAACAGTGTTAGACTTTATTTTTCTGGGCTCCAAAATCACTGCAGATGGTGATTGCAGCCATGAAATTAAAAGACGCTTACTCCTTGGAAGGAAAGTTATGACCAACCTAGACAGCATATTAAAAAGCAGAGATATTTTCAACAAAGGTCCATCTAGTCAAGGCTATGGTTTTTCCAGTAGTCATGTATGGATGTGAGAGTTGGACTATAAAGAAAGCTGAGCACTGAAGAATTGATGCTTTTGAACTGCGGTGCTGGAGAAGACTCTTGAGAGTCTCTTGGACTGCAAGGAGATCCAACCAGCCCATCCTAAAGGAAATCAATCCTGGGTGTTCATTGGAATGACTGATGTTGAAGCTGAAACTCCAATATTTTGGCCACCTGATGTGAGGAGCTGACTCATATTGAAAGACCCTGATGTTGGGAAAGATTGAAGGCAGGAGGAGAAGGGGACAACAGAGGATGAGATGGTGAGATGGCATCACTGATTCAATGGACATGAGTTTGGGTAAACTCCGGGAGTTGGTGATGGACAGGGAGGCCTGGCGTGCTGTGGTTCATGGGGTCGCAAAGAGTCGGACATGACTGAGTGACTGAATTGAACTGAACTGAACTTGTTGGATGCACAGCTTAGTGGGAATGACACGCTGCACATGGGGTATCTGGCCCCATTTACAGTGTTGGAGCTCCGGTGGCCTTGTCTTTCCTGCTTAGCTCAGGGGGTTTTGGCCCTGGCTCACATTGGAGTTGCCTGGGCCCGATGACAAATCAACTAAATCAAAGTCTCTGGGACCAGGGCCTGGAATTCCCTGGAGATTTTAATGGGCAGTCAAGGCTGAGAAGCAAGACTGGAACCTTCTCTTTAGAGCTGCTTACTCCCAGTGGACTAGATGGACGGGCCGACCCTGATCCAGGCCCACTCCCTCCCAAGGCAGTACTAGGGTCTGTCTGGAGAGCAGAGGAGGCTGCGTCTTAAATGAAGAAAGTGTGTTCACAGACCAACCCTTGATTCCAAGCTTGGTATTTACCAAGACTTTACTGGCTCTTTATCTCCCGGTCGATAAAGAGCACCATGGAAACTCTGCCTGTGGGGTTGCGGGGGTGGGCAAAACTTTCCTGGGAAGCACAAACATGCTTGTTTGTGAACCTGCCTGCCGACCTTGGGTGAGGCTGGCCCCTTCCCGGGCCTCTGCCGTTGGCAGGGTGGGGCCAGTCCCAATCCCTAACTGGGAGGCAGGGCTGGGCCTGGAGCCAGGCCTTCTCTGGACATCTTATTCCCTCTGAAGTGTGGGCTCCAGGATCCCTGTCTTGGGGTCTGTAAGGAAGCCCCGAGACTGACTGCAGGCCCAGAGGGGAGGAGGTATGAACATGAGGGGTGGGGGGCTCTTACGGTTGGGAGGATTGGGGGAGCCTTTCAGAAGCCTACTGTTTAGGATGCTTTTGTTAAGCGAAGTACTGATTGAAACTGCCCACCCTGGTAAGGAACACAGAACTAACAAGCCACCACCAACTGGAAGAACTTGAGAAAAGTCAAAAGGAGATGCCACGCGTCCTACCGATCTCCCAGAACACTCCTCGTTGGAATCCATTTTGACTGAACAATGTGGGTGCCACTAGGAAGGACCCTGAGTCAGAAAGATTGGCCAGAGACAACCTGGAAACTAATCCCATCACCATAAAACCCAAGACTGCAAGCAGTCCTCTTGGATTCCCTTACCCTACTGCTCTCCACTTGGGCGGCCCGTCCCAACAAAGTCTCTTGCACGTGTGTCTCCTTGGATAATTCATTTCTGAGTATTAGGCAAGAGCTCCCTTTTGGGCACTGGAAGGGGACCCCCTTCCTGCAACACTTTGGTCCCTTCTCTTCGGCAGGACCTTGAAGATCTGGGTGGGGCCAGCTCCATCTTCCTCTGAAATGACCTGATGGAGGTGGGAGACTTTGCTGGGGACATGGAGTCCTGATCACCAACAGGCAATCACTCCTCCAACATACTCCCAGAAAAGAGCTGCACCCACATTGATATCAAGGCCAAACCTCCTTCCTGCCTGTGGAATTTTTCAAAGATGTAAGACAGAGGTTATCACTAGAGCCCAGCACATGCACCTGCTCTATGCTTGTTTCATGCATGTGAGCACCAGGCTACCGTCCTTCCTCCACGCATCACCCACTGACCAGCCCAGCCATGGCCTCATCCTCTGATCCTTCTCACTGTATAGCATGCCATACTCTGTTACATTCCATTGGGGATTGTTCTCCCAGCGTTTAGGGTTTCTCTTTGGGACCACAAGCCTCACAAGAAGACCACAGCTGTTCTCCCAACCAATTCAGGCAGCGGGGGAAAGGGCCAGTGAGTGGCAGTTTGTTGCTTAGTCACTTAATGGTATGTGGCTCTTTGTGTCCCCATGGACTGTAGCCCACCGGGCTCCTCTCTGCATGAGATTTCCCAGGCAAGAATACTGGAGTGGGCTGTCATTTCCTTCTCTAGGGGATCTTCCCAATCCAGGGATCAAACCCACGTCTCCTGCCTTGGCAGGTGAAGTCTTTACAGCTGAGTCTCCAGTCAGGACTGACTCCAAATTCAGATTCAGTTCCTCACCAGCTGAGGTTCTCATTATTCATCTTAGGGCAGGTGACGCCACGGTAGGGACACTGCAGGCTGTTCCCAGGTCCCTTTCCTGGTTTTCCTGGATATGCTGCCCAGCCTCTCCGCAGACTGTTGCTAGGGAGCCATCATTTGTTTGTGGCCTATTTGTTATAGCACCTAGAGTTATCCTAAGTATCATACTGCCTCACAGATGTTGGATGTCGGGGAGATGAAATAATGCATATGAAAGACATGTGCCTGAAACACAGAAAATGGGGGCCCGTAGTAGATGTCACTTCATTTCTTTCTTAATTAATATTAATTGTTGCCAAGCATGTGGACAAACATGGCCTCAGACCATTTCTAAGACTCTGGATGGATGACATAGGTTATTTTAAATTTATATTATTAATTAGTAGGAATATAATATATATGATTATAATTATTTTATAATTACTATAAGCTTAGTTGTTAGAAACTCAGTTTTTAAAAAAATTATTTATTTTAATTGGAGGCTAATTACTTTACAATATAGTGGTGGTTTTGCCATACAGTGACATGAATCAGCCATGGGTGTACGTGTGTCCCCCATCCGAACCCCCTCCCTCCTCCCTCCCCATCCCATCCCTCTGGGTTGTCCCAGTGCACCGGCTTTGAGTGCCCTGTCTCATGCGTCGAACTTGGACTGGTCTTCTATTTCACATATGGTAATATATATGTTTCAATGCTATTCTCTTAAATCATCCCACCCTTGCCTTCTCCCACAGAGTCCAAAAGTCTGTTCTTTATATCTGTGTCTCTTTTGCTGTCTCACATATAGGGTCGTCGTTACCATCTTTCCAGATTCCACATATATGCGTTAATATACTGTATTGGTTCTTTTCTCTCTGACTTACTTCACTCTGTATAACAGGCTCCAGTTTCAACCACCTCATTAGAACTGACTCAAACGTGAGGAACACAGTTTTAAGGTGCCACTATAGGATACTTTGGGCTCACAAAGCTGTCGCAGTCAGCTTTGGATTGCAAGTGACAGAAAACTATTTCAAATTGGCTTTCAAATTGGCAAAGTAAATAGTTGAACAATCAGTAAATACTTGGGTAATGATTGACAGGCTTACAATGTGTCACGCAGGTGTGGCTGCATCCAACACTCAGAGCGCTCACCCCTTGGTCTCGCAGATTATTCCAAAGAAGGTTCTCACAGGAGGAGGGCAGGCTGGTCCCCAGCTGTCATTCAGCCACACCCTCCCAACTCAGAAGGCACTGTCTGTCTCCCAAATACCGCACTTTGGGGGTGGATATCTAAATTTTGGGCCTCCCAGGTGGTGCTAGGGGTAAAGAACCCACCTGCCAATGCAGGATAGCCAAGAGATGTATCCCTGGGTACATCCCTGGGTTCGTTGGGTACATTGATCCCTGGGTCTGGAAGATCCCCTGGAGGAGGGCAGGGCAACCCACTCCAGTATTCTTGCCTGGGAAATCCCATGAAGAGAGGAGTCTGGTGGGCTCAGTACATGGGGTCGTACAGAGTCAGACACAACTGCGCACACATCTAAATTTTGAGCGTCATACATCTGGCTGCATGAATTGAGGCTCTGTCACTCTTGTCAGGAGGCAGTTTTACTGAAATCTCTAGGCCCTTCATAAAAAGACCAGAGACACCCTCTTACATCTGAAGGCAAGTCAGATGGAAAACCAGACCACAGGGAACGAGCTAAAGGAACAAAGAAAATTTTAGGCCGGAGGAGGGACACTTGGGGAGGTGCTGAGAGCCATCTTCAGCCTCTGCTAAGGGGCCTGGATCAGCGGGCCCTGCAATTCCTGAAGGGAGCAGCTGGATGGGCAGGGGAGTGCCTTTTGCCCGAGGGCCCTGGGGCAGGAAGGGCTGCCTGGGGATGAGGGTGAGCAATGTCGGGGCTGCGAGGGGCACAGCTTGGAGGGGTGCTGCAGCAGGAGCCAGGAACCTCCCATGGAAAGCGACTCGCTGCTCTGCCTGGACTAGCCCGGCAAACTGGCCTCCCTGGCCCAGCGTTCGTATCTGTCCAGGAGTGCTGACGCCTTCCTTGCAGGAGATCAGATGAGGGTAACTGAGATGGAGCTTTGCAAATAGGAGCACGTTAAACAGATATGACCATGCTCAGCCCAGGAAGCTGCAAGGGCAAGGGGCAGAGGGAGCTTCATGATCCAAGTGGGGGTGGGGGAGGGAAGGTGCTCAGTGCGGGGGTGAGGTTAAGGGACCCCTCTCGGATGTGCCTGCCTGCGAGCCGATGGCAGGGCACCCTTGTCTGGAGCTCTGCAGAGACCCCCAGTGAATGTCTTCAGACCCCTACAACTAGGTGGGGATGAGACCCTGCCTTGGAGGGTCGGCATGTCGTGGAGAGTCAGGCAGGGGCTGAACCACGGGCACAACGAATGAGTCAGGTGATCAGTGCTATGGAGAAAATCAGGACGTGACAAAGGAGACCAGTCGGGTGTATGGGGGGTGCTGACCACTCACCCCATGGAGAAGGGGTCACAGCAAGAACATGAGGATGCGAAGGGCAGGGTTGGAATGCAAACTTCTGATCGGATCTGGTCTCACCACCCTGGGGAGGCTGAAGCCACTGGTCCCATCATGGGCCCCCTCTCTTGATGAGAGCTGGGCTCTGGGGCCTGGGGACCAGCAGAGTTGGGGGTGGGGAGGGGGCTCTTACCCCGGGAGGGTCAGGGCTAAGCTGAGCCAGGGGGAGAGACACCTTTTCCCGATGGGTCCATCTGAACCACACCCTCACAGACAGGACTTAGGCCCCTGGGTCTCCCGGGGGAGGGGTGAATTCTACCAGCTAGCCAGCGGGGCCTGCAGACTTCATTTTATCAGGCTTGCAGGAAACACAAATCTACGTAGGCGTCCCTCTGGCTGCTTCCTGTCAGCTGGGCTTCAGGCCAGACCGGGTCTACTCTCCTGGGAACGACCTGCCGGCTGTAGAGTCAGGCAGAAGACGGTTCTAATTCCACTTGACCCTGGAGCTGGGAGTTGACATTGAGGGCCTTCGATTCCTTCTCTGAAAATGGAGAGTGCAATACCTGCTCTTGTGGTCAGATGGGACAATCACTGAGGCATTTAGCCAGTGCCTGGCCCTCAGGAATTGCTCGGTGGTTCCCGGGGCCTGGGGGCTGTGGGTGGAGCGGGTAGGCCTTGCAGAGGTTCTGAAGATCTGTACCCCAGCTGTGGGGCTGCAGGCAGGCCTTGTGACTCCTTCGGGACTGAGTTCCCTCGTCTACAGTGGAGAGGTGCCAGCTCCACCCAGAGGGGCTCTTGGGGTGTCCCCAGAGATGAGATGGGATTCAGTTCCTCAGGAGAACGTGAGAGTTTTCCAGACAGCCCCTCATGACCTCACTGTTCTCAGAATCGACCCCCTTTGCATCCCAGGACCATGCTTGAGAGAGTAGGAGAATCGCTCCCATACTCACCTTCCAATCCTTACACCTGGGAACGCCTGGTCATGTGTACTTGGCAGTGACTTGAGACTTCTGATTATAGCTCTAATGTTTCCAGATTCAAGCCACATCTCTCAACTCACCCTTGGACGCCCACTAATGACATCTTACTGTACCTGTTTCTCACACGAGAAGACTGAGGTCTGGAGGGGTCAGATGCTATGCTCAGGGGCCCACAGCCGACCAGTGTTGATTCTATGTGGACCAGGGCTTCTAGAACAGGGCAGGCTGTTCTAAACATTCTGCTGGGTGTCTGCCACCCAGGACAACTTAAAGCACCCTCTTCACTCTCAAAAGCCCCCTGTTGGATTCTAAATTACATGGTCTGAAAAGAAGGTCATGACGGTTTCTACTGCATCTCAGCTGACTTGAAGGGGTTCAGCCTACATGGGGGATTATAGTCCACACTGTAGAACTGGGGGGTGAGAAAGCGGGGAGGGGCTCTGTTCCCAGATGACCAGCTGCCCCCTGCCTCTGCTTCAGGTGCTTGTCCTCAGTCTGGCCTTTCCCAGCCTGGGATTGGCACTTCCCTTACCACCACCCTCCTTCCCCTTCTCCAGCCTCCCCACCAGGCTCCCTGAAGCTCTAACCACCTGCTCCCCATAGCTCCCCAGAGTCCACAAGCAGGCATCTCCATAGGTGCCTTCACTGGGCATTCTCCAGGGACAGTTCTGTCTAAAGATATCAATATGGTCCATCTGTTTCTGACCTGCCCCCCCATCCCTCACCACCGGAGACCCGTCTTCATCCAGACACCAAGCTCTAAGACCCCCAGCCAAGTCCGCCCAGCATCGCCAGGTGCCACGCCCTTCCCTGCTTCCCAGCTGTGTCCAACTCACTCACAGTCTCATAGCACCGATGGAACATCAGACAGATATTCTAGGTCCAGGGGTGCTGAGGAAGGGAGGAAGAGGGGCCCCCAGGTTGCTACCCGAGCCTACTGGGGCTGTAACAGACCCTGAGACTCTGTTGTGGAAGGTGAGTCCCAAATCCACAGCAAACGATGTTCACGAATAGGAAGGGTCCTGTGGATGGCCTGGCTCCTGGCTGAGCTCAGGTGATGGGCTGATGCGAGCGTGTACTGGGGTGGGGGTGGGGGGGGTCACGTGGCATTCTGGTCCAGATTCCCAGGAGTGTCCTGGAAAAGTACAAGCTATTATTTACAAGGCAGCAGGATGCCGGCTTCCTCTGACATCGCTTGTGGCTGGGCTGCTGCCGCTGCATCCATTTCTGAAAATGCCTCCGGTGAGTGACATTTATCAGATCAAGTGCTCTCTAGTTCTATTCCCCCAACACATAGACAATTCTCTTTGTAGATAATGTGGCCGGCCCGCAAGGCCCATGCAGCTGAATGATCTGATTGGAGAAGATGCCATATCTCTTGCCTCCAGAAGCAAAGGAGCAGTGAGGGCGCTGGAGACCTCGTGTGATGTAAACCCAGGTCCGGCCTATCCTCTTCCGCCTCTCTCTGTTTATCTGTTTCTAAAGAAGGCTGCATCCATGGCGATGGGGGTGGGCATTGCCCACAGATCTATGAAAACACCCAGGCCGCCTTCCTGCTGTGTCCCTGTGTGCTGGCCACCAGGCTGGGAGACACTGGGACGTGTGGGCTGCAGCTGCCCTGAGATAAAGTGCTGCCAGCTGCCCACAGCAGCCAAAGAGTCGTCAGCCCTGAGATCCCACCCAGAGCTCAGCCCTCCTTGCCACCTGCTCCAGAGTGAATGTTCAAGAACCAGCTTGCTCCCCTCCTAGGCCCTGGGTACCCCCCACCCACTGCATGGCAGAATAGGGATGTCTAATGCCCTCTTTCTACGTGCCAGGCTAGGCTTTTCACGGTTGTACTGTTTAACCCAAAGGGTAGAATTTGGCCTCCTCCCACTTTACAAGCATGAGTGTTTCCTTGCCCAAGGTCACCCAGCTGGTGTTGGGCAGACCTGGGGCCGCGTCCCTCCTCTGCCTGCCTGTGCTGAGCACTTGACCTTGATGTTTTCAAGCCCGCTCTCCCCTCATGTACACAGGGGCTGCTCTGCTGACTGCCCTCTGGGCTGGGCTCCTCCCAGGGCTGGCCCTGCTTCCCCAGACAAGTTGAAGGCTTTCACTGACCTTCGGGTGGGCACCCCCTTCTCCTGGCCCCTCTATGGGAAGGGCACAGAGAGGTCATGATGGTCTGTCTCTAGGTCCTAACGCTCTGGTTCCTGCAGTTGTGGCCTCTCTTGGTGTTCTGGGAGGGAGGATGGGGCAGGTAGCAGGAGGCCAGTCCTTAGAAGGCAGACCCCCAAATCACCAATGGGAAAGCCCTTGATCCCTCTGGACAGCACCGCAGTGTTGACAAAGCATGGCCACACAGCCTCCCATTCACTAGATATTCCTCATCTGCCACGTCTGACATCCCTGAGGCCCCTGCCTCATCTGAGGCTGCCAGGAGGTATGGTCACACCTGAATGCCCAGGTGAGGCCGTGGAAGCCAGACAAGGAGCCCACTGCCCCCTGCCCAGCAATGAGAGTGCCTCTCTCCCATCGTTGTGTGAGGGTGAGGGCTGCGGCCTCTCAGATGTATGAGGTCATCTAATTCCACCCCCTCTTTCTGCTGGATGACAAAGCCGAGGCCCAGGTGGGCAGGGACTTGCCCTGGACCTCCCAGACTTGGTGGCAGAGCCATCCAGGAGTTCTACCATCTTGGATGTGTGGCTGGATCAGTCATGGAGATGCACCCTGGTGGGTGTCGATGGCGGTATCTGCCCTGGCACCCTCCTGGGCTGCATGGTTGACCTTGGTTTTGCTAAGGACGGCTCCTTCATCCATCCCGAGCCCAAGAGAAGCCTGAGTGTCCGGGCTTCCTCGGCATTGCTGTCCCCGCCTCCTCCATCACCTGCCTTGCAGAGGGAGGTCAAAGGGACTGGTGATCTGGACCAACGAGAGGCCTGGTGTGGGGTGAAGCAGAAAGGATGCTGGCTCCTGTGACAGCTCACTGCCCACCCCCCCGGGCCTTGGGACCAGGTCTTTCTACCGCACCCCCACCAGGGAGGCTGAAGCGGGGAGCTGACTGATGAGACATCAGTGATCTGTGCCCATAAAGCCCCACAGAGCGCCCTTTCTTCGCGGCCCTGCCCTATGCAGGGTCTCCAGGTGACCCCAGGCTAGGGGCCGTGGGGGGTGGGGAGGTAGGGCCTCCAAGGTCCTCCACCCCACCTCCTACCCAAGGTGCTCAGGCTGCATTTCCCATACCTACTTAATTCTCCTTCAAATGGAAGGGAGAAAATAGCAAAGGGAAGGTCCCAGAAGCTCTGAAAGGCTTTCACAGGCTCTGAGCAATTAGGCAGGCAGCTGAGAGAAATGGTCCAAATGCCGGGAGGAGGCAAAGTCACTGGCAGAATTTTCCATGACGCTCTCTCCTCCCCGTCATGGGTGTGGGTCCACATGACGGATCCCAAAGGAGAGGGGCTCCTCCATGAACCCCGCTGAAGGTGCCCAGGGCACGATGGCCATGGCTCCGGAGAAGGGAGAGGCTCCGGGCGCGGCTGGCTGGGGGAGTCCCTTCCCGGGGCCTCTCTGCCCTGTGTTCCCCTAGGGCTCTGAGCGCTCTCTTCAAGGCCATGCAGGGGAATATCCTGCCTTACAGACCTCGGGGAGACCCCTACATACCCGGCACAGGGTGAGGGGGTGACCAGCCTCGGGGCCGGGGTCCTGAGCCCGGATTCCGGAAAATGCTGCCTGCTCCTCTTTAATGACCCCAGGGGTTAGAAGCCCGGCCCAAGGCTTGCAGTTTTCACTTTCCGGAGGCCTGGCTTTGGAGCTCAGTGATTATCTGCAAACAACACCTACTCATGCTCATGGTGGGGTGTGAACCGCGCTGCTGGCAAAGCAGAGGAAGGGAGGCTGAGACCGCGAGGGTACAAGGCCGGTGTGCTGGTCTCTGCGGCTTCTAAAGATGCCAGAACAGGTCTAGGAGGAGGTGGGGAACCTCACCACACCCCCCCCCCACCCCCACCACCACTCCAGGGGCGGGGCTTGCAGGGGGACCAGAGGGAGTGGAGATTGTGGGCAAGCAAATCCGCTTTCAAGCCCCACGGGCTGCTTGAGGAAACTGGTGCCCTGGAAACCTTCCCCTGTGACCAATTCCCCAACCCCCCACGCCCACAAACATCTTTGCACCCACTCAGGTGGCCTCTTCTTGGGGCACGAGGATCTCTTCACCCACACAGCCAAGGGCACTGCTGATTCGACCTTGGGTTTCTAAGAAACACTCAGACTCAAGTGCAGAGTTGCCAGTGACGGATGGAAACGCTGCCATTGATGGCAGTTGTAGGTGGACAGGGAGTGACTGCATGTGCTTTCATTCTCCTTTGGTGCTGAATCGCCTGATGGATTTTAGCTGAATCCTGGCCTGGTTATACCAGCCCCTCCCGGAACTTTGGTTCCCCCATCACAAGTGAGAAGCTTGAAGCAGAGATCACTCGAAGCTCTGGGCCTCTTGAAGGACACGGAGTCTAGCGTTTGCCGGCCAGGCTTCCATGTGGGGCCGAGCGGCCCCTTGCCAGGTAGAGAGCCCCGCACCCTCGCCCTGCCCGGCCCAGCCCAGCCTGGTCCCCGCTGCCTGCAAAAGCAGGCAGCGGGAAAGGCCTGAAGCACCCGCCGCTGCCCTGCTCTGCAGAGGTGGGTATCCAGGGGGCGGCCCAAGAAACTGCATCTGACCTTCCCTAAAATTAGGTCCCAAGACCCAGGGGGCAATAGAAATGAGGATGAAAGTGAGAAAGCAAATTGAGGGCATCGGAAGATGTTAAAAATATGTGCGTATTAATGGAAGCGGTGAAAGTCAGGCTCCAATAGGCCCAGGAAGCCCTCGCGCCACTGTCATTATTTTAGTCCAGGATCAGAGGCTGTGGGGCTGGAAGGGCCCCGAGGAGCACCCGGTCCACCACGTCCCTCATTCTACAGACTGGAAAATTGCCCACGGAGGGTGGTGACGTGCCTGAGGCCACATACAGAGCAGTATCCAGCCGCAACAATCATATGGAGCCAACCGATCCCATCTGGAAGTGGACCAGGAGGAAGGACCCCTGGGGCCACCCCCCATCCCGCAGTGCCCAGCTGAGTGGGGCATGGAGGGGTTCCCTCATGGCTCAGTTCAGTTCAGTTGCTCAGTCGTGTCCGACACTTTTCAACCCCATGGACCACAGCACGCCAGGCCTCCCTATCCGTCACCAACTCCCGGAGTTTACTCAAACTCATGTCCATTGAGTTGGTGATGCCATCCAACCATCTCATCCTCTGTCGTCCCCTTCTCCTCCCACCTTCAATCTTTCCCAGCATCAGGGTCTTTTCTAATGAGTCAGCTCTTCGAATCAGGTGGCCAAAGTATTGGAGTTTCAGCTTCAGCATCAGTCCTTCCAATGAACCCTCATGGTTACACATGGCCCAGCATATAAGGAGCCTAATACATCTCGGCTATTACTTTCCTTATTAATACTGACCAGTGAGTGGCGTGATGTGAGAGCCGTGTTTGCAGAGGGTGGGCAGGGAGAGAAAGGCCGGGCTGGCCCCTCCAGCGGCGGCCCAGCGTGTGTGCCAGGTGGGGGCTTGGGGGGACTGCTGCAGAGGAGGAGCAGGAAGGGGAGATGGGGGGTGAGGGAGGCCGTGAGGTGGGGATCTCACAGACACGCGCTTACCACAGCAGCTACTACATGCCCGGCTGGGCTTTGGCCGGCGTATCCCACAGCCCTTGCAACAACCCAGTTAGCACCCCATTACATAGCCAACATCCCAGACAAGGTGGGCTCAGCAAGCCCCCGACAGTCCTGAGCTCCTCCTGGAGTTCCCACCCTGCTCCCCCCACATGCCTGGTGCCCTTGATGTGCTCCCAGGCAGCCTCGCCCCCCCAGCCTCCGTCTTTCACCTGCTGCTTGTCTGCAAAGCCTCCCCTTAATCAGGAGCTGGCCTGGGCCAGTCTCGAAGTGGGAGACCAAGTGATCTCTGCTTGGTGGTTCTCCTGGCCCAGGAAGGGGGCTGGGCATCAGGCCTTGGTGCAGGGCCTCGGCGTCCTCATCCGCAAACGAAGGCACTGAACTCTCCTGAAATGCCTCTGGCTGGGGCCCACTGAACACCCCCGAAATGCCTCCAGCTGGGGACAAGCCCAGGAGTCTCTGCAGGCCAACTCCCCAGGCCTGGGTGGGCTCTGATCCCTATGCGACATCCTCCTCATCCTGCTGGGGCCCTGCCCTCTGAAACAACATGGGAGAGAGACCAGGAGGGGGATAGAGAGGACGCCGGTGGGCCTGAGGACACGCTCGGGATTCCAGCCTCTTGTGGGCTCAGACCCACTAGACAACCCAGCCCCAGGGCTCTGCGGGGGACGGGCATGGAGGCGGAGGGCACAAGAGAAAAGAGGGGAAGAGCTCCCCCTTTAGGCTCTGGCTGACTGTCTATGTGATCTGGAGAACTGTACTGGGGCGATTTATCCTGAAAGTAACCGAACAACACTGAGTATGTGATAAAGTCTGTTCACGGTATTGGTCTATCTCTTTGAAATATAATACAAACACAAAGCTGAACACTGGAGGGGAGAGCCGTTTCACAGAACAAATAAGGAGACGTAACAAAAGCCCAGACGCAGCCATCTCAGGGCTGGTTGGAGGGGCTCTGGCTGTTTCTAGGCAGGCCTCGGGGTGCTGCCCTCCCCTTGCGCTGGTGCGAGGGGGCTGCTCTCGGATGCCGGGGAGAACACGTCCTCACCCTCTCTCTGGGGACACAGGGCTTTCCCGACCCCGATCTGGGGCAGAGCCCTTGTGAAAGGTGTCCTGTGCGCATAGGACACAGCCCTGCAGGGCTTGGACCGGCTGATGGAAGCTGGGCTGAGCTCCCAGGCTGGGCTTTGCCCCTGGGCTCTGAGAAGATACAGGAAGTACTGACCCAGCTGTTCCCATAGAGGTGATGACACGCACGCTTGGCCACTCCTGGGCGCCTGAAGCCATCCTCCCAGCTGGGACTTGGGTCGCAGTGACCGACAGGCTGGTGAGGCACTTGGCCCATTGGTCGATCCCACAAACTAACTAATGCAGGTGCCAACTCTCTGCTGGTGCCATGGAGAGGCAGAAGCCAGACAGACCCCAGCCAGGGGTCATAGTCTGGGAGAGAAAGACAAGCTCAGCAAGAGCCATGGCTCAGGGGAGAGTCATGGAGAGAGGTCGCCAGGAGGGAGGTCTCCCCAGGGACAGCCGTCGAGGGCTTCTCAGAGGAAGTGGCCTTGGCCTTGAGCACCCTTTGGCTGCTCTTCCTCTGCTTAGAGGCTCTCCAGCTCCAGTGTGTATGACACTCCCTGGGGCAATCTGGGCCCCAAGGCCTGGGGATTCTGCCCTGGGAAATGTGTGTGGGCTCAGGACTCTGCAGGCTTAACTGACTTAAAGGTGAGTCTGGTGCAAGCGGGCCTTGAGTGGGGTCTTTGGGGTCTTCCTGCACAGTCTCAGCCAGCTACAGAGGCCTGGGGGAGACGGCCAGAGCCCTGAGGCTCACGAGGTGGCCCTGGTCACAGAGAAGCACCCCAGGGGCTCGTGGAGGGAGAGGAGGTGGGGGGTGATCTATCCTTAGTGGAGAAGTACATCACCCCCAGTGGTGTGCAGCCATCAACCCCTGGTGACAGCAAGAGTCTGGAGGGAGCAGAGCAGGGGCGCACTGCCCCTCAAAGGCCTTGCAAATTTCCAGGGTGACCACCAAGTTCTGCTTACCAGGGAGGAGGGTCGACTTCTGCCTTGCAGGACTTTCCTGCCAGTGGCTTCATCAGACTGTGCTCTCAGTGAAGCCTTGAACAGAACATCTAGCATCCCACATTCCCAGCAGGGTGACAGGGCTGGACAGCTGCAGAGCTGGCTGCGGGGCCTAAGCCCACTGGGCATGAATGGGGCAGAGTGCTGTGATCACCCCAGGTCCCAGAGAGCAGGCCCAGCACCTCCTCTGGGGCCGCTGCTCTGCTTGGGCAGTTGCCCTGGTGAGGACTCAGAGCTTCTCAGCATTGGGGCACCACCAGCACGGTCACTGGTGACAAGGAGAGAAAGGCAAGGAGCCAGCCGTCAGAGCAGGGGCCACACAAGCAGGGTGGCCAGAGAAAATAGAGGGCACCCAGTTCAATCTGAATTTTGGATAAACACCAAGTAATTTTTTCATATGTGTTCCAAATAATGCCTGGATCTTATAATTTTATTTGCTATATCTTGCAACAGTATGTGCCAGGGCATCTATTGATCACCTTTAGATATGCCAAGTACTCTGCTGAGTAGACACTTTCTGTTCTTCGTTCTATTAATAAATACTGACTGGGCACCTATTCTGTACTAGGACCATTTTGGGGGAGATAGAGATTCCTCAGGGAACAAAACAGAAACAGACCTTGTCCCCTTAGGATTTGCATTTGTGGGGAGTGGGGGAACAGCGAGAAGTAAAGAGACAAATAAAAATAGAATGTCCGGGGAAAAGGGAAAGTAGGCTGGGTAAAAGGAGGCTGGGGGAGATTGGGGGGAACTCTGTTGTTAACCTGGTGGCTCAGTGGTAAAGAATCGCCTGCAATTCAAGAGACCTGGGTTTGATGCCTGGATTGGAAAGATTCCCTGGAGAAGGGCATGACTTACTCATTCAAACATTCTTGCCTGGAGAATCCCATGGACAGAAGAGCCTGGTGGCTACAGTCCATGAGGTCGCAGAGAGTCGGACATGACTTAGCACCTTACACACACTATTGTTGGCCTACGTGGGGCAGAAGGAGGTCACACGTGAAGGAGGCACCCCAGCAGAGGGAACAGCGCGTGCAAAGGCCCTGGGGAGGCTGTGCTGGGAGAGGTCATGGCAGGCAGAGGCTGCAGCAGGGCCAGTCGTGGCAGGGAGTTTGGTCTGAGCGAGATGGGAGCCTCCGGACGGTCTCAGGCAAAGGAGCGCCAGGACCCTGTGCCAATTCAGCCTCGTGCCCACTGGACAGGTGGACAGACAGGGCTCAGGGTTCCCTGCTTGCTCGGCTCCGGAATCCAGGGAAGGTCAGGGCCTTGGGGGCAGAGCCTACTGGTGGTGGGAAGGAAGGGTTGCCTGAAAGCTGCTTGCTCTGAGTGAGAGGTACCACTGTCCCCGTGCCAGACAATGGGCAGGATGGGGTGAGGGAGCAGGTGGGGTGTCAGGTGGGGTGGGCCAAGGAAGTCCCCCTGAGAAGCTGGCATCTGGAACAAGGAAAGGTATACAGAGCTAGGGGGAATGCCCAGCATTTGCCTGCCATGTCCCACAAGGAGGTGGTCCTGACACTCCTAATCGCCTCCAGGAGGACACCCCTGGCCTGAAGGGAGCCGTCCCCCTCTCTCTCAGGTGCCAGCCCATGTTCTGAACCCATCAGGAAGCCTCTGCTCTCTGGGCCCTTTCCTGGCCCAGTGAGGTCTTAGAAGAGCCCCTGCGGCCTGATAAGAGTGGATCCAGGCCCTGCCCGTTGTCCCCTCCCTGGGCAGGGAGTGTTGTCCTGCCGGCTAGGGTGTAGGCTCAAAGTGGTCTGTGACTCCCCACCCCTCCCGTCCTGGCCACTCTGACTCTGCGGCCTCAGGATGGCTTTCCTCTCCCTTAATGGGCAACTGCCCCAGGGTGAGTCATCGCTGGGCCATGGGGAGCCAGGCGTCCACCAGTCACCTGCCAGCAGCTCTGATGCCAGCTGGGCTGGGGCACCGGGGAGACCGGAGAGGAGATGTGGGGAAGTGCATGGTTTTTCTTGAAAACTTCTCCATCAGGGAGCTGTTTGCTGGGCTGTGTGCACGTGTGTGGCTGTGGGGTGTGTATGTCTGTAAATGTGTATGATTCTCTGTGTTGTGTGATGTATGTGTGGTGTGTACATGTATGGTCTGTGGGGTGTGCATGTGTGTATGTATATGATTCTATGTGCTGTGTGACATGTGTGGTGTGTACATGTGTGGTCTGTGGGGTGTGCATGTGTGTACGTCTTTGAATCTATGTGTTGTATGACGTATGTGTATGTGTGTGGTGTGGGTGTGTGTGCATTTGCTAGTGGGCGCTTTGCCTGCATGACCATATATTTCAGCACAGCCCAGGAGTGGATCGAGGGTTCCTGCTGGTGGGAAAGGCCAGAGACTCCTTTTGGGGCTACAAGCTCTGTGTCTTTGCTCCTGACCTCGGCCCTTGACCCCCTCATGTTCATCACGGCTGCCCTGGCAGGGACACCCAGGTCATACTCTGCATCAGCCCCGTCCCCCTGACCTCCCACTCCAAAGTGCAGTGGACGCTTCCTGCCTCAGTTTACCCCGCCTCTGAAGACTTAGAGGAAAATGGAAATGAGCTTTCTGGGCTGTGGGGCACAGCCATGCCAGAAGAATGATTAATGCTTATTTTTCTGGGCACGCCTTCACTGCCTAGCACCCAGGGGTGGGGTGAACAGTATTGGGAGTGGTGTTATTAAAACTGCTATTGCTCTATTAAATTTCTCGAGAAACACAAAGACCTTCCATCCGCAGAGAGACCTGCAATTACAGCTGAACAAATTATCGCCTTTTAAACAACCCTACATTTCTGCAAAGCTTTCCCGTGCAGTGCTTTCCGTGTCAATAAATCGCACTTCGCCTGGCTTCCCCATTCCCCTGTTCCTCGTTTCTTTGGCCCTTTTTCAGCACCCCACCCCAGTTGTCAGTGGACATTTTTGTTGATTCTGTAGTCAAGCCTCGGTGAACTGCACTATATTGAGAATGCAGGCTTTGGGTTTATTGGTCAAAAACCCTAGCATAGCAGAAAGCAAATTGGACTAGAACGAGAATCAAGAGACCTCTTGAGGCCTGGATTTTTCTAGAAAATGCCCTTTGACCATCAATCATAGGATCCTGTGACTTTTCTGGTTAAATCAGATAGCAGTGGGCCATTTTTTGTCTCTGGACACTTGTGGAAAGTTTACAAACATTAATAAATACAAGTTCTTTGTCAGCCCCATGCTATGCTTTGGAGATGTATTGGTGATTTAAACTAAGTCTTTGTGATAAACAGCAAGGTTCTATACTGTATAGCACAGGGAACTATATTCAATATCCTGTGATGAATCATGATGGAAAAGAAATTTTAAAAGAATGTATACACATGTGTGTGTGTATGTGTGTATAGTTGAATGACTTTGCTCAGACAACAGAAATTAATGCAACATTGTAAATCAATTATACTTCAATTAAAAACAATAATAAGAAACCTAAGTCATTGTGCCTGAGAAATTAAGGATACGGGGAGCAGTCTTAAGAAATATAAGAATGTCTCAAGAGCCAGGAGCCTTTCAGTTGCCTGTGGAAGAAATCAAGAAGACACTAAAAAGGGCTTGTCTTGGGCTTTCACAAGTGCGGGGTCCAGAAGAGGGGTGCAGGCCTCAGGTGACCTGTCCTGGGCCCTTGTCTCCTCCTGTTCCGGTTCTGCGTGTCTCCACTGCCCTTTGAATGTCAGTTTCACACCCTCCTGCTTCAGACACGCCCTGCACTTAGAGAAAAAGATGGCTGCTCCCAGCCCTACGCCAAAGAAAATACCAAAGGAAAAAGAAAGCCCTCTTTCAGCAGGCATGTATGGAATTTCAGAAGAGAAGTGCTATACCAGCTAGCAGAAGTGGAAACCAACTCCAGTATTCTTGCCTGGAGAATCCCATGGACAAGGGAACCTGGTGGGCTATAATCCTTGGGGTCGCTGAGAGGCAGACACGACAGGCCAACACACAGGACATCCAGAGCAAAGCTCCACACAACGTGGCTAAAGGCTCGGCAGGTGTCAGCTGACTCAGGCTGGGCTTGGCTGGTGGTGCATCTTTGCATTCAGCTCCTCTCTGAGGTTGGGGCTCAGGCCCTCGCCCTGTGTGGGTGTGTGTGAGCTGGTCCTGGCTGGAGGGGAAGCCACCGCCTGATGTGTGGATGTTCTTAGTTGCTCAGTCATGTCTGATTCTTTGTGACACCATGGCCCACCAGGCTCCTCTATCCATGGGATTTTTCAGTCAAGAATATTGGAGTGGGTTGCCATTCCCTTCTCCAGGGGATCTTCCCGATCCAGCGATCAAATCCACGTTTCTTGCATCTCCTACATGGCAGGCAGATTTTTTTTTTTTTTTTACTGCTGACCGGGGGGAAGCCCGCTGCCATCTGGAGGAGGCTCTTTTCACACTGATGTGGGTGTGCAAGAGCTTGAATGGCAGCTTGCTAGGCCTCTGGAGCCAATGCTCAGGACTCGCTTCCTCTTTCTCCCACCTGATTTCATAGCCTGAAGCAAGTCCCACAGTGTGGTGGTCTACATATGTCACCCCTGCCGCAAAATCCTAACATTTATGGTGATGGTAATAGGAGCTGGGGCCTTCAGGAGATGCCCAGGTCATGAAGGTGGAGCCCCGTTAGTACCCAGAGGGAATCCTGCTGCCATGTCAGTTTTCAGAGAAAATATGCCATCTGCAACGGGGGACGCTGGCCCCCACTAGACTCCAAATTTGCCTGTGCCTTGACCATAGACTTCCAAGACTCCAGAGATGTAAGAAATAAATTTCTGTTGTCAATAAACCACCTGGTCTATAGTACAGCAGCTCAAACAGACTAAGACATGTGGCCAAACCCAAAGGGCTCATGTGATGGAGAAACCGCAAAGTCTGACGGCGGAGGTATGAATGAAGGAGGGTAGGGCTGGGGCCAGTCACGCTGACTGCTGCTCGGATTGACCCCGATGGACACAGCCCTCCTTCCTATGATGGGTCAGGTCTGGGTGACAAACCCACACCCGAGCCAGGGGGAGGGTCAGACACTCTGACAGATGCACCCCAAACCACATGAAATACCAGAATGAGGGAACAGTTCCCCAGCTGGAAAAGGGTGCTAGGCAGACAAAACCCCACAACCTCCTCTACAGGCAGGAAGGCTAGTAATGGCCTCCATGGGGCAGAGACCACCAAGGGGTGTGGACCACCACCAAAGGCTTCGGGAACTCAAAGGAGACAATGCAACCTGGAGTGGCCAGGAAAGGTCTTTCTGGAATAAGGCGCCCAAACTGAGCCCTAAGGGAGGAGGTGCATTGCAGGCAGAGGGAACCAGCTGTCCACAAGCAGCGGGGCGGACCTCTGTTCAGAGAGGTGAGTATCTGTAGCCAGGGTGGGGGTGGGGTGCAGGCCATGAGCAGATGCAGAGGGTAAGGGGTCTGGAGTTCATCCCGAAGGCAATGGAAATCCTTCAAGGGCTTCCTCGATGGCTCAACGGGTAAAGAATCTGCCTGCCAAGGCAGGAGACCCAGGAGACAGGGTCCCTGGGTCAGGAGGATCCACTGGAGGACGGCAGGGCCTGGACAATCCCCATGGACAGAGGAGCCTGGTGGGCTACATATAGTTCATGAGGTCGCAAAAGAGTCGAACATGACTGGGTGGCTAAGCAGCAAGCAAGCAAAGGGCTTTAAGGAGGGGTGTGACGTGATCCCACCGGCAGGTAGGCAGGTGGCACTGATATCACCCTGGGGGATAAATGAGGGGTGGGGGGGTCACTGGTACAAAAACTGGAGCCCCTTAAGGGACGGAGTTGCTGAGCTGGAACTAGTACACGAGGGACACAGAGAGGGAATAAGTCAGGAGACATCTCGCACTATAAAAGGACAAGAACTGGTTTCTCTCTGATGGGAGATGAACAAGAGGAAGAGTCCAGAGTGGAACCAGGTGCCCAGATTAGGACAGTCAGCTCTCGCGTCTCAGTGGCTACCACCACGAAGCTTGTCTCCCACTCAAGCAAGGGTCCATCAGGGTGTCTTGGGATGCAGCTCTCCTGGGCTGCTGGCTGCAGAGCCTCAGGGATCCAGGGTTCTCCCCTCTTGAGGAGCCACTCACTATGACATGTGGCTCCTCGAGGTCACCCTGGGGATGACCCCTTCCACCCACTAGAAATTAAAGGAGGAAGAGGTGGGGGAAGGTTTTGCGGACCAAGCCTAGAAGATCCATAAATCACTCCTGCTGTAATTTCTTGAGCTCTGTCTCCTTTGCACACTCACACCTGGGAGCCTGGGAAATACAGTCCAAACTATGTGTCCAGGAAGAAGAGGCAGTGGACTCGGTAGTCAGCTTGTGCCACACTGATTTCGGGGCCTAGGGGAACCCAGGCAGGGAAGATTGCAGGGTGAGGAAGTGTGGGGAGGAATGAACTGAATCTTGGGGGACATCTAAGTGTGCATCTATGTGAAATTGTGCTAACAGTGCACAAAGCCGAGGTGACAAACCTGGGGAGGAAGACCTCTGAGGCGGCTGTCAGCAATGGAAGGACTTTGGGCAGGAGCCGGAGAATTCAAGTCCAAGGATGGGGACAGTGGGACCCATGGCAGACATTTGAGTGGAGGAGTAACCAGAGCCCTTTGAAGGGAAGACCTGTCCTGGGGGCGCAGTAGGGATAGAAGTGCAAGGATCAGGAGGCCTGGGCCAGGTTAAAGGAGTGCTCCCCAAGCCCATGGGGAAGGGGTTCTTCTTGTTAATCCCACGAGGAAGCTTATTCCTTTTCTCGGCAATTTTTGTTTCCTGATTAAAGCTAAATCCACTGAAAGGATTCTCTTTAAGAGAAGTCGTCAGACATTAGAACTCAGGAGAGGAGGAGGGGTTGGTCTGGACTCAGGTTAATGGAGGCTTTCTCTTTTAGGTTTATCTTTTATGTGGGCTTCCCAGGTAGCTCAGCAGGTAAAGAATCCACCTGCAATGCAGGAGTGGCAGGAGATGAAGGTTTGATCCCTGGGTCGGGAAGAGGACATGGCAACCCACTCCAGTATTCTTGCCTGGAGGATTCCATGGGCAGAGGAGCCTGGTGGGCTAAAGTCCACAGGGTTGCATGCATGCTTGCACATATGCACCTTTTGTATGAAATTTGTGACTGCTGATGTCTTAACTTTCAGTTACAGCAGAGAAGAGAGGAAATTAATCATTTTTTCCTCTAATTGAGGCCTAACCTATTTTTCCTTTCACTTTAAATCCTCATCTGTCATATACATCCTTTATTCTATTTTCAGATTCTTTGTCCTTTACAGACCTCCCTAGGTACCCCCTTCCTGCATTTATGTCTCATGTTCTCTCTTGTCTGGTCTTGTTTGGCTCTTTCCAAGGAAGGAGGGGTGATGAGAGTGAGGGGAAAGTCAACTTGTAGAAAGTTGAATTCAAAGCCCGTTAAGAGTGGGCTGTGGGCAGGCCAAGGGGGACTGTCTGAGGAAGTTTTGAAGCTTGGGTTAGCCTATGGGCCTGCAACTACAGTCAGATGAGTTTCTGGGATCATGGGCCCCCCAGGCTCTTATAATTATATGGGCCTAAGTTTTGAAGGAGTCAGGGCAGGGCAGGATATGGTGGGAGACTAGAGCTTCCAAAAGTTATGTGATTTATACAATCAGCTGAAGAGACTCGGATCTGCCCTGTTCTGAGATCTCTACAGTTAAGACCTCTTTACTCTGTATTGCAACCTGATTCCAAAGGTTGACAGTCATCAGATGCCTTCCAAGGCTCAGGGTGAGGAGGAAGTAGGGTGACACAACCTCTGAATAAAGGAGACCCCTGCCCGTCTCAGTCCCACCAGCACCACCAGCTTCAAAGGCATTCAGACTCCCCTGCTCTTTTGGAGAATTCTGGGCATCATCCTTACCTGATCCTCACTAGGCCATGCCTTCTGCCGGTCACATTGGTGCAGCAAAGTGTGGGGACACTTGGCCTCCAGTTAATCACGACTTATTTCTTTCCTGGAGAGTGGGTTCATTTCTTATAGCTGCAGTGACAAATGACTATAAACTTGGTGGCTTAAGACAACACATATTCAAGATGGTGAGAAGACGCAATCCAGACTGGAAGAAGGTGTTTGCAAAAGACATAACTGATAAAGGACTATTATCATCCAAAACATACAAATAACTTTAAAAGCACAACAGTAAGAAAACTAACAATCTGATTACAAAATGAGCCTAGGGTCTTAACAGACTCTTCAACAAAACAGGCAGACAGATGGTAAGGAAGTGTATGAAAAGACGCTTCACATCGCATGTCACATGTTAATTTGCACATTAGCAAACTGCAGATTAACACCCCCATGAAACATTACTGGACAACTCTCAGAAAGGCTAAAATCGGAGACAAGGACAACACCAAATGCCGGAGAGGATGTGGGGTCACAGGAACCCTCATCCATCGCTGGTGGGAATATGAAACGATACAATATCTGGAAGACAGTTTGGTGGTGTCTGACAAAACTCAGCAGACAATCCAGCAATTGTACTCCTTGGTATTTACCCAAAGGACCTGAGACTTTGTGTCCACACAAAACCTGCACATGGATGTTTATAGCAGCTTTATTCATGATTGCCAAGACTTGGAAGCAACCAAGATGTCCTTCAGTAGCTGTGGATAAATAAACTGTGGTGCATTCAGACAATGGGATGTTATTCAGCGAGAAAAAGAAATGAGCTATCAAGCCATGCAGGGACATAAAGGAAACAAACGCATGTTAGTGTAAGTGAAAGAAGTCAATCTGAAAAGGCTACTTGGTGTATGATTCCAACTATATGACATTTGAGGAAGGCAAAATGATGGGGACAGTAAAAAGATCAGTGGTTGCCAGGGTTTGGGGGAAGGGGAGCATAAACAGGCAGAGCACAGTGGACTTTTAGGGCCGTGAAACCATTCTGTACAATATTGTAAAGGTGGATATACGTTATTCATTAGTGCAAATCCATAGAATGGGCAACACTAAGAGTGAACCTTAATGTAAACTATAAACACTGGTGACAGTGATGCATCAGTGTAGGTTCATCAGTTGTAACAAATGTCCTGCTCTGGGGGAGAGAATGCTGATGATGAAAGTGAAAGTTAATCGTTCAGTCATGTCCAATTCTTTGCAAACTCATGGACTGTAGCCCTCCAGGCTCCTCTGTCCATGGAATTCTCCAGGCAAGAATAGTGGGGTTGGTTGCCATTTCCTCCTGCATGGAATCTTCCTGACCCAGGGTTTGAACCTGGGTCTCCTGTATTGTAGGCAGATTCTTAACCATCTGAACCATCAGATGGGGAGGCTGTATTTGTGTGAGGGCAGGGAATTTGTGTTGTTATGAGAAATCTCTGTACTTTCTGCTCAGTTTTGCTGTGAATGTAAAACTGTTCTGAAAAATAAGGTCTCTTGGGTCCCTTGTGGTCCAGTGGTTAAGACTCATGCTCCCAATGCAGAGAGCATGGATTCGATCCCTGGTCTGGTAAGACCTCACGTGCCTTGGAGCAACTAAGCCCGTGTGCTCTAGTGCCCAGGAGCCGAGACTACTGAGCCCACGGCCCATAACTACTGAAGCTCGCAAGCCCTAGAGCCCATGCTCTGTAACCCAAGAAGCCACCGCAGTGAGAAGCCTGCAGCAGTGAAGACCCAGGGCAGCCAAAGTAAATAAATAAATAAAGTCTATCAAAAAAACACACCACACATTTGTTCTCTTATAGTTCTGGAGGTGGGAAGTCTGAAATCAGTTTCATGAGGCTGAAACTCAGGTACCTCCGGGGTTCTGGGGGAGAACCATATCCAGGCCTCTTCTCTTTCTAGAGCTGCACGTCTTGGCTCATGCCTCCCCCCTCCAACTTCAAGGCCAGCAGTGAAACGTCTTCAGGCCTCTCTGCTCTGTCTCACGTTGCATTCTCCTCTCTGGCAAAAGCTCCCTCTCTCTCCCTCATTTAAGGACACCTGTAGCTGTGTTTAGGGCCCACCTAGTAATTCGGGATAATTTCCTCATTTTAAGATCCCTAACTCGATCACACCCACGAAGACCCTCTTTTCATATACGGTCACGTTTATAGGCTTAGGGATTAGGACCTGGATGCCTTAGGTGGGGGGAGCATTAGCTGACCACACGTCGACAGGGGCCTGGGCCACATAGAAGCATGATAGGAACTTCCCTGGTGGTCCAGTGGTTAAGTTTCAGGGCTCCCAGTGCAAGGGGCATAGGTTCCATCCCTCATCAGGTAACTAAGATCCCATATGCTGTGTCACATGGCCTAAATAAACAACAAAAACTTTTTTAAATATATGGAAATGCTAATTTTAAATTAAAGTCAATAGGCTCAGAAGAGCTGGGATTGCCCACACCCCTCTGGCCTTGCCCAGGGTTCGGCCCTCTGGGTTTGCAGGGTCTTCCTCAAGGGGTCACCTCCCCTGGAGCAGGAGTCCAGCTCACCTCTCTGAAGACGTCCTGCCCAGATTTGCCGAGAATTTCTGAACATTCCAGCAGCCTTAGCTACAAGTACCCAGTGGGCTCCGTTTTAAGCAAACCCAATATAGAAAACCCCACATGAGTCAGCCGCTATTCCCAGGCCAGATGAAAACCGCACTTGGCAGCCAAGCCACCTTGCAGATCCTTTTCAACACATGTTTCCTGGTGCATTTAAAGTTTTCAGTCCCACAAACCCTTATTTGGTGCCAAGTGCTGGGATGGGTACCGAGCTGGGGGCCCCAGAGAAAGATTCCTGTGGCTCTGAGAAGGCAGGAGCTGTGTCCTGGGCAGAGAGGGGCCATCGACAGGCGGAGGACACCCCTGCATGTCCCTGGAGCCATCACCTTCCTGAATTGGCTGAACTCAGCAGGATTTCCACCTGGCAGCTCTGTGTGGAGCGGAGCTCCCTGCCTGCTGGCACCACCCAGGTCATCTTCAGAGGCTGGAGATGCTGCCAAGAGCGAACCTCCCTCAGGGTCGAGTTACACCCTGGCTTGGCCGCGTAGCAGCTGCCCTGCATGGACCAACCCCTCTCAGGGCTCTGCTCTCCATCTGCTCCTGGGAATTAGTCTCTGGGAACTAAGGTTTCCCAAACTGTCAGGGTGGAACCTGGCGGCCTCCTTCCTCCTACATCTGGGGGGTGGCTCAGTGCCAGGACTTGGGCTGTAAGGATGTGAAAGACCTCAGCCAGGTGGGAGGCAGACTCCTGCACAAAGTGCCACAGCTCTGTCTCCAGGCTGAACGCACACGCTGGAGGGCGGTGGGGGCAGAGGTGTCCAGAGGGTGGTGAAGTGAGGCTGGGGCTGGTGAGCACACCTGCAGGTGAGCATGCCCACCTAGTTAGGGGCCCCCTCCACCTCCATCCCAGGGCCTGCACTCCAGCCTTTACATTCTAGCTAACATTTTCCAGTGCTGGTGCTGAGAGGACCCCACTGAATCTCCCTGCCAGTAATTATTATCATCCACGCCCCTGATTCTAAGAGGCCACCTACTGAAAATGGCAACCCACTCCAGTATTCTTGCCTGGAGAATTCCATGAGCAGAAGAACCTGGCAGGATGTCGTCCATGGGGGTTGCAAAGAGTCAGACACGACTGAGCGACTAACACACACTGAAAGATGCACCTGCAATCTCAAAAGATCACGAAGGGAGGGGCTGGGCCACATTACGAGATCCACTAGATTTCCACACTCACTATCACGCGTGTGTGTGGCTGAGGGGTTGAGGATGCAGCTTAGAATTAAAGAGACGTAGTGAACAAATATGAAGCATGAGGAGAACCATATCTCAGAGACCACAGTGCAGCAGCTCTCAAAGTGTGATCCAAGGGCACATCCAGGGTTCCCCAAGACCTTTACAAAGGATCTGCAGATCAAAACTATTACCATAGCAATAGTATGATACATTTGATTTCATTATTCTAGTTCTCTCCTGAAGGTACAGTGATGTTTCCCAAATGTGTACATGATTATAGTACATTAAATGGGCAAGTATATTAATCCTTTATCAAGCTAGACATTAAAGGCATTTGCAAGGGGGAGGGGGAAAAATGCATTTGCAAAAAGGTAAAAGAATGCCTGCCACTCTTCTCATTAAAGGTGTTTTATTTTAGAAAATACAGGCTTTTTAAAATTTTAAATGTTACTATGTAACAGACATATTTTTAAGTTAATAAAAACTTTTGAGATTTCAATTTCTAATTCAATATATTGATAAATATAATCCCCAAATAGAGAATCTTTCGAGTCCTCAATAATTTGTTAAAATATTTATTTATTTATTTATCTGTACCAGGACTTAGTTGTGACATGTGGGATCCAGTTCCCTGATCAGGGATTGGACCCTGGCCCCTTGCATTGGGAGCTTAGAGTCTTAGCCACTGGACCACCAGGGAAGTCCTGGGTCCTCAATAATTTTGAAGAATGGAAGGAGTCCTGACACCAGAAAGTTTGAGGATGCTGGTCGGGGCCAGCCCCACCAGAGCATAAAAGCTTTGCTGTATCACATGGGGACGCTGCAGACAGCTCCAAGCCTGTGGCAGCAGACAGGGCTCGTGGGCAGGTTTGGCTGCACCAGGCCCACGTGGCTCTGGGCAAATCATGTGGTTTCTCTGGACCCCTCCATCTCCTCCCCACACCCAGGGAGGTCTGGGGAAGGGAAGGAAAATCCAGAACCAGTGAGGACCCAAGGGGAGGCCAAGTATGGCCAAGGGGCACATGGCTTTGAAGCTGTAAGCTCCATACAGACACTGGCGCTACCACCTTACATGTTACTCCCTGGGTATCATGGGTATGTCACTAACAAGAAGCCAAAACTACAGAAGCTGTGTAAATGGCAGGCAGGGAGTGATTTCGTACACACACACAGACTTGCACACCTGCTGTGGGGAGGCACTCTGGTGTTGGCCTGTTTCTGGCCGCCAGCTTTGGAGTAAGTCAGATGAGCCAGGTTTTCTGACTTTGAAAGGTGGGGAGGGAGTGAGAGTGGAGGGCGGGACAAGGCTGATCCTCTCTGCTGGTCCTCAGTCTTGTTCCCAAGCAGGTGGAGCTGGGACAAGCCTGGAAGCAAGAAGGGCCCCACCCTGTCATCTCCTAGGTGGACCCCAAGGGTCCTTGAGCACGCGAGGCTGGACACACGGGCACAGGGGGCCGAGGATGGAAGAAGCTGTGGCTGACTCGCTGGGTGACGTTTCTTGTTCCAGGGCCTCAGTCCACCAGCCATGAAATGAGAGAGCTAGAGTCTGCTGTGGGGTCTGGCCCTTCCACAGGGAGCCTTGCTCCGGTTTCTAAGGGCTTCTCCCAGAGGAAGGTGCCCAGGAATCAAGCCCACAAGGCTGCCTGGCTCCACCTGGTGCCAGTCCCCTTCCTCAGGCCAGCAAGGAGCCTCATCGGGTCAGCCTTGCCCGAGATGCCCCAAGCCAGATCTTGCCAAGTTGGCACCCCAGGCTGAGTGGGAAGTGTGTGTATGTGCATGTGTGTGCCCTGCCTCTGTTTACACAAGAAGGTCTTATCTATTTGGCTCCTCCTTGACCTCAGGAAAAGGACAGAGTCAGACCCCTCCAGACATCCCTTTAGCTCCCGCCCCCAAGGGAGGGCTCACCCTTGAGACCTCACAGGATGGTGGACTACAGGACGTGCTTTCCTAGAGCCCTGAATGCCAGGCAGGGGTGTCATGACCATGCTCCCCTGCAGGAAAGAGGTTGCAAGCCTGCACCCCATTGCGTACACGTTTACTCATTCTCATTATATACAAGGGTTCTTGTACTGATGTGTTATGTAAATTATGAAATGATTCCCAAATAGAAACTTTAAAAGGATGAATCAAATCTCACCAAGGAGCTGGTTTCTAACAACCACTGGGTTGTCCCCCACCCACAACACCCCCAGGGGGCCCACACTCTGCTTAAAACTTTAGAGGGATCCATCTTTTAAGGACCCTTGAGCTCAGGCTTTGTCTCCTTGCTGGCAGCATCAGCCTTTACCTAGCCCACGTCCTGGCTGTCCCCTGGGGGCAGTCTGCCAGGAACTCTTAGTCCTAAAGGAGGCCCTTGAGTCAGGCTTTAATGGTCTGACCCCACTTTAGAGGTGGAGGGACCAGAGTACAGGGAATTCGGTAATGAGGGGAACCTGACCATGACCGCAGGAAGCTGAATCCATTCCTGTGTGTGCATGTGTGTGTGTGTATGTATATATGTATTTATGTATGTGCATGTGTGTATGTGTGTGTATGTGTGTATGTATGCATGTGTGTGTGTGTGTGTGTGTGTGTGTGTCTGCATGCAGATATATACCTATGAAACCATGTAACTCAGATTGGGACCTGAACCCACAGTCTTTTAACTGAGATCACACACTTGGTCTCAGGACCTAATGAAGCTCAGGTTCTTGATGTCTCATGGCAGAAAGAAATCAGTGAGAGACAAAGTGACGGGTAAGAAGGAAGACACACAGTCCACAGACAGTGTGTGGACCATCTCAGTTGGTGAGAGTGACATCAGGGTGTGGGGTCGTCTGTTGTTACAAGGGTGGGAATTTTATAGGCTAATGAGTGGGAGGAGCATTTCAGCAATTTTGGGGGAGGGGTGGGGATTTCCAGGAGTTAGGCCAATGCCCACTTCTGGGTCTCTGGTCAGCCTCAGAGCCATCATGGCGCCGGTGGGTATGTCACTTAGCTTGCTAATGTGTTCCAGTGAGCATGTGCTGGGGCTCACTGTCTGCTGGAAGTGGACTCCTCCACCATCTTGGACCTAGTTGATCCTAATCAGCTTGTGTTGTGTCCTTGGATGTATTCTTGTAAAGGTTGTGCCCTGCCCCCTCCCCTCCTGTCTCACCCACCCCCTCTGCTTCCTGTGAGCAACTTCCTTCCTTTGTGAGGCTTAGATTAGAAGGATCACAGATGGACCTGCTTGCTCCTTCCCAGGAACTGGAGTCAGACACCCAGTGGCAGCAAACCTGGAGACCCCTGCCTGATGGGGGACAGCGTCCCGCAGGCCCAGATCCCACGCAAGCCAGGCAGACGGCCTCCTCACACCCACCCCCTGGGTTGCACACACAGGCCTGGGTGGGACTCACCCAGCCCTACTTTTCTCTTTTTCCTTCAGACCGTCTGGCCGATTCATATTTTCCAAAAGCCCTAGTGACCTCACCATCTCTTGTGGTTGTGGCTGGGTTAAATTTTTTTTTTTTCTAACTTCCTTTTACTCTTTCCAGCTGATTTAACTTTCCACGCTCAAGGCCAAATTACATGCCAGCGACTCCCTACAGATGCAGCGGCAGCCATTGGTTCAGGCCGGGCTCTGAGCGCGGAAATCCCAACCTCCTTCCCAGAGGCAGGGGGAGAGCCCTGAGAGGGAGAAGGCAGGGCTGGTGGCGGGGGGACCCAGGCACCCGGTCTGCAGGAAAGAGGGCTTCTCCGGCCCCACCCCACACACCACATTGAATGGCCATGGCCCCTGCCCCTCCGGCTGTCCATGCAGAGCTCATCTCCCCACCCTGCCGCCTCTTTACCAGGCAAACTTACTCATCCATCAGGACTCATTGCAGGCAGGGCCTGCTCTGGAAGCCCACTGGGGGCTCCCAGTTTGGAGGAGACACCCTTCCCCCGTTGTTAGGGTTGAACTGTGTCCCTTCTGCATTCATACTATCAAGTCCTAACCCCCAGTAACTCAGAATGTGACTGGATTTGGAGAAAGGGCCCTAAAGAGGTAATTAGGGTGAAGTGAGGTCATGTGAATGGGCCTCAATCCAACATGACTGGTGTCCTTATAAGAAGAGGAGATGAGGCTACAGAAGAGTCAGACAGAGGGATGGCCACATGAGGACACAGGGAGAAGGCGGCCAACTCCAAGCCAAGGAGGGAGACCCCAGGGACCGCCCCCCCACCCCCGCCGCGACACCTTGGTCTCAGACTTGCAGCCTCCAGAGATCTGAGGGAAGACATTTCTGTGGCGTAAGCCCCCCATCTGTTGACTAACCCCCCCTCCCCCATTTGCTATGGCAGCCCCAGGAGACTAACACACCCCCTCTGCCCTCCCGCCTCCCTGACACCCATCCTGCCAGCTAGCCCTGTGTTGAAATGCACCCTTTACCCTGATGTCTCCCTCTCTGGATGCTGACTTCCCCAGAGAAGAATTCATCTTGCCCTCAGGGTCCAGATGTCTAGGTTCTTTCCAGACCATTTATCAGAAGGAACTAAGTTTTTCTTCAAACACACACACTTTCTACAGCTCCCAAGGTTGCGGAAGAAATGAGTAGTGAGCCTGGGCACACAGATTCTTCAACCATCTCGAGAGTTCCGGGGGCACCTGACAGTACTTTTGAATGATGCTCTGCAGTTATTCCTGGATGATGCCCTCAGGTACCACCGGTCCCTGGCCACAGAGCCTCCCCAGTGTCCCTATGTCACTGGGCTGCGACAGCTGCTTGTACCTGTCTTCGTGTGAATCCATTACATCCCCAAATCCACTTCTGTCCATTATGCTTCTTCCTAAAAAGACCTAGTGTGTTAAACATACATACAATGTTAAAATGTGGATTTAAAGAGTTGTTTCTCTGAACACTAAGTTAAATGTTTTGAAAAGGATTAATTCCAGGTGAGTTGCGTTCAATGTCTCACTCCTGAATTAAGCTTGTTGCCATAGCCAGTCTCCAGGAGGGCCCTCTTGGTGTTCCCATCTTATGTGACCCTCTCCCACACTGAATCAAGACTGCTCTGTGAGACCCAAGAGGCAATAGCGTAACACTGAAGTGTTTTCCAAGGTGAGGTCATGGAACGTATTGCAGCTTCTGCCTGGTTTCTCCTGGGTCACTTGCTCTGGGAGGCAGCCATCCTATCAAAAGGACACTCAAGAGTCTTGGAGAGGCCCACGCAGAGCAGGGCTGAGTCCTCCCACTGCCAGCCGGCCCCAGGGCTGTGAGGAAGCAGATAGGGAGGTGGACCCTGCAGTGCCCCCAACCTTCTCACGAGGGCAGCCCTAGCTGTCACCTGGCAGCAGCCTCATAAGAAATCCTGAGCAGATGTGTGTGGATGAGAAACGTTGCCCTCTATTTCAGCAAACAAACAATGTTACCTTTCATCAGGCCATCAGCAGACATGCACCCTGGTGGAAATTCAGGATGGAGAAAAGTAGGATACTGGTCTAAGATAAGATACATATGAAAGGAATAATTTTAGTAGCCCAGACTCTTGCCTCTGCCCATACACAGAAAAGCAGTATACTTTTCCTTACCTTTTCTATGTCGCTTTTTTGACAATCAGTAGCAATACTTTGGTTACATTTTTTTTCAGTAAAAACTCTTATATGTCCTGGCTCCTGCCTTACCTCTTTGGCACAGTCCCTCAGGGCTTTCCAAGAGGCTGCCTCCTGGGCTATGGTCCTTGGTGTGAGCATGCGTGCTCAGTTGCCAAGTTGTGTCTGACTCTTTGTGATGCTATGGACCGTAGCCCACCAGGCTCCTCTGTCCATGGGATTCTCCAGGCAAGAATACTAGAGTGGGTTGCCATGCCCTCCTCCAGTGGATCTTCCCAACCCAGGGACTGAACCTGTATCTGTGTCTCCCGCATTGCAAGCAGATTCTTTACCCACTGAACCACCTGGGAAGCCTACAGTCCTTAGGAAGTTCCCCAAATAAAACATAACTCAAAACTTTTATGTTGTCTGTTTTTTCCCAGTCGACACTAGTACAGTCCAGTTGCTTCTGAATTCCTGGCCATAGACACTGAGACAGAAAGAATGATTCTCATTCTTTCCAGCCACTGAGGACTGAAGTGATTTGTAACATAGCAATGAAAAACCAGCACCCAAAGCTATGATTTTTCCAGCAGTCACATACGGATATGAGAGTTGGGCTGCAAAGAAGGCTGAGGGCTGAAGAATTGATGCTTTTGAACTATGATGCTGGAGAAGACTCTTGAAAGTCCCTTGGACTGCAAGGAGATCAAACCAGTCAATCCTAAAGGAAATCAACACTGAAGATTCATTGGAAGGACTGATGCTAAAGCTGAAACTCCAATACTTTGGCCATTTGATGCAGAGAGTTGACTCATTGGAAAAGACCGTGAGGCTGGGAAAGACTGAAGGTGGGTGGAGAAGGTGACGACAGAGGGTGAGATGGTTGGATGGTATCACCGACTCAGTGGACATGATTTTGAGCAAACTCCGAGAGACAGTGAAGGACAAGGAAGCCAGGTGTGCTTTAGTCCATGGGGTTGCAAAGAGGCAGACATGACCGAGGGACACAACAGCAGCAACCAGGACCCACAGGGAAGGGCTCTGTTAGAGGACTGAAGAAAGAGTAACAACAGTCTGAAGAGTCTGCACTCAGGTTGTTTTAAGAGCTCTTCAGCCTTAAAGAAGCAGGAAGTAGGAGTCATAAGCAGTGCGGTGTGGGTGCTACTGATGTGAGAAGGCGACTCACGCTCCAACCTCGTGACCCAGCTTCCGAGGAGGCTTTGCCCTCATGTCAGTCGACTGATGAATGTACTGTTACATGATTTAAGTTAAAGATATTAAGGTATGCTTGAATTTTCAAAAATTATTTTCCACTGGGACTCACTTTTTTATGAACTAAACCAACACCAGTCCAGAAAGCTTGGGGAGAGAGAGTTTCCGTGGGATTCTGTACATACAAGTGGATGGCCCATTGTGCACGGACCTGGAAGGTAGAATGTCAATCAAACACTAAAACATTATATATATATATATATGTATACACACATATATATATATATATATATACATACACACACACACACACACACACACACACACATATATATAATTTATTTGGCTGTGTTGGGTCTTAGTTGTGGTAGGTGGATTCTTCATTGTGATGCATGAGCTCGGTAGTTTCAGCCCTTAGGGTTGTCCAAAGCATGTGGGATCCTTTCTGACCAGGGATCAAACACATGGTTTCTTAACCACTAGACCACCAGGGGGGACTTTCCTGGTGACTCAGATGGTAAAGGATCTACCTGCAATGCAGAAGACCAGGGTTCAATCCCTAGATCAGGAAGATTCCCTGGAGAAGGGACAGGCTACCCACTCCAGTATGCTTGCCTGGAGAATTCCATGGACAGAGGAGCCTGGTGGTTTTAAGTCATTTTGGGGGTCTTCTCTGGTGGCTCAGACGGTAAAGAATCTGCCTTAAATGAGGGAGACCTGGGTTCAATCCCTTGGTTGGGAAGATTCCCCTGGAGGAGGGCATGGCAACCCACTCCAGTATTCTTTCCTGGAGAATCCCTATGGACAGAGGACCCTGGTGGGCTACAGTCCATGGGGTTGCAAAGAGTCAGACATGACTGAGCAACACAGCACAGCACAGACCACCAGGGAAGTCCCAAAATTATATTTTAAATGTCTAATTAGATAGCTTTACACAAAAAGGGCCCATAATAGATTCTTTGACCTAATCTGGGTTCAAGTCCTAAAGTGGCTTAAATGAGTAAACTAGTAACACAGGTGGACCAGACCAGTAAGAAGAGAGTTCCCACGGAGGGCTTTTGTCTGCTGGTGTGGCTGCCCCCGCCTGTCCTTCCGCTCAGCTTTCGGCTTGGAGAGAACTGTATGTTTCTTCCCTTGAGTTTTCATGAACTGAAAGGGGTTGAGAAAGACCTGGCAGCTCCTGCAGCTCAGGAGGGCGGCTGTGGCTGGTTTCACAGGTGCGTGGCTCCGTCTCTGCTTCCCTCTTGCATCTTCCCTGGTGCTTCTGCTCACCAGGCTCAGCTGCCTCCTCCCAGCTGCCACCCCAAATTGCCCCTCACCCAGCCATCCCATCACTTGCAGGCATCCTGTGGATGCCCACAGCTCGCCTTCCCCAGCCCTCCTTTCCTCCTTCCCCAGCCCTCCGCCTGGCAAATGGTGCCAGCACCCACCCCTCTCCTGAGCCAGGAGCCTGGGCTTCTTGCCTCTTCTCTCCCTTACTCCTCTCCCTCCAATCAGAGACAGAGTCCTTTCTGCCCCCTGTGGGTCCTCTCCTCTCCCTCTCTGCTCTCAGGGCTCAAGGACCCACCAAGAACGGCTGCCTGGGGGCCAGGACATCTGGGTCTCAGTTTCTTCTCAGCTGGGCACCAGCTGTGGGACCTCAGGCTGACCACTTCCCTCCTCCAACCCTCAATGTCTCTGTACTTAAGAATGCATTCACGTCTTCAGCAGACATCTATGCAGTGGCATTGTCCTAGGAATTGTCCCCATTGGAGGAAGCTCACACCTGGTGGGGAACATGCATTTAATCAGATAATCATCTACCTGTTTAATTGATCACAATTGCATGGGTGCTACTGACATGTAAAAGGGTGTGGATCCTACCTACTGGAGGGAGGTTCTGGCAAGCCACTTGACAGGTGACATCTAAGGAGCAGGGGCCAGGCTGGAGGATCCTGGGGTGAGGGCAGAGCATTTCAGTAGAGACCGTGGTGACTGTGGATGGTCTGAGGCTGACTGTGGGATGTTGGAGGAACAGGAAGAGGGCGACACAGGCTCTGCCTTGTCAGAGTCAGGAGATGAAGCTGGTGAGGTCATGGTGGGCATTCAGGCAACGCTTCATGGGCCATATGATTAAGAGCAATGAGAGCCTTTAGGGGTTTTACACAGGGGAGCAAAGTCATCTAATCAATGATCTGAGAGCTGATCTGTTCCACAGGGTGGAGTGAAAGCCAGAACCAGAGAGGTCTTCCTGAAGGTCAAGTTTGAGATGCTGGCAGTTGTCATGGAGGTAGAGAGAAGCAGATAGATGTAAGGAATATTCTGGAAAGTGGACCATGGGGACTTGGTGGTGGACTGGATGCAGGAGGGGGGAGAGAGGGAAGGAACACAGAAGTCACCCACATTTGGGCATGAGTCCCCAGGTGAAGGTCAATGCCAGCTTGAACCAGGAACAAGAGGAAGTGGAGATGCATGATCATGGGGGTGGAAACCATGAGTCCTTTCAAATTATAAGACATTTGAAAGAGAAACGAAAGAGGAGGGTAGTAAATGGAGAGGAGCGTAGAATTCTGGGAAGGATATGTTGCTATCCTTTCTTCAGATGGGGGATAGTAGAGGGTGCTTATCCCTTACAGTTGGGTTGGCTGTGAGCTTGTTACAGACTGAGTGACTGCTCCCCTGAATCTCATATGCTGAAGCCCCGATCTCACTGTGATTCTGTTTGGAGGCGGGGTGGGCTCTATGGGGGGGCGTGGGTTGGGGGGTGGGGAGAGTTGGGGAGTTGATTAGGTCATGAGGGTGGAGCCCTCAAGAACTGGATCGTGTATTCATGCTTAATCACTCAGTTGTGACTCTTTGCAACACCATGGACTGTGTAGCCCACCAGGCTCCTCTGTCCATGGGATTCTTCAGGCAAGAATACTGGAGTGGGCAGCCATTCCCTTCTTCAGGGGTCTTCCCCACCCAGGGATCTCCTGCATTGCAGGCAGATTCTTTACCGGCTGAGCCAGCAAACAAGCCCCCAAGAAGGGGATACTGCCTTTATAAGAAGAAGAAGAAAGACCAGGGTCTTCTCTCTCCCCTTCCCCTCTCCATCCCTCCCTTCTTCCCTCCCTCCTCCCTCTGTGAGGACACTCCTCACTGTGAGGACACAGTGGGAAGGTGTCCATCTGCAAGCCACAGAGAGGGCTCTCGTCAAGAGCCAAATCTGCTGACATCATGATCTTGGACTTCCCAGCTTTCAGAAGTGTGAGAAACCAATGTCTATGGTCTAAGCCACCCATGCCACCGTATACTGTGAAAGCAGCCCAAGCCGATGGCTTCAGAGACTGACCACAGGGTCACAAACTCACAAGAGGTTGTTCTGTCAAGAAAACCGCTTTAGAGGTTGCTGTCCAGGGTGGGAGCTGTAGTGACCCCTCACGTCTGTCCTTCTACCGGGAAAGTCTCCCGGGCACTGCGGGTGTCTCACAAGCATGGCTCTCACTATCATCACTACCTCCTGATGCTCTCCCGCCGCTGGACACAGGCACAGGGGCAGTACGTGCCCTAACCACAGGCTCTTGAAACCGGAGCAAAGAGTCAAGGGCTCCCTCTTTATTTGGGAAGTGAAAGCCCAGGGCTGGAAGGGTGAGGAGACACGAGAAGTGAGATGACCATGCCTCCCCAAGGAGCAGCAAGAAGACAGCTGTGGTTCCCCTGGCACTAGGCACAGCCCAGAGAAAGCGAGGAAGGACATGAGTCTGCAAACCCACCGTCTCCCTGCAAAGCCCCCCATCTCGTGCTGGTGCAGGTCACTCCACAGAAGCTCCCCTGACCAGGGCATGTCCTCTGGTCCCTTGGAAGCTTTAGGGAGAACTTCACTGAAACCAAATCCCCCAGCGCTGTGATCTCAGCCCCCAGAAATGTGAGAAATTAATGTCTATGGTTTAAGTCACCCAGACTGTGGTATTTGGTAATCACAAATGGTATTTGTGATTTTTAATAAGAAATATATATCTGATCTCCCTCCGCCCAGGTGAGTGGCGTTAGTGGTAAAGAACCTGCCTGCCAATGCAGGAGACATAAGAGTCATGGGTTCAATCCCTGGGTTGGGAAGATACCCTGGAGGAGGGTGTGGCAATCCACTCCAGTACTCTCGCCTGGAGAATCCCGTGGACAGAGGCGCCTGGTGGGCTACAGTTCATGGGGTCACAAAGAGACAGGACTGAAGCGACTTCAGTTCAGTTCAGCTCAGTTGCTCAGTCGTGTCTGACTCTTTGTGACCCCATGGACTGCAGCACATCAGGCCTCCCGGTCCATCACCAACTCCCGGAGCTTGCTCAAACTCATGTCCATCGCATTGGTGATGCCATCCAACCATCTCATCCTCCACTGTCCCCTTCTCCTCCTGCCTTCAATATTTCCCAGCATCAGGGTCTTTCCAAATGAGTCAGGTCTTCACATCAGGTGGCCAAAGTATTGGAGTTTCAGCTTCAACATCAGTCCTTCCAATGAATATTCAGGACTGATTTCCTTGAGGATGGGCTGGTTGGATCTCCTTGCAGTCCAAGGGACTCTCAAGAGTCTTCTCCAACACCACAGTTCAAAAACATCAATTCTTTGGCGCTCAGCTTTCTTTATAGTCCAACTCTCACATCCATACATGACTACTGGAAAAACCAAAGCTTGGACTAGACAGACCTTTGTTGGCCAAGTAATGTCTCTACTTTTTAATATGCTGTCTAGGTTAGTCAAAACTTTTCTTCCAAGGAGTAAGCATATTTTTATTTCATGGCTGCAGTCACCATCTGCAGTGATTTTGGAGCCCCCAGAAATAAAGTCTGTCACTGTTTCCACTGTTTCCCCATCTATTTGCAATGAAGTGATGGAAGCCAACTTTTTCACTCTCCTCTTTCACTTTCATCAAGAGGATCTTTTGTTCTTCACTTTCTGCCGTTAGTGTGGTGTCAGGTGCATATCTGAGGTTATTGGTATTTCTCCCAGCAATCTTGATTCCATCTTGTGCTTCATCGAATCCAGCATTTTGAATGATGTACTCTGCATATAAGTTAAATAAGCAGGGTGACAATATACAGCCTTGACATAAGCAACTTAGCGCACGCATGTATTTGATCTTCCTCCCTCCCGCCCCCACTTCCTGCTACAGAGCTCCTAAAACCCTTGGAATTTCCTAAAAGATAAAAGTATCTTTTGTTATTCATAACAATGCCCTTTCAACCAAGGCTGAGTTTTATATTAATGAGGTGACTTTGGAAAGCCCCCACGGGAGGGATTAGCTGACTGGGAAACCCACAGAGTGGTTAGGGGGTTGGAACTTTTCATCCCGCCTCCCCCTGGCCTAATGGAAGGGGGCTGGAGAGTGAGTTCAACCACCAATGGCCAAGATTTAATGAATCATGAAGCTTTATAAGAATCCCCGAAGTTCTGGGTTTGGAGAGCTTCCTAGTGGAGGTGCTGGGAGGTGGAACCCCTGGAGCGGGTGGGGAGACTCCTTCCCACTTCCCACGAACCTCACCCCGAGCATCTCTGACCCTGGCTGTTCCTGAGTTACACCCTTTGATGCTGAACTGGTAATCTGGACATCCCTAGTGGCTCAGACGATAAAGAATCTGCCTGCAATGCAGGAGACCCAGGTTCGATCCCTGGGTCAGAAAGATTCCCTAGAGGAGGAAATGGCAACAGTGTTCTTGCCTGGAGAATTCCATGGACAGAGGAGCCCGGTAGGCTACAGTCCATGGGGTCGCAAAGAGTCAGACACAACTGGGTGACTAACACACAGTTGACTATCACAAACTGTCTTCTTGAGTTCTGGGAGTCCTTCTAGCAAATTTGTCAAACCCGAGGAGGGTCATAGGAACCTCCAATCAATAGCCGGGTGGTGAGAAGCACAGGACACGGTCTGGACTTGTGACTGGCCTCTGAAGGGGGTGGGGAGTGGTCTCAGGGGACTGAACCCTTCCCCTGTGGGACTTCCCCATTCCCTCTAGGTAGACAGTGTCAGAATGGTGTTGTGCGGCACTCAGCTGGGGTTGCAGGATTACGTGATGGGAAAGCCAATATATGTGGAATTCAGAATATTCTGTAGCACTTCCGCAGGAGACACTAGTGGTAAAGAACCTGCTTGCCAATAGGGGAGATGTAAGAGACACACGTTCAATCCCTGGGTGAAGAAGACTCCCTGGAGAAGGGCATGGCATCCCACTCCAGTATTCTTGCCTGGAGAATCCCCACGGACAGAGGAGCCTAGTGGGCTACAGTCCGCGGGGTCGCAAAGAGTTGGACACAACTAAAGCCACTTGGCGTGCAGCAAACGGAGCACAGGAGTTTTCCCTAGATGCAGCTAGACCAGACTCACAGGCCAGGTTTGTGCCCAAAACCATGAGCAGCAAATGAAATTCACCTCTTTCTGCATAGCTCTCTGTGTCAGCGTCCCCAGGAGATGTGACAGCCGGCGAGAAGGGAGCCCACATCCCCTGCACAGTGAGGACGGTGAGGGCTCGTGGTCCCCTCTCTCTGTGGGCTCTCAACCCCACACCCGATGTGGGAGATCCTCAGGCTCAGATGGAGCCGGCAGAGGAGCTGGGAAGGGTAGGGGAGGACAGGGTGTCATGGCCTTGACCTTGAAACAAACAGAGCCTTCGGCTGACTTCCAGGGGCTAGCAAGTCTATGGCTTTACACCACCCTTTCCCCAATTTTTTTTTTTTTTGGGCTGTGCCACATGACTTTCAGGATCTTCCCAAGTGGCGTGATTGGTAAAGAACCCGCCTGCCAATGCAGGAGACATGGGTTCAATCCCTGGGTGGGGGGAAGATCCCCTGGAGGAGGAAATGGCAACCCACTCCCGTATCCTTTCCATGGAAAATTGCATGGACAGAGGAGCCTGGTGGGCTACAGTCCATGGGGTCGCCAGAGGTGGACACTACTGAGCGTGCGCTTGTGTGTACACACACACACACACACACACACACACACACAACTTTCAGGATCTTAGTTCCCTAATCAGGGACTGAACCCAGACCCCTGTCACTGAAAACATGGAGTCCTAGCCACTGAACCGCCACGGAATTCACCCTTTCCCCACCGATTCAGTGATTATTGGGTATCACCCAGCACCACCCAGTTCAGAGGCTTCCCGTCACATGCCCACCCCTGAGAGCCCCACTGCCTTCTGGCTGCTGGTGCCCTGGACATCACGGGAGACTTCTGTAGGTGCCGGATTGTGGGGAGGGGTTTGTTCAATAAGGGTTCACTCCATGGCTGGCTGCTGACGCCCTCCCCCATGTTGCCCACAGTGGTCCTTCTCAAGGCCCTCTCTTCTCAAGTCCACTCCCAAGCAGCTGCTCATCCCTGCTCACCCTTCCCAAATGGAACTCTCCTGGCAGGACCAGCTCCCAGCCTGAAGAGCTGAGAGCATGGCACACCCTCTCCCCTTTTACCTTCACCTCTTTATTCTTCCACCCCTCAAAGTGCTCTTTTTCTTTCATGTTAGATCCTTTCTGCAAAGGCCAGGCTAGCTTAACTTCCAGATACTTCCTGGATATAAAGGAAAACGTTTGCATTTTTCTCCTGGGAAGTGCGTTCAACACTGGAATGTATTGGATCTTTTTTAGGCAACAAAGAAAATGAACAAGGGGGAAAAAAATGATAGTTTCCATATCAAGCCAAGCTGCACGCCATGGAGACGTTTTCCATCTCACGCCGTGGAGACATTTGTTGTCTGACTCCAATAAGAAGCCTGGGATGCAGAGGAGAATGAGATGATTTTTGCCCTCAGCACTCCTTCGTGGAGTCTGAGCAAAGACCAAGTCACAGAGCGAGGTAGTGCTGGCTAGAAGGGTGAGCAGGGCCCCCCATGACTCCAGGGCAAGGACGGCGGCTACAAGGAAAAGGGGATGGTTCCCAGGAGCTGTTCCATGACCCAGACCTTGAGGCATGGAAATGGGGTGAAGTGGGGGAGGGGAAAAGGGGCTTCAGCCCCCTGGGAAGAAGAGAGAGGACATCCAGGCATTCCCTTCAGGAAGACCTAACCCCGAACCTCTGGAGCTCAGAGACAGAGGAGGCTGAGTTGAGACACCCCCCAAAGCTCCAGGCCCTCTGCCATGAGGGTGTGGGGACTAGAGGCCTGTGATGGGTCTTTTTGTCAGAGATTGGCGAAGATGCCGGGTTGAGTACACAGCCACACGTGTCCTCTGGCAGGTATTAACAGACCCTCAGAGGCCAGCTTGCCTCCCCTGGTGGCTCAGAAGGTATAGCGTCTGCCTGCAGTGCAGAAGACCCGGGTTCGATCTCTGGGTCAGGAAGATCCTCTGGAGAAGGAAATGGCAACCCACTCCAATACTCTTGCCTGGAAAATTCCAAGGATGGAGGAGGCTGGTAGGCTACAGTCCATGGGGTCGCAAAGAGTCGGACACGACTGAGTGACTTCAATTCAGAGGCCCGCTGAAAACAAGTGGAATTCTGCAGGGAACTGACGCCCTGTGGATAATGCCTCCCCAGGCTACATGGGGGGGATGTGCAGCCTCCCTGGCCCCCTTGCACACCTGGCAGACATATCTGCAGCTGCCCTGGGACTCAGGTGCTCCAGGAAGAGCATCCATCCCGCCGTCAGTCTGGGTCTCCTGACTTTTGACTTGGAAAATACGACTACTGATCCCATGCCAGCTTGCACCTGAAGACGTTGGCGGGGACGCAGACAGTGTGTGACCCTCATGATCTGTCCTCTCTAGAGGTGCTAACATCTGGAAGCTTCCATCACAGGGAGCACTTCCCATAGGTGGATTCCTTCACTCCCCATGAAGCCCTGCAGAGAAGCCCAGACAGACAGCCTGCCTGCCGAGGCTGGAGACAGATGTCTGGAGGAGTCAGGGTGTTGCCTTGGGGCACGCAGCATGGGCAGGAATTTGTTTCTGTGTCTGAACTTCTAGCGGGGACCTGCAGTCCTTTGCTTTTCTGACACCAACACTGCACTTCTCTTGCAAAAAGGAAAACTTGCCTAGTGCCTCCCTGGGCCATCCCTGGGGACCCTGTAAGACCCTCACAGAGCAGAAACCGGGGGAGCACACAAAGAGCCATCTTGCGTGCCTCGAATGCCAACACTGAGAGGTGTGCCAAGAGCTGAGAGGCCAGACCTCCTGCGGGGAGCTGGGAGGAGCATCAAGAGCAGGAAGAACTACCTGAACAGGTGGTGGCTGTTGTTGTTCCGGATCTCAGTCATGTCCGACTCTTTGTGACCCCATGGACTGCAGCCCGCCAAGCTTCCCTCTCCTTCACTATCTCCCAGAGTTTGCCCAGACTCATGTCCATTGAGTCGATGATGCCATCTAGCTATCTCTTCCTCTGTCATCCCTTTCTCCTCCTGCTCTCAATCTTTCCCAGCATCAGGGTCTTTTCCAATGAGTCTGCTCTTTGCATCAGGTGGCCAAAGTATTGGAGCTTCAACTTCAGCATCAGTCCTTCCAATGAATCTTCAGGGTTGATTTCCTTTAGGATTGACTGGTTTGATCTCCTTGCAGTCCAAGGGACCCTCAAGAATCTTCTCCAGCACCACAGTTCAAAAGCATCAATTCTTTGGCGCTCAGCCCTCTTTAGGTCCAACCCTGTCCAGGTAAGAGCAGGAATATCTCTGAGAGATAAGAGAGGGTGGAGCCTGAAGGCAAGGGACCAGATGTTCAGGGAGAGAGGTCACTCTTATTTATTGATAATTTCTCAAATTCACTTTGGGAGGAATGCTGAGTTCTAATCCCAGCTTCTGGGAGGTGAGGAAACCCAGGCTCAGAGAGGTTGGGCAACATCCCCAAGGCTACACAGCTGCGAATGGATACTCAGAAGCCCAGGTCCCAAAGTCTGAACCCTGGTCTGGGGATGGCGTCTCAGAAAGGCTGGCCCAGGCCCTGGCAGGCACGAGCTCGCTGCTGGCTGGCCAGCTGGCGGAAGCAGCACCACTCTCGGGGCTCTCGGCGGGAAGCCGGCCCCCAGTACTGAGTCACTCTGGCCCCTGGCCGGTGTGGGCAGGAGGAAGGTGGTTGCCTGGGCTATGGTAATCTCTTGCTCCTTCGCTCCCCTGGGTTCCCAGAAGCCCCAAGTGGCCCGTCCAGTTGCGGACCGGCCAATTCCCAGGCCACTAGCCCTGACTGTCCCTCGTCACCTGTGCGTGGGCAGGGCTGACCCATGGCGAGGTGGAGTGCCCTCAGGGTGCTCTCTAATTGGGGGTGCCGCCAGTAGGTAACCCGACCTCCAGAAGACTGACCGTAGTGCTGAAGTAGGAACACAGGGCTGAGAGAGGAACCCAGCGCCCAAGGGTCTGGGGGGAGCTGGAGCTGGAGGCCAGAGGGTGCTTAGGGAGGCCACATCTGAGCCTTGAGATGAGTCTGAAGGATGAAAAATGCCTGGTGGGGAGTCCTTTCTGGACAGTGGGCCTGTCAGGGCCTCACCTGGCTTCCCCCAGGCGGGACCTGGCCCTCACTCGCCCCAGCTCCTTCTGAACTTCGGCCTTCTATGGCAAACCAGGACAGCCTTACCGGGAAGGTCATGGAGGTGTGAGCAGCCCCGGAACCAATCCAGCCAACCACCTCCTCCTCCCAAAGCGGAGCCCAGCACCACGCGGCACTCCTGCGGCCTCAACCCTGAAAAGAGGAACCACCAGGCTAGGTGCTTTACTGTCTGCAAAGCGCTTTCAGCTTTCTTTCCTTGCTGGTGTCCGGGCCACCCCTCCCCCCACCTGAAGACAGCGTGCTGATAGCTTCTGCCCCAGTGGTTTCCAGGCAAAGCAAAGGAGGGAGGGACCAACAGAGATTGGGGTGCGGTCCAAAGACCCAGGTTCTGGAGCTACCAGTGGCTCATGGTGCGGGCCTGCCATGCTCTCGCCTCCCTCCACTGGGGACTGACACACGCGGGGAAGCTTCAGGAGCCTCCTGTGAGCCTCTTGACCTTGTGCCTGAAGGGCTGGGGGGTGATTCTGCAGACTGCAGGCAGCGGGTCTGAACTCCAGGGGCAGTTGGCAGAGAAGGAACCATCTCCTCCCCAAGTCAGGACAGGAAGCTACCCGTCAGCCCAAGTTATCCTCAAGGATAAGTCCAGGCCTGCGGAGGCTCTCAGGCCCCAGACAACTTTCTCTGGGAGACGAAATAGACTCAGGTGACTGCTCTGTGTTACTCCCCAGAAATGGAGAGGGGCAGGCAGGGAAACTGGGGCCTTGAGACTTCAGGGACCAGGGTCAGGGTGAGAAGAGTGAGGCACTCATCTCACATACAAAATGAAACACAACTCTGTCATCTAGACAGATTCTATTTCGTTTTTCTTAATTTTTGGCCACATCAAGAGGCACACCCTGATGTTGGGAAAGAATGAGGACAGGAGGAGAAGAGGATGACAAAGGATGAGATGGTTGGATGGCATCACCGACTCAACGGACAGGAGTTTGAGCAAACTCTGGGAGATGGTGAAAGACAGCCTGGTGTGTTGCAGTCCATGGGATTGCAGAGTCAGACTCGATTGAGCAACTAAACAACAACAGAAGCATGCAGAATCTTGATTCCCTGGCCAGGGATGGAACCCGTGTCCCTTTCTGTGGAAACTCAGAGTCTTAACCTCTGGATCACCAGGGAAGCCCCTGTGTAGCTCCTCTGTACACTCACCCAAATAACTCCTGTATCTGAACCAAGTGAGACGCAAGCAGAAGCCCTACAGTCAAAAGACATGACTTGACAGGTAACACTTCTGTATTTAAAGGATAGCCAATAAGGACCTGGGCTTCCCTGGTGGCTCAGTGGGTAAAGAATCCGCCTGCAATCTGGAAGAGACCTAGGTTCGATCCCTGGTGTGGGAAGATCCCCTGGAGGAGAACATGGCAACCCACTCCAGTATTCTTGCCTGTAGAATCCCTATGGACAGAGGAGCCTGGTGGACTACTTTCCATGGGGTCGCAGAGAGTCAGACATGACTGAGCGACTGAGCCCAAAGCACAAGGACCTACGGTATAGCACAGGGAACTCTGCTCAATATTATATAACAATCTAATCAGGAAAAGACATCTTAACCACTGGACTGTCCTAACCACTTAACCACTGTGTATTTTCCCTCAGCCTGAGGCTCAGGCATGTCTTGGGCTTCTTAGGAGCTCTCAAGGCTAAAAGGGCTTACAAGTGGAGGGAGCAAGGGAGGGAGGTTCCCAGGTGGGGGGCACAGTTGTATGCAAAGGCCTGGAGGCAGAAATGCTGTTCAGTTGACCTGCCAGGAGGATACAAGAAAATCCGCTGGCACAAAAGATTTTCTTGTATCCCTTTGTGTGGTAACAGTTTTATTGAGATGTAGTTCAGATACTATGCAATTCACCCATTTAAAGTACACTAGCTCTCTTTTCCTCCCCTGGCTGCTTGAAGATCAGCCGCAATCATGAACGACACAGTAACTATCCGAACCAGGAAGTTTATGACCAACCGACTGCTGCAGCGGAAACAAATGGTCATTGATGTTCTTCACCCTGGAAAGGCAGCAGTACCTAAAGCAGAAATTTGGGAAAAACTGGCCAAAATGTACAAGACCACACCAGATGTCATCTTTGTATTTGGATTCAGAACCCATTTCAGTGGAGGCAAGACAACTGGCTTCGGCATGATTTACGATTCCTTGGATTACGCGAAGAAGAATGAGCCCAAACACAGGCTTGCAAGACATGGCCTGTATGAGAAGAAAAAGACCTCAAGAACACAGCGAAAAGAACGCAAGAACAGAATGAAGAAAGTCAGGGGGACTGCAAAGGCCAATGTTGGTGCTGGCAAAAAGTGAGCTGGAGATTGGACAACAGAAGGAGTAAAGATTCTGCAGTGACTGTATCTGTGGTGCTTGTGCAGATTTTTCATGAAAGAATAAACTAAGACCTTTTACAAATAAAATAAAATAAAATAAAGTACACAAATAATGGTCTTTATTTACTGAGTTGGGCAACCATCACCAGGACCAATTTTAGAACATTTTTTTGCAGGGGCGGTGGGGAGAAGCATTGTGCTGCTTCCAGAATCTTAGTTCCTTGACCAGAGTTTGAACCTGAGCTTCAACAGTGAAAACACCGAGGGCTAACCTCTGGACCACCAGGGAATTCCCCAGAAAAGTTTTATCACCCCAAAAAGAAACCTTTTAGCAGCCGCTGCCCATTTCACTCCAACACTGCCTCCAGCCCTAGAAAACCACAAATCTACCAAGAAAATAAAATGATTTTTATGTTGCATATTAGATCTTTGCAGATTCTAAACTTGTCTTAACTGTGTAGATACAGAAGTGTGCTGACATTCTGACACTTCCCTTCACTGGGAAAGCCCTGAGACTCCCCCTAGTCAGTGTTCCAGCTTGATGCTCTCCGTTTAAAGTACACAAAATATTTTTATTTCAACTACTTTTTCATTGGAATCTTTCTAAGATTTTCTGAGAATTGCCCCAGTAGCCATTCCTCCTGTTCTTTACTCATAGGATTCCAAATTCATTTGGAGCTGCAAAGATCTCATTTAAGGACCACACGTTTTCCAGTTTCCTATAACTAAGTTCTGGTCAATGAGATGTGAGCAGAAGTATTGTGTGGCACTTACTTCCTCTTTAGAAATGAGGGAGATGGCTCTTTTCCGTTTTCATCCTTCTGCCTAAATAAAGTATGTAAGTACTGGATCTTTTGCAGCCCTTCTGGACCGTGAGGTGATTTTGAGACTAAAGATGCTGCAAGGAAGAGAAATAAATACAAGAAGATGAGTCTCTGTCACCTGGGAACATTTTAATCCCAGACTTCCTGTCTCTGGACTATTCAACTTTATTGTCATAAATTACGTGAAATAAAGTATACCCATTTTAAGTGTACTGTTCAATGAGGTTCGACATATGCAACTACCATCCCAATAAAGATATAGTGTTTCCTCATTACCACCAAAAGTTTCCTTGTGCCTTTTTGTAGTCAATCCCCATCCCCTTCTCCCATATATCTACTCTATCTGCTTTCCGTCCTCTAGATTAGTTTTGCCCTGGGCTACTTTTATATGAGAAAGAACTAAAGGTCTATTTTGCTGAAGGCAATATTTTGGGGGACCTTTATTGTTTGCAGCTGATTCTAATGCATAACTGAATATAGACATATTACACACGGTTTCAGATAGAGGCTCCTAAACACATTGTAATATGTTTTTGGTAACTTCAGACCATTGTTAGATATCCTGTGTCTTTGATTGTTCCCTGGGAAACAGATTTGGAGATGAGATTTTCAGCAGGAGGTTTATTAGGGAGCGTCCTTGGGGACACACCTCTGCAGTAAGTAAGAGACACAGAATGAGGCAGCGATAGCTTATAAGAGAGCCTCTTATAAAAGAACCTCAGCCATTCCCACAGGGAGCTCTGAGGCTGGGTAGACCTTCAGAGACATCCCAAGCTGGGTCCCCAAGCTAACAGTTCCTGGATCTGGGCTATCCCTGGGGAGTGTTGAAACTTAGACCAGGCAGCTCTTTTCATTCTCTTTTTTAAAAATTTATTTTACTTATTTATTATTTATTTTTGATTGTCTTCATTGCTGCACAATGGATTTCTCTAGTTGCAGAGTGGGGGCTACTCCTCGTGGTGGTGTTCGGGCTTCTCATTGCAGTGGCTTCTCTTGTTTGCAGACCACAGGCTCAAGGGCTTGCAGGTTTCAGTAGTTGTGACTCTTGGGCTCAGTAACTGCGGTTTGTGGGCTTGAGAGCTCAGGACTCAGTAGTTGTTGCCCCGCAGCATGTGGAATCTTCCTGGACCAGGGATCGAACCCGCGTCCCCTACATTCTGGCAGGCAGATTCTTAGCCCCAATGGACCACCAGGGAAGCCCCAGGCAGCTCTTTTCATTTGAGGGCAGTTCCCAGGATGGGATACTGCTGCTGCTGCTGCCAAGTCGGTTCAGTCGTGTCCGACTCTGTGCAACCCCACAGACGGCAGCCCACCAGGCTCCGCCATCCCTGGGATTCTCCAGGCAAGAACACTGGAGTGGGTTGCCATTTCCTTCTCCAAAGCATGAAAGTGAAAAGTGAAAGTGAAGTCTCTCAGTTATGTCCGACTCTTAGCGACCCCATGGACTGCAGCCTACCAGGCTCCTCCATCCACAGCATTTTCCAGGCAAGAGTACTGGACTGGGTTGCCATTGCCTTCTCTGAACAGGATGGGATGAGCCAAGAGCTATTAGTAGTCAGTACTTCAAGCAACTGAGGGTCTGCGTGTCTCGGGTCTAATGCAGAGTCTGGGAGGCACGCCACAGTGACATGAGTTCTTCTGGTGTCCTTGGGGCAGCTCAGCAGCATGGGAGCAGCATGTACCTGCCGGGCAAGATCTCATGTCCCTCTTGGGCAGATGCCTGACTCTGGGGGCCCTGAAGCCCTCAGAACAGCAGAGGCCTGATCTTGGGGCCAGGGCCGTGAGCTGTCAAAGAAGTTGTTTCCCCACAAAACCGTCTGCTCTGCTTCTGCGGGACCTTCCCTGTGTTCCTCCTGGGTTCTGTCTAGGCAGGCCCCCATCTGGGAGGCTGTGGGGGCAGATGCCTTCTCTTCCTGTCTCTCAAGCTGCCCCTGGAAGGGGCTGTCTTTGCACATCCCAACTTTGGCAATGTTCGCACCCCCGCCCCCGCCCTGTCCAGCCCTTCCTTAATTGTGAGCTTTACAGTGACTTCACTGACCCTGCTAGAAAGACATGAAACTTAACAGCCTTCTGGGCTACTCACAACTCCTCCGCTGTGAGAACTGTTTCTAATATTCTGCCTTATTTTACCAACTAAGCCTGAAGTTTCTACCTGAATTGGGTACCTGGGCTTTATAACAATGTTTCCTCCGTGCCAAGAGCTCTTCTCTTAGGTTTGAGGGCTGCATTCCAAAAGGCTGAGGTTCCTGGCACTTTGACTTTTAGATTAGTCAGACAATCCCATAAGTCAGAATTAAATGAGGGTCAGGGGATACTATTTATGTTACTTTTTAAGGAAAACCATTTAAAGTCCAGGTAAGTACAGAGAATATCAAACATATACGCATCCCCAACAGAGTGGCTGTCAGGACATGGTGGCTTCATAGTTTTAGAAATAATGCATGTCTGTGCTCCAGTGGGTATGTGTGGATGTGAGAGTTGGACTATAAAGAAAGCTGAGCACAGAAGAATTGATGCTTTTGAACTGTGGTGTTGGAGAAGACTCTTGAGAGTCCCTTGGACTGCAAGGAGATCCAACCAGTCCATCCTAAAGGAAATCAGTCCTGAATATTCATTGGAAGGACTGATGTTGAAGCTGAAACTCCAATACTTTGGCCACCTGATGCGAAGAGCTGACTCATTTGGAAAGACCCTGACGCTGGGAAAGATTGAAGACAGGAGGAGAGGGGATGACAGAGGATGAGATGGTTGGATGGCATCACCGACTCGACAGACATGAGTTTGGGTAAACTCTGGGAGCTGGTGATGGACAGGGAAGGCTGGCATGCTGCAGTCCATGGGGTCAGAAAGAGTGGGACACGACTGAGCGACTGAACTGAACTGAACTGTGCTGGCGAAGCCTGCTTCATCACTCCAGTCTTTTTCCACCCTTCCCTGTCCCAGAAACAACCCTTAACGTGAATGAGTGGCATTCTCCTTCAGTCCATTTTGATACTTTTGCTATACTTATATACATTTACACAGATGTACACTGCATTGTATGTTTTAAATAAACCTAAACAATGATGTACCACAGTTTCCATGTTAATTCAGAAATATCTAGCTACTTGATGTTAACTGTCATTTATTTTATATTCCATCGTGTAAATATAACATGCTTCATTTACTCCTTCCCCCAAACGCCAGACACTGAGGCTGCTTTCAATTTTCATCCTCCTTTGCTGCAGTGACGTTCTTGCACAAGGCCTTCTGGCTTCTGCACAGAGGTTTGGTTGGGGTGTATAAGCGGAGGGATGTTTGCCTCTCAGCTTTACTAGATGTTGCCAAACTGCCCTCTGAAGTGATTGCTGCAATTAACCCTCCTCCCCTGGGCATACTCAAGTCCCCCTGACTCAACCTTTTTCCCTACTTGGTGCCGTTAGGGAGGTAACCCTGTCTCGAAGTTGCTTTATTTTGTCTCAGCTGCTGAAGGGGTTGGACATCTTTCATTTTGGCCACTTGGACTATTTCTCCTCTGTCAATTCCTTTTTCACTTCATCAGAGGATTTTGCTGTTCGAGTTTCTTTTGTTTTCAGTCTTTATTTATTTTTGGCTTCTCTGGGTCTTCGTTGCGGTGTGCAGGCAAGCGAGGGCTACTCTCCAGTTGCCGCATGTGTGTCTCTCACCGTGGCAGCTTCTCTTGTTGCAGAGCATGGGCTCTAAGCACATGCAAGTTTCAGTAGTTGGGGTTCACCGGCTTCGTTGCCCCTCAGCATGTGGAATCTTCCTGGACCAGGGGTTGTCCCCGTGTCCCCTGCATTGACAGGTGGATTCTTAACCACTGGACCACTAGGGAAGTCCCAAGTTTCTTTTTTTTTTTTTTTTAGTTCTACCAGTTTATTGCTACCAACCCATCTCCCTCCACCCTTGTGCACACATGCTCAGTCATGTAATCCCATGGACTTCAGCCCGCCAGACTCCTCTGTCCATGGACTTTTCCAGGCAAGAATACTGGAGTGGGCCAAGTTTCTTTTAATGTCATGTTCTTCCAATACAAAAAAAAAAAAAATAGGGGAAGAAAAAAGGAAAATAAAAAAAGAAAGAAAGAAGTGTAGCCTCACAGTCATGTGAGGCCATGGGGAGAAAATCTCATGTAGGAGGCTACGACGGGATCTAGCTCCACCTGGAAGTTATTATCTGTATGATTTGGGGCAAATGTCTTCCGCTCTGATTTTTAAATTTATTCATTTTTCAAGTGTACAATTCAGTGGTTGAAAGTATATTCACAAGATTGCACAGCCATCATCCCTATGTAATTCCAGAAAGAATTGCCCATGAGAAGTCAGTTTTCCTCCATTTTCCTCAATTCTCAGACTCTGGCAACCACTAACCTACTATCAGTCTCTATGGATTTGCTTATTCTGGACATTTCCTAGAGTGTGTTAAAATCAGCATGATGTTTTCAAGGTTCAACATGCTGTAGCATGTATTAGCGCATCATTTCTCGTTAGGGCTAAATAATATTCCACTATTATGGATAAACTACATTTTTCTTTTCTTTCTTTGTTTTTTGGCCACATTGTGCTGCAAGACTTGTGGTAACTTAGTTCCCTGATCAGGGATTGAACCCAGGCCCTCAGCAGTGGAGTGCAGAGTCCTAGCCACTGGACCACTGGGGAATCCCCAAGATCATATTTTATTTATCCATTCCTCAGTAGATGGACTTTTGGGTTATTTCTACTTTGTAGATGTTATAAATAATGCTGCTATGAACATTCATGCACAAGTTTTGGGGTAAACATTTATTTTCAATTTTCTTGGTTATATGCTGGGGTATAGAATTGCTGGGTTGTATGGTAACACCTGGACTTTCCAGGTAGCACAGTTGGTAAAGGATTCGTCTGCCAATGCAAGAGATGCAAGAGATGTGGGCTGGATCCCTGGGTCAGGAAGATCCCCTGGAGGAGGAAATGGCAACCCACTCCAGTATTCTTGCCTGGAAAATTCCATGGATAGAAGAGCCTGGTAGGTTACAGTCCATGGTTCGCAAAGGGTTGGATACAACTGAGTGTGAACACACACACACACACACGCACACACACACGTAACTCTATGTTTAACTGTTTGAAGAACTGCCGAACTGTTCTCCACAGCCATCACACCATTTTATACCACCTCCTCCATTCCCACCAACACTTATTGTCCATCTTTTTACAGCAACCTTAGCGAGTGTGGAGTAGTCTCACTGAGGTTTTGATTTGTACTCTCCTGATGACTAATGATGTTGATCATCTTTCTTTATGTGTGCTTATTGGTCTTATGTATATTTTCCTTGGGGAAACAGGCATTCAAACCCTTTGCCATTTCTAAATTGAGTTGAAATTTTATTGTTGAGTGGTAAGAATTCTTTTTATCTCCTAAATAGAAGTTCTTTATCAGATATTTAATTTGCAAATATTTTGTTCCATTTTGATGGCTGTCTTTTCATGTTCTTGCAAGTGTCCTTTGAAGCACAAAAGCTTTTAATTTTGATGATGTCTAACCTGTCAGCCTTTCCTTTGGTTGTCAGTGGCTTGGGGCTGTAGCTAAGAAAACATCGCCTGATCCAATCAAAAAGAGTTATGCTTACGTTTCCTTCTAAGAGTTTTATAGTTCTAGCTCTTACATTTAGGTCTTTGATCCATCCTTTTTTATTTTTATTTTTCCTTTTTAATTTTTTTTACGAGGTTCATTTATTTATTTATGTTTGGTTGTGTTGGGTCTTTGTTGCTGCACATGGGTTCTTTCTAGCTGTGGTGAGTAGGACTACTCTCCACTGTGGTGGCTTCTCTTGTTGCAGAGCATGGGTTCTAGACTGCTGACTCAGTAGTTATGGTGCCCGGGCATCGTTGTCCCTCCTAAAGTGCAATCTTCCGGACTGGGAACTGAACCCGTGTCTCCTGCACTGGTGGGCAGATTCTTTTTCACTGAGCCGTGGTAAATAATGGAGCTTCCATCAAATGGAAGCTCCTTTGATCCATTCTGAGTCAAACTTTTGTAAATGGTGGGAGGTAGGGGCCCAACTTCATTCTTTTTCAATTTGGCTACCTAGTTGCTCCAGTACCATTTGTCAAAATGACTATTGAGCACTTGAATTGCAGCTAATCTGAACTGAGGTGTGCTATAAACAGGATGCATGCTGAATTTCAAAGGCTTAGTGTGAAATAAAAAGAATGCAAAATATATCACCATAACGTTTAGACGAATTACATGTTGAAGTAATAGTTTTTTAATAGATTGAATTAAATAAAACATATCATTAAAATTCATTTCATCTGTGTCGTTTTACTTTCTAAAACGTGCCTACATATGTGGGTTGTGCCCTCTTCCTGTCGGGATTTGGACAATGTTGGCTTGGAAGAAGAAATAAAAGACAGAAAGGGCTGTGGAGGTGTTCCTTCCGCCCCACGTTAGTCGTGGAATTGTTTCAGGCAGACACCTATCCTCCTGCTTCGGGCATGGACCAATTTCTCAGGCACCAGGAACTCTGTTTCCCAGAGAAGAAGCCATTAGGAGCAGAGCTGGAAAGGCAAGCAGCTTTTTCCGGTTTGAACTGGTTTGAAACAACGGTCAAAGCCACTATTTGTGTCTGGCTTCAGGTTTTGTGCTTTCGATCGAGCCTTATGCAGCCAAACAGACTCTGGGCTGCTCCCCTCCTCCTTCACCAATATAGAAAAGATGTCAGCCCAGGGCTGGGGGCTTTGGCTTTACCTTAGGGGGCCGGCAGACTGTGGACGCGAGCTCCCTCCGGTAATGGGTAATCATGACATCCACTGGCGGGTGGCACCTGGACACACGGCCTGGTCCATCCTGCTCTGCAAACCCACAGTAAGCATCTGCCCTGGGGGCTCCAGATGAGCCTGCCCACCTCTCCTGGTGGGGCCACTGCCTCAAGATCGACACGCTTGGTCCCCGGCCTGCACTGGAACACGGGGCAAAGCCACTTCCCATTCTGCAGCACACGTGGGCCCCTTTCCTGTAGCTGCCTGAGGGCAGAGCTCCCGTGAGGATACAGCTTAGGGACGGTAGGTGTCTGGTCCATGCAACACAGCGAACATGCGTTGGAACTGGAATCAGGACCCAGGTCTCCTGACAGTCACTGCACAGTTTTCTTTACACCTTTGTTCTCAGTCAGCCAGGCTTCACGGTGATGATACCTAAGCCGATGAAGGGAAGGTACTGATCATTTATTGAGTTTCTCTCCTACCATAGGCTCTGTACACACATCACCTCTTTTAGTCCAAGGGAGGCATTAATATCCACATTTTACAAATTAGGAAATCAGAACCCTGGATTCTGGATTAGGGCTCCATTAGGGTGGTTGAACAGAGTGTTCTAGGATTGTTAAAGGAGAGAGAAGGAAAGAAAGAGGAGTCAAGGAGGGAGGGATTAATTTTTTTTTTTAACACATTCAATGTTGCTCATTTAAGCCTGTCAACCTCCCCAATGAGAGATTCAGTGAATTTAAGGAATCTCCCAGGAATTCCCTGGAGGTCCCATGATAAGGACTCCGTGCTCCCACTGCAGGGGACACAGGTTCGATTTCTGGTTTGAGAAGACTTCCACACGGTCCTGACGAGGGTGGCTGCAGGAACCTGGAATCCCATTGACTTCCCTCTGCTCCTCAGAGCCTGCCTTTGGTGATGATAGGAGAGGAGTCGGCCCCGAGCCCTCACAGCAGACAGGCTCCCTTCCACACCCTTATCCTGCTCCTTAGAAGCTTGGGGAGGGCTCAGGGAGCAGGGTTAGAGGCCGATACACTGCTCAAGGACCAGAATGAGGTCCTGAAAGCCCCTGGTCCTGAGATTGGGGTCTGGCTCCCAGCCCTGGGATTAGAGAGGGACAGCAGGGCAGATGGATGGGAAACAGAAGATGGGAAGATACGCAAGGCATGTCTGAGGCAGCTCAGGGGATCATATCAGAAGACCCCAGATTAGGGGCCCTGCAGAACACACGGTCATTTCCCACAGCTCAGGAGGCCAGAAGTCCAAGAAGGAAGCGTCAGTTGATTCAGAGTCTGGTGAGGACTCTTTTCCTGGCTTGCAGATGGCCTCCCTCTTGCTGTGTCCTCACATGGCCTCTAGGGACAGAGGGAGAGATCACATTCTCTCCTGTTCTTCAAGGCCACTAACCCGAAGGGATTAGGATCCTAGCTTTATGACCTCATTTAATCTTAGTTATCTCCTAAAAGGCCTAGCTTCAAAAACAGGAACTTTGGGGGTGTTAGGGCTTCAGGATATCAATTGCAGGGGGTGGGGGGAACCTGATTCAGTGCTGAGAAGGGTGGTTGCTCTAGGGGAAGGGACACTCTAGTTTGTCTTGACCACCGCCCCAGAGCTTGCAAGGATAAAAGAGAAAGGGAGACCCATCGCGATGTGCCCTCGAGTCACATTCCCTGGGTGACCCCAAAGGTCGCAGCATCCGCCTCAGGGGCTGTCACGAACACTGGTGGACCTCAGGGATAAGCTAGATGGTCTAAGGATTCATTTCCACACCTCTGATCACTGCTGACCAGAGGCAGAATCCAGTGATCCTTTTTGCTGGTGCTGCCAGCCAGTGCTCTGCCTATTTCCTCTGCTTTGAGCTTCCGGGGTCAGGAGAAGAGCGGGCAGCCAGAGGAGCCACCTCGCCCACTCTGTTCCACATCCTAATTACAAGTGAATCAAAAGAGGACCTGGAAACATGCTAGCCTCCGCTTTCTCAAACATTTAGGAATAGGGGTTTGTGAGCTAGAACTTCATTTATTTGAAACAACCTCCCTAGTAAGACACGCACTCAAGTTCAGCAAAGTACTACAAATAGTTTATTTAAGTAGAATTTTTTTTTCCCAATGCCTATGTGGGCCCAGCACAGTAACATTTTGAATTGGCTTTAAACCTGGCTATCACTGATTGTATATGCAACGTTGGAGACCTCATTTCTCTAAGCAGAGGTGTCCTCATCTATAAACTGGGGAAAGAATCTCAAGAATGTTAGAGATAGCATATGTAAGAGTGCTTCAAAAACAACATCATACCCCAGACACAGGACACAAATTTATGAATACCAAAAGGCAAAGGGGGTGGGGAGGGATAAGTTAGGAGTTTGAAATTAGCAGATGCGTGTTGCTACATATAAAACAGATAACCAGCAAGGACCTACTATACAGCACAGGGAACTATACTTTTTAAAAACCTAAAAAGGAAAAGAATCTGAAAAAGGATTTTATATATATATATATATATATATATATATATATATATATATATATACACACACACACACACACACACACACACATATATATATACACACACACACACATACACATATATGTATATGTATGTATATACACATAAGGGCTTCCCAGTGGAAAAGAATCCGCCTGCCAATGCAGGAGACACAAGAGATGCAGTTTCAATCCCTGGGTCAGGAAAGTCCCCTGGAGGAGGAAATGGCAACCCGCTCCAGTATTCTTGCCTGGAAAAATCCCATGGACGGAGGAGACTCCTGGGGTACAGTCCATAGGGTTGCCAAGATTTGGACACGACTGAGTCACTGGGAACAATATACACACATATATATATAACTGAGTCACTTCGCTGTATATCTGAAACACTGTAAATCAACTATAGTTCAATAAATTAAATAAAAAAGAAGACAGACTCTAAAAACAAATTTTGTACATACAAAATCGAATAGATGAAAATATTTAATATCTGTCTTATGCAGAAGGTAAATGGTAATCTTCATCTCCAAGGAGATCTTAGAAATAATAACAAAAAGGCAAGTATTTTGTAATAAAGGAAAAGAACTGAAAAAGAACACACACATATACTTGTGCTCTCAGCAGTGAAATCCTGACCACTGGACTGCGGGGGAATTCTCCGTACACCTGGAACTAACACAGAATTGTAAATCAACTACCTACTGACGTGAGAATGTAAGTTACCCTATCGTGTCCAGCTCTTTGTGACCTCATGGACTGTAGCCTGCCAGGCTCCTCTGTCCATGAAATTCTTGAGGCAATAATACTGGAGTGGGTAGCCATTCTCTTCTCCAGGGGATCTTCCCCACCCAGGGATTGAACCCTGGTCTCCCGCATTGCAGGCAGATTCTTTACTGTTTGAGCCACCAAGAAAGCCAAATCAACTACACCTCAATTTTAAAAAAGCACAAAACTAAGTCAAATATCATTAAGAATAATCAGAATCATTCCTGACTTGGAGTTTTCACAGCCATCGAGTGGAAGACAAATTATATGATACTTGTTATGGGTCCAATTGTTCTGCCATAAACATGTTGATGTCCTAACCCCCTGGTACCTGGAGTTGTGACCTTATTTGGAAATAGGGTCTTTGTAGTTGATTAAGTTCCTATAAAAGGGGAAACCTGGCCCAGGGACAGACACGCAGAGAGAAGGTGATGTGAAGATACAGGGAGAAGACAGCCACCTACAAGCCAAGAGACATCCGAAGCTACAGAAGCTAGGCAAGAGGCCTGTAAAGACTTTGGTCTCTGCTGAGAAGGAAAGATGGAGACCCTGGGTACCACAGCTGGCTCCGATGATGTCACCACAGCCCAGTACTCTTCCTGCTGTCATTAGAGCATTTTAACATTTATTTATTTATTTTGGTTGCACGGAGTCATTGTTGCTGTGTGTGGGCTTTCTCTAGGAAGAGTAGTTGGGGTTATTCTTCCTAGTAGTGCACGGGATTCTCATTGCGTGGCTTCTCTAGATGCAGAGTAGAGGCTCTAGGCAGGGGTCAGTGAGTGTGGCATGTGGGCTAAGTAGTTGTGGCTCCCAGGCTTTTTGCTTGGTGGCATGTGGAATTCTCCAGAACCAGAGGTCAAACCCGTGTCCCCTGCACTGGCAGGCAGATCCCTCCTGCAGTATTTAAGGCTTCACTTAGGGCCGCCTAAGAGACTTACTCCCTCCGGGTACAGTTTTGTCATTTGCCTGCAGAAAAAGGGGTCTGGGCTCAGACCACCTTGCCTGCTGGCCCCCCCGCCACCAGCCAATTCCCCCCAAAGCCACCCACCATCATTTCTCTCTGCAGCCTCCCGAGTGGTGGGGGTTCCACTCACCGTGCTTTTGTGGAGGAGGATTTGATGGAGATTTGAGTTTTCCCCTGGAGACGCTAGGAAGACAGTTTGTCTCAGCCTAACACTAAGGCCCAGCTCCACATTTATGGCTGTTTCTGTGGTTACCTTTCTTCGGGGATGTTTGGGGTGGGTGGTGATGGTAGAGGTGGGGGCGTGTGCATATCTGCTCTTCTAGAACCCAGATTTTCTGAAGCCACTGGCAGGGTGCCTTGGGAGGCACAGACCCCCATTTTTGCCTGCTAGCTGCTCACCACACGGCAGGCAGACGGGAAAGTCTGCAGGAAACACGGGTCCACCTCCCCCTGAGACCTAGGGGCTCTCAGCCCAGAGGACGAGATGGCAACCAAGCCCCTTCTTCAGCAGAGACCGAAGACCCACAGAATGTCAGGGAGGGAGGAGCCAGAAGAAGCCTGCTCCTGTCCATTTTACAGGTGGGGAAACCGAGGCTGAAGGAGTCCAAGTCAAGTCAGTGAAAGTCACTCAGTCGTGTCCGACTCTTTGTGACCCCATGGACTGTACAGTCCATAGAATTCTCCAGGCCAGAATACTGGAGTGGGTAGCTGTTCCCTTCTCTAGGGGACCTTCCCCACCCAGGGATCAAACCCAGGTTTCCCGCATTGTGGGCAGATTCTTTACCAGCTGAGCCACAAGGGAAGCCCAAGAATACTGGAGTGGGTAGCCTTTCCCTTCCCCAGGGGATCTTCCCAACCTAGGGAAGATCCAACCCAGGGATCCAACCCAGGTCTCCCTCAATGCAGGCGGATTCTTTTACCAGCTGAGACACCAGGGAAGCCGGAAGGAGTCCAAGGGACCTGTCCAAACAGCCTCGAGTCAGCAAAGGCCACCAGAACTGGAACCCAGGCCTCCCTCCGCCAGGCCCCCGGGCTCCTTCCCTGAACCATACGCGGGAAGGTTGGGGCCATCTGCTTACAGGATGGGCAGGGGGGTGGTACCAGAAGGGGCCTGGCCGGCGGCCTGGGGCGACTTGAGAGGCTTCTTCCCCGTCCTGGGCCACCGGGGCCGCACTTCCTGGCAGAGAACCCGGGAGGACGCGGGGCGGGCCTCTCCCGGGCACCGCCCCACAGGCCTCTCCCTTACTCTCAGGCCAGGGGCCAAAGGTTAGGAAGGCGGAGCTGGCGCTTGGTTCCGCCCCCTACCTGGAGATCCACGCGGGGCAGCAAGGGGTCGGCGTGGAGAGGGCGGGGGCGGGGCGCGGCAGGGTCAGAAGCGGGGGGCGGTTACAGCTGGGGTGGGACCAACGTGGGTTGGTGGGCGGGGTTAAATGGAGGGGCGTGGCCGAGCGGGGGCGGGTCTGCAGGAAACTTGAGCTCGCGCCCCGCCTCCGGCCCCCGCCTCCGGGCCCCGCCTTCGCGTCCCCTTCCTTCCCGGGGCTGGCGGGCGGGCCGCGGCGACTGCAGGCGGCGGACTGGCGGCTCTGCGGACGCGCGGGCGCCTCCACCTCGCTCCCTCCCTCTCTGCCGGCTTCCTTTTGTCTTTCTGCGAGGCGATGAGCGCAGGGCCAGCGCGGCGGCTGCGGGCGCACGGAGGCCCGCGCTCCTAGGCACCCCTTCCCTGGCCTCGGCGCGCCAGTCCCTCGCAGCGGCCCGTGCCCGCCCCCAGTGCCGGCGGCGCGGAACTTGGGCTCGGGGAGCTCGACAGATCGCGTCCTGCGACGGAGCAGGTAGGAAAGGGGTTGGGCTGCGGGTAGTGCGGGGCGTGTGCTGCGGTCGGGCTCTCTGCGTGTGTGTGTGTGCGTGTGTGTGCTTGTGTGCGCGTGTGCCGGCGGTGATTGTGTTTCTCTGCGCTGTGGAGTTGTGGTTGACTGAGTACGGCGGTGTGTCCCTGGAATGGCGTGTCCTCGTGGGGCATCCGTGTGTGCAGCTGGAATCGGCACATTTGGGGGCTGCGTTTGTGGAATCGTGTCGGGGCGCAGTTGCTGGTGGGGACCGGTGCGCGGAGTGTGTATCGTGTGTGAGCGACTGTGCGTGTCGGGGTGCGGATGGGCAAGGTGGGCGTGGGCGGACCAGACCCGAGCGCAGAGCCGCGCGGGTCCCGGCCGGCCAGCGCAGTGCGGAGCTACAGACAGAGCAAGGATCCGAGGCCCGGGGTGGGGGGTGGCTAGCCCGGGCTTCGGGGACAGCCGGGCGACCCCCACCCGGGGACAGGTCCGCGCGGTCCACGTGAGTCGCCTGTGCCCTCTGGCCAGGGGAGGGGGCCGGCTCGGCGGCCATCTGCTCGCCCCTTCCCAGGCGGAGGGGCGGCGGGCAGAGCCCTGCGGCGGAGTTAGAAGCCGGGGCATCGCGGGGACTCGCGCCCGCGCCACCTGTGCCAGATACGCCACCATCCCGGATCGCGGTTTTCTTATCAAATGGGGACAGTTCCCCCCTCCCTCGGGGTCTGTCGTGACGGTTAAAATGAGAAACACTGTAGCTCTCTCTCGTTCGGCCGAGTGCCGGGCACACAGTAGGTGTTATGTTAACTGGATTAGCGTCTCACTTTAAAAAAAATCCTTTCTTTCCCCCTTTATCGTGGGAGAGGCTCCTGTTCACACACCCCCACCCCCGCCCCGTGTGTCGTGTGCTTCTCCCGCCGCCCTAACTTAACCATGAAGCTCGGAGACCCGAGAAAGTTTAGGCGGCCGGCGGTGCCGTCTCCCCGCCTCTGCTCCGGGCCGGCGCCGCCTGGAAGGTGTAGGAGCGCGCAGCGCCGGGCGCCCGCCCTTCTCCAGCCGCTAAGCCTGGCGCGCCCGAGCGGGGGTCCCTCTCCTGGCCGAAAGCAGAGGCTGCGGGAGTCGGGAGCCCTTTTGTTCAACAAGTGCCTACTCCCCGGGGGCGTGCGGATCTGCCATCTGGGAGCCCAGCAGTGAGAAAGTGGCACTCGCCGCAGAGACGCATCTCGGGCTCCCGGGGCACCCCTGACCAGGCCTGGTCACGCGGAAGGCTGCCCCCTTTTCCTCCCCGCCAACATCCACTCCCCCCTAGAGGAGCATGATTGTCAGGATGGCGAGTCCTGCCTTGGGCGCTGGCATCGAACGCCCTACGTTCTCCACCCCCCCCCAACCCCCCAATCCCTTCTCCCTTTGATCAGCCTTGTGCAGGAAGCTGAGGGTCTGCGTGGGACTCTTTTCTCCTAGTCCCACGCCTTAATTTTTAGTGTTTAGTGCGAAACCTGGTGCTCATTGAACTGCAGTGACTGTGCACGCAGCTCTAACCAGCATTCGCTTTCAGGCGGAGTCCGGCCAGCCACACCAGAGCGCTTGCTCAGACCCAGCACGGCCAGCTGGCCAGGGCTGCTCTGCCGCCTGCCTTCTGCCATAGCCCGGGATTCCTCCCTTTCATTTCTAGTTTCTTCCTCTCAGGACCCTTCTCAGACGGGAAAAAAAAAAACCAACCCCCAAAATACAACTTTCACCAAGGGAGCAGCAGACCTCATGGTACATGTGGTTCTCAAAATGAAACGCTGGCATGGAGTGGGCAGGGGCTGCGCTTGGGTCCGGGTGCCTTTCCAACTGTCCAGTGCTCTTGGCTGGTGTTCTCAAGGAAGCTTCCGCAGGCTTCTATGACACAGGAGCAGAAACCTCTGGCTCGGTTCCTTTGGTCTGCCTTCTGCTGGGACCCAAGCCCTGAGATCTCCACAGTGATTGCAGGCCAGGGGAACCGAATAATAAGCTAATTTGTCATCCTCAGTTGGTGTCAGGAGCACACTTAGAATGCAACCTGCTTTTCGTGTTTCCATAAAAAGATTTTATATCCTAGAGGAGAAGAAGACTCTTGATCTGTATCCTATTCTCATCCCCATAATCAGATTTCAACAATAATATTAAAAAAAAAAAAATCAGCCTCACTTTGCTTAGAAGACAGAGCAAAAGCTGGGATTTCCCCCTCCCCCCTAGTTAAAAGCAGCCCCTTTGTCTTAAGGAAAACAGTGTTATGGACTTAGATCTATTTCTGTTTCACTTTTGAAAGCGCCTGTAATTACTGAGCTCTTGAGGTTTTATTGGATAATGTGTTGGAAGGAAGGGCTAGGGATTCTGCCTCTCGCTTGCCTTGGGATGTGGTGCCATGTTCTCGCCTTGCCTGCTTCATTTGTGTTCCGATTTTTGTAAGTTGGGAAGCATACATCAATGTGTGATAATAATTTGGGAGACCTGGCTTTGGGAGTCAGATGCCCAGAAGAATAGAGATTTGCCCCGACACTAGCCAATGACCCACTCGTTTTCAACAAGCCCTTCTCTAGAGATACTCCAAGACAAATAAAAAGCTTGAACAAATTCCTTCAGGATTTCTCCTAAAGTCCCTTTCTGGCTGCAGGGCTGTGCAGAATTAGAAAAACAGAAGGTCAACAAGTGGGGTCTCATTGGCCCACACTCCCTAGCCCGAGCCTTGCACTCACCAAGCCCCCTTTCTACCTGGAGCTCCTGTGGCGTTTTGTCTGGTGCAGAGGTAGGGCTGTCATCCAGGGCTTGCAACTCCTGCCCTCAGGGCTCCGCACACATAATTTCAACATTCACATGAAATACAATGGTGAGTGTTTGCTCTTCGGAGTAGTCTGTCTTCCCCTTCCTCCAACAGGCCTTCCCCCAAACTTACTTAGGGTAAGACCTTGCCTTGCCCCTTTGGAAGTGGTGAGGTGCCATGGTCTGATAATCCAGGATACTAAATTAATAAGGAGCCCCAGAATTTATTTGGCACCAGAGAGTAAGCCTCCCGGCAGCTGACATTTTATCTAGGTTGAGGATTGGATTTGTATGAGAATTTAGCGTTCCGGGAAGACCTAAACTGTGCTTGTTTGTTGCAGGTTGATGCTTCCAGTTTATGAGTTGCCAGCCCAGACTTGATGGGGGATTATGTGTGTTTTGCTAGTTTGTCAGCCCCCTGATGTCATTGTGCTGGGGAAAGAGAGCCCTTGGAGGCTTAATCATACTCTACCTTGGGACTCACCATCCTCCTGCAGTCTCGTCGGATTCCTTGTATGTTTTCATGCCCACCTGCAAGGCTGCACATCTGTGCATCTCGTGTGGGTCTTATCCTCTTCCCTTTAGGCTCAGTTTCCAATCAGGATGACGGAGGGTAATCATGTATGGAGACAGCAGAGCGGACTTAGGGTCTTTCGGTGCCACTTGCCCCATGGAAAAAAACTCTTTCAAATCACTTTTCACCAAAAAGAAGAAAAAAAAAATGCGTTGAAATCTACTCATGTGGATTTCATGTAACTTCAGGTAATCCGTACGGTTTGATAGGTGGAACATGTATTAGGCACTGAGCAAGGTGCAAGTCTAAAGAATTTGTTAAAAAATTATCTGAAAAGCACAGTGAATCCTTTCAGAGAACCTTGCCTTGGCCATGCCGTTTCAAGTCAAATTGAATTTCAGAGGCAAAGCTTCACATCTTGGTGTTCGTGACACGTGACTAAGTAAAGACACTGTCTGAAAGGCCTCAGGCTCCCTCCCCTGCTGCATTGGGGTGGCCAAGATGCTTTCTTTTTACCGTTTCATTTGCCTTCAGAGGGGCTTCCCTGGTAGCTCAGCTGGTAAAGAATCTGCCTGCAATGCAGGAGACCTTGGTTCGATCCCTGGGTCGGGAAGATCCCCGGGAGAAGGATTAGGCTACCCATTCCAGTATTCTTTTATTTTTTTCCCACTCCAGTATTCTTGCCTGGAGAAGCTCATGGACAGAGGAGCCTGGCAGGCTACAATCCATAGGGTTGCAGAGTCAGACACAACTGAGAGACTTCCTCTTGCTGTACTTACATTCCTTCATAAGCTCAGTCACCCCTCTCCCCCACCCCCACTTGCTAATCCAGCTGCTGTGTTTTCTGGGTATTTGTTTCTTTTTAGAGTTTCAGGTACAACCCAGGTTGGCAGGAAGCCAGGAGACTGGGGTGGGCCTGCTTCATTAGATGAGAAGTCTTCTTTGAGGAGCTAGTGATGGGTTTCTGACCCTTGGCTAAGAAACACTCAGGATTGTTCAACTCTTACTCCTTGGATAAAGCCGCCATGATCCTGGACATAGGAAGAAAGTTTTGGGGTGTGTGTCCTTCCTCTTAGGGAAGTCTTCCCCGATTGCCTGAATACCCTGTTGTCCTAGCTAGTCTTCCCTTGCCGTGTGTCCCCTTCAGCAAGGGAGGTGTCCCCTTGGTCGGGCACCTGCTGTCGCCTCGGTGAGCTCTCCACCGCTCTGACCCAATGCTGTTGCGTGTGCTGCACACTTCATTGTTGTTCAGTTGCCAAGTCATGTCTGACTCTTTGCAACCCCATGGACGGCAGCACACCAAGCCTCCCTGTCCCTCACCATCTCCAGGTGTTTGCCCAAGTTCATGAACTTGATGCCATCCAACCATCTTGTCCTCTGTCGTCCCCTTCTCCTCCTGCCTTCAATCTTTCCCAGCATCAGAGTCTTAACCAATGATTCAGCTCTTCACATCAGGTGGCCAAAGTATTGGAGCTTCAGCATCGGTCCTTCCAGTGAGTATTCAGGGTTGGTTTCCTTTAGGATAGACTGGTTTGAAGTGCTCCATGCTACCCCACATCACAGCAGAGCCTAGAGTCCCTCCACACCTCCCACCCCACCCTGTGTTTCTGGGCCCTTCTCCCTTCTTTCTCCACCCATCTAATGGCTCAGCCCCCTGTTGCCCCACCCCTCTCCCCACCCCCATGCCTCTTCTTCCCAACACCCAGCCAAGCCTCATCCCTCAGACTGGAGCTTGGCTTGCATTCCTTTGCTGCAGGCACGCTGTCCTCAGGTCAGTTTTTCGATTTCTTCATCTCCTTTTCCACCCCCACGACCCCCCAGGTTCTTTCTCTTCTTCAGTGAAAGTGAAGTCACTCAGTCATGTCCGACTCTTTGCAATCCCATGGACTGTAGCCCACCAGGCTCCTCCATCCATGGAATTTTTCAGGCAAGAGTACTGGAGTGGGTTGCCATTTCCTTCTCCAGGGGTTCTTCCTGACCCAGGGATTGAACCCAGGTCTCCCGCATTGCAGGCAGACGCTTTACCGTCTGAGCCACCGGGGAAGCCCACTGCTAAACCCCTCCTGTAGTCTTGCTCCAAACCTGGCTCTGAAAGCTGGGCCTGGGCTGCATCCTGTCCAGAGAGCTTGGTTGCGGTTGTAGGGTGGGGAGACCATCCATGAGCCGGTAGAGTTGACAGGTGCCTGGAGGGCAGCTCCTGCCCTGGCCCCAGGCCTGGGGAGAAGCACCATTTAAGTTGCGGGATGAGGCAGCTTTCTGGAGGCAGGTGGGGGCCCAGGGAGGCTGGAAGTGGGACTCCGAAGGTGAGTCAGGCCGGTGGACACGGTGTCTTCCTTCTCCTGCCACCCAGACTTGATCCATTAAATTCCTACTTCAGTCTTTAAAGATTTTTTAAATTAACAGCTTTATTGAGGTATAATTTACATACCATAAAGTGTACCCATTTAAAGTATATTGTTCGATGGGACTTCCCTGGTGGTTCAGTGGTTAGGACTCCATGCTTTCACTGCCAAGGGCAAGGGTTTGCTCCCTGGTTGGGGAACTAAAGAACCCACAAGCCTCACTGTGCAGCCAGAAATCGTGTATTATTTTATACTTTTAAGTAAACTTACAGAGCTCTGCGACCGCCACCACAACCCAGTTTTAGAATGTTTACCTTGCCCGGAAGGCTCCCTCATGCCCGTAAGCTGTCACTCCCTGTTCCCACCCCTGGCCCTGGGCAATCACCCTCTGGCTTTCTGTCTCTTGATTTGCTTTTTCTTCGGGTCTTTGTAGATCTGGCTTGAGGGCCTCCTCCAGGAAGCCTTCTTGGAGTCTTCCAATTAGAATTGGCTTCTGAAGGAGCCAGTGCTCTCTCCCTGGGGGTTGGCGAGCTCTTGGAAGGAGCCTCAGGTCTCACTGGCCCCTTGTCTGTCACCTAGCACAGCGCCGGGCACCTGGGAGGCCCAGAGCATGTTGGCTGGCCTAAATGAAGTTGCCTGCCTTAAGTTTCTTGTGTGAACTCCTGAGTATCCAGCAAGGTATTGGAGTTTAAAGTACAGGGTGGTCTTCCCTGATGGTCCAGTGGTTACGAATTTGCCCTCCAATGCAGAGGACACTGGTTTGATCCCTGGTCTGGGAAGATCGCCCCTGCGCTGGGCCACTAAGGCCACGAGCCACAAATACTGAGCCAGCGTGCTGCAACTGCTGAAGCCCGTGTGCCCTAGAGCCTGCGCTGTGCTGTCAGAGAAGCCATTGCAATGAGAAGCCTACGCACCGAAACTAGAGAGTAGCCTCCACTCTCCGCAACTACAGAAGCGCCACCCTCCCACGCTGTGCATAGCAATGAAGACCCAGTGCAGCCAATAATAAATAATATAAATATTTAAAAAAAATTACAGTGTGTGTCATTTGTGCTGTGAGGCCCTGCTGAACACTAGATTGCTTCAGCAGGTACGTGTGAGGCAAGTGGGATCAAACCCAATTTTTGAAATGAAAACATGGAGGGAGAATGCCCAAAGCAGAAAATAGAGGAACCAAGAATTACTTTCTTTTCCACGCCTATTTGCTAAAACTGCCATCGCCTCTCAAGCAGTGTAAACTCCTTCATACCTGGTTCACATCTGACCAGGTAGTAGTGACTCAGTGTGAGTGTGAGACATGCAGAGAGGTCTCTTGGTCTGTAGATGGAGGGAGGCCCTGGGGGAGGGAGGGAATACTTGGATTTTCACGCCTTGTGCGTTTCAGAAGTTTCTTCTTGCATCCTTTTTGTTCTTTGAGCAAAGGAGCAGAAGAAGGAAACTTCATTTTATAAGTGTGCAGCCCAAGACACGGAAATTGTGTACCCAGTGTGTATGGGTCCACGTGGGTCTGGTGTGTAGACCCCCAGGTCACAAGTGTTCTCACTCCCCCACTGATGCAGAGAACTTTCACAGTGGACGATAGCGGTATCTTGTTTCTTCTTGAGAGATCGGAGTTGTTGCAGGAATGTCCCAGGGGAAAGGCCAGGGGTGGGGTCAGGTGGTGGGGTCGGAGTGGGGTCAGGTGGAAAGACCAGGGATGGGGTCAGGCGGATGGGGGTTCCGGTCCGTCTTTGCTCTGTGGTTTATTGGCCAAGTGAGGCTTTCTGAGCCTGAACGTACTCAGGAACAAGAAGGGGTTCTGGGCCCCCTGTCAGACAATCCATGAAGCCTGGATGTAGAAGACCCGTTGCGTCGGGTTGGTCACTTGTGTGCAGAAATGGAGGAGGCTGCAGCTCTTTCTTGGCACTGAGGATTTCTTTCCAAATTTGGTTTCATTAGGCACATTTTGACCCAGACTGAGGTCACCAGGCACGTGACGTGAGAGCCTGTGAATGTGAGTGGAAGGGAGCCAGGCGCGTGGGGGGACGGTGTGGGGGGGGTGTGTGTGTCATGATCTGGCATTTGGGGAGCTGCCACGTTGGATTGTCCCAGCTTGCATCTTCTGTAGAGTCTTTCAGGGTCCCTGATGCAGCCACGGTGACCCTGAACTTGAAAGGCTGAGACACACCTGCTCTCCCAATTCTCTTCCCCCTGGGGCGCTTGGAAAGCATTTGTTAGTTTGGACACGTGGGTGCCAATGGGCTGAAGGGGACCCCCAGCAACGTGGGCAGGACTGTGGTTCCAGCAGCCGTGGGTATGAATCACAGCGCCTTTTTCGCTCCATCAGCAAAACGCTTAGGTCTCTGCTTCCTTCCTGTGCTTAAAGAGGACTTTTCCAGAAAATAGAATTGACGGCAGCTCCCCACCCTTCCCTGTCACTCCCATCCTCTCTCTCTTCTCTGCTCTGTAATCTCCTTTTGGAGGGAAGTGAGAACCTCTCCGAATCAATTGCCTGGGTTTCTAGAGAAGTGAGAACCTCTCCGAATCAATTACCTGGGTTTCAAGACAATCGTGACAACGTCGTGCAATTTTCTGTATTTACGGGTGTGGCTGAGTCGTAGGGGGGCGGGAGGCGGTGTCCCCAAGGGGAGGGGGGACAGGACTGGTGGTAGGCTCGCCCTCTCTGTTCCTCCCAGCCCTCCCCAGAGCGTGGGGCGGCGGCAGAAGTCAGGCTTTATTAAAGATCCTTCAGTCACCGGTGCTGGTGCCACCACTGGTGACGCAGCCTGGGCAGCCTGGCACAGCGTCCAGGGGTGGGAGGCAGGACGTAGTGGCTGCTTCGGCTCATTTGGGGGTCTTTCTTCCTCCCGGTAAGTAAAGGCACAGGCAGGCCTGGGACAGATGCTGAGGCCCCCGCCCTTGCTGGCCAGAACTTAGGCTTTCTTATTCTCTGGGGATTACGTTTTCCTCTTCTTTCTCTCTAAAGACAGGATAAAGGATTGCGGCTTTTTATTAGCATATGTTCTAGGCGATTCACTATTATCTGACCTGAAAACAATATGGCCTTGGCTGATGGTTCTCAGAGCTAGCTGTAAAGTGAAAATTTAGGCATTTGGGAATTATTTTCAGCGTTGTTGGTGGGAGTAGGGGAGGGGAAGGTGTAGCACATGTAGGGGAATCTAGGTTCTCTGGACCGGGGACACTCAAGCAGGGTCAAGGTCTCACTGTGTTCCCCCCACTCATAGCTCCTTTCCCCATGTGTTGTCCTGGGCCAGTTGCCGGCTCTCTAGCTCAACCACATCATCCTGATCCATCACCATCACCATCCTGATCACTAGCATCACTATAACCATCATCATTACTCAGTCTCAGCATTGCTTCCCAGCCTTTGGCTGCTGCAGATCCTAGTCTGTTTCTGCTATACTAGCTGTTCTTTGGGGGATGCCCCCTCCTATTAGGGGGTTAATGAAGAGAGTTACGACAGGATGGTAGGCACAGAGCCCCCGAGTGGGTGGATGATGGAATGTTACTCTGAAAGTGGCCTTGGAGAATAACTAATCAGGAAGATGCTTAGAAAGATCTCATCTGTGATTATTAATTTTATGTGTCAGATTAAATTTTATTTTTTAATTTTATGTGACAAGGCTAAGAGATGCCCAGGTAGCTGGTAAAACATTATGTATGGGTATGTCTGTGAGGGTGTCTCTGAAAGAAATTAGCGTTTGATTCAGTAGATGTAGTAAAGAAGATGGTCCTCAGCAATGTGGGGAGGCATCAGCTAATCCACTGAGGGCTTGAGTAGAACAGAAAGACAGAGGAAGGGAGAATTGGCTCTTTCTCTTGAGCTAGCATGTCTTGGAGAAGGCAATGACAACCCACTCCAGTACTCTTGCCTGGAAAATCCCATGGACGGAGGAGCCTGGTAGGCTGCAGTCCATGGGGTCTCGAAGGGTTGGACATGACTGAGCGACTTCACTTTCACTTTTCACTTTCATGCATTGGAGAAGGAAATGGCAACCCACTCCAGTGTTCTTGCCTGGAGAATCCCAGGGACGGAGGAGCCTGGTAGGCTGCCGTCTATGGGGTCACACAGAGTTGGACACAACTGAAGTGACTTAGCGGCAGCATGTCTATCTTCTCCTGTCCTTGGACTTCAGTGTTGCTGGTTGTTGGGCCTTTGAACTTGAACTGCTGACTTTATTGACTCTCCGACTTGTACATGGCAGAGTCTAGGACTTCTTGGCCTCAAATTGTGTAAGCCAATTTCTATAATGAATCAATCTACATGTATAGAGAGTAGTCTCCCCTCATCTGTGGTTTCACTTTCCACAGTTTCAACTACCCATGCTCAACCATGGCGGAAAAATGTTAAATGGAAAATTCTAGAAAGGCACAACTCCCCAGTTTTGCATTTCGTGGTATTCTAAATGGCATAATGAAATCTCACACTGTCCCACTCTGTCCCCCTGGGATTCCCTGGCTCAGTGATCCAGGACCAACCAAAGCAGATGACCCTCCTCCTGACACATCATCAGGTCAATAGAGGCCTAATGTAACATCTCAATGCATATGTCATTCACTGACTTTATCTTGTGTAGGCATTTTATCATTGCATGTCATCACAAGAAGGATGAGTACAGTATAACACGATATTTTGACAGAGAAAGAGAGATCCTATTCACATAACTTTTATTCCAGTGAATTGTTATAATTGTTCTATTTTATTATTAGTTATTGTTGTTTATCTCTTACTGTGCCTAATTTATAAACTTCATCTTAGGGGTATTTGTATAGGAAAAAAATATAGCATATATAAGGTTCAGTACTGACTGCAGTTTTAGGCATCCACTGGGGGTCTTGGAATGTATCCCTCTCTGATAAGGGGGACTAGTGTATGTGTGTGTACACACACAGACATACACACACGTATGTGTGTGCATGCACAAGATACAAGATGTATGCTTATGTGTCTAACCAGAGGGCCCTGGCTGATTCACCGCTCATTCTTTCAGGCCCAGTGGGGAGCCAGTGTTACCCTTGCCCCTCCTGGGAGGACAGCTCAGGCTCCCAGGTGTGTTCTCCAGGGCCTTTGCCGATGAGCATCTCCAGGACCTGAGCTCACAGATCGAGTACTGAGCTGTCTGCTTCTCCCCGGGCAGACCTGTGGATTTCTTCTCCGTGGTGCCCCCATTCCTGGCACTGAGCCTGGGATACAGTGGATGTCCAGATGTGTGGCTGAACCATCATCCTCTTCTCTCAGCTGTAGGGTGGTGGGTGAATTGAATTATTTAAAACTTGGCACCTTGGCTATAGGGCCTCCTTGGCAGGCCTGAATGTGTGATTGGGTGGTTCAGTGCACCGATGCTGCTTTCCGTGCAGTCTCTCGTGGCAAGTGTTTTATACTTTCATGAAAACTGCAGGACAGTGCTCTGAAAGGCACTGTGGCTTCTTGGGCTGATGGAGAGAAACCACCCCACCCTCCCATCCTGTTATTGTCTGGTTTTCACTTGGTGTGAGCGGTTTTTCCTCTCCAGATCTCAGTTTCCTCATTTGTCAAAGCAGCTCGGGGCTAGATAGCCTCTAAATTCTCTGCCAACTCTACAAACCAGGAAAAAATGCTTAAAAATGTAAATATGAAGGACTTCCCTGGCAGTCAAGTGGTTAAAACTCTGCACTTCCACTGCAGGGGATATTGTTTGATCTCTGGTCGGGGAACTAAGATCCCACATGTCTCAGGACATACGCCCGACTAGAGAGGCCCACACACTGCAAGGAAGAGTCAGCCCCCTCCAAACAAACAAACAAACAAAAACCTCTTAGGAAACAGATGCAACTGCTATGTGAGGAGCTGGCATTACCATTCAGAGAGACTGAAAATACTGAAGAACACATTTGTGGAGCACAAACTAGAAGGAAGGGGCCGGGCAGAAGGTATGGGATTAGGGAGAGGACTTCTGTGTATTTCATCCATCCACCCATCCATCCATCCATCCATCCAAGGCGTTTTTATAACTTCCTGTGCCCGGGATGGTGCCATGTCTTAAGGAAACTGAAACGATTAAGAAGACAAGGACTCCTGGCACCGAGGAGGAGCCTGATTTCAGCGGGGTGTTTGCTGTGGGAGCACGGAAGAAGGCTGGTAATTGAGCTGAGATCTTAGGCTCTAGATCTGGGCCTTTCTTGGAAACTGTTTACAATTCCTTTAAGAGGACAGGCTGGCAAGAAAAGCCAGTTAGAGGATGTAGATGTTGCCATCCTGGGTGTAATGGGGCACTTCTATTTTCTTCTGGGAGGTCATGCCACTCACGATCTAAGAAGCTGGTGAACTGAGCTTCTTGTTTTGACTAACTGTGAACCAGAGAGAAGTCAGAAGTAGGGAGCACTGTAGAAGACAAGTGGCTGTATTATTTTCAGATGAGAGTGTATGTACTGATGTAAATTCCTGACTGGCTTCCACCTCAAATTGGTCTTTTTAATGAGTTACAGAGAATTCTTTGAAATGAACACATTTCTGATAGTGAGCTAGTAGGTGTTTGCTAAAGGGGTTGAAAACAAGCAATTTAAATGTGTCTCTTAAATAGGGGGCTGGAAAGCAATATGTAGAACTGTGCAGACAACTTCATTCCCATTATATTTAGGAGGGAAAAAAAGATCAGAGAAAATAGAAGGGAAGGAAATGTGCTGAACTGTTAACAGCAGTCGAGTCTGGCAGGATTGTGTATGCGTGTGTGCTCAGTCGCTCAGTCATGTCCAGCTCTTTGTGACCCTATGGACTGTAGCCTGCCAGGTTCTTCTGTCCACGGGACTTCCCAGGCAAGAATACTGGAGGCCATTTCCTCCTCCAGGGCTTTTCCCGACCCAGGGATTGAACCCGTGTCCCCTGAATTAGCAGGCAGGTTCTTTACCACTGAGCCACCTGGGAAGCTCCATGGGATCATGAATTTCTCTTTTCTTTTTTTCTTGTGTTGCTCTACATTCTAAATTTTACCCCAAGGGCCTATATTTGTTTTGCAATTGGGAAAAAAAAAGGTTTTAAAAAGGAGACTCAAGAACGCATTCCTCTGATAACCTTGTTTATCCTCTTAATTTACTTAGCAAATTTTCTTTTTATAGTCAGACTGGCTGGAACCCATAAATTCCATAGTTGTGATGATTTGAATTAATGGAAATTTATCATACTACATTATTAGAATTTGTTAATCTCATCTAAATTCAATACTGAGTAACTCTATTAACTTGGATATAAAAAAATCGTTCCAAGTCTCCCAAGGAATTCACCGTTTCAACATGGCAGGGGTAGAGTTTGTATATGATCTAGCAGGTGCTGCTTGTATCTGCGAGTTCACTTTGTGTCTTGACCTGGACGGAGGCTTTGAGCGTCCTGCTGTGTTGACGCTGGGTGTTTTAATGAGGTGGTTTGATGTCCTCGAACCTACCTGTCCCTGCTTTTCCTTCTCTGTTCTCATCACCGAGTGTTCATGAAGTGGCCTTCTTCCAGGAATAATCATCTTTACTGTTTGTCTCTTAGGCTGATGTTTTTCAGCTCCTGTTTTTGTTTGGTACCCCATCCCAGCTCTTCCTTCCTGACTCCCCCAGAGTGGAAATGCTGGTCTTCAACTGTGAATTGAAGGACTCCCAGGGATGGTCCTTCCGCCTGTCTCCTGCCTTTGCTGCTCCAGCCTTGGACTTGGGTTGATGTTGGATTGACTTGACTTGACCTTGGGCTCACATTGGATTGACTGTCTTTATTTATGGGCTGGTGAGCAGGGCCATCTCGGTACTTCTTAGGGCCATGCCTGACTTTCAGTGGCATCCCTCCAAAAGGCTTCTTAGGCTGTTATTCCCATCATTTTTCAGGGGTTTAATCTGTCTGAGTCCAGGATATTGAGTCAGCAGTGGAAAGTTATGAAGGCGAAGCCAGCCATCAGAGAAATTGGCTAATATGAAAGATTAATTTCAGAGTGAATGAAGGGGAGGGATGCTTGGGGGCTGGGCTGTCTCTCTAGGCAAATAATATTGCTATAAAATGTGAGAAATCAGAGGCTGCCTCTGCTACTCTCTTAGTGCCGGCTTATAGTTTCTTGGATAATCTAGTGTCCATATTTATGATCTTGAGAAAAAATATAATTGTCAGCAAAATTACATGCACATCTGGTTAATTATTTCAGGATGCTCACCATGAGGAAATCATATTTTTAAAAAATTAGTCTGGCTCCTGTGTTCAGAAATTGTTATTTTTGAAAGCCAGTTGTTAGGTTATTGTGTCATTCCACAGGGCAGCAGGAAGGAAGCTCTCCTGTCCCTGGAAACAGGTAGGTTACCATGGAGACCGGGTGTGTCCCACTGGTTTCCTGGGTATCTCATTTGTCCTGGAGAAGGAATAAACCTCACTTTCTGTGATATTCCTGAAACTGTGTTTGTGAATTAAATTTTTCTAAACAAAGGCCCGATGTTTTATTGACTTACAAGGGGATTTCTGATGTAATTTTGCCCTTCGTTCTGTTTGCTTAATTTATGATGCTCTGTAACCCTACTTTTCCTATCAAAATGCTTAAAATGCACTGAAGGAACACCCATCCCAAAACAGCAACTGGAAAAAAAATCTTTTAATAAAGCTAGGAATGCTCTCTTCTGTGTGAATGTGATTGCCCCGGACAGTTGAACAAATTAGTTTGATAATTCTATGTCATAAGCCAAGCTGGGGATACACTGATGAGCAAGATGTTGGTGGGCCTGCCCTGTGCAGCTTATATTAAGGTTGTGACCCAAGGCAACCGGAAGCCAAGGGGGGCCCTGGTCTGGGCTTCCCTGGTTTATATTGTCAGTCACTGCCAAACCAGAGGCCTTAAACCCCGCTCACTGTCCTGCAGGGTGAGGGGGCTGGGCCTTGCTGGAGGGATGACATAGCTGCTGACTTGTTTGAGCTGTTTTTATTCATGAGCATTTTCCAGAATGTGGAAGTGTGCTTTATCAGTCTGCTTATCATAATTTTATACATGAAAAAATTCTGTTCATGCCTATTCTTGGGTCTCTCTCCATCTAATAGTTTCTAAAGGCAATTGCTTGATGGTTAACTGTGTAGAGAGCGCCTTGCACTCCCTGGGTCTTGTCAAACACCTGGCAGTTTCCTTCCTTGCTTCATCCCATTCGACTTCAGCATCCTCTGATCTCACAGAAGCAGAGCACCCCGCCCCCGGTCCCAGCAGCAGCAGCTGGAGGCCCGTGGTGGGCATCCCAGACTCTCTCTCCCACCCTGTGCTTCTTTGCAGTCACTTCCTCAGCAGAAGGCGCGTCCTCTCTTATCCTTCCCTTCTGCGGATTGGTAATGAGCACAGGCCTCCTGCAGCCCCACTGCTGGCCAGCCCGTTTTGCACAAGCTCCTTAACTGGTTGGGACCTTGAGTGGGATTGTCACAGCCTGAAGAGGCTGCACCTGGTCTTGGAACAGAGTTGGTGACTGTGTTGGGTGTTGGTGAGGTTGAGAAAGTGGCAGACTCCACCCTCTGTGTGTGCTGTAATTTGAACAGAGATCTCAGTCTCATAGCCTCAGAGGATGCTGTGATCTGAACAGGGAAACAGGCCCCACATGCCCTGGGCTTAGGGACATCCTGCGTAGTTGAGCTCCAATTGGAAAGGAACTGGAGATGTCTCTTCCTGATCCTGCCTTGACTTCCTTCCCATCTAATGGATAGGGAACAGAGTCATTCTTTTCAAAGGAAAAAAGCCACCTCTATCACTCTATCTCAATCCTGTTCTCCTCCCCGAGGCTCAAACAGCACCCACCTTCACCTTCTTCATGCAGGTCCCTCTTGGGTCTGCCAGGCACTGCCCTGGAACCTCTGTTGCCTCATCTGTGAAATGGGAAGTTTTCAAATCCTAAGAACCTCCCTCTTAGGATTGTTGTAAAAATAGCCATTACACTTCTTATAAGCTCCAAATTGCTGTGTAAGTGTAAGGACCGTCACCATCATCATCACCATCACCACCATCACCATCACTATTACCATCACCACCATCATTACCACCATCACCATCGTCACTATCACCATCACCATCACCATCACCACCATCACCACCATCACCATCACCATTACCATCATCATCACCACATCACAATCATCATCACCACCACCATCACCATCACCACCATCATCATCATTACCAACCTTTTTATTCACATTCTGCTGCCCCTGACACATGATTGCCTAAAAGAGCAGGGTCTTTCTATCTTCCTCTGTGGAATTTGAATTCCCAGTCTTCTGTCCTTTTCCTTTTTCTCATCTGTGATTAACCTGTGGTTTTCATTTCCCACCTGCAAGATGTTAGTCCATTAGAAGAGAGCTGGGGAATGTACTGTCCAAGCCTCACAAAGGACATGGAAATCTGTATCTACTCTTCCGTCCTTCTGAAACATTGGATCTGCTCTGTCTTTGCTCCTGTCCCCTGCTGGGCAGGGGAGTGACTGGCTGTTTGTGTGCTGGGCAGCCTGGGAACTTACTGCTGAGATTAAAGATATTTACTGAAATATGGGCAGTCAGCTTGGCTCATGTCAGATCATATATTGAGCAAGCAGCTCCCCTTAAACCTGCTCCTGGATTACAGCCAGCTGTGTGGTCCAGCTTTGTGAGTGACAGAGGGGTAGGATGGGGACTTGGTAGAAAACTCTCAGGGACATTTTTCTTTATTCTTCTTTTTGAAAGGGACTTTCTTCATATCTGGCCTCCTTGCTAAGGGAGCTGGTGCTGGGGTTTGGGGTTATGATTCTCAATGCTACCATTTGAGGAGAGGAACATTTGCTACACCCTTCTGCTTGCCCCTTGTACGCTCCCAGATTGCCTTCACCACTCCCAGCCTTGCTCAGGGGTCGCCTCCTCCAAGAAGTCCCCTGGGCCTGCTCAGGCGTCTGCTCTTCCTGGGGCACTGCTGCTCTGGCTCACATAGCCACGCCACATGCAAAGCTCTGGTCCTGGCCAGTCAGCTCCCGGCCCGGGGCTCCTAAGGGCAGGAACCATGTACCAAGCAGTCTCCCTTTAAGGAGAGACTGGGCTTGGGGAGAATCCCTAGGTGGGGAAAGGTGCTCCCTCACGAACCTCATTCATTCACTCACATAGCTCACACTGTGTGCTGGACTCTGCACTAGAGAATATCCAGTGGAAATCCTGCGCTCTCAGGGCTTATGTTTCTAGCTGGACCCAAGAAGCAGTAAACTAAAGTTTACTTTATATGTAAACTATATGTAAACTTTATATGTAAACTTTCAATATGTAGCATAGTATATGGTATAATATGCATGCTAGGTTGCTTCAGTCATGTCCAACTCTCTGCAACCCTATGGACTGTAGCCCACCAGGCTCCTCTGTCCACGGGATTCTCCAGGCAAGAATACTGGAGCGGGTTGACATTTCCTCCTCCAGGGGATCTTCCCAGGGATCGAACCCACGTCTCTTAATGTCTCTGGCATTGGCAGGTGGGTTCTTTACCACTAGCACCACCTAGTAAGCCCAGAGTATAATATAGTATATACATAATAAAATATGGTAATTTAGTATAATATAGTGATAATAGAAGATGGGGGGGGGGAACATAGGGGAATTCCTTGGAGGTCCAGTGGTTAGGACTCTGGACTTTTACTGCTGAGGACCCAGGTTCAATCCCAAGGGGAACTAACATCCCAAGCCATATGGTACAGCCAAAAAGAAGAAAAAGAAGGAGGTGTGGAATGAATACGTTTAGTGAAGGGCCAGAGGTATTGGATGAGGGAGAGTGAGAAATGAAATTTTAAGTAGAGTGATCACAGAAAGCCTAATGAGAAGGTGACCTTTGAGCAAAGACTGGAAAAAATGAGGGAGCTGGTCACGTGGAAGCTGAGCAGGGTGGCAGAAACAGCAAATAGCAAATATGAGGGCCCCTGTGCTCAGAGGCTGGACAACGAAAGGCACCACCTCCCAGCCAGGAGAACCCAGGGAGTTTTGGCCAGTGAGATGAGTTCAAGGCCATTGGCTTGCGCTCCTATCCCCGCTCCCTTCCTGAATAAACAGCCAGAGTCCCAAGACAGGAAGCTTTTGGCCCATTCATCTTCCTGCCTGGAAAGCAGATGTAATTTGTGGAAATAGGGCAGCCATCCTGTGATCACGAGGCTGAAATCCATGTGCTATGGATGGTGGAGCAGAAAAAGACTCTCGGTCCTTGATGGCATTCTTGAACTGCTGCCCACACTCTGGACACAAAGAAAAGCCTTTCTTATTTAAGCCACAGATTGTTGGGTTTTAGGTTGTTTTGATGGGATGTCCAAAACAGAATCTGCTATTCCCAAGCCCCCAGATAGACCACTGCTGCTCAGATACATCACGGGGGTTGGGGGGGAAGGGGTGTGCTGGGAGACGTTTTAGCCCCTTCTCAGCTTCCCCTTCCCTCCATCCTTTCCAACTGGTCCCTAAGTTAGTCATCAAGATGCCCCAGGTGCATCCCAGTCTCTCCAGCTTCACCATCTCTGCTGCACTCACCACCTGCATGCATGATGGTCAGTTTCTGGCAGCTCTCCTGACCCAGCCTCTCCCCACACCCCACCAGACCCACCCACCCCCCAACTCCAGCCCAGCAGGAGCCTTCCCTGCACTGCTGCATGCTCTCAAATCCTTGCTTGCAAAGTCCAAATGCTAAGCATGGCCTGAGAAGCCCTCCTGTGACCCGCGACCCTGCCTGGCCTCTTGACCAACGCTTCATCCACCACGTGAGGTCTTGAACTCCATTGACTGGCAGGTCCTTGTCACCATTCACTCCTCTGGGCCTTTGCACCTGCCGTTCCCCTCTGCTGGGAATCCCTGACCGCCCCCTCCCCAAGGAGGCACCCACATATCCTTCAAGAATCGAGCAGGGCTTTTCACGTCAGTTGATCCCTTTCCCTATGCACCTGACTCTTTTGTCTGTGTCAGAGCATCTCTGGGGGAGGTGGGGGGACCGAAGTTTGAAAAAACAAACAAACAGTAGACAGAATTCCCAGTAGACAGAATTCCCAGTAGACAGAATTCCCCAGAGAACAGAGATCAAACACGAGTGGTGTAGAGAGTCTGGGCTTTCTTGGTGGCTCAGATGGTAATGAGCCACCAGGAGATGCGGGAGACCTGGGTTTGATCCCTGGGTTGTGACGATCCCCTGGAGGAGAGCATGGCAACCCACTCCAGTACTCTTGCCTGGAGAATCCCCATGGACCGAGGAGCCTGGTAGGCTAGAGTCCATGGGGTTAATAAGAGTCGTACATGACTAAGCACGCTAGAGAGTCTGGTCAATGTTGGGCTTTGCATCAGGCCTGTAAGCAGCCCTTCTGGTAGATGGATCTGCAGCTGGACTTGTTGCAGGTGGTGGGTGCCTGAGGCAGTTACAGATGTTGGTCCCCAGGTGAGGTCCCTACTCTCCCACCTGCACCTGTGTCTTTAGGCCCAGCAGTGCCTGTGGGGCAACAGCCTCAGCTCACTTATAATAATAATGAAAATTGTATTACTAAAAGCTCAAATATCTGGCACCGAGCTGAGCGCTATATACACTTCATCTCGTAATGAGAGTTGGTCTTCACTTCCCAGATAGCTCAAGCGGTAAAGATTCCACCTGCAATACAGAAGATGCGGGTTTGATCCCTGGGTCAGGAAGATCCCCTGGAGGAGGAAATGGCAACCCACTCCAGTATTCTTGTCTGAAAAATCCCATGGATAGAGGAGCCTGATGGGCTATAGTCCATGGGGTCGCAAAGAGTCAGACACCACTGAGCGACTGAACATACACACACTCATTGAACAAATGGTTATCTCAGGCCTACTGTGTGCCAAAGACTCTTCTATGCACGAGGGGTACATCAATGGGGAGAAAAAAAAGACTCTGTCCCATGGAACTCACATACACTTCTGTTGCTACTTCCCACACCTTGCACTAATGCACCAAAAGCATTCTAATCATTAATTTTTAAATGTGATGCAGAAACAGTTTGAATTTCAGTTGATGAATTTCAACATGCAGAAGGTCCTGCTGTCCTCTCAGAAAAAAGGAGGAAAATTAAGCAAAAAGGTGCTTCTTGCAAATCAGTGCAATATTTTTCCAAACACAAAAATTTTAAATTATTTGCTTTCATCTCGCTGTTTAAAGGGTCCCACTATTCAGAACTCACCCTGTTGTTATTAAGGGTGGAAACCAAGACGTTTAGTTATGTAAAAGCCAATTAAAATAAATTAAATGCAAATGTCATTTCATTGTAATGTTAATTTTGAGAGCTGGATCAATCACAGGTTGTGGAAATGCCAAAGTTGTTAAGACTTTGGTTGCCACGACAACAGCACTCCGGCTCCAGTGGTCTGTATTCAGGTCTGGGCTCCCAGAGAGGCAGGGGAGGGTGAAGAAACCTTTCCTGTTCCTTCCTCACCTGTCTGACTGACCTCTGGTGAAAATAGGATTCTTTATCATCATGGTGAATAACTGCCTGGGTGTTGTTTGTTCTGTGTGTGTGTGTGTGTGTGTGTGTGTGTGGAGGGTGGGGAGTTGTTGGGCTGAACTCAGTGCTTTTAAGCTGTTGGCTGCCATAATCACATTTCTCAGTGAGTTTTCTCTGAGGCCACCTCTGTTTTACAGATGAGGACGTGGGGATTCAGAGGGAGGCTTGTCCACGTTCTCTGGCTCCAGGAGGCCAGACCAGGATGGGTGTGAGCTCCGGGGTGCTGGGCCGGGATGGGCTGTCTCTGTGGGGCCTCTGGGAACCCAGGGTTCTTGACCTTCCTCTGCACCTGTTTCCGATCTGGACTGCTCAGAGTGGGTCCCAGTGGGCCTCCCTCACCAGCATCAGGCTGATCAGGCCTCAGTCGCCAGCACCGGGCCCAGAGCTGCCATGGTATTTCTTTTGGTGTGTCCTGCAGAGATGCTTTGTGAAGTCAAGTGGGCCTTAAGAAGCACTGCTGTTAATAAAGCTAGTGGATGGGATGAAATTCCAGCAGAACCATTCAAATCCCTAAAGGAGGATGCCATCAAGGTTTTGCATTCATTATGTCAGCAAATCTGGAAGACCCAGCAGTGGCCACGGGACTGGAAAAGGTCAATCTTCAACCCAATTCCCAAGAAGCTGTAGTACCAAAGAATGTGCCAACCATCGGATAATTGCATTCATCTCCCATGCTAGTAAGGTCATGCTGAAAATCTTGCATGGTAAGCTTCAGCATTATGCGAACTAAGAACTTCCAGATGGCCAAGCTGGGTTTAGAAAAGGAAGAGGAACTAGAGATCAAATTGCCAACATTCGCTGGAGAGAAGAGAAGCTTCCTCACCGTTCTTGGTTTTAGGAAGTCATGAGTCGGAACTGCAGGTGTGTGTTAAGCATCAGTTCTCCTGGCTGGAGGAGGCCCAGGATGGGCCGCTCAAGTGCCAGCCGCCTGACTCACTGTCCCTGTCCTGCAGTCCCCCTCTCCCAGCTAAATTGGAACTGCAATCCAGATCCTTGTTGAATGAGATCGCGTTGGCCTTTTTTCCACGTATTGGGGTGCATTTCCTGGGAAATGAAGCAGTTGGGGATTTTTAAAACTCTGTGCAAGAGACAGGTTGTTGCACTAATGTCTAACCTGCTCTAGAGCCCCCTGAAAGTGAGGTGAGGCCCTGGAAAACACGAGGGGATGAAGTTGGATGTTTGCCGTGGGCCTGCAGTGGCAGGACTCCACCTCGGTGCCTGTACTTGCTGGGGGCTCCCCCAAATACATCCTGGACGGAACAAGCATAGAGGCAGCAGGGGCAGCAGACAGCCTCCCTGCCAGGCCTGCTTGGGGGTGTACAGGTGAATTTCCTGAGCCATGTGCTCTTGAGGTTGCTTCTCACAGTGAGTGCAGAGGGCGTCTCCCTGCCTCACGGGCTGCTGGCCACGGGGACTGAGCAAATGCTGCCCAGTCGCCCCAGCACATCACGGGGCAAGTAGGAGGTTGGTTTTAGCGTGTGTTGAAAGAGGCTGGCACGTGATCCCCATTCTCCTCGGGCTCTTAAAGCGAACGGTCGGAACCCTGTGGTGGGTACTGCTTTCGGAGCTCTGATGGCCACTCTTTGGGTATGGGGCTCAGATTGTAAAGAGTCTGCCTGCAACACAGGAGACCTGGGTTCGATCCCTGGGTCGGGAAGATCCCCTGGAGAAGGACATGGCCACCCACTCCCGTATTATTGCCTGGAGAATTCCATGGACAGAGGATCCTGGTGGACTACAGTCCATGGGGTCGCAAAGAATTGGACATGACTGAGTGACAAACACACATTCTTCTTTGGGTATGGGGGTGAAGGTCAGGTGGTGTTGGCAGGACTCTTGGGCCGGGAGTGAGTGGCCTGGTGGGTGAGGGCCTGCCTGCCTTCTGCCTCTGTGCCCTGAGCTACCCTGTCTCAGGGTGCAAATCAGAGGGGAGAGGGTGAGAGAGGCAGGTTGCCGCCTTGGAGCCCTGCATGAGGGCCTCACTTTCCTTCTCAGCAGCGCACTTATGACATGCATGGTTCCTTTCTTTGGGGAGACTTGGGGTGGTCTCTCTTGACACCTCTGTCTTTCATAGAGCGCTTGCTTCCCTTCCCCTCTCCCCATGCACTTTGAAGCTGGCCTGGCTTTCTGACAGATGTTCTGGGCTTCCAGCTGGGGCCACTGTCTACTGTGGTCTCTCGCCCCAGGTCCACCCTGGGCTCCGGCCGATTTGGACCATCACCATCCCCCAAATGTATCCCCTTCTCAGTTCAGTTCAATTTAGTCACTCAGTCGTGTCAGACTCTTTGCGACCCCATGAATCGCAGCATGCCAGGCCTCCCTGTCCATCACCAACTCCCGGCGTTTACTCAAACTCGTGTCTATTGAGTCAGTGATGCCATCCACCTCATCCTCTGTCGTCTCCTCCTGCCTTCAATCTTTCCCAGCATCAGGGTCTTTTCAAATGAGTCAGCTCTTCACATCAGGTGGCCAAAATATTGGAGTTTCAGCTTCAGCTTCAGTCCTTCCAATGGATATTCAGCATTGATTTCCTTTAGGATGCACTGGTTGGATCTCCTTGTAGTCCAAGGGACTCTCAAGAGTCTTCTCCAACACCACAGTTTAAAAGCATCAATTCTTCGCCAATTAGTTTTCTTTATAGTCATATCCATATATGACTACTGGAGAAACCATAGCTTTGACTAGACGGACCTTCTGGCCTCCAGCTATTTGTCTTTGCTGTTCCTTTGGCTCAGTGGCGGGCCTTGGCTCCTCTGGGATGCCCTCCTTCCCCAAGCTGGAGCCAGCTCTCTGTCTGGGTGTCTGGGGCACACGGGGCTGACCCTGGCTCTGACATGGAGCACACGAACCTGATGGCTCAGATGCTAAAGAATCTGCCTGCAATGCGGGAGACCCAGGTTTGATCCCTGGGTCGGGAAGATTCCCTGGAGAAGGAAATGACAACCCACTCCAGTATTCTTGCCTGGAAAAGCCCATGGATGGAGGAGCCTGGCGGGCTACAGTCCAAAGGGTCGCAAAGAGTCAGACACAACTGAATGACTTCATTTTCACTTTCACTTTCCACGTCTTAGAGAGGAGAGAGGGCAAGGGCTTCAGCACGGCAGTGTCCTCCAAGGAGATGAGCCCATATGGGATGTGGGCCAGGGCCCTTCTTCCCTGTGGCCCAAGACCCTGTGCGGCTGTGACAGGGCTCCTGTCATCCATGTCCACCTGCAGTCTGGCTTCACCTTCCTCCTGACTCCTGGCATTGGCAGTCACAACCAAGAGTTAGAGAAGTACTTTGTATTCTTCTATGTCATGTGAGATGCAATTTCCAAATGGGTGTTTTGTGCATAGCAGTTGCTACCCCCAAATGTGTAAGGCAGCTCCCCAGGAGGCTTTTAGGGGAGAGCTGCAGGATTGGGGGTGCTGGGTCAGTTGCTTCTCTCCACGTGACGGCTGGTGGTGGGTGAGATGCTGGCTCTCTTGGTTTCTTGGCCCCGTGAGCCGCCGGGGCAGGTCCTTTCACTGCTCTGAGCCTCCGTAAATGATCCTGACCCCAGAGGGCTGTCAGGAGGATTATACCAGCGAGGGTACGTGAAAGTGCTATTATAGTCACGTGAGTTATCTTGGTAACCCTGGGGCTCAAGGTTTTTTTTTTTTTTTTCTGATTTATTTTTGTTTTAAGACTGGACAGGAACCAATTTACCAGAGTCATCTGTGGGTGTAAGTGCTCTCACCTTCAGCCAGGACTTAATTTTGGCCCAGAGCTCTGTCTTATTCCAAGAGAGAATGGTGCTATTCAGAGCCGAACCGTGCGGGACTTGGTTCTCTGGGTGGCGTTCTCTGCAGATGGCATTAGCACTAATGACTTACTATATATGTATTCACAAGTGGGTGATTTATGGTTATACATCAGACCCGTAACTTTTCATTTCCTGACTGATGTAGCAGAAGCTTCATCTGTAATGGGCATGGTGGATTTCGCAAGTGTGAAAAGACTTCAGTTGAGGCCATTTCTGTCCTCTGCTCATGTGGTCTGAGGCCGCCTGGCCTGCGGGGACGGGTGGGACAGACAAGGGGCGCCCGCGCTTGGCTCCACACTTGGTCTCCTTTGTCTCCTCGGGCACCCTCAGCAGTAGGTGGGTGCTGGGGAGGATCCCATTTCACAGAGGAGAGTCCTGAGAGGCCCAGAGAGGTTAACTAACTTCTCCGAGGCGTCACAGCTCTGCGTGGGAACTCGGGTGTGTCTGACTGTAGCCTGGAACAGGGTCTGGCGTGGAGGAGGGGCTTGGTAACCCTCCTTCTCCACTGTCTGGGTGACTCCCGCACCTGGTTTCTCTCTGCCCAGACGTTCTGGTCTTTGGAGGAATTGCCAGGGAAGATTATTGTTTCAATTTTTGGCTGCACCCCATGCAGCATGTTCACCCAGCAGGGATCAAACCCGCTGCCCCCCACCCCACCCTGCATTGGAAGCACAGCGTGTTTAACCTTTACTGGACCCCAGGGAAGATTACTCTAGAGTTGGACCATAAAGAAAGCTGAGTGCTGAAGAATTGATGCTTTTGAACTGTGGTGTTGGAGAAGACTCTTGAGAGTCCCTTGGACTGCAAGAAGATCCAACCAGTCCATCCTAGAGGAGATCAGTCCTGAATATCCATTGGAAGGACTGATGCTGAAGCTGAAGCTCCAGTACTTTGGCCACCTGATGTGAAGAGCTGACTCATTTGAAAAGATCCTGAAGCTGGGAAAGATTGAAGGTGGGAGAAGAAGAGGATGACAGAGGATAAGATGATTGGATGGTATCACTGACTCAATGGACATGAGTTTGAGGAAACTCCGGGAGTTGCTGATGGACAGGGAGGAGGCCTGGTGTGCTGCAGTCCATAGGGTCACAGAGTTGGACATGACTGAGTGACTGAATTGAACTGAACTGAGGCAGCTTCCTGGCCCCTCCCCACCTCTTCTATGTCAGGGGCACTGGGGGTGAGCCTCAGAATGCCAGTGAGCTGCCCTGGTGGTGGGGGTGGGGGGTGGGGTGAAAGTGGGGGTAAGTGGGCAGGTGGTGGGGAAGGGGTGGGGCTCGTGCTCCCATAACTTAGAAACGCTGAGCTCCAGCTTTGGGGAATCCAGTTCATCCTTGTGGCAGGCTGGATAGGGGCCCCTGGAAGGGGTGCGGGTTTTAGTCCCTGGAGCCTATGGCTATGATACCTTACACAGTAAAGGGCTTTGCCATGGGATTAAGACTGAGGACCATGAGGTGGGGAGAGTGGGAGGCCAGGGTGGACCAGGGATGCCTTCTTAAAAGGCAGGAGGCTTTCCCAGTGGTTGGCAGTCCTGTGGCACTATGACCTGAGAGATGCAGTGCAGTGCTGTGGCTGGCTTTGCAGATGGAGGAAGGGGCCATGAGCCAAGAGCTGTGGGCGGCTGGTGGAAGCTGGAAAAGGCAGGGAAACGGATTCTCCCCTGGGGCCTCCAGAACTATGTAGCCTGGCAACGCCTGCCTCTCAGTGAAGCCAGTCTCTCCTGCGTCACTCCATGTTTTTCCCCCAGCACATCCCACTCCCCCTGGCCCACTGGTCCCCCTGCCTGCTCCCCGCAGGTTCCTGGGCTCCAGGCAGGTCCTGGGCTGGCACAGTTCCCAGCTATAGGAACCTTGCAGTTCCTCCAACAGTGTGCGTTTGAGATGATGCTGGCTCCACCAACTAAGCGTCAGATTTGCCACTGTTTTTTTTTCCTATTAAAGCAGCAACGAGCCCTGTCCACCTGGTCTGCATGGATCAGGCGGGCCATGGCTGCACTGCTCGGCGCTCGGTTCCAAGAGTCTGGTTCCAGGATTAGCCGAGCTGTGCAGGTTCTCCCACCCGCAGAATAGTTCCTGTTGTTTAAATCTTGGTTCTTTTGATTTTTTTTTTCTCCCTTTTGAACTAAAGACTCTGTGCTGTGTCTGTGGTGAGCCAGAGGTGCGTTCCTGTTCAGAGTGGCCCCGTGATCTCAAGCGTGTGTGATGAGGGCCTGTAATGGGGCTCAGTGTGGCCTGGATGGACCAAGGGTGGCCACCTCTGGTCAGGAGGAATGATGGCAGATCCCGAACTTTGAGGCAGGTGTTTACATTTCCGGGATGCTTTCACAGGCAGATTCTCATTTGGCCCTTTAAGGCTGGGGGTTGGGAGCAGTAGCTTTGGAGGGGCTGGGGGACTTGGCTCCCATGTTATCACTCCCACCTCTCCACTGTGCAGCGGCGTGTGGGATCTTAGTTCCTGGAGTGGGGATCGAAGCCGGGCCCCCGCTGGTGGGAGTGCAGAGCCTTAACCGCTGGGCCGCCGGGTCTCAGTTCCTTACCCACACCTCTCTCCGTGTTTCCTCCGGCTGGGAGGCTTAAACGACAGAGCCTGATGGCCTCACAGGTGGAAGTCTGAGAGCATGGTGTTGGCAGGGTCGGCTCCTCCCAAGGGCTGTCTCCTTGGCCCATGGATGACCATCTTTATACTGTATCCTCACCTGGTCACCCCTCTGTGTATGTCTGGGTCCTGATCACCTCCTCGAAGGACACCAATCAGATGGAATTAGTTGGGTCCACCCATATGACCTCATTCTAACTTAATCACCTTTAAAGGGCCTGTCTCCAGATGCAGTCACATTCTGAGATCCAGTGGTGGGGGTTAGGAAGTCAGCATAGGAGTTTGGGGAACATAACTCAGCCTGTAGTACATGGTATGAGAGTGTTCCCCTAATGCGGTTGATAAGGGATTAATTCCAGTGATGATGTGTTTAAGTGCTTAGCACACTCAGGAGGTGGCAGCCGGTGCTCCGTATGGACCCGGGAAAGGCCTCTTTCTCTAGTGCCTCTTCTCTGCTGGGTTAGGGTCCTTGCTGGGCTGTCCTTCTCTTAGGCACAGAGCAGCCTCTTTCCACGCCTGTTTCTTGCAACATGGACCCTGACTCTGTACCTGAGAATGCAGACTTGTGGGCCCCACGCCGGGCTCCTGGAGTCAGAACCTGCTGGGTTGGGGTCTGGGCACTTTCCTCTTAAATAGATATTGCAAGCACAGGAACTGCAATTGGAGAACCACTGCCCGAAGCCCTGTCAACTCTTTAGTGCTCTCTGGTCCACACCCCTCCTGCCTGCTGTCTCGTGGTGAGCGCGGCCTCTTCCGTGGACCCCAAGCCACACATGACTGCTCCACCATCCCGGTCCACGCTTCGGGGATGTGCCCGTCGTCTGCAGGGAGCACCTCCAGTTCTGGGACTGCTTGCCTCCTGCCCCCACCACCCTGCTGCCCCTCCTCAGGGGCCCCCAGCCTTCTGGAACAGCGTCAGCCTCTCCTCCCTCCTTTGACCTTGCTGTCACCCGGGGGGCCCCCGCCTATCACCCTCCTCCTGTGTTTCCTCCTGTCCGAGTCCTCAAGTCCTGGGCTAGGCTTCCTTCACGCTCTTTAGGGCACCGAGCAATATCCCCCAAACCCAGGGATCCTCAGGAAATCTCTGTTGGCTGAGTGGATGCAGAGTGATTTTCCAGGGTGAACTCCCAGTGCCTTTTTCGGGGCTGCACCATGGGCACTGAAAAAGCTGGGTTGGACAGCCTTCCTTGTCAGATGAGTTCCTGGGGAGCCGGAGATGTTCACTTTTGTAAGTTCACGCGTTCTGCGCCTTGTCCATCTCCTCGATTGCTCCAGGCGCTGTGTCATTTCCAGATGCTCTTTTCTCCCCGTCTGACAGGGTGTTTCTGATCTTCTTGGACTTGGAAGTCAGTAAACCTCCATCCCTTTCCCAGCCACACTGGGCGCACCGTGGTGTGGGCCCTGGCTGAGCTCTGGCTTGTGCTGGCGACGTGCCCTTGGCAGGGCTGGGGGAGGGAGCCCTGTGTCACTTGCTGTCGTCTCGCTGGGAGCTGGGTGTACCTGTCATCATCTCACTAGGAGCCCCGTGTCACCTGTCGTCATTTCACTGGGAGCCCTGTGTCACCTGCTGTCATCTCCCTTGGAAGCTCTTGTCACCTGTTGTCATTTCGTGAGGGAGGCCTGTATCACCTGTTGTCATTTCCCTTGGGGGGGCCATGTCATCTGCCGTCTTGTCGTGCCCTGCGATGGCCGGCTGGGCTGTAGCCTGGCGCTCACCTGTGCCCACTGCTGCAGGCGCGGTGGGGTTGGGCGGAGCCATCACTGTTACCCGCTCTGCAGAGGCCCCTGGGGATGCCAAGGTTGGGGCAGAAGGGCCTGAACCCTGGTGAGCCTCTCCACCTGCCCTGGCCACCCTCCTCACCCCACATCTGCATTTCATCGAGGTCCTGGGTAAGATTTCATTTTTAAATCCTTAGCCAAAATGTTTGAAAACACTAGCTGAGACAATCTCCAAGGCCCTTCCAATGCTCACCTTCTTTGGCTTATAAAGTACATCCCCTCCACAACTGAGGGGGGATTCTTGGGAGGTCACTAAGGTCAGGGGGCCTGTCCCCACTGTCCCTGACAGCTGTCCTGGCTGCCCAGGCTGGGTGAGCGAGGATGGTGGAGAGGAGGGACAGTTTGGGAAGGGATGGGTGGACCCCCTGGGTGTGAGACGGAGGTGGGGAGCTGAGCATCTGTCCTGGCCTTCAGCGTCTACCATGTCCCCACCAGTCACTGCACAGACATGCTACTGGCCATGGGGCTGACTCAGGCTGCAATTGTCCCCTCCCTACAACCTGGCGAATGTGACCTGCATTTTAGGGGCTGAATACAGCTTTAGGGAACAGGGTCCCCAGCTGATGGGAGATGAAAGGGAAGCTGGGAGACAGGACTCCGCCATCAGTCCATCCTGAGAGTTGGCAGCTGGCTGGTGAGCAGGAATGGGCTTTCTAAAGGAGGGCATCTAGCCGTGTTGAATTCAGTGTAGTTTTGAGTGTTGATTGGTGCCACGGTGCGTGGAGACAGGCCACGGTGCGTGGATTTTCCTTGTCCTGCCATAAGCATCAAACTGGAGCGCCCGCCCCCACCACGATGTGAGAGCAGGATCGCTTGTTTTGTGGACTCCCAGCCGCCGTGGTTCCTAAACACTCTTGGCTTATCTCATCTGCCTCCCTTCCTCCTTCTGTTGAAGATGACAGAGGGCAGTCCTGGGGAAGTGACTTGCTCGAGGTCACCCATTTGGAGGCACCCCTGGACCCGAGGCTCCCTCCGCTCCCTGCTCTCCTCCCCACACCCCCAGTGCCCCTCCCTTCCCTTCTCATTTCCTCCTAAGCATTTACCATCTAATTCCAGTAAAGACTCTGTTAGAGACCACGAAGTTCATCGTGTTCTTTATTTTTTTAAGTGTGTTTACGTCCCTGGACCCAACAGCATTCTGTTTTCTCTAGAACTTCCCTCCTCCCACCAGCTACTGCCCCCCCCCCCGCCCCCTCTGCCATCCAGCTTTCTCTGCAAGTCCTTCTTTGATCCCGCCACCCCTTCTTGGGGCAGCTCTGTCTCCGTGGCCCCTGTACCCAGTCAGCCCGTGGGCTGTTACAAGCTGACACTTGCTAAATGGTAAGGGGATGTTATTCAGGACCATTGAAAAGGGGGTCAAACCTGTTAAAATGGAAGAGAATGTAGCGAGGACAAGGAACAGGGTTGAAGGGTCAATGGATGGAAAATTACTGAGAGGACACATCGGGGCTGGGGGAGTCTTGCTGAGCTAGTCTAACAGGATTGTTGCTACTGGCAGGTCAACGACTTGGACCTCAAAGGCGGGGGATGAGGAACGTGGTCAGAGATTGGGGGGATCAGATATCATCCAGGGTGGGGGGATTCCCAGGGAGGAGGAAGCCAGGAGGGGCCTCATGGAGAGGAGGGCTGGACGTGTGCGAGTGGAGGTCCGGGTATGAGCTGGGTCATGCTGGGCTTGGTCTTTAATCAGCCTTACGGGCGGATGCAGGAAAAGCTACTTCTCTTTTTAGAGTGTATTTGTTCCCCTCTGATAAAAGCAATGTGTTCACGCTGTTGAGGCTCGGGGGGCAGAGAGGAGTGTAAATCAGGTGGCCATGATGAATTGCAGATGCCTGTGCCTGGCGCTTGTGCTCCAGGGTTTGGTGTTTGTCCTTCTGACCCCTGTCTCTGCGAACCCTCTGGGGAAAGCACAGCCTGCCCCGGAGGCCACGGGAGCCAACCTCACAGTCTCAGCAGCCTCCTGGCTTCAGCACAGCCGAGAGAAACCTGCCCTCCAGGGGTGGGAGCTGCTGCAGCCTCCCTAGGGTCCTGAGGTCAGGCACGCTGCCTTCACCTGGCCACGCCCCGGGGGTGGGGGTGGGATGGTTTGCCGCCCACACTGAGCTTCCAGAACCTGTCTTCTCAAGGAGGCAGGTGTATTCTTTCCTGTGACCCAGACCTTCTGTGTAAACTGGAATTCCTTCACTCTCTCAAAGCTGACGGTCCAATGTTCAGCCGTGACCATTTTGCTTTTGTGTGTGAGCTAAGGTCGCTTCAGTCATGTCCGACTCTTTGTGACCCTGTGGACGGTAGCTCGCCAGGTTCCTCTGTTCATGAGATTCTCCAGACAAGAGTACTGGAGTGGGTTGCCGTGCCCTCCTCCAGGGGATCTTCCCGACCCAGGGATTGAACCAGCATCTCTTACGTCTCCTGCACTAACAGGTTCTTTACCACTGGTGCCATCTGGGAAGCCATTTTGCCTTTGAACTTAATTTTTTGAAGAAATTATTTTTTACACAGATATTCCTGGATAAGACTGGAAAACATAGAAAAGGAAGGAAGAAGGGGAAAAGTCCCCTGTAACTACCCTGTCCACCCTGTAACTCTTGCTAGCTTGCTGTTCTGTACCCTGTAAGAGTCATTCCTGTCAACATAAAGGAGTCCATGAGGTCTGGAAACAGGCAGGTAGACACAGCATTGTCAAGAACGTCTTCCATCTATGAAGGAACAAAAGAATGTCGTGTGTCCAGACTTTATAGATGCCCTGTAGATACTTGTAATACAAATGTACATATTTAGCAAAAATTACATCGTATCATGGTGCTAGAGAAGACTTGAGAGTCCTTTGAACTGCAAGGAGATCAAACCAGTCAATCCTAAAGGAAATCAACCCTGAATATTCACTGGAAGGACTGATGCTAAAGCTGAAACTCCAGTACTCTGGCCACCTGATGCAAGGAGCTGACTCATTAGAAAAGACCCTGATGCTGGGAAAGATTGAGGACAGGAGGAGAAGGGGATGACAGAGGATGAGATGGTTAGATGGCGTCCCTGACTCAAGGGACATGAGTTTGAGCAAACTCCGGGAGATGATGGAGGACAGGGAAGCCTGTGTGCTGCAGTCCATGGGGTCACAAAGAGTCAGACACGACTTAGTGATTGAACAGCCACAGCAACACATCATATTTTCACTTATTTTGATTCATGATTCTGTAAAGACTTGTAAACATGACAGATGGGTGTAAGACAGTATTTCACGGTTGTTTTAAATTATATGTTCCTGAATTCTAGTGAGGCTGAACACCTTTTCAATATGTTTATTTTCCTTTTTGGTTTCCTCTGCTGTGAATTGTATGTTCATTTCCTTTGCCCAGTTTCATTTTGTGAGTGATTATCTTTTTCTCCTTGATTTATAGATATTTATATATTGTCAGTAGTACTATTTTATCTTCTGCTTTTTAAAATTAACTTATGGAGAAAGCTTTTCTATGCAAAAAGTACACATCATTTTATTGGCCTTCCATTTTGGAGAGAGATGATAAATCCGTAAGTAGGTAGGATTTGTTTAGCTGGTCGTTTAGATGGTTTGCAGTTTTACATTAATAGGAACACGGTTGTATGTCAGTCAGCTAAGTTATGTTCTGGTAACAAATGACCCCCCCAGTCTCCATGGTTTATCGCATCATTGATTTCTTTTCACTCAAGTTACATGACCATCCCCTGCTATCTGCAACTCTGCTTGACATCATTGTTCCTCTGGGACCCCGGCCTGCAGAGAAGCCCCCATGTGAGACATTGCTGGTCTCAGGGCAGAGAAAAAACCTGGTGGAACGCAGTGATTCTTCAAACTCCTGCTTAGAGGTGAGAATTGACACGTACCACGTGTGAGTTCCCATCGCATTTCATTAGCTAAAGCAAAGGGTACCACCAGGCTTGATGTCAGTGGGGTGGGAAATACCCTCCCCACCTCCCCACACCTCCTCCCCACCCCCCACCCTGCTTTGGGGGTTGGGATAGTGACTGTTTGAACATTACAATTTACCACATGGGGGGATGAACACTGCTCTACCCCTCCCCCAATTTATGTGTTTGTGCCTCAGGATAAATTCTTAGAAGTAGAGTTGCTAAGTTCAGAATATGCACATTTGTTAAGCTTTTGCTATTCATTATGTTTACTAGGTTTTAACTGTGGCCACATGTCTGCTGTGAATTTATAAGTAATTATCAGTCCAATGACCATTTATAAAAGAAAAGCAAGTACTGTTCCACGAAAATACTTCACTGCCCTCCCCAGCCCTCCCCGTGACTGTAACAACTCCTCTAGCTTGATAGTTGTCAGACTGTTTTCATATTTTATTTACTTCTCACAGCCACCTTGGGAGGTTTGGTATTCCAGGTATTTCATTGCTATTTACAGATGAGATACCTGAGGCTCTCAGAGAGGTTGAGAAATTTGCTCAGGGCTTCACAGCTGGTGATAAGGAGAGGCCTTGACTGATGCCAGTCCAGGCCTGGGCTCTTTCTCTGCCATTCTGGCCTGGGGAAGCTGAAACTAGACTCTTGGCGCCCACCCCATTGTCCTGTCCCCGCCTCCCTCCACCGTCCCCAAGCAGCCTCTTCACCTTCCCCACCTCCCTTTCCAGTTGTACCCAGTGGCTGGGTGCAATGTCCCTGGGAAGGAAGCCCTCGGGCCGGGCCCTGGCCAGGAAGGCCCGGGAGGTTGGGTTCCTGGCGGCACTGCAGAGCCTGCCCTCTGAGGACGAGCCGCCTGGGCCTAATCTGTATCACTGACCATCTTTGGATTTGGAGAGGGGATTTACTATATTTAGAAAAAGTTAAGGGAGCATTATAAATCCTTTAAGTGGGCAGAACTGAAGAGATGAGAGTCTTTATTGAGGAGGGTGGCCTTTTCTTAGGAGTAGTGGATTTTAGACCAAAGGGATTGGTTTGAGTGATGTTTAGGGGCTGAAATCTATGTAATCCTTGCGGGGCCGTCACTGTAAAGAGCAGGATTCCTTCTTCAGTCCCTCGTGGAACTGCTACTGTCTGGCTGGTCTTTGGAGCAAGGGAGAAACTAAGCTCACGGTCATACCTCTTGTTACTTAACTCTTTGAGATGGAAGTGACCCTCCATCATCTTTCAAGTAGGTTATTCATTTCCTCTGAGCCTGTGTCAAATGTAAAGAAGTCTTCTCTGCCTACTCTGTATGGTTGCTGGGAGGAGCCTGTGAGATTTAACAGACGTTTAAGATGAACCACAAAAGCATGTAATGTAAATGGATGCCTTCACCAGGATGTCTGGAATTAAAAAACTGGACAATAACAAGTGGTGGTGAAAATGTGAAGAAATAGAAGAAATGGAGAAATAGAAGCATTGCCAGTGGGACTCTAAAATGATGTGAGCACCCTGGAAAAACAATTTGGCATTCTTCAAATAATTAAGCATATAGTTACCATATGACATAGCTGTTCCATTCCCAGAAGATAGAAAACAAATGTCCACACAAAAACATGTATTCAAATATTTGTGGTAGCATTATTCATGATAGCCCAAATGTGGAAACAACTCAAATGTCCATTAACTGGTGAACGGATAAACAAAATGTGGTATATCCATGCAGTGGAATATTACTCAATCATAAAAAGAATGAAGTAATGACAAATGGACAAACCTTGCAAACATTATGCTCAGTGCAAGAAGCCAGACAGAAAAGGCCACTCTTGTATGTCTCTATTTGTATGAAATGGCCAGAATAGGCAAATCTAAAGAGACAGAAAATAGATTCGTGGTTGGCAGGGCTAGGATAGGAGGGAGGAGACTGCCAGAGTGTGGGATTTCTTTTAGGGGATGATGGAAATGTACTGAATTAGATAGTGGTGATGGCCGTACAACTTTATGAATATGCTAGAAACCACTGAATTGTATACTCTTAAAAACAAACCATGCAAATATCAATGGACAGTATTTTGACAAATTACTAGAAGGCATCAGGGAACGGAGTGTGGACTTGGGGCCAGACTGGCCTGGATAGTGGTTGTGTGATTTTAGAGAATCGATGGCTTACTCTTTTTGAGTGTCAGTCTTCCCACCTATGAAGTGGGGATAGTGCCCAGTTTGCAGGGCTGAAGGGCAGACTGCATGCGGTGATGCCTGTCTCGCTCAGCCCTGGCAGGCGCTCATGGAGTGGTGGCTGCGATTGTTGGGGCATCTTCTCTGTGCCCGGCTCAGGGCGCCGGCCGTGGCAGCATGGTCATGTGGGCTCATTGAGTTAGCGATGGGGAGGAGTGCAAACTAGTGTTTGTTGAGTCCTTACTCTGGACCCCCTCTTGGAATCTGCGTGCTTTTACTTGTTCCATCTCTTTAGTTCTCAAAGCAGCCCTGTGGCCTCCCGAGAGAGTTAGCGATGGACGGGGATGTTTCCAGGAAATGCCAGGTGGGGGCGGTGGGGGCCGCACAAAAGAGACAAGATGCGGGGCATCTGAAGCTGAGTGATGGGTGACCATTGTTCATCACACTCGTCTCTGGTTTTGTATATATTGGAATTCTCTTTTTATAAAAAGTTTATAAACTAGTAACACTATTATCTGTTTTACGGATGGGGAAATCATGGGAGAGCATACATGGTTACACAGCAAGACGCAGAGACAGTGTTCTGCACGCTGGGCCTTAGCAACCAGCCTGGGAACCAGGTCCCCTGGGCCAGTGGGCCTTGAGACCAGCTCTTCCTACCGCCAGAGCCATCAAGGCCTGGGGCTTCTCTGCCACCCTACCCTGGCTGATCACTTCCCGTTCTTCCCTCCGCCGAGAGAGCCCAGTGGCGTGACAGGTGGGAGATGAAAGGCTGGGGATTGAAGAGGGAAGGCGTTTTCCTTCTGTCCCTAAATGCAGGGGGACTCTTAGATACCCTGGCCTTCCTGAGGCTGGGATGAAGTACTTGCCCTTGGTTATGTTGATCTGGTGAAGTCTATGGGCACATGACATCACTTTGTTTCTCATACTGTGACCTCTCAAAAACTGGGGAGTCCACTGGGGGTGGGGGCGTGTGCATCTGCCCTGTTTCTCTCCTCTCTCCCCCTCCCCCTGCCCACCTGCAGAGCAGAAAGGAGACACAGACCCGAGTGTGAAATGCAGCCCCCTCACCAGCTGGGTGGCCTTGGAGACGTGTTCTACTTACTGATATTTCTTTAATGTTGGATAACTCGGAATGTCAGTTACAACGGTAGAGGCGGTGGCTTTGAGAGGCTACCTATAAGTGGATGTGGGAATGTCCTTGGGGAGGGAGGGGTGGCGTTGTTTGTCCCAAAGGGGGTGCAGGCCACAGGGGGCTGAACTGGCCTGGCCACCAGGTCTGCCTGGGCTCTAACCCCGAGTTTGTCACTTTCAGAGCTTTGCTTTTATGCTTTCATTTCGGGTACCAGGGGAGTTTCCTTTGGGACTTAGTCTGAGCTCTAGCGAGCCTCTGAGAAGAAAGCCTGCAGCCTGCAGGCCCTGCAAGCTCATACAGACCTGTTTCTGGCTGACTTCTGCGCCCAGGGCTTCCCAGGTGGCACTAGTGGTGATGAACCCGCCTGCCAGTGCAGGAGACGCGAGAGACACGGGTTTGATCCCTGGCTCGGGAAGATCCCCTGGAGGAGGATATGGCCTCCTACTCTAGTACTCTTGCCTGGAAAATCCCACGGACGGGGGAGCCTGGGGTCACAAAGACTCAGACACGACTGGGCAGCTGAGCACAGCCCCAGCGCCCAGAGTCCGTCTCCCCTGCCATCCCTGTGTCCCCATCCTGTCAACTTTCCTCTGGGTGAGAAAGAGCACTTATCATCAAGACAATGTCATTAAATTAACCCTCAGACTTCTCTTTTCTGAGCTAAATCATTCCATCCCCTGGTGCCCCGCAGAACATCTGTCGTAAATTCCAGATACTGTACTGGACAGGACATGTGGTAAATTCCAAATAAATTACGTGACGGCTCACTACTCTAAGCTCTATATAAATGCATCTGGAGGGAGGTTTTCAGCGGAGTTGTGCTTTAAATTGGCTATCTGGGGCAAAGTTTCTTAAAACTTAGGCTGACTACCTAAGAGTCTAGATGTAAAATGGAAAATGTGGCAGAAACTTAACTACAGGGGTGCTTCTCTAATTATAGCTCAGCTATGACCGCAGAGTGGGGGCGGGATCTTTAAACAAAACTCCCCTAGAGGCATGAAAGCTGCCCAGAGACTTTGGAAGCCTAACTGGGAGCTGCTGGCCCTTACAAAATCAGGAAGTGATTCCAGGGTTGCTCAGCCTGTGTTCTAAGACCGTGAGCGGGGGAGGCGAGGGAAGGCTCAGATAAAGCAGAAGCTGGCATGGCCAAGTGCTTCTGGAAGGATGTGACTGTGTTAAAGCAGCGCCTTTTTGATCACCCTGGAGAAAATTCAAATATTTTTAAAAGATCCGGGAGTTTGGAGTTTCAGGGGTCCTTCATGGCAAAGCTGGGCTGTTTCATTTAGATAGGGATTTTATAGGCTTTAAGGCAGATTTTTTATTGCCGGTGAGTAATCAGTGACTCGTCACTGAATGAGCTTGGAGGTGGAGGCCCTGCATGGCTCAAGCCCCAAGCTTCACTTCCCCATTCCCTTCCCTGTGCCCAAGTGCACGGCCGGGCAGCTCTGGGTCCTGGGAGATAGTGATAAAGCATCTCAGCCTCTGGCCTCCAGCCTGATGGGGATGATGAACGTAAATAAAACAGCTCACGAGGATAAGCACCCAGAGAGCTCCAGGAGGGACTGATTAACCCTGTGGAGGGGAGTGGTTGGGAGAGGACTGTTGCAGGGTACGGCTGAGTGAGTTGCTACTCTGGGCTTTTAGGGAGGCTAGACTTTGACTTGGGAGGAAATTGGATGAGTGCATTCCAGGCACAAGGAACAGCATGTGCTAAGGCATCTGGCCGCCCAGCCAGATGTGCTGAAGCTCCTTCGGTGCCCCCAATTCTCTCTCTGGTTGGGTTTGGTTCTGTATCGGGCCAAGGAGAAGCACAGTCTGTTCCTGGGCCCAGCCGGCCACCCCTCCGGAGACTGGCCAGAACATTCCAGCCCGGCCTCTGAGGATTCTCTCCATCTGTCTGTCCCGCGGCCAGAATCCAGGGCTGTGACGTGTAAGTGGCTGTTTCCATCTCTCCCCAAAGTGTCCCCCGACCCGCCTCGTGGACAGGCCGATGCTCCAGCCAGGGCATGGCTGAACCATGAGTGAAATGCAGGCTTTGGAGGTGGCCAATTCCTGATCAGGGTCCCCCACCGTGGGATAGGAGGGAGGAGGAAGACTGTTCCCTTCTCCTAACTAGGGTCAAGTTGAGTTTGGCTGCATTTTAAAGGAAGGGAAACACTGGGTCCTTTCCATTCCTCTTTGTACCCCCTTCCCCTCCTGTGCTCATCCTGCCCAAGACTGTTCTCATCCTGCCCAAGACTGTTCTCCTCTGGGCAACCATGGAGGCCTGTCCCATCCCCCCGAAACACACCTTACTACTTATCCCTTCCTCTAGGAAGGTCCATGCCCAGAGTATACTGGCTTTCTTCTGGGGCTAGATGAATGCAACCTGGTGGTAATTCACACTAGAGTGTGAAGGACTGATAGCACCATATCTCCCCCAGAGTTCCTGGGTGTGTGGATGTGTGAGGGGCGAGTTTGGATGATGGGCCAGGTGAGCCAGCCTAGCATCGCCCACAGACTTTCACGTAAGCTCTTCCTGTTGTCCTCAGGATGATCCTTTCTTCTGCTTTTGTGTTCGGAGGCTCCTTGAAGTCTGCAGCATTTGCAGGGTGAGGAGGGGCTTTGGGTGGGACCTCTGGCACATGGGTTAGCACAGCCACCTTTGACTGCAGACCCCGGATGGTGGGTGGCCAAAGACAGCTCAGAGCGACCCCGCTGGAACTGACTAAAACTGAGTTTGAAGGCCAGAAGCAAAACACATCCTTGCAGAGGGGCGTTTAGATGGACCATCGGTCGCATATGAAGTCCCTCTGCTGTCCTCTCGTGGGTGGGGGTGGGGGGGTGTGGTGGCTGCGGGGTAAGCAGAGAGTGGAGTGACCAGAGAAGAAAGAAAAAGGGCTGAGTCTGGAGGCGGGACAGATGGTTGAAGGCCACAGGCTTCCTAGGCAGGTAACGCCGGAGTGAGCCTTGGCAGGTCTGCACTCCAGGAGGACGGCGCTCCTCCCCAGGTTATTGAGAACCTCAGCGCACAGTGCTTTGAAGTACAGACCCAACGGGGTGGAAGGCTGCGGAGTGCTTCTGCTTGGGGCCCTGACCTGTTGCTTTTTAACCAGGTTATTGAGCTACTGAGGGACCAGCGATGCAGGTCCCATATTAAAAACCAACCAAACAAACAAACAAAAAAAAAACAAGAAAGGCAGAGCCAGCCAGGCAGAAGACTGAGGGCTGTGGTGACTTCATCAACCCCGAGACTTTGATGCTGGAGGACGAGGGAGATGCGGGCTTTGATGTGCACTCTCCCCACGGCCGTCACCGCCGAGTCGACCCGTCTGTGAATGCAGTGCCATGCCTCTGAGCCAAAGATTAATTATGTAACAGAGCCCAGATCCCCAGGCGGGCGACCGCGCCGCAAAAAGGCCCTGGAAGACTCCTGCCCGGGTGCCCCCAGGTGCCTGAGGATTAGCAGAAGGGAAGCGGGAATGGAGGCGCATCTGTTACTCAGATTCCTGAAACAGAGTTTCTCAGATTGTACAGTTATTGTCTTCGTGAAGTCCAGAAGAGCTTCTTGAATATCGCTCTGCAGGTCCCTGCAATGGAGCCTGCTGCAGAGAAATGAAGAAAAGCTATGTGGCATCTGCAGCCGCTATTATACCATCTGCTGGCTCAGAAATATTTTATAATCAAATGAGTAAGACGGGTTTCTCGCACGCCCCGGTGCACGGCGTCCCCTCCACACCCCTCCCAACGCTCTCCCTGTCTCTGTCTTTCCTTGTCTCTCCTTCTCTCTCTTTTTGTCCGTCCATCCACCTCTGTCTCTCTGTCTCGCTCGCTCACTCGGCCATCTTTGGGAAACACCAGAGAAGCTGGTTCCCAGCAGTAAGATACCATCTACTAGCTAGGTGACCTTGGGCAGCCTTGTCTGTTTTCTCATCCTTGGTTTGTTTCTTTGTAATGTGGAGGCGCTCAACGCTGTTACGTGAATCAGAGTGAGAGTCATATCTAAGCATGTCCTACTTTGATGCTGCTTACTACTTGTCTTAGGAAGATTTTTCAAAACTGTCTACTTGAACTTTTTCTGAATATAAGTGTGATACATGCATGTTCACTGTGGAATATTTAGGAAATATATAGAAATTAGAAAACGAATGAAGAATGTGTAACACCCCCTCCTTCCAAAGGGTCAACCACTGAGAACGTTTGGCTGCTCTGGGGAAGGTTTTCTAAGTAACTTGAGCACACGGTTGGTCTGTGTGCACAAACCAGGAGGAGTAACTGGGATATAAATGCAGTGTGAGTCTGTGGGGACGTCTGCGTGTGCTCCCGAGGGGGATGTGTGTGTGTGTGTGTACTCACATGTGCGTGTGATGCCTTGGGGTCCTCAGAGGGGGACTTCAGTCCAAGTAGGGAAGTAGCAGCTTCCTTGGTGGAGCACCGGTTCTGTCCCCTGGGTGCCTTTCTTTGAGAGGAGGCGGGGTGCTGGTGTTAAGGGGGGATGTATGGGAACACGGCTGGCTCCTCCGTGTTCATTTCCAGCCATGCTGCAGACCAGGTGGTCCAGCCCCGCACAGGCCAGGCAGCTCTGGGATGTGGGCAAGGAATCCATCCCCAGATGCCCTGACCCTACCTGTCCTCGCTCCCATCACGGTCCACCTGCCTCCTTCGGGCCCGGCCTTGGGAGCCCCCAGTGCTCACTTTGTCTGTCTGGCACCCACCCTACTCCACCAAGAGGCTTTTTCCCTCTTTGGATTGTGAGGCCATTCTGTCTTCCCGAGACAGGTAAACAAAGCAAACCTGCAGATGCCCTTGAGGGTGTTTGTGTCTTCAGTTGCAGGTCAGTTGGTATAAACGATCAGTGAAGAGTCTCCCCCATTGACTGGACAATGGAACTGAAGACCCCAGGCTGGGGACAGGTGTTATTTATGTTGATTGGGTGCTGGGAGAGCCTTCAGCGTGGTCACCCTCAAGCCGAACAAAATGTACTGTATTTGCAAGACGGTAGTATAAAACTGACAACATGACCCAGTCTGTCCCTTTCTCTTTCTCTCCCTTTTGGGTTTCTGCGTCTTATTAAAGCCCCAGGTTCCCCCACACGGACGCTGGCCCTCTCCCTTCCTCCCCTTCTCTTCCCCTCTCCACCACCCTGCCCCACTGCCCAGACTAGTTTCTGAGGGATTGGTATTTTCTTGCTTGGGGAAGAGGGGTATAAATTGTTTTCATCCACCGAGGGACATGGCGCTCACAGATAAGCCTGAGTATTGCAAACTGGGATTCACTTTCTGAAGTCTCTGCAATACCTGCCCCCGTGCTGGCTGGTGGTGGAAGCTGGTTACATGAGTTCAGCCTGCCATGCGGGCCAACTTCGTGAGAAGGAGTGTGTCTGACCATCTGGGCCCTGGGGTCCGAGTGGTGGGCCCTGATCTTTACAAGGATATGTTCACACAGTCACTGGTCTGGTCTTCAACCCACTAGCCCCTGCTTCTGAGCATCCCCTCGATGCCAGGCTCTTGGCCGTGGCAGGACCACATGGGGCCCAGGATGCAGGGCATCCAAGTGAAAGCTTCTCCCAAGCTAGTGGCTGGTTTGGATCACGGTGGTTTTGTGTTAGGTAAAAAATATCCCTCCCAGGGACTGACGATGGTTGTTCCTGCTAAGCTGCAGCCACAGGAATAGATGGGGTCAGGAGTAGACGTGGGCAGAGGTGAGGGGAAGAAAACAGTTTTCAAATGGCTGCACCTATCACTCCTCATTTGGAAGTGCCTCCTGCTACCCTGGGGCTTCAGGATCTGATTTAGGGGTGTTAGTCCCTTCCTTCAAGCCCAGCTCAGATACTCTGGGTTCTTCTGCTGGCCCCTGTCCCCTATGGATTTACTTATTTATTTCTTGGCCATGTCATGCAGCATGTGGGATCTTAGTTCCCTGAATGGGGATTGAACTCGCACCCCCTGAAGCTTAGAGTCTTATCCACTGGACTGCCAAGGAAGTCGATCCCCTACAGATTTAAACACACCTGGGTTATCGCCTCAGTTGGAAGAAGTTGGAGAAGTTGAAAATTCCTGGATGCCTCCATCATATGTGCCACTATGTACAGTCTGAAACAACTTACCTTAAGCGCCCCAGTTCCTTTATTTCTATGTCTTTGGTCTTTCAGACTAGGTCCTGGCTTAGCAGACTGTATTTCAAATGTGTGTGTGTGTGTGTGTGTGTGTGTGTGTGTACGCGTGCTCAGTCACTCAGTTGCAGCCCCATGAACTGTAGCCCACCAGGCTCCTCTGTCCATGGAGTTTTCCAGGCAAGAATACTGGAGCAGGTTGCCATTCCCTCCTCCAGGGCATCTTCCTGACCCAGGGGTCAAACCCGCATCTCTTGCCTTTCCTGCATGGCAGGCGTATTCTTTACCACTAGCACGGCCTGGGAAGCCCATTTGAGAATGCGGGGAGGTGGTATATAACAGAAGGATGTTTCAACAGCCTCTACCATTTCAGAAGGCCTGCTCTGCCGGAGAAGGACCAGTGTCCTGCCAAGCCACTCTCCGGCACATCATTCGTTCTCTCGTCCCTTTCCTAGATGCATACGAGAAACCCAGCATGGTGCTGGGGATGTGGAATCCAGATCAGCAGTGGAGGACTTCAGGCACAGTGAGACCGACATCTTAGCCCAGAAGCCTTGTGTCTCTTTAGAAACACTCTGGAGTCTGGCCTTCTCTCAAGAAATCCAGATTTGTGTGGCATGATGTTACTCAAGCCTGTTTGATCCAGCAGGCCCTGCCTCATTTCCAAAAGCAAGCCGCGCTCTTCAGCTGCTGACCCAGAATACTTAGCACAGGGGCCCCTCTTAGTTTCGACCAAATTAAGGAATCTATTTCAGTGCTTATTAGGTCAGGGAGTCCTGACGTGTTCCTCGATTCATGCTGTTCCCATTCCGTATCTCATTTACCTGTGTAGCCCCGGGGTGCTTTATTGGTACCTCCGGGGCAGTGTTGGCTGGGACAGTGTGGCATTCCTGCATTTCTCCCCATTACTAGCTGAAAGTAATAGAATCTGAATCTTATAAAGGAAAATTCATCGCACATTTTCTCTGCTATGAAAGCAGCACATACTCATTAGAACATCTTGAAAATACTAGATGATAAAAAGGAGAGAGGAAAAAATGACATCTTGTCATACTTGCTCAGGTAACCATTGTATGTTCATGTCCGGAAAAAGCCCTCTTCTGCTACCATCGGCCCTGGCAACGAGTTGCTTAATTAAAAAGAGTATGAAAGAGGGGATCATAAAAATGAAAATAAAATACAGGCATTATTGTTGTTTAGTCACTAAGTCACATCTGACTCTTTTGCGACCCCATGGACTGTAGCCTGCCAGGCTTCTCTGTCCATGGGATTTTCCCAGGCAAGCATACTGGAGTGGGTTGCCATTTCCTCCTCCAGGGGATCTTCCCTACCCAGGGATCAAACCCACGTCTCTTGCATTGGCAGGTGGATTATTTACCACCGAACCACCAAGGAAGCCCCTGATACGGGCATACCTCGAGCGTTTTATTTTAATGTAAAATATTTCATTTTAACATGAAGCCTGTGTTTGTTCTCTCATCTTCTGATTTAAGCCCCAGGTCATTCTTGGATTATGGGTCCACTGGATGATGTCCGAATTATCTTTTTTGGAGCATCCTTTCATACATTTTCTGTGATTCTTGGTTTCTGTTTCTATCAAGTGAAGTAGGAACTGAGTGCCCAATACGTGCAAATTTTTATACATTTCTAAATTTATTCAGCTATTTTGTCCATGCCTAATTTAACAGCGATCTTCCTCAAATATTCGACTCATTTCATAAAAACAGTTCCTTTCTAACACTTATTGCAACAGTTGATGTACAATTTAATTAAGTCAGGTAATTGCAGAAGTAAAAGCAGGATAAGCAGGTTTGAGGACAAACACAACCGTGTCTTGTTGAGCTCAGAGTATAGCCTGCCCTGAGATGCAGCAGGCTGTGGGCCTCACAGAGGGGACTGGACACTTCACACAATCCAGGGACAGCTCAGGGGACAAAGTTAAGGAAACTCTGGGTTTTTTTTCCCTAATCCTTTTCCTGTCTCTGCTCATTTTTATATATGGAACATTTTGTGTGCTTTCCCCTCTTAACTACTGGGAGAGGTCTCATAATGTTATCAACTCCAGGCTGCAGTTTTTAACTTAAACGTGCATCAGCTAACATCTTGCTTGTGATGAAAGACTGAGAGCTTTCCCTCTAAGATCAGGAACAAGACAAGGATGTCTGACATCCACTTCTGTTTGACCTTGTATTGGAGGTTCCAGCCACAGCAGTTAGGCAAGAAAAAGAAATAAAAGACATCCAGATTAGAAAGGAAGAAGTAAAACTGTTTGCAGGTGAGATGATTTTTGTATAAGGACTCCACTAAAAAACTCTCAGAGCTTATTCATGAGTTCAGCAAAGCTGTGGGATGTAAGACCAATATAGAAAAATGAATTGCATCTCTATACACTGGCAGTGAATAATCTGAGGGTTAAATTAAGAAAATCATGTCTTTTACAGTAGCATCAGGAATAGAATGCTTAGGAATAAATGTCACAAAAGAAATACAAGACTTAAACTCTGGAAATGACTAAATATTTTGAAACAAATTAAAGGCCTAATTAAGTGGAAAGACATCCCATGTTTATGGATTGGAAGGCTTAATATCATTAAGACAGCCCTGCTTCCAAATTTAATCTGCAAATTCAACACAACCCCCAGTGAAAATTCCAGCTGGACTCTTTGTAGAAATTGACAAGCTGATTCTAAAATTCATATGGAAACCTAAGAGACTCAGAATGGCCAAAACATTCTTAAAAAGAACTAAGTAGAAGGGTTTACACTTATTCCTGATTTCAAAACTTATTACAAAGCAAGAGTAATCAAGACAATGTGGTCCCAACACAAGGATAGACATATAGATCAAGGGAATAAAATTGAAAGTCCAGAAATAAATCCTCACATTTACAGTCAGTTGATTTTCAAAGATAGCGGATAATTCAATAGGAAAAGAATAGTCTTTTCAATCAATGGTGCTGATACATCTGGATAGCTGCATGTAGAAGACTGAATTGGACCTCGACCTCACTCCACTTGTAACTTACATTATTAACCTGTATATAAACTCAAAACGGATCAAAGACCTAAGCATAGGCGCTGAAACTATAAAATTCCAGAAGAAAAATAGATCTAAATCTTCTTTACCTTGAATTAGGCAATTATTTCTTAAATCTGATACCAAAAGCATAAGCTTTAGATAAATTGGGCTTCATTAAAATTAAAAACTTTGGTTCTTCAAAAGACTCAGTTAAGAAAGTGAAAAGGCAACTCACAAAATGAAGCAAAATATTTGCACATCATATGTTTTCTAGAATTTTATCTGGAATATGTAAAGAACTCTTCAGTTCAGTTCAGTCGCTCAGTCATGTCCGATTCTTTGTGACCCCATGAATCTCAGCACGCCAGGCCTCCCTGTCCATCACCAACTCCCGGAGTTTACTCAAATTCATGCCCATTGAGTCGGTGATGCCATCCAGCCATCTCATCCTCTGTCGTCCCCTTCTCCTCCTGCCCCCAATCCCTCCCAGCATCACGGTCTTTTCCAACGAGTCAACTCTTCGCATGAGGTGACCAAAGTATTGGAGTTTCAGCTTCAGCATGAGTCCTTCCAATGAACACCCAGGACTGATCTCCTTTAGGATGGACTGGTTGGGTCTCCTTGCAGTCCAAGGGACTCTCAAGAGTCTTCTCCAACACCATAGTTCAAAAACATCAATTCTTCTGTGCTCAGCTTTCTTCACAGTCCAACTCTCACATCCATACATGATTACTGGAAAAACCATAGCCTTGACCAGATGGACCTTTGTTGGCAAAGTAATGTCTCTACTTTTTAATATCTTATCTAGGTTGGTCATAACTTTCCTTCCAAGGAGTAAACATCTTTTAATTTCATGGCTGCAGTCACCATCTGCAGTGATTTTGGAGCCCAAAAAAATAAAGAACTCTTATGACTCAGTAATAAAAGACAGACCAATTTAAAAACAGGTAAAGACTTTGAATAGACATTTCTCCAAAGACTATATGCAGGGGGCCAATAAGCACATGGGGATTCCCAGGGGGCACTAGTGTTAAAGAACCCACCTGTCAATGCAGGCTTAAGAGATGCCAGTTCGATCCCTAGATGGGGAAGATCCCCTGGAGAAGGAAATGGCAACCCACTCCAGTATTCTTGTCTGGAGAATCTCATGGACAGAGGAGCCTGGCAGGCTACAGTCCATAGGGTTGTAAAGAGTCAGACACGACTGAAGTGACCTAGCACATGACAATAAGCATGTGAAAAGATGCTCAACATCATTAGTCATCAGGGAAACGCAAATCAAAACCACAATCAGATGCCACTTTGCACCACTGAGAGTTCTAGGATTAAAAAGTCTGATCAATACAAGTGTTGGCAAGGATTTGGAGAAATTGGTCCCTTCATGCACTGCTGGTAGAAATGAAAATAGTGCAGCTGCTTTGGAAAATAGTCAGGTGGTTCCTCACATGACTAAACAGAGAGTTTCTGTAGGATGTAGCTATTCTGCTCCCAGGTATATACCCCAAAGAAATGAAAACGATGCACACACAACAGCTTGTACATAAACATGGAAAAAACTCATGTATGTCAGCTGATGAATGGATAAACAAAAGTGATGTGTCCATATGCTGGAATATTATTTGGCAAGAGAAAGGAGGGAAATGGTGGCTCAGTGGTAAAGAATCAGCCTGCAATGCGGGAGGTGCAGATTTTATTCCTAGGGTGGAAAGATCTCCTGGAGAAGGGAATGGCAACCCACTCTAGTATTCTTGCCTGGGAAATCTTATGGACAGAGGAGCCTGGCTACCGTCCACGGGGTTGCAAAAGAGTCAGATGTGACTTAGCAACTAAACAGCAACAACTACTGACGCCCAACACGAGCTCAAAAACAATCTGCTGAGTGAATGCAGTGAGTCACGGAAAGACCACATACTGTGTGATCCCATTTATGTGAAATGTCCTGAATGGCAAATCTGTGGAGACTGAAAATAGATTCATGGTTGCCTAGGATTGGGGTTGGGAGGTTGGGGCAAATGAGGAGTGACTGCTAATAAGTACAGGATTTCTTAAAATGTTCTAAGGTTGGTTGTGTTGATGGTTGCACAACTCTCTGCAACTATTGAGTTATATGCTTGAAATCTGTGAGTTGTGTGATATGTAGATTATATCTCAACTAGCTGTTATTTTAAAAACAAAACACCAAGAATACTGCTGTCTATCCATCCCTCCCCCGCCGCCCCCACCGCTGGTCGTCTCCCTCTTTGCCCATCTCAGATTTCTAGCAGAGGGAGGTCTTTTGCGTCCTGTTCCTTTGGAGGTGTTTGGGACCCTCCTCTTTCTCCCCTGCCATCCCTCTTGGCCCCTTCTTAGAAAGTAGAATATGCCTCGTTCCCCACCCACACGTTGCTGAAACTTTTCCATTCTAATCTTGAATCTCGTTTTCTCTTAATGGGCTGCCTGGATCTAAGTTAATTATCCTGGAAGCAGTTGACTTCATCTGCCATCAGCTGGTTCCACTGGCACAGGTCATGCGTGCTGGGGCAAGACCCAGGCTTGTCTCTTCCTCTGTAGCCCTCTGGGGACATCTGGAATCTGGTCTTGATGCCAGGGGGCCAGGAGAGCCTGCAGCATCCAGTACAGGCTTCCAGGGGAAAGAGAGGTGGGGTTGTTTTTAATGTCAAGAATTGTTGTTCAGTTGCTCAGTCATGTCCGACTCTTTGTGACCCCATGGACTGCAGAACGCCAGGCCTCCCTGTCCATCCCCAGCTCCTGGAGCTTGCTCAAACTCATGTCCATTGAATCAGTGATGCCACCCAACCATCTCATCCTCTGTCGTCCCCTTCTCCTCCCACCTTCAATCTTTCCCAGCATCAGGGTCTTTTCTAATGAGTCAGCTCTTTGCATCAGGTGGAATCTGCCTTTAAAGAACTTACTCCTTAGAAGAATCTTGTAGACTTTCTGCCCAACTATTAGTAGTAGTAATTGTAAGTTCTTTAAAGGCATCCTTAACATTAAAAAATTCTGAGCAGGTTAGACATGTAATGCTTTATGATTTTAATTGATCATTGAAAACGAAGACTTTTCATGAAAATTGTGCTTGGTTGGTTCTGCGGAGACAACGTGGTTGGAGGTTTGCTTGACCTCATTCAGATGCAGACAGAGATAATGCCCACTACCCTCTGCCGGTCGTCAGTCTGTGAAGCTTGCCATTGATTTGCTGGGAGATTTGACCTTGGAGAGGTCACTGGCCTTTCTGCACCTCAGTTTCCTCATCTGTCTAGTGGGAAGTATGTCTGCCCTGTTGGCCTTGAAATTTGGTTTGGCAAGCAGTGAGGGCCTATGTAGGTGTGTTGGGGCCTTGGGCCATGGGGTCAAGGTGACATCCAGAGAGAGGCAGGTCCCCTGCACCCCCCTGGCCCCTGCCACTCTCCCTGTGAGGCTGCAGCCTCCTCAGTTTCTCCCCCTGGGCTGGCTTGGAGCCTGGGGATATCACAAAGGTGCTTCATGTGGGTCCTGGAGAGGTGAGGTGGGGGGTGTGATCAAGAGAAGGAAAAGTCAGTTTTTAGAGCCCAAAGAGTGGGTAGTAGCTCCCAGATTTTAGGGTTCTGTGAACTAGTTAAAAAAAATATAGATATATTTTTTAAGTTAGGGCCAAGATAGGGTTTCTAACTTCCAATTTCATCAAATAAGGACATAAAACATTCTTGTCTGTTATTAGTCTGTGATAATAGGAGTATTTTATTTTATTCTTTATTAACCTTCCTTATTTTTACTGAAGTATTGTTGATGTACAATATTGTGTTAGTTTTAGGTATACAGCAAAGTGAGTCAGCTATATGTATGCATATACATGACATACATATTTCAGATTCTTTTCCATTATGGGTTATTATAAGACATTGAATATAGTTTCCTGTGCTACCCAGTAGGACCTCGGTGGTTAGTGGTGTGAATATAGTAGTGTGTATCTGCTAATCCCATGCTTCTGATTTATTTCCTCCTCCCCATTCTGCTCACTTTGGTAACCCTAAGTCTGTTTTCTTTGTCTGTGAGTCTGTCTCTGTTTTGTAAATAATTTCATGTTTCTTATTTTTTTGGATTTGACATACAAGCGACATCGCATAAGCGCGTATCTTTGTCTGACTCACAGGCGGTCTTCATCTTCACCCGCCAGGCCCAGCACGCTCTCCACCGTATTTGGCCCTCAGCCCTGCACGCCAGCTTGCTCTTTTCTTCATTCCATGAATGTGTTCTGGGGGCCTTCTACCTGCCCGTCAGCTCAGAGGCCTCTTGGGAGCCTCAGGTGACCGCATTCTTCCCCTCTCATAAGAGGCCGCCTCTCTCCACCGCTCTCTTAGACAGAACCTCTCGTCTCTTCTCAGAAATTCTGGGCTGAAACCAGGGCCCACGTGCCCAAATCAAGGCCAAGGTCAGAGTCAGCCATGTCACGCAACCACTTGCCAGGGCTCCCGGGGGCTCCCTTGCACTCCTTGGACAGAGATGTGAACCAGGCTTCCAGGCTCATTGCTTGGCTGGCGGGAGTCAAGGCCAGGTCTCTTGGTTTCAAAGCTCTCATTCTTTCCATCATGTCATACCATCAAGGCAGAGACCAGGGGTCCAAGTACTTGACTCCTTTTTGCTCCTTTCTGTGTTCTTCTTGAGACCCCGGGATGGCAGATTCACATGGGGGCTTGTTGTACAAAGTGCCTGAGATTTTTCAAGGGCGCCTGACCCTAAATACACAACCCCATGGAATGGTCTAGTGAGAAAACTTTGAGCAGCCTTTGTTTCGCAAACTGTGGTCATCTCCTCATGGATCCTTCAACAGACCGGTCCACTGAGCTTCCTGCAGGTGCCAGGCCCCGTGTTAGGTCTGGGGAGATGGGGATGAGGGAGATGGTGATCTTGTGCCCTGGGAGCTCACAGACTAGCAGAAGGTCAGGGGATAAAGTGGGCCTGTGCACCCAGCCTTTGGAAGGTCCCCTGGGAACCGCGGGTGGGACCTTCCTGGGGTGGGTGGCAGCAGCAAAGATTTAAAAAAATTCTTTGGCTGTTCTGGGTCTTACTTGCTCTAGTTGCAGAGGGCAGGGGCGAACTCTCCACTGCGGTACACGGGTTTCTCGTCGCGGCGGCTTCCCTTGTGGAGCTCAGGCTCTAGGCGTGTGGGCTTCAGTATTTGGGGCACACAGGCTAAGCAGTTGCGGTTTTCCAGCTCTGGAGCCCAGGCTCAGGAGTCGTGGTGCATGGTCTAGCTGCTCTGCAGCATTTAGGATCGTCTCGGACCAGGGATCGAACCTGAGTTCCCTGCATTGGCAGGCAGATTCTTATCCACTGCTACTGGGGAAGTCTGAGAGAGGCCTTTTTTGAATTGGGTTTTGAAGGGTGCCTAAGAGTTTGCCAGAACAGCTGCACAATTAACGGATTGCTGAAAAGCAAGGATCAACAGTGGTCTTCAGTCCTGGAGACTGTGTTAGTGTGTATGGCGACACCCTGGAAACAGCTGGAAAAGTCAGTAGCTATTTGACTTCCTTTATCTACTTACTGCCCAGGGCTCAAGGAGAGTGAGAAGGTAGTTTTACAAAGACGTTGGAAGAATAAACTCCACGAGGGCATACACATTTTTTTTCCAGGTAGATAAAGAGAGACCTTATTAATAATGTTTCTGTTGGCTCCATGTGGCCTTGCTCTGAGGTCTCAGAAATTGGTCCTTTTTTTCTGTCATTTGGAGACAGGGGCCCCTGGCCGAGGCGATGGGCTGTTTTGCAGACTGTGTTCTTGTCTGTGGAACATCAGTCACGTAACACTCATCTACCTCAGGACTTGTACAGAGTGGGATGGTATTGATGTGTGAGCCATTTGGCAAAACATCCATGCTCATAATTGGCAAGAGGACCGGGCTGAAGACGTTCTGTCCGAAGGCCGAGTCCACGGTCCAGATGAGGTCCTGGGCTGCCCCCCACACACTGGGGGAGAGATAATGGGGGCGGGGTACAGAGAGAAAGAAGGTGGGAGTGACAGACAGACATGGACAGACCTGCAGAGAGAAGGAGGCAAGGAGACCGAGAGAGGCGGGAGGGGAGAGATGGAGAGAGACCCATGGACATGGTATGAGAGCTGGAAAGAGATGTGCAGAGTAGGAGGGAGACATGGGGGGAGGGAGATCGAGAAAGACAGAAGGAAGTGGGGACGGACGGGGAGAGAGACACAGAGACACGATGGCAGAGATGGAGAGGCAGGGAGAGAGACATGCCCAGAGGGAGATGCACAGAGACGGGGTGGGGAGGGAGGCAGTGGATACCCTTCCCCAGACCCTGGGGTACGTCCCGTGAACGAGGATGTACTCAGTGCGTCCGCTCTGCCCATGTGGCCACCGGCTTTCCTGGTGACTCAGATGGTAAAGCGTCTTGTTTGCAGTGCAAGAGATCCGGGTTCGATCCCTTGGTTGGGAAGATCCCCTGGAGAAGAAAATGGCAACTCACTCCAGTATACTTGCCTGGGAAATCCCATGGATGGAGGAGCCTGGTGGGCTATGGTCCATGGGGTCACAAAGAGTCGGACATGACTGAGCGACTTCACTTTCTTTATCCATCAGTTGACACCCAGCAAGGTTAGGTAACCTGCTTAAGGACACACAGCTCCCAAGTCCAGGGTGGAGACTCTCTTCTAGCCCAAGGGTCTAGGGGGTGGCTTTGAATTAGGCCTCGAAGGACAGGTCGGGGGGAGAAGCTCCAGGTGGGACAGGTAATCCAGACACTGCAGGGGTGGAGGCATCTGCTCTATGCCAGACGCCTGGGTGTGGGCCTCACACACACTGTCCCCTTTACCTGAAGCCACTCAGAAAGGCTCAGTAACTGGATGGGATGGGGATCCAGTCTGTCTGGCCCCCACAGCGAGCCCGTGAGCCGTGGCCACACCACCCTGGGGCTTGGCTGGGGGGAAAGGGCACCTGAGTTATCTCCCCAGTGTTGGCAGCTCTAAGCGAGCGGCCAGTGTATTGAGAAGCTCTCACCTTTATTCTCTGATGCCTCCTGTGGGGCCCGGCAGCCTCCCCCAGACCTTAGCTCACCCACTTCCCCAGGTCCAGCTCCTCCCCTGGAGGAGACGCTCCCGTGAGTGTCTCAAGCTCCACCACGTTTGGGGGCTTACACCTTCACTGGTTACCCACCCCTCAATCCTAGCTGTAAATCCTCCTCGTCTTTAAAGCTGCATAAACAGTGATGCTGGGACTTACATGTTGGTCCAGCGGCTAAGACTTCATGCTCCCAAAGCAGGGGGCTGAGGTTTAATTCCTGGTCAGGGAACTAGATCCTGAATGCCAAAACTAAGACCAGATGCAGCAAAAAACAAACAAACAAACAAACAAACCAAAACAGTGATGCACTTGTAGGATGGGTTCTTCCTGCTCCTACTATGAGCTCACATCATCCATTCAGGCAACTGTGTCCTTTTATAAAGGTTCCAGGGCCAAGTGGGGTGGGGGAGGACTGCTGGGTACCCACAGGCAGCTGGGAGTTGGCCAAGGCAGGAGGTGACAGCCACGTGGTGAACTTCACGCGCCCTGGCCCAGCCCTGGTCGTGTGTACCCCGTCTCGGGTTTCCTTCTTTCCCGGACAAGCGTTTTCCTTATTAACTTGCAGTGCCTCCTATCTTACCCCTCCATCTGCGGCGTGAGCTGAGTGACGCCAGCCCTGGTCTCACACCTGCTGTGGTGTGATGTGGGCAGAGGCTACAGCAGCTGCTGATCCGACCCCAGACGGATACGGGAGGGAGCCAGCCCTAGTGGGCCGGGACACGGCGTCAACAGAATTCTGCCCCAGTTGGTTTCACATCATTGCTAGTGATGCGATTCCCCCAAGGAGTGTATTAGAGAGGGCGGAAATGCCCTCTCTTGCATCGTTATTAGATTCCTGTAGATTGAGCGTAGAACCAAAATGTTCTCTTAAACATCACGACCGTCCCTCCCCACGAGGTGTTCGCAGAACACTTGTTATTTACTCCTGTTGTTTTCCCCACTTGCAGTTTAGAGAAGAAAATCAAGAAATCGTGTTTCTGTTCCCCATACAATCCCATCCCCAACAGCAATAACAAGAGAACCGTCTTCCTGTTATGAAATCACTGCAACCTCTTTAGGCAGGAAGAATGTTTTGTTACCAGGGAAGAGAAAGCATAAGAAGCAGAGGGAGTGGGTAGGTGGGGAGTGGCCACACCTCCCCAGGTGTGCCCCCCACCCCAGACCTGCTAACCTAGGGACACTAGCTGTGACCTTGAGCTATGCCACCTGACATTCATCTTCCTCTCAACCCGCTTCCTTCCACCTTTCCCAGAAGCCTTTGTTCTGGTCCACAGTGAATTGCCGGGAGAAGGAAAATCATCTCTGGCTAAACATGGTCCTGCTGGCGATGACTCTGGTCCCACTTTATAATGGACAGGTATGTAATGTCAGTTTGTCTGGATAGCCACGTCTAGCCTTACTCTTTTAATAGAAAATCCAAGGAGAGAAAAGAGAATAAATCAGTAGTGGAACCCTCTGAAGAACCTCCTCTGACTTCAGAAATTCCTGGTGGTCACGACAGTGGCTGTCTGGTGGGCAGAGGTGCAGGCTGGCCCACTCCCCTTCCTCTAGATGGAGTTGAGCCTGGCAAGTGATCTGGCCACCCCTGGCCGGGTGCTTTTGTGTCCGAAGGCCTGCCTTTTACCTGGTTTCTCCCGCATCTGTTTTCCTTTGTAGTCCCTGCAAGAGAGAGATTGAAGACCAGCAGTTAAGAAGCTGAGATGAGGCGACTTTGTGTCCCAGCCATCCCCAATCCTGCCCCGTCCTCCTGGCTGAGCTCAGAGAGTCGGCACGGAGAGCCCCTCTCCCACTCTCTGCCCTGAGCCCCGGCGACTGGGGCCCATCTCTCTGCAGAAGGAGCCTCCCGGTTAGAGACCTGGGCCTCAGAGGCCAGGAAGCCACGTCTCTGAACTGTGAACATGCTGGCCTTCCAGGCCCGCCAGTTGTGGGTGACCTCACCCTCCAAACCCAGACCATCCACAGCACCCACTTCCCTTCTGCCTGGGACCCTGGCTTTAGTGACATCATGGCCCTAATGTTAGACCAGCTCCTCTCCACCCTGAGCGAGGTGCCCTTGGCCGAGTCCAGCGCTCCCAGCAGTGGTGGGTGATTCTATTTCCATATTTAGGGTTACAGTAATACACACGGAAAACCCTTTCTAGTGGAAGTTTGGTTCCTCTTTCTTCCCCATCTTGAAAGACCCTGCTTTTGCTCTCCGCCTCCTTGCACATCATCACCCTCGGTTTAGCACGAGGACTGAACCTTCACTCACTTGTTCTTCGTCATTCATTCTTTAGCTGACATTCCCCTGGATCTGATTTTGAGGGTGTTGGTCACTAGCAAAGGCTCCCAGTCTCTCAAGGGCGGTCAGACCCCAGGAGCACCCTGATGGAGGCTAAAGGGGGAGGCCCGACTCCCTCCAGGTTCGGGGTGTCGGGGAGGCGTTCCTGGAAGGGGCTGTGAGAGGAGAGCTCGCTAGGGGCCAGGGTGGGGGGGAGGTCCAGGCACGTGAAACCTTGTTCAAGAAGCTGAGACATTCCGCAGACATCCCCCCTCTCCCCACCTCCAAGGAAGGGTGGGCCGAGCTTTTGGAGCCTATCTGACTGCCTTTTATGAAATACTGAAAAGTGGAAAGCAAGGACAATAAAACCAGACCTCATCAAAAAACTCCCCTTGGGAGAACGAATCCCCTGTGATGGGGAACCAGCCATCTTCCGAGCACAAGGGCTGAGCCCTGGGCGTGGTCCAGGGCGGTTCGCTGAGGGTCTCACCCCTCTCTCTCTACTTCCCTCTGGTCCTCCCCCTCCGTCTTCCTTCCATCACACCTTTCGTCACTTAGTCAGCAGCCGTCTCTCAGTAGCTTACTTGGGCATGTGCCATGCATCTGTGAGTAGCTGGGACCCTGTGGGAGGGAGATGGCCAGACACGGAGCTCATCACCTGTCCTGTTGGCTAGGTACCTCTGTGCCTATAAATATTAGATCAGGATGGGTGTGACTATCCTGGAAACCCCGGTGTATATGGCTGCCCCGGGGCATCAAATTGTCATAGTCTCCCAGGTGATGGGGGATTGGTCAGGAGTGGGTGGAGGATGAAAGAAAGAACAAGCTGGTTTCGCTTTCTTTCCATCATATAGTGAGGAATGTGTGCAAAAGAACTCACATCTTGCTTTCTCTGAAATTTGAATCAGTTATCTTTTGTTGTTATTGTTCAGTCGCTAAGTCGTGTCCGACGCTTTGCGACCCTCTGGACTGCAGCACACCAGGCTTCCCTGTCCTTCACTACCTCCTGGTGTTTGTTCAGATTTATGTCCATTGAGTTGGTGATGCCATCCAACCATCTCATCCTCTGTCGCCTCCTTCTCCACCTGCCTTCAATCTTTCCCGGCATCAGGGTCTTTTGCAGTGAGTCAGCTTTTTGCATCAGGTGGCCAAAGTATTGGAGCCTCAGCTTCAACATCAGTTACCTTAATTGCTTTCAAATGACTGGAAGGGAGAACTCCCAGCAAAGGATCTTGGCCAAGTCCAGCTCTCTCCTCATTGTTGTTGTGAAGCCAGTCCCATCTGAGGACTTGAGATGGTCGATTTGTCAGTTGCTTTGTTCCCTAAGCTGTGTGTGTAACGCTTATTAACATTCTGCTCACAGCCTTCCTTAGGTTGTAGGTGTTGCTCTGTTATATCCGAAGGTTGGGCTCTCTTATGGTGACTGTGTCTTTCGATGATCATGTTAATAACATTCCCATGGCTCTTGAAAGCTTGCCGAGGGCTTTCATATACATCAGCTAATTTGATTAACACAGTATCCCCAGGAACTGGGGTTCTTGCCTCTTTCATAAGGAGGAAACCGAGACTCAGAGAGATCAAGTGATGCGTCTAAGGTCATGTAGCCGATACACGGTTGAGCAGAACCTCCGTGCGGGTTCGATTTGACTGTGCCGTCCTTGAGTTTGGGTTTCTCAACCCAGCCAGTCTTTACTGAGCACTTGCTGTAGGCAGTATCAAAGGGGAGAGTGGAGCTCAGGCACCCGCAGGCAATAGCAGGCAATAGCTGCTTGGCAGACTGGTGGCTTTGGGGGAGGGTGGCAGCCTCGGGCCAGGGGAAAGGCCTCGGGCAGGTGGGTGGCGCCTGGACCGTCAGGTGGGGACAGCACCTGTGGGAGGCTAGTATAGCAGCAGGCAGAGCCTCGAATGCCTCTGGGTCCTGCTCCCCTGAGAGGTTCAGGCTGGTGTTCTCAGAGGTTTATTTCTATGGAGAGACATCCGGGGAGAGTGGCGAGAATGGTGCAGGACCGTTTCTGCTCTTCCCTTGTTTAGATGAGCCTTCATTCCTTCGGGAACGAAAGGTGAGCCGTGGGGATGGAAGGAGGCCCGGGCCTTCACAATGTGCTATTGTGGGCTGCAGCCAGTTGGCAGCCAGACGGGGGAACGCAGCAGTCCCTGTGCTTATCTGCAGACAAGGATCCCATTTCTGCCCCTGCAGAGAGAGGGAGGCAGGCCCCAAGGCTGTGCAAAATGCCCGCTTGTTTCGCGGGGCACCCACATGGCACCTGCCCCGGCCCCCACACTGAAGGGGGTGGGGAGCGCTGCCTACCCTTGTCCTCTGTCAGATAGAAGCGCTCCTTTAAGGGTGCTTAAAGCTTTGAATGGTGGCTTTTAGCAGAGCCCTGGCCTGTATTGCTTCCCTTCTGGCTCAGCTGGTAAAGAATCCGCCTGTAATGCAGGAGACCTGGGTTCGATCCCTGGGTTGGGGAAGATCCCCTGGAGAAGGGGAAGGCTACCCACTCCAGTATTCTGGCCTGGAGAATTCCATGGACTGTTATAGTCCATGGGGTTGCAATGAGACGGACATGACTGAAGCGACTTTTACTTCACTTTCACGCTGGCCTGTATTAGAAAGAATGAGGTCGGGTGGTTCCTGAGTAGAGAGGGATCTTAGGGGACTGCGTGGCTGGGACTCTCCAGCCCAGAGAGGGTAAGTGGTTTTCCCAAAGACACACAGCCTTGCAGAACCATTCTTTCTAGCTCATGCTGAGTTTTTTGGGGTGTTTTTCTGAAATGGGCTGAAGATAAGTGGGATTTTCTTTTTTTAAGACAAATGCAGTAAAGAGCAGCGTAGCCATTTTTCTGAGGTCAGACTGACACTGTGGCCAGGAGGAAGAGCATTTCTGATTCAGAGGGCTCGGCCGTGTGAAGGGAGCAGTGTGCCCACCAGCGTAGGCGGGTGAAGGTCTCCCCACCTCCATCACCTCCGTTCTGCGGTCCCCAGACTTGGCCGTGTCCACGCGCGCTCTCTCCCGTAAGCTTTTCCTGCAGCATTTCAGCTCTATGAGAGATGCTGAGGCGTCTCTGTGTTTCTGGAAGGGGTGACCCGCTCCTCTCAGAACCACCGGGGGAGCTGGCTGGGAAAGTGAGATTCCTGGGTCCTCCCAGACCTGCCGATCGGAATCCCCGGGGCGAGGCCTGGAATCTGCATTTTAAACCAGCTCCCGAGGTCAGCCAAGGTGTGCGTGCCCCTGGCCCGAGCCAGGACGGGGATCGGATCTCAAGCCTACCCCGTGGCTGTGCCCTGGGTCAGCTGCTTCCCGTCCCTGAGCCTCGGGATTTAGTGTGTCAGGCGGAGACACCATGCCTGCCTTCGAGGTCACAATCGCCTAAGGTGTAGAAAGCGTTCAGTGTCCGGGGCGCGGCGGCCTTCAGTGGGCCTGCTCACTGGTGATCAGGACGAGGGTGGTTTGGGGCGCAGAGGGGTGCAGGCGCCGGGTGGTGGGATGTGCCCGCTGGGAAGGTGTCTGGTCGTGAGCAGCCTCCCGGAGGAGGTGGCCTTTGGGACTGGGGAAGAGACTACGTTTAGGGCCTCGAAGCTGCAGCTTACGGAGATGGTGCCCTCTGGCCCTCTGTTGGGTACCCGGGCTCCCAGAACTTGGGGCTCTTGGGGGGCACTCAGAGCTGGCTTCTTGCTTGGGGAGGTGGTGTCGGGGTGCACTTGGAACCCACATGCTTGCCCTTCCCTCGGGGCTCCTGATTCTCAGAGCGTTGTCCGTCATATCCTCTGCCCTCCGGAGCAGCCGCAGACTGGGAGGGGCTGATGGGGGTCCTGGTGGCCTGGGGAGGAGCCTCAGGACCACCTGAACCTGACAACTGTTGAGAGGACACTCTCCCCTACCTGGTTTCCATGGAGCTTCCCTTCCCTTCCCCTGACTGCCGCCTTGCCCAAGTGTCCCTGCCCCTCCTGTCATGCCTTTGCCCCTTTCCTGGGTGACCGAGCCCCCTCCTCTGTGCCTGCAGCCCTTCCACAGCAGGGGCAGCACCTGCTTATAGGAAATGAGGGTCCTGCCCGCCCACCCCCAACCACCACCACCACAGTATTCCCACTGTGTATCCTTTCGTAGCTGGGATCCTGAACTCAGGAAGGCCCTTTCCTGAACTGCCCGCTCCTGCATCTAGGTGAGGTCACCTAGGTGTCACCAGGCACATGCATCCTGGCCCCTCTGACACCAGCCTGAAAATCACTTGCCCCAGGGAGTCAGGTGGGAGGGATTTGTGTCCCCCTCCCCTGCACACACACACACACACACACACACATACCCCACACATATGCTCCGCCAAGAAATTGAGGTCTTTGGAAATAGAACTCAGGTCCTCTGACCCTGCTTTTGCTCCTCCCCGGTGATGATCTTGGACAGTAAGTGAAAGTGAAAGCTGCTCAGTCGTGTCCGACTCTTTGCGACCCCAGGGACTATACAGTCCATGGAATTCTCCAGGCCAGAATGCTGGAGTGGATAGTCGTTCTCTTCTGCAGGGCATCTTCCCAACCCAGGGATCGAACCCAGGTCTCCCACATTGCAGACAGATTCTTTACCAGCTGAGTGGGTGCCCTCACCATATACCTGCCCCAGGCCTTCAAGTTTCCCCAGGCTCTGAGAAGACAGGGCGCGAGGGGAGTCCCGAGAAGCCGATCTGGACCTAACCTGGGTCTTCTGCTTTCTGGAGCCCACTCCTCCCAACATCTTCCCGAGGCCACACCTTGCCTGCTGGATGCAAGTCCCCACCACCCTGGTCCTGTGGGCCCGCCCTGAGCACCTGACAGACCGGAACGTGGACCCCGAGGGGTACTTTGTGCACCAGAAGCGCTCCCTGCTGGGCTCCTGCAAATAGCAAAATCTCGAAACTCACCTATACCTCTGGTTTACCCAGAGCACATGTGTGTGGCCATCCCCAGCAGACGACACTTGGCCCACCTGATCTGAAGTCTCCTTCCTCCGCGGCCCGTCCATAGCCTCAGCCTCCCACCTCAGTGGCTCCAGCCTTACCTCTGTGGCCTCTTGTCCCTGCCCCACCTGCCTCCAGGCTCCCGCAGCCCTGCACTCCCCTGGACTATATATACTGTCCTGGTTTCTACTCCTGAGCACGGACACTCTGCCTGTGCATCTCTGAGCCTCCAGCAGTGGGCACAGGGAGCCCTCGGCCCTTGGCACCAGTGATTTGACCTTAGATCAAGGATGCTAGAGCTGGAGGAGCCCCTGAATTTTTGTCAAAGTACCAGAAAAGCTCTTGTCCCCTTGCACGGCCCCCTGACTAGAGCCCCCCATGTATCCTTGGGATTGCAGTGAGCCTCGTGCTGGGGTGGGTCTGCCCTGGACACCTGCGCTGCCCGGGGTCCTCGTGTGTCACATGGGTCTTAGTGCCTGTCCTGGGACTTCACGAGTGCACATGTGTGTGTATGTGTTAGTGTGTGCGTGCACAGAGGTGTGCACCCATGGTCGCTGGACTGGAGGCCCTGAGCGCAGGGCAGGTCCCTCTCCTCTTTGTCCCCCGGACTGGCATTTAATCCCGTAGTTGGTGGAGCTTTGGTGACTGCTGGGGACCTTTCTCGGGAGCCTTTCGACGCCTCACGATGCCGTAGGTGCTCCGTCCCCGAGCTCCATGTGTTGAGTCCTCGATGCTCCCTGGCACACCTCCCATGGTCTCCACACTGTTTCCTCTGGGTCACCGCCACCTTCCCCCACTGTGCCTAGGGACAGCGTGGGGCACCGGGGCTCAGGGTCCTGGGTGTGTGTTTGGGTTTGAATGATGCGTGTTTACTGAGCTTCCCTGCCACCCACACCAGCAGCTCCAAATGACATTTCAGGAATTGAATTACGACATTTCAGTACTTGCAGAATCCAGGAATAGATAATTTGATTATATCTGTTGGAAGTCATTGCCACAACTGGCTCCGTTTTCTTTGCCAACATCCCTCCCTCATGGGGAGAGACAGCAGAGGAATGCTGCAAGCCCTGGATTGGCCCTGGAGCGCATCTCCCAAGCTGGTGGCCGCTGGTGGCCTTTTCTTGGGGTTAGAGAGAAGCCCTAGGCTGATTCCAGGCAGGACCCGGGCCTGCCCTGCATGCGCCTGGTGCCCAATTGCCCAGCCTGCCCTGCGTGGCAGAGCTGACCCAGCACCCAGACCTGCTGAAGGTGCCGCTCCTGGGCGTTGCCCAAGGCAGAGGTCTGTTCCTCCCACGTGAGGGGCCAGGGAGTGGGGGCGACCCTGCTGTGCCTGAAGCTGCATCAGGACTCTCCCGGCGTGATCTCTGGGCTCCATCTCACCTCTTCCAGGTTGTTTCTTTGGGGCTCACATGTCCCATGGCCCCAGCAGCCCCCGTGGCCGACTGCTGCCTCCTAGGAAATTCTCTGGGGTTTCCCAGCCTCGTGGTTTCAGCGAACCTGTCGAGGTCGCAGGGCGCCCTTCTTGGCTCTGCAAGGACATCTGCCTCCCTGACTTCTGGCTGGAAGTCCAGGGGCTGGTTGAGTGTAGACACGTGCCTGTCTGGGTTCTGTGTGGAGCTGAGCTGAGCCCTGGCCCGGCCCCCGTCCAGGGTGTGAGCCCAGAGGTGTCTGCTGAGATGGGGGGAGCCCCTCCCAGCAGTGAGACAGGGAGCAGGTGTAGACTCCGGTGTTCAGGGAGAAGTGAGTTTTCCTAATGAACTTAAGAAGAGAGGTTCTGAGCCAGGAAGGACAGCTCGATGCCGGCTCCTGCTCTCCTTCCCCTCTGCTCTTTTGGGGCCCTTCTCTCCGTGTTCTCAGCCTGAGGTCGTAGCTGGACTCTCTCGCTTGGGTGGTCTTAGGCGTAGGGTCAGGCTCCATGGGATCCAGGCCCAGGGCTTGTTGTTTAGTCAGTCAGTCGTGTCCAACTCTTTGTGACCCCATGGACTGTAGCGTGCCAGACTCCTCTATCCATGGGATTCTCCAGGCAAGAATGCTGGAGTGGGTTGCCATGCCCATCTCCAGGGGATGTTCCTGACCCAGGGATCGAACCCAGGTCTTCTGCCTTGGCAGGCAGATTCTTTACCATCTGAGCCACTAGGGGATTCCCAGGGCCGGGAACCCGCTTTTTTTCTTATGTGTGGGGCCTTGGCCCTGTCCTGGACACGGACCTGCGGGAGTGTAGCCGAGCTCCAAGAAGTGAGAAGGGGGGCCGGCACAGGGCAGGGGGCAGGTTGATAACACAGGTCTTGTTTGTGGTTGCTTTAACGAGCAGGGCCCGTGGACCTCCTAGCTGCCTCTGGTTCAGTTCCTTCTGATGAAGAGCAGGTTCGAACCTGCTCCCGCCCCGGAGGCTCTCTGGTCAGCGAGAGGTGTCCTTACGGTGGTCCTGAAACGGCTCCTGTGACAAGCAGTGCCAAGGGAGGGACCCGAAGAGGAGGTGGCAGTTGAGCCAGTCAACGTTGTCACCTGTTTGATTCCCTCCTGTTGTTTCCGTATGTTTGTTTTTTATTTTTATTTTATTTTTTCTGGCTATGCCATGTGGCATGTGAGATCTTAGTTCCCTGACCAGGAATCGAACCTATGCCCCCTGCATTGGGAACACGGAGTCCTAACCCCTGGGCCCCCAGGAAAGTCCCTTGATTCCTCCTTAATCAAATTGTATATGCTGTGTTTGGATTCACCAGAGAAAGCTGCATGAGAGCTCAAAGGAAGCATGACTTCAACTAGACCGGAATTAATTATGCTTTAAGAGGTTCAACTTGGGATTTTGAAAAAAGCGAAAGGCGCTGGCCTCGCTGGGCCACTCCCAGTATGTCCTTGAAACCTTTCCACTCCTTGAAATGTATTTCTAAACATTCTGGAAAAACCAACTTTCTCCTTCCACCGACAGCCCTTATCTCAACGTGCAGGCACATACCTGGTCCACTTATCGTCGAGAGCCGACCGGGCTGGGCCCCCGGGGCTGCTGGGGACTCAGGTGTTGTGTTTGGCAGCCTGCCCAGGGCAGCCCAAGCTTGTCCTTGGAGGGGGCCCCAGTGGAGGGAGCGGAATGAACCTAGGAGCCGAGTCCCCCTCTCCCCTCAGTAGTCCCTGCTTCCCCATCCCAACGCCTCTGCTGAGTTCGCTTCCAGCCTGGTTCCCAGCCATCCCAGTGGCGCTGGGGCGTGGGGTGGAGGACGGAGCCACAGCACCTGTGAGTGTGTGTCCATCTTGTCCACGGCTGCACACACGGAACTTGGTGTGTGTGTGTGTGTGTGTGTGTGTGTGTGTGTGTGTGTGCGTACATGCGCTCACAGGGGACTTTGGGGTTAGGATTTTTTGGCTGTTCTGTGCTTGTCCCCAGCTATGGAAGTTCAAGGCCCCCCTGTGCAGAACCAGACTATCTCTCTGAGGATCGGTTCGTGGGCCGCAGGCAGGAAGAGGAGGTGCTGGCCTCCGGGCGGCTCAGATCGCCTCGGAGCTGAGTGGGGTCCCTCGCGTCGGCGGCCCCGTGGCGCCAGGCTGGGTTTGGCCCTGGTCCCGATCAGGAAGCCGTGGTGGGTGGCAGTCTGTGACTGGGTTCACTGCACTTGGACAGTTCTCTGTTCCTTAACAGGCTGCTTCCCATCCTTATTTCCTCTGCCCGACGAGCCTGCAGATGCAGAAATGCACCTCGAGGGCCTGCTCTCTCTTACCTAAAAAGCCCGAGAGCCTTGTGGCTTAACGTCGGTGTTTGGTGAACAGACACCGGTCTAGTTTCACCGGCTGGCTCTGCACGCCCCTTGGCTCCATCTCCATTTCTGATCGTTCTTCAACTGGGGCTAAAGATCTGACGTGCTGCGGCTTCCGGGGCGTGAGCCGCGTGGCTCCGCGGGTTGTGTGGCTCAGGTGAGGGTGGAGGGGCGCGACTTCCAGGCATGGTTTGGTTCTACCTAAGTGTGTTGAGCACCCACTCCCTGCCCTCCATCAATTATTAAGCCCCTACTGTGTTCCAGATGCTGTGCTCCATGCGGGGGAACACATGATGGGTGAGGCTTGATGCCCGAGAGCCCAGGTGGGTTGGGAGGCTAGCAGGGAGGCATATATGTGACACGGTGTCGTGGGCACTGCCCCTGGGGCAGCAGGGGCCCACACTCCCTGGCCTGTAAGCCGAAGCTGGTCCTGGGGGAGATGGTCAGCCCCCCATGGCCTCTGGAAGCCCCCTGGACCCCTCTCCCTGTCCCTGATGTTTCAGCACCTTCCCGAGTTAGCAGATCAGCACTGCTGGGCCCCCCTCCAGCCTCACTGTCCCCACGCTGGCCTTGCCCTGCAGACGGGACGGTCTTGAACTGGGGGCTCAGAGCTCCAGCCAAGGCCAGGCCACTGAGGCCAGCAGGCCTGGGCGCCTAGGATGCTCCAGGAAGGAGAGCAGCCTGTGGGCTGAGAGAGGCGGGTGAGCCGACCGGAACGGGAGGCAGGCGGGAAACTGAGGCCTGGGTTTGTCCTGGGAGGAACAGGTCCAGCCCCCCGCCCCCCCGCCCCGCCAGCATGTTCAAGATCCTGCCACTTCTCCGTCAATAAGACATGAGATAGGCGGAGGCCTCAGCGTAGCATTGTTATCATCCAACTTGATAATAGAAAAATTAAAATTTAAAGTGATCTAAAGTGACAAGTGACAGGAATGTTCCTAGAAACCGGAGATTGGGTTGTGGAACAGTTGCCAGGACAGGTGGTAGCAGACACAAAAGTAGCCCCAGGAGTGGGTGGGTTTTAATGTTTCGGAGTCCTTAGTCGGGGACAAAAAGCCCCTTGATTCCAGGGCTGGTGGGGGGGTGCGGTTTGGAGGGGGTCCCCATTTTCAGTGCACTGGGTCCCAGGCCCAGGCCGAGCCACACACCTTGGCTTTGTTTCTGGGTGCAGGCTCTGCAGCCCTGGGGTGGCTCCTTGCTGCTGGGAGCCAGAGCTGACCCCTTGGACCTGAGGCCCCCTTCTCACTGAGAGCCCCACCCCGCCCGCAGACGTTCTTCCCGCCTGGCCCTTGGCAGTTGCAGGCCCGTGGGAAGCTGAGGGCCCTGGCCTGCCCCAGCAGCGCCCCCGCCCCAAAGGTTTGGATGTTCCCATTCCTAACCAGAGGGCCCTGGGGACTCTTAATCCAGGCCCCCCACCCCGCCTCCCCTGGGTCTTACAGGCAAGGCCTGGCTCCCAGGGCCATGCAGCGGAGCAGGCATGGGTGTATCTCGTTCAAAGATGAATCTGTGATCAGGGTCCGGGAGAGGCAGGACTGGGGGCTGGAGGGGACGTGTTGGGTGGAAAGGAGAGAGCGCTTTGGCCTGTAGGTCTGCACTGGCCTCTTGGAAGGGCCTGGGAGCTGAGCTGGGACAGAGAGGAGGCAGGCAGGACTTTCTGATGCATTTTAGTCTGTGTTCCCCCCCTCCCCCCAAGTCCCCGGGGCCTCTAGGAAAATCTGGCTGGATGAGTCCTCATGTCCCTGCTCCCCTGACTGGCTGTCCCCGAGCTCAGGGTGACCTGGCTGGGTTAGCTACCCGTCCCCCATGTCCCTACAGTCCTGTGCCTCCCCTTCCTTCCTTCTGGGTGTCCTAGATCTCCTGACCTTCAGGTCACTGGGGCAGAACGCCAGCGCCCAGGGGACAGGACCGCATAACACACTTATTTTAATTAGAAGAGTTATATAACAACCTAAGTTGGCAGAATACAGGGCAAAAAAAAAATCACTGATGGTGGCCTCCCTGCATGGCCCCTCTCTCCCCTGTGTGTTCCCTTCTCGTCCTGCTTGTTTTCATTTCAGGGTTGACGCCTACTTTCCAGGGTTGCCTGTTGCCCTTCACTCGACAGTTCTTGGTGGTCTTTACAGAGTGCCCTGGGGGGCTGTTTCTCTTCACTGTTTATGGTACACAGAGAGATGGGGCCCTGTCCTGCCCTCTGGCGGCTGACCCTCCAGATGGGAGGCCTGGTTTGGAGCCAGCCAGCGCCCTGTGCCTGTCTGGCCAGAGCTGGGTGCAGGCGAGGCCTGGCTCCCAGGGTCATGCAGACAGGCAGACACAGGTACATTGAGTTTAAAAACAAACATGTGACAAGGGTCCAAATGAGGCAGGAGGGAGTCTGGAGAAGAGCTCTTGGATGCAAAGGGAGAGAGTGCTTTTGACTGTGGGTTCTACAGTGGCCTCTTGGAAGGGCCTGGGAGCTGAGCTGGGACAGAGAGGAGGCAGACAGAACCCCACCCCCCACCCCCATCTCCATGTCGCCGGCAGCAGCATTGAGATGGTGTCCTAATCCCGCCGTCCTCCCTGGCAAGGACCAGTCTGCAATTACCTCGTCTGTTCGCCTGTGATTGGTCCATGGACTGTCTCTTCTGTGCTGGGGAGGATGCCCAAGGGACGGGACTTTGTTGGCCTACTGGCCACATGGAAGAGATGCCTTAAAGTACTGCCTGGACGGATGGGACAGGGAGGGGTGGTAGGCTGACATCTGTGCAATGGAAGAATCCAGAAGGGTGGTCTTTGCAGGGTGATCTGAGCCCAGAGGGGGTCTGGGGGTCTCTTCCCTAGTCAGCTGTCTTTTGAGAAGAGAAATGAGACAAGGCAATGTGGGGAGGAGAGAGAATTCCTACCTATACTCCCAGGCGCAGAGGCAACACTTTGGTGTACATGCTACCCTGGGATGCCCCGGACAGATCTGAAATCCTACAGACGTGATTTCATATGTGGGATAATTCCTCAACTACTGTTAGAAAACCTGTGTATGTGTGTTTTCTTTTTTTTCTTTCCATTAGCAATGTTTTGTTCTCTATACAATTCACCTAGTAGCACTGTATTGACATGGAACCTGTCCTTCCTGGACACCCTGCTACTCATCCTGGGGCTGAGGGTGGGGGTGGGGGTGGGTTGGGGGCTTTTCTCAGGCCCGGAGCCGTGTGTCACAGCAGTCAGGGTGAAGCACAGTAGCAGAAAGAATGGACATGGCCCCTACCCCTATTTCATATCACTTAAGAAACTCAAGACAAAGCTGTCAGACAAGCCACAGAGGAAGAACACAAATTACAACTACATCATCATCACTGCTGGTACTTACATTAACTGTATCATTATTTGTTGGGATGAATGTGAATTCTGAAGTCGGAACTGACCTGCATTTAAGCCCCTGATCGTCCTCTTTGCAGCCAGGTGACCTTGGATGAGTTAGCTGCCCCATGTACGGCGGGGACAGTCCCTCCCTCTGAGAGTTGGAGGAGAAAATGAAACCCCAAAGAAGTGTCTACAAGAAGCCCTTGTGCACACGGTGCGCTCAGCACATGTTGGCTGCCTTTCTGCCCTTCTTTTGTGTTTGGTAAAATACAGGGAAATCAACTGAAAAACTATCAGTTAGTGAAATAATCAGGAGAGTTGTTGGAAAGCTGATACGTATTCATATTAGCCATGACACTTATTAACATATAATTTTGAAAGATCCCATTCTTGTGCTGAAAATGTTATGTTAGTGGTTACACAACCACATACATTTGTCAAAACCCATTGAAACATATACTTAAAATGAGTGAATTTTATAGTATGTGAATTATACCTTAAAGAGCTTGACTTTAAAAAAAAAAAAAAAAAGACCCCATTTTTAATGCCAACAAAGCATATGAAATTAGCCAGGTCTAGCAGCAGCAGATAAAGAAAAAAATGACATTTAAATATTCCAGTTTTGTTTCCGTGCTACAAGAGTTATACACATTAGTTTATCATTCAACAGGCATTTATTGAGTGCCTGCTCTGTGCTGGGCATTGTTTTAGGCTCTGAGAACCCACCTGAAAAGGTTTGAGACAAACCTCTCGTCTCAAGTGGTGCACATCTCTTGGGGGGACCTAAAATAAATGTGATGAGTGAGTAAACTGTACCACCTCTCAGGCGCTACGTGCCCCAGGAAGGCTTTGAGCAGGGTGGTGGGGAGAGGAAGCAAGTTGCTGGGAGGTCTTGTAATTTTAGGCAAGTCGGTGATGGCAGACCTATTTAAGAAGGTGGTATGTGTTCTGTAAAGCAATTATCCTTCGATTAAAAAATAAATTAATTTTAAAAACCAAGAAAAGTGTGGGGACCGCTGTCCAGGAGGGTAGTTCAGGCCCAGCCAGTACCAGACCCCCGGGGGAGTGGACCTGCCAGGGCTGGTGGACAGGGAGCAATTTGGGGCAGCCTCGGAAGTCTGAGTGAGTGAGAACATAAACCCTTGTCATCGAGCAGGGCAGCCCCCAGGTCGCACTGTCTCAGAGTTCTACTTTTGTGACTGTCACACAGTGCTTATTTCATGAAAGTTTACCATAATGAGGCTGTATCTTTTATATACTGTGTTGTAAACCAGCATGATAGTTTATTGAAAAGGGTTAGTCTATTTATTAAAATCATCCTTTGTGGCCTGACTTTGCAGGCTTTGTTACTGTTTCATTCCTCTGCGGGCCCAACAGTTTGTTAAACCAATGCCCTGCTGTTGAGTGCTTGCTCCTTCTAGAAGGTGCCACCAAGAAGTGTGGGGGAAGCCGGACAGCGGGGGTGATGTCCACCCTAAATGGCCGAATGGGAAGGGGGCTGAGCTGAAGTACAACTGAAAGCTGGTGCCTCGTGTGTCCAGACTTGCTGGACCCTCCGGGTTTATTCTGTTTCTCCGTTGCTTTAGATGCCACATTGCTGCTGCTGCGAAGTTTGCATTCCAGTCTGTGGACTCTAGTTAAAGTGGCCTTGCCCACTGCAGCTACGCAAGTGCCCGGCCACACAGGACCCCTCCCACCTGGGCATGGCTCCTTCCACTCCTCCTGGTCCGTCTCCAAGCCCCACCCCCCTGCAGGCCCTCCCTTCTGGAAGCTTCCCTTCCTCTCTGCTCACATCGTCCCTCCTGTATGTTGAGGGTCTCCCTAGCAGACGAGCAGCTCCTAGTGCCCAGGGCCAAGGTTATTCACCAAAGCGCATGACCCAGACCTGCCTCCCTCTCTTCCCTCTTCCACTCCACCCAGGTGCTGGGTTTGGTGCCAAGACACAAAAGTGATTCTTAGGAAGTTCTGTTCTGAAGAACTGTTAGCCCAAGGTGGAAAGTAAACAAGTGAACACAAAGGAATATTGAGAGTCATTTCCGGGGGCACAAGCGGCCGAGGGGGCGTGGGAGGCACCAGGGGAAGAGAGGGCATTGGAACGGGTGCAGAGGAGGGTGAGCTGCCCGAGCAGAAGGTGTGGGGCTGGGCCGGCCTCTTCCCTTCGGACTGCAGGCTTTCGTTGAACAAGGTGGTCATTGTGCAAGGTCCAGGCCTGTGCCCTCCTGTGGGCAGGGTTTTTGGGGGACAGGATGATGCTGGCCCTGTGGAATAACTGGTTTGGACTTGGGCCAAAGCAGCATCTTGAGGCTGCGTTCAGTTGTCTGGATTCGCTGGCATAGTCTAGCACCAGGACTCAGCAGCTGCAGAATGGAGGAAGGGATAGTCTCGGTGTTTGGAAGTTTTGGAAAGGGCTGCCTCAAAGGGTAGCATGGGGCTCATTTGCGTGAGGAGTTAACACTTCCAAGGCCCAAGGGGGCCACAGAGATGTGGTTGCAGCTGTCAGTTTTATATCTTGTCCGCCCCCCCCCAAAGAAGGTGCCTGCCGTGTGGTCCAGGACGCGGGACCTGGGGGAGCTTGCTGTCCTCTGGGTATCTGTTGTGGAGAAGCGTGTCCTTCAAAATGTCTTTGCTCTGATTACATATGTGAAAGACTCATTGTGAAAAGGGCGAAAAATGAATTAAAGAAGAAAGCAACGCAGGCCTACGGTTCAGAGATCATCACAGCTAACACTTAGGGCCGTGTCTTCCGGTCAGTATTTATTTACAGAGAGGTGAAGAGATGTTGCGGTATGTTGTTATCGATGTCATGTAACGTCCATGTCATGTCCCTCCTTTTCCATTTAGTATCATTTCAGCCCATTTATCTGTGTTATTAAAAAGTGTCTGTAAACTTTTAATGCAAAAATCACAGGGTGTTGAACTTGGCAATGGTTCTTCCCAGTCTTCTTGTTCCATGGAAGGAGACCCTTGTGTTCCTGACCCCTTCTGGGGACATCAGAGCAGAGAGACCCTGTGAGCTGCCCCCCAGCCCCCAGCCCTGGCTCCCTGGGTCTCTCTGCCTTCATCCGCTGGACGTGCGTTCGTGTCTCTGGCGCACAGGTCTGCGATTGTCCACCTCAGCAAATGATTCCAGAGACGGGTCTTGATGTCGCTGCTGCCTCCCCAGAACCCTGCCTCCCTCTTTCTGTTTGTAAAATGTCCTTCACTGTGTTTCTAAGAAAAATTGTGCAGATGATAGAGGTGTTACTTGTGGTAGTTAATTTTTTAAAGATTTGCTATTATTCTTATTTTATTTATGTTTGTTTTTTGGCTATGCGGCATGTGGGATCTTAGTTCCCCAACCAAGGATCGAACCCGTGTCCCCTGTATTGGAAGCATGGGGTCTTAACCACTGGGCAGCCAGGGAAGTCCTGGAGTTAATTTGAGGGGAGAGGTGTTGATGGTGCTGGGAGACAGGTATGAGGGTGGCCATACATGAGGGCACACACCCCGGCTTTTTGACGGGCCAGGCTGTCAGAGGACAGCTGTGGGCCCGGCCGTTCAAGCTGGACGCAGCTGGGCCTCTGGGGACAGGAGCAGAATATTGGAGGTTAGATGACCTCACCGTCAGTCGGATGACCGAACCCCTGAGGCCTTGAGTGATGGGATGGCGCTTGCCGACCGAGTCTGCATTTTCACCCACCACTTTACATGATGTAGTATGCATATCAGATTGGCCGAGGGTACAAAACCGGAGAGCTGTCAAATTCCAGAAGCTCCGGTAGGCTGACAGGAGGAGGGGAATGTAAGATGAATTTAACAGGGTAAAAGGTAAGCTTTGCACTTTGGTTGAGCACAGATTCATTCATTCATGAACGTTTAGGTTTGAGGAAAAAATGGAAAGATGTGGGAGGCTGCTGTGTGCACGCAGTCCTGGCTCCTCCTGGTCGGTCCCCGCAGGCAGCCCTGCAGCCCGTGAGCTGGCGTCCGCAGCAGGCCCGGCTGGGGGTCTTCTGGGCAGAGCTCCCCGGGGGCCATGGGGGCCTTTTGTAAGGGAAGGTGGGCTCCCTGCGCCGGGCCCACCTGCACATTCCTGTCCAGATGGGAATTGTCATCGCTGCACAAATGCCTCATCCCTGAAGAGGTGTCGGCCGAGCTGGCTGTGGACCTGTGGGTTGCGTTGTCTTTTAACCACAGTAAATAGACAATTTTCAGAAGTCCAGCTCTCAGACAGCAAGAGAATGAGGCTGGAATGGTCTGGGGACACCAGGCTCCTGTGCCCTGGGGATGACGAGGGGGTGGTGGGCAGGCCGCCAGAGGTTGGCCGGCCTTCTTAAGGGGCCAGAGAGTGTGCAGAGGTGCTGCTGTGGCCCGGGCGGGCGTGGATGTGTGTTTGCTGCTTGTGTCTTTAAGACGACTGGCTTTCTCCTCCCAGGCCAGCCTTGCTGGACGCAAGCCTGTAGGCCCCTGGCAATGGCCCCCCTGCCATTCTCCTCTTAGGCCCCCTTTCAACTTGGGAGCTGCTGGTGCTGACCGCAGCTGCCCACTGACCTCTGGTGTGTCCATTGCCCCTGCCTGGATGAGGGTGTGTCTTAGGAAGTCCTCAGAAAAGCCGCTCCTAGTCCCCATCCTCTCCTCCGCATTTCCTCTGTCTCTGCTTGGCTGGCTCTTATTCATCCTTCAGTCTCCATTTAGATGTCACCTCCACCAAGAAGCCTTCCTGGATCCTTAGATAGGACTCAAAGTCTCATCACGGCCCCCTCAAATCCTGTACTCACTAACCTCATGGCACGTGTTGCTTGCCTCGTAATCTGATGCACCTGAGTGAACTCCTTGAAAGTAAGAACTGTACATGTTCCCTGTTGCATCAGTGACACCTGGGACAGTGCCTGGCACATAGTGGGTGTTTGGTTAAATGTGTTTTGAATGAATGAAAGGATGCATAGATGAGACTTCCATTTCATCTCCAAAACCATCCTTTCCCATGGGAAGGGTCAGGTGTGGGAACCACTGGTGTTTTGGTTGGCCAGGGTCACTGGGACAGAGGCAGCCCTCATGGGGCTTATGCTACGCCAAGGGTGGGGCTTCCTGAATCCTTGCCCGCTGCCCCTGAGTGGATTGAGTGTAAAGCATGGGTGCAGTCTCCATGGTAGGCCAGCAGCAAGGGTTGCCCATCCTCCTATTCCTGCCTGCCCACAGCAGGCCCGGGACCCGAGCACTTCCTGTGGCCCCTCCAGGTCTCAGAGAAGCCTGGGGAGGGGGGCTTCCTTATGTGAGACCCTACAGCAGTGGGGGCTTCCCTGGTGGCTCAGATCGTCAAGCGTCTGTCTGCCATGCAGGAGACCGGGTTCAATCCCTGGGTGGGGAAGATCCCCTGGAGAAGGAAATGGCAGCCCACTCCAGTATTCTTGCTTAGAAAATCCCATGGACGGAGGAGCTTGGTGGGCTATAGTCCATGGGGTCACAAAGAGTCGGACACTACTGAGCAACTTCACTTTCTTTCACAGCAGTGGGGGCAGGGTGGCTTTGTTCCCTGTAGGACCTTCCACCCGGCCTTTGGGGATGAGAGCATAGTTCCATGAGCTCTGCACTCTTCTGGCCCCTAGATTCTGAAACCAGTGGAGAAGTGGACCCCAGCGACGAGCCACGGGGGACTGCGTTTACATCAAGGTCTTGTCCTGGTGGACAGCTTGGACTGCATGACTGCTTGTTGTGGGGTGACCTGTGCTGTGGAGTGTTTAGGAGCATCCTTGCCTTTACCCCTCAGGTGCCAGTAGATGACCCCCCTCCAGCCCCAGTTATAATGACCAGGAATGTCTCTAGACACAAACACACACACATACACATACACACCATTTTTGCTGGTAGCTCTGGATTTGCAAGCTTGCTCTACAGCCAGAATCAGTGTCCTGCTACTTGAAAAAGTGAAAGTGAAAGGCGCTCCGTTGTGTCTGACTCTTTAGACCCCCATGGACTATACAGTCCTTGGAATTCTCAGCCTCACTCTTAAAAATGTTTTCCAATTGTAGGCAGATGGCTGAGCTACTGCTGACCTCTGCCTTTGGGGCAGAGTGTGGGGAAGGACCAGGTTAGAATGTCATTTCTCCTGCCTGGTCAGATAAGCCCCACGTCCCCCACAGGGAGGGAGGTGAGCAGTGTCATTTTTTAAAAAGATATGTATTCATTTGACTGTACCGGGTCTTAGTTTCGGTGTGCAGGACCCAGTTCCCTGACCAGGAATTGAACCCGGGCCCCCTGCTTTGGGAGTGTAGCACCTTGGGAGTGTAGCACCTTAGTCCACCAGACCACCAGGAAAGGCCCAGAAGTGTCATTCTTGCAGAAGACCCCGGGTGTAAGGACAGGGACAGAGGGACAGACCCGACCGGCTCACATCACATGGGACCAGTCTACAAGGGGCAGCTTTCAGCTGGCCTAGTGACGGGGGCCTCAGTGGCCCCTCTCACACGGTCACTGCTTCACCCCCACACTTCTGTGGGACCCCAGCCCCTCCGCTGTGTTAAGACACCAAGCAGCAGTCCCACCAGAGTGTGTTTAGACTGAGCCGGGGGGAGTGGGAGGCTTCCCTGAGGAAAGGACCATGGGGGCTGAGGAAATAGCGGCTCTGGGTCCGGCCTTGGCAGTCAGAGCCCTCAGACTTCTCCGCTGTGAACTGAGTGAGCCAAGGCTGGGATCAAAGCTACAAACACAGGGATGAGAGGCGGGCAGAGCCCCAGCTGTGAATGGCCTCCACCTAGTACCCGTTCATGACAGTCACTCTGCAAATGTTCTTTCTTATCGTCCTTCTAGGAGCCCCCCACCCCGAGCACCTGGGGCCCCCAGAAGCCACGGACCTGACCCCAGTTGCTCGGGTCTGTGAGGCCTCCCGAGCTGCTGTGGTTGATCGGAGTGGGGGACTCGGGGACTCCAGCACTTCCTCAGCTCCAAGGTGGCAGAAATGCAGCGCCCTGGGCTGAACCCCAGAGGGTGTCTGGGGGCAGGGCCTAGGCATCGGCATTTGGGTGAGCAGGCCAGCTCCAGGCTTGTGTTCTGATGGGTGGGAGGTGGGCCCTGGAGGGGAGGTCTTGGGAGACTATGGGTGGGAGGCATCTCTTTGCCACCGAGTCCTCCAGTGTGGACGCTCTGCCAGGAGCCCTGAGCCTCCTGGGCCAGGCTGGCAGGGCTGTAATCGCCCCATGAGACACTGGGCTGGTTTCAGTTGTGGACGCAGAACAGAGAGACGTGTGGGCAGCTCCCAGCAAGAGCCATCTACACTGGGGTAGTGGCGGGACTCTGTGTTGCCTGGCTGAGCCATGTCGCTAATAGGATTCGCAGAGCCTTTCGGCTGCCGCAGGAACCCAGAAGCTGCTCATTTGCGGGGGAATGAATAATTTATTTGTGTTTTCAGATGACTTATCCCTTCATCACGGATACGGCGGCTCAGCTACGTGCGCTCTCTGTTGGCTGTGGAATAAGAGGCTTCACAGGAGGACTTGCCTTAATCCTCCACGGCCGCCCGTTTGCAGGCTGCTATGCAGGCTGCGTTTCAGGGACGCCCAGATCCTCTCTGGTGCTTTCCTTTCTTTGTGGGGAAGTTATGCTTTTCCTCCTGGCCACCTGCTTCAGGAAGCACAGCCCGGGCACCAGCTGGCCTGGTGGGGGTGGTTTCAGGGTGGACCGGCAACTAAGGTGTTAATACCAACGATGCAGCTGAGTTCTGTCTGGAGGAGGGGGGCAGTTTCCAGTTTCTGTGTGTGACCAGCTGAAAGCTACACACGATTGCAATCACCCTTAAAAATCCCCAATTTTCTCATGTGCCAGTGCCCACATTGCCCCCTCCCCACTCCCTCAGTGGCCTTCCTGACTCCAGCCTCAGTTCTGCTACTCTTTCTGCCCAGGCTGCCACAACCATTTTCCTCCTAGGCCCTTGCCCAAGAGCACTCTGTGGCTCCCTATTGCCACAAGCCACCTGGCCCCAGCATTCAAGGCCCTCCATGGTCTGGCTGTCATTCGCCGCAGCCTCATCTAGAATCTCCTCTCCCTCTGAGCGGCCTGCTTGCTGATTCACTCATTAGACACCGACTGCCTCCAGGCCCCGTGCTTGGGACATGTGGGAACAGAATGTGGCCCTCCCAGAGCTGTCTAGAAGGGCCAGGAGCCCCAGCAGGCGGCTTCCAGGCAGCCTCATGGACCCCCAGGGGCCCCAGGAAGGAGGGGAGGCCACATGGGAAAGAGTCTCTGAATTTTTCCACATCCTCAGCCTGCCGCATTTGGTGGGATTGAGGCTTCAAGGGCACCTGGACTGGGGCCTGATTACCCGGGTCCTCAAATGGCAAGTGCTGGGGCCTTGGGACCACCAGGGCCTTCAGAGAGGGCGAGGGGTGAGTGTCTGGAGCCTGACCTGCTGATACTCTGCTGATACTCTGGAACCTGGACTGCTCTGCGGGGAGCTTGGCCGGGAGCCCCTCAGCCCATCCTTCCTGCCTCTGCAGAGACCCCACCACAGGGCCCACCCTCTGCCCTACTTTGCATGTCTTGCTTAATTACTCTAAAATAATTAGTGCCACTTTCCTTGCTCCTTTATTGCTCCCGGAGGGCAGGGTTTAGTCCCTGGCAGGTCCTGTGGCCTGCAGGGCCTGGTCGGCTCCGCTGGCAGAGCACTGTCTGGCTGTGTGACCTTGGGAAAGTGGCTTAACCTCTCTGAGCCTATCTCTTGGTGGCCGATGATCCTGAGACGGGGGCAGTGGGTGTGAGTACACCCAGTGGTCCTGAGGTAGAGCCTTAAACGCTAGGAGTTTAAGGAGCTTCCTTGTGAATTTGTTACCTCCTGTGGTTCCTGCAGCCCCCCCTGGGAGTTCATGGGGTGGGAGCCGCCCCGAAGGATGGGCGACTTGCCCAGGGCCACATGGTGACATGTCAGAGTCCAAATCCGACATGCTTGGGACCATTTCCATGAGAAGGGGGTGCCTGGTCCCCAGCCTCCACTTCGGGTGCTCTAGTACCTGCTGTCCAGGGGTGGCAGGTGCCGTAAGGGCTCCCCCCTCCCCCGCCCCAGCTAAGACTGACCACACAGTGGCTGTCTGGGGGCAGAACGTGCCCCACATAGAAATGGCTGCATAGGCTTTGGATTCCTCCCCGTTCCCTGCCTCCCTGGACCCGCCGGTGTTTCCCCCGTGGCTGCCTCATTGTTCTCTGTTGGCAAAGCTTTGCTTTTTCTTCCTCCCTCCGGAACAGGAGGCGCCTCAGACGCCGCCGGGAAGAACTCCAGGCAGGGATTTTATGGCCCCTGGTCCCTTTGGCATCAGGAGCTGGTGGGGGGGAGTGGATCCGTGGCCTGAGCACCGGAGGTTCCAAGAATTCATTAGTGGGCAATGAGCCATTTTATTTTCGTTCCTGCCCACGGAGAATCAGGAGTGAACAAGCTTGGATTTTATGTCGGAAGGAAAAGCAGCGCCTTTAGAAGTGACCTGCCACCCCTACCCCCGCCCCCACCACTGGGGGGTCCCAAGGAGGTCCCCCCTTTTTGCCTCCCTCAGTTCCAGGGACTCTTACCATCCTTTCCCCTGTACCCAGTATGTTTGTAGCATTCTCTGGTTGTCAGAGTTCTACGACAATTGTGCTTAAAATGAAAAGGTGAACTCCTTGCCCTGTCCTCTGAGCCCCTGCTCTCCCCAGCCCCTGCTGCTCCCCACTTCTCTCTGTTGGCCATGCTTTGGCCACACTGATTTTCTTGCCACTCCTTGACGATGCCAAGCATGCTCTACCCCAGGGCCTTTGCATTTGCTGCCCCTTCTGCCTAGAGTCCTCATCATAAGTCTATCCCTTCCTCTTCACATGTGTCCCTGACTCTGAGCATCCAAGCAAGAGTTACCTCAGTTGCTTAGTCATGTCCAACTCTTTGTGACCCCATGGAACTGTAGCTTGTCAGGCTCCTCTGTCCATGGGATTTCCCAGGTAGCAATACTGGAGTGGGTTGCCATTTCCTTCTCCAGGAGATCTTCCACATCCAGGGATCGAACCTGAGTCTCCTGCACTGGCCGGCGGATTCTTGACCATTGAGCCACCCGGCAGTCTTCATCAAATCACTTCATTTTATTCTTTTCCTAGCAGTTTGTGATCTGCTTACTTTCTCCGTTGCTGTCTTGTTATTGGAAAGGAAACCTTTCAGAGCTTCATCTGTGTCATGTGTCGTGGAGGTTTGTTCCAATTCTTCTGTGGTCCTCCAGGTACCAACACACTACAGGTTGTCATCCATCGATGGTAGGTGGACGTGAGGACAGTTTCCTCTAGGGGCTTTTATAAGTCGTGCAGTTGTGAGCCTTCTTGCTTGTGTCATTGGTGGACCTATGTCCATCTTTCTGTTGGGAGTATATCAAGGAGCTGAATTTCTGGGCCATGGAGTTTGTGTAGTCATCTTTAGTAAATAAATCGTTTTTTCAAAATGGTTGGAGATTGTAGGTTCCTTTTGTTTTGTGACCGGACCCTGGTGATGGGAGGGGACATGGGAGCTACAATAAGATGTTGTGAGCACTCCCTGGAAGCTGGGAATGCAGCCGGCGCCCAGGGCCCCAGATGACCAGAGGGCTGGTGAAGGCGCTGGCCCTGGCCACGCAGGGCTCAGGGTTTAGCTCACTGTCCCCTTGGGGCGCTCTCCAGCCCTGCCCTCTTTTGTGGAGCGTCCGGCTGTGTGGTCTGACCTGCAAGTCTTGGCTTCCGTGGTATGTTCTATGGCTTTCCCATCCCCGGGGACATCTGCAGGATACACAGCCCCTTCAACTCAGTTTTGGTTTTTTGTTCTTGTTTTTTTTAGTATTTATTATTTGGCTGTATCGTGCCCTAATCGTGGCATGTGGATCTCTATTGCATCATGCAGGTCTCTCTAGTTGTGGCACTCAGGCTTGGTTGCCCTGCAGGGCATGTGGGATCTTGGTTCTTTGACCAGAGATTGAACCCGTGTCACCTGCATTGCAAGCTGGATTCTTAGCCCCTGACCAGCAGGGAAATCCCTCTAATTCAGCTATTGAATTGAGCAGTGGAGGAAAGTGCCATTGTGTTGTGCCAAATGTCCGTGTGAAAGTATTCGGTGAGCTACCGCCCTGATTACCTGGGGACCATGGTGGAATTAGTCATCCTAAAACCACAGTCACCTCAGAAATGGTCATAATCCAAAACCCATCTGTCTCTGACTCCAGACCCACTGTGTTTTTCTCCCTTGGGGACTTTGCTTCCTAATTAAGTTGGATTTCCAGATGTATTAAAATAATTTGTCATCTCTTGAGCACACATTCGCCCCTGGTGCAAGCGGGCAGATCAGAGTCAGCCCGGGAGGCCTGGGTCCGGGCGAGAGGAGGTGTTGAGCCCTGGCAGGAGGAAGCTTGTATAACTGCCTTTCAAGGACTGGCCAGCAAGGATGCTGGACACTGAGCCTTCCAGGCCTGGGCCCTAGAGGAGGAACTAGCCCCAGAAATGGCCCTAGAACCCTCGTTTGTTAGCTGGTGGTTTGCAGTCAGCACCCTGGGGTGACGGACCGGGTGGTTTCAGGGACTGAACTCCTTCAGCCCGGACCCAGCATGTATCCAGAGGGACTCCTCCCTTCCCGGCCGCCCCGCAGTGTGCCAGATCACCTCCTGGAATGCAAGCGATCCCTGGAGCTTGGTTTGACTGCCCATCCCCGACATCTAGCACATGACATCTGAGGGTACCCGGTTGGGCTGTGGGTTCCTCGGAAGTGGGCCGGTGTCCCCTGCACCTAATGCTCTCTGCAGGCCCTCAGCAAGTATTTGGGGTGCATGCTGGGGGCGGGGTGGGGAGCGTGTCTTCAAAGCAGTTTTGCAGCTCAGCTGAGATCCCAGGCTGCCAGGTTCTCACAGTTGGCCACGGTGATGAGCTCTGAGAGCTGTGTCCCCCGGCTGCAGAGCTGGGAAGCCCTGTGGTTTGTCCCCCTGTTCCTGTGAACCTGCTCTTTGCCCTTCTGTCTTCTGGGGTAGAGAAGTACAAGAACGCTGGCCTAGACTCCGGTTTGTTTGTTTTTTAATAACTTTATTAAGATACAACCCACGTACCGCACAATTCACCCATATAAAGTATACAATGCAATGGCCTTTAGTACATTTACCAAATACATGTGCAACTGTCACTGCAGTCAATTTTAGAATGTTCCATCACCCCAAAAGAATGTTCATCACCCTAAAAGAATGTTCCATCACCCAAAAAGAATGTTCCATCATCCCAAAAGGAGACCCCATACTCTTTATTTATTTTTGTTGATTTAATTCATTCATTTCATATTTTTCTTTTAGCAAGCATCAGATAAGATGAACAAAGTTGTATTGCTCATTATAATTAAATTCTTTTTTGCTTTATATAAGTTATACACATACTAAAGTGGGTAAAATTCACTAAAGTAAATTAGAAGTATTCCAGAACTTTGACGTTTACTTCTCTAAGTTAGGACAAAAGAAAGCTTGTCAAGTTTCCCTGGGATCACTGTCATGCGGCAAACTGAATGACTACATGCTGCTTTTAAGTTAACATTTGCCATTTTTTAAAGGCTAATTTTAGGTTACAGTTAAAATAATTTTTATCTCAAGTTTGGTGAAAGAACTGGCCATACAAATCCTGTTCATAACCATACGGGCCATTTAAAAATTCAGCTATTTTTTGGCTATTCTACCCAAAGCAATCTATATATTCAATGCAATCCCTATCAAGCTACCAATGGTATTTTTCACAGAACTAGAACAAATAATTTCACAATTTGTATGGAAATACAAAAAAACTCGAATAGCCAAAGTAATCTTGAGAAAGAAGAATGGAACTGGAGGAATCAACCTGCCTGACTTCAGACTCTACTACAAAGCCACAGTCATCAAGACAGTATGGTACTGGCACAAAGACAGAAATATAGATCAATGGAACAGAATAGAAAGCCCAGAGATAAATCCACGAACTTATGGACACCTTATCTTTGACAAAGGAGGCAAGGATATACAATGGAAAAAAGACAACCTCTTTAACAAGTGGTGCTGGGAAAGCTGGTCAACCACTTGTAAAAGAATGAAACTAGAACACTTTCTAACACCATACACAAAAATAAACTCAAAATGGATTAAAGATCTAAATGTAAGACCAGAAACTATAAAACTCCTAGAGGAGAACATAGGCAAAACACTCTCTGACATAAACCACAGCAAGATCCTCTATGACCCACCTCCCAGAATATTGGAAATAAAAGCAAAACTAAACAAATGGGACCTAATGAAACTTAAAAGCTTTTGCACAACAAAGGAAACTATAAGTAAGGTGAAAAGACAGCCCTCAGATTGGGAGAAAATAATAGCAAATGAAGAAACAGACAAAGGATTAATCTCAAAAATATACAAGCAACTCCTGCAGCTCAATTCCAGAAAAATAAATGACCCAATCAAAAAATGGGCCAAAGAACTAAACAGACATTTCTCCAAAGAAGACATACAGATGGCTAACAAACACATGAAAAGATGCTCAACATCACTCATTATCAGAGAAATGCAAATCAAAACCACAATGAGGTACCATTACACGCCAGTCAGGATGGCTGCTGTCCAAAAGTCTACAAGCAATAAATGCTGGAGAGGGTGTGGAGAAAAGGGAACCCTCTTACACTGTTGGTGGGAATGCAAACTAGTACAGCCACTATGGAGAACAGTGTGGAGATTTCTTAAAAAACTGGAAATAGAACTGCCATATGACCCAGCAATCCCACTTCTGGGCATACACACCGAGGAAACCAGATCTGAAAGAGACACGTGCACCCCAATGTTCATCGCAGCACTGTTTATAATAGCTAGGACATGGAAGCAACCTAGATGCCCATCAGCAGACGAATGGATAAGGAAGCTGTGGTACATATACACCATGGAATATTACTCAGCCGTTAAAAAGAATTCATTTGAATCAGTCCTAATGAGATGGATGAAACTGGAGCCCCTTATACAGAGTGAAGTAAGCCAGAAAGATAAAGAACATTACAGCATACTAACACATATATATGGAATTTAGAAAGATGGTAACGACAACCCTATATGCAAAACAGAAAAAGAGACACAGAAGTACAGAACAGACTTTTGAACTCTGTGGGAGAAGATGAGGGTGGGATGTTGCGAAAGAACAGCATGTATATTATCTATGGTGAAACAGATCACCAGCCCAGGCTGGATGCATGAGACAAGTGCTCGAGCCTGGTGCACTGGGAAGACCCAGAGGAATCGGGTGGAGAGGGAGGTGGGAGGGGGATCGGGATGGGGAATACGTGTAAATCTATTGCTGATTCATGTCAATGTATGACAAAACCCACTGAATAAATAAATAAATAAATAAATAAAAATTCAGCTATTTTTAGCTGAATAATAAATAATAAATAAATATAAATAATAAATAAATAATAAAAATAAAACTATACCTGTAATCAAGAAAATTCTACTCATCCTGCTAGGAAAAAACAGCTACCAATAAGTAATTTTAGAATACTTTAAATACAGATGGAATTTATAATAACTAGATTTCATTGTATCTTGTTTTATTGATTCTTAATGCTTCTCTTTTAATTTTAAAGTAGCAGATTACTTCAAAATAAAGCCACACTGCTTAGTATTTTATAATTTCATTCTTTTATAAATTTAAGACTCCCCCAAAAGTCCAGATCCAGGATTACAAAACAAGCAACCTTCAGAATATATTTTGTTTGGTAGGCAGAATGGTTCTTAATCTTTGGAAGTATGACACCTTGATGCAGTACTTATTTGCTTGAGATAACCACAACAGTTCCCCACATTGTCACTTTCTAAGCTTGAAATGTGATACTGATACCCTGTTTTTAATACCATAAAACACAGTTCTTGTTGAGTTGCTCAGTCGTGTCCGCCAACTCTTTGAGACCCCATGGACTATATAGTCCACCAGGCTGCTCTGTCTGTGGGATAATCTAGGCAAAAATACTGGAGTGGGTTGTCATTTCCTTCTCCAGCCCAAACCCTTTCAGTTCAGTTCAGTCGCTCAGTCGTGTCTGACTCTTTGCGACCCCATGAACTGCAGCGTGCCCGGCCTCCGTGTCCATCACCAACTCCCGGAGTTTACCCAAACTCATGTCCATTGAGTTGGTGATGCCATCTAACCATCTCATCCTCTGTCATCCCCTTCTCCTCCTGCCTTCAGTCTTTCCCAGCATCAGGGTCTTTTCAAATGAGTCAGCTCTTTGCATCAGGTGGCCAAAATATTGGAGTTTCAGCTTCAACATCAGTCCTTCCAATGAACACCTAGGACTGATCTCCTTTAGGAGGGACTGGTTGGATCTCCTTGCAGTCCAAGGGACTCTCAAGAGTCTTCAACACCACAGTTCAAAAGCATCAATTATTCTGTGCTCAGCTTTCTTTATAGTCCAACTCTCACATCCATACATGACTACTGGAAAAACCATGGCCTCGACTAGATGGACCTTTGTTGACAAAGTAATGTCTCTGCTTTTTAATATGCTGTCTAGGTTGGTCATAACTTTCCTTCTAAGGAGTAAGCATCTTTTAATTTCATGGCTGCAATTACCATCTGCAGTGATTTTGGAGCCCAAAAAAATAAAGTCTGACACTATTTCTACTGTTTCCCCATCTATTTGCCATGAAGTGATGGGACCAGATGCCATGATCTTAGTTTTCTGAACGTTGAGATTTAAGCCAACGTTTTCACTCTCCTCTTTCACTTTCATCAAGAGGCTCTTTAGTTCTTCTTCACTTTCTGCCATAAGGGTGGTATCATCTGCATATCTGAGGTTATTGATATTTCTCCCGGCAATCTTGATTCCAGCTTGTGCTTCTTCCAGACCAGCGTTTCTCATGATGTACTCTGCATATAAGTTAAATAAGCAGGGTGACAATATACGGCCTTGACATACTCCTTTTCCTATTTGGAACCAGTCTGTTGTTCCATGTCCACTTCTAACTGTTGCTTCCTGACCTGCATATAGGTTTCTTAAGAGGCAGGTCAGGTGGTCTGGTATTCCCATCTCTTTCGGAATTTTCCACAGTTTACTGTGATCCACACAGTCAAAGGCTTTGGCATAGTCAATAAAAAGAAATAGATGTTTCTCTGGAACTCTCTTGCTTTTTCAATGATCCAGCAGATGTTGGCAATTTGATCTCTGGTTCCTCTGCCTTTTCTAAAAGCAGCTTGAACATCTGGAAGTTCATGGTTCATGAATTGCTGAAGCCTGGCTTGGAGAATTTTGAGCATTACTTTACTAGCATGAAAGATGAGTGCAATTGTGCGGTAGTTCGAGCATTCTTTGGCATTGCCTTTCTTTGGGATTGGAACGAAAACTGACCATTTCCAGTCCTGTGGCCACTGCTGAGTTTTCCAAATTTGCTGTCATATTGAGTGCAGCACTTTCACAGCACCATCTTTGAGGATTTGAAATAGCTCAACTGGAATTCCATCACCTCCACCAGCTTTGTTCATAGTGATGCTTCCTAAGGCCCACTTGACTTCACATTCCAGGATGTCTGGCTCTAGGTGAGTGGTCACACCATTGTGATTATCTGGGTCGTGAAGATCTTTTTTGTATATATAGGTTATACACATACTAAAGTGGGTACAATTTTGGCTACCACCTTTAGCTACCACATCTCATTCCCCTATCCACCTGTCCCCAGCCCTAAGACATCATTAGTCTACTTTCTGTCTCTATAGATTTCCTATTCTGGACATTTTCTATAACAGAATCATACAACATTTGTCCTTTTGTGCTGGTTTCACTTAGCATAATGTTTTCAAGTTTCATCCATATTGTAGCACACGTCAGTACTTCTTTTTATGGCTAAATGATATTACACTGTATGAAAATACCACATTTTGTTTATCCACTCATATAGTAATGAACGTTTGGGTTGTTTAATAATGCTGCTATGAACAAGTTTTTTTATGGACTTTTTTTATGGACGTTTGTTTTCGTTTCTCTTGGGTTTATTCCTAGGGGTGGAGTTTCTGGGTTGTATGATAACTGTATGTTCAGTCATTTGAGAAACTGCTAGATTGTTTTCCAAAGTGGCTGCACCATTTACATTACCAACAGCAGTGGGATCCAATTTCTCCAAATCCTCACCAACACTTGCATGGATCTGACGTTTTCTTTTCCAAAAATTTTAGTGAGTGTGAAATGATATCTCATTGTTTTTGCATTTTGCATTGCTTTTGATTTGCATTTCTCTAATAACTAACGATGTTGAACATCTTTTCTTTCATTTAAAAAATATTTATTTATTTAATTTTGGCTGTGTTGGGTCTTTGTGGCTGCACACACTTGTCCCTAGTTCCAGCGAGCGGGGGCTACTCTCTCGCCTCAGCTAGTGGGGGCCAGTCGTGGCGCTCAGGCTTCTCACTGCAGTGGCTTTTCTTGTTGTGAGGCACAGGCTCTAGGGCTCGGGGCTTCAGTAGATGTGGCTCCTGGACTCTAGAGCACAGGCTCAGTAGTTGTGGGGCGCAGGCTTAGTTGCACCACAGCATGTGAGGTCTTCCTGGATCAGGAATGGAACTCACGTCTCCTACATTGCAAGGTGGATTCTCAATCACTGGACCACCAGGGAAGCCCCTGTAGTAAGTTTTTAAATTGAGAGCTGTGAGTTCTACTTTGTCTCTCTCTCTCTTTTTTTTTTTTTTTTTCAGAACTGTTTCAACTGTTCTGCCTCCTTTGAAGTTCCATATGAATTTTATCATCAGCCAAATACAAAGTAGTAAGCTGACATTCTGAGGGGGAACCTTAGAGTTAGTGTGGGGAGTGTTGCCATCTTAACAGTGTTAAGTCTTCTGATCTATGAACATGGGATATTTTCCCACTTATTTGGATCTTCTTAATTTTTTCCAACAATGTTTTGTAGTGTTCAGAGTACATTTTGCATTTCTTTTGTTAGATTTATTTTATAAATTTTAAAATAATTTTTGATGCAATTATTGCTAACAATTGTTCTCTTAATGAAGTTTGTTAACTTCTTTTTTTTTTTTTAATTTTTTATTAGTTGGAGGCTAATTACTTCACAACATTTCAGTGGGTTTTGTCATACATTGATATGAATCAGCCATAGATTTACATGTATTCCCCATCCCGATCCCCCCTCCCATCTCCCTCTCCACCCGATTCCTCTGGGTCTTCCCAGTGCACCAGGCCCGAGCACTTGTCTCATGCATCCCACCTGGGCTGGTGATCTGTTTCACCATAGATAGTATACATGCTGTTCTTTTGAAATATCCCACCCTCACATTCTCCCACATAGTTCAATAGTCTGTTCTGTATTTCTGTGTCTCTTTTTCTGTTTTGCATATAGGGTTATCGTTACCATCTTTCTAAATTCCATATATATGCGTTAGTATGCTGTAATGTTCTTTATCTTTCTGGCTTACTTCACTCTCTATAAGGGGCTCCAGTTTCATCCATCTCATTAGGACTGGTTCAAATGAATTCTTTTTGACGGCTGAGTAAAATTCCATGGTGTATATGTACCACAGCTTCCTTATCCATTCATCTGCTGATGGGCATCTAGGTTGCTTCCATGTCCTGGCTATTATAAACAGTGCTGCGATGAACATTGGCTTGCATGTGTCTCTTTCAGATCTGGTTTCCTCAGTGTGTATGCCCAGAAGTGGGATTGCTGGGTCATATGGCAGTTCTATTTCCAGTTTTTTAAGAAATCTCCACACTGTTCTCCATAACGGCTGTACTAGCTTCCATTCCCACCAACAGTGTAAGAGGGTTCCCTTTTCTCCACACCCTCTCCAGCATTTATTGCTTGTAGACTTTTGGATAGCAGCCATCCTGACTGGCGTGTAATGGTACCTCATTGTGGTTTTGATTTGCATTTCTCTAATAATGAGTGATGTTGAGCATCTTTTCATGTGTTTGTTAGCCATCTGTATGTCTTCTTTGGAGAAATGTCTGTTTAGTTCTTTGGCCCATTTTTGAATTGGATCATTTATTTTTCTGGAATTGAGCTTCAAGAGTTGCTTGTATATTTTTGAGATTAATCCTTTGTCTGTTTCTTCATTTGCTATTATTTTCTCCCAATCTGAGGGCTGTCTTTTCACCTTACTTATAGTTTCCTTTGTAGTGCAAAAGCTTTTAAGTTTCATTAGGTCCCATTTGTTTGAAGTTTGTTAACTTCATTTTTGGATTTTTAATTGTCTGTATATAGAAATACACTTAATTTTTCTATGTTCATCATGTATCCAGCAACCTTGCTTAAATTATGTCATTAGTTCTATTACATTTTTTTAGTGGATTCCTTAGGATTTTCTATATAAAAGATCATGTCATCTGCAAATAGAGATAATTTTACTTCTTTTCCAATTCAGATGCCTTGTATTTTTTTCTTGCCTAGTTGCCCTGGTTAGAACCTCTAGTATAATGTTGAATTAAAGTGACAGGAGTGGGCATCCTTGTCTCGTTCCTGATCTAAGGGAAAAAGCATCTGGTATTTTTACCATTAAGTATGATGTTGGCTGTGAGTTTTTCACAGATATCCTCTGTCAGACTGAAGAAGTTTCCTTCTGTTCTTAGTTTTGAGTGTTCTTATCATGGAAGGATGTTGGATTTTGTCAAGTGCTTTTTCATCATCTGTTGAGATTAGCATGTGATTTTTGCTTTTTATTTTACCTTATGATGTACTACATTAATTGTTTTCAGATGGTAAACTATCCTTGCACTCCTGAGATAAATCCCAGTTGGTATGATGTATAAATCTTTTTATTATGTTACTGGATTTGCTATGCTGGGTTTTTGTTTGTTTGTTTGTTTGTTTGTTTTTTGAGGGCTTGTTTATTTTTCTTTTTATCCTTGTCCATTAGGGACATTGGTCTGTAGCTTTTTTCTCTTGTGGAGACTTTGTCTGGTTTTGCTATCAAGGTAGTACTAGCCTCATAGAATCAGTTGGGAAGTGTTCCCTCCTCTGTTTTTTGGAAGACTTTGTGAAGAATTGTTATTAATTCTTTAGATGTTTATAGAACTCAGCAGTGAGACCATCTGGGCCTGGTGGGGACTTTTCTTTGTGAGTAATTTCTTGGTTACTAATTCAGTCTCTTGCCTTATTAGAGGTATTTCAAACATCCTTCTTCTTGAGTCAGTTTCAGCAGTTTGTGTCTTTCAAGTTGGCTTAGATTCTTACAAGCGTGTTTTCAAGGCTTCTCTGTGCTCTTTTAGTCCTTGTTGACATCTATTGCATCTTCCTATGAGCAAGTATTTTCTATGTGTGTGCATTTGCTCACGGAATCTTTTAAGAGGTTGATGAACTAGGTAGGATTATCATCATCTCCATTTTACATCCTGGAAGACTGAGGCAGAGAGAAGGTAGATAATGGGTCACACAACTAGGAAACAGCAGAGCTAGGGTTTGAGCCCAAGCAGCCCAGCTACGGAGCCCTCTCTGCTCTCCCAGGGCCTTGCTCTGTGCTAGGAGCTGGGAGTACCAAGATGAGTCAAAGCTGGTCACAGCCTGAGTCACTCCCCCAGAGACCCCAGACCTAGGAGAGGGAGGTGCCTTGGGCATAAAGTGAACAAACGGCTGGGAGGTGAGGATGGGCCCCAGGAGAAAGGGACCCAGGTGAAGCGGGCCTTGAAGGAGGGTCCAGTGCAGGGGGTGTGTGGGGGTGAGTCAGGGAGTGTGCTCCCTCCCCAGGGCTTTTGTCTTCTCCCTCTCCGCTCTCCCAGGTGCTCAGAGAGAGGACAGGGCATCACAGCCCGTGCATGCTGGTGCCCCGCCTGGCAGGAGCTTGGAGCCCTAGGCTCGGGCCCAGGAGGTCTGTTTGAATCACCCAGGCATCCACAGTTTGTTCTTCTGGAGAGGAAGTGGCATGGCCATTTGTAAGACAATTGAGAGACAGAAATCAGGAGCAACCAGACATAACTCAACATAATTATTTCTGCATAATGACTTCTGCTCCTTGATTCCGTCTCCAGTGATGACTGTCATCTGTATCTGTCACAGGAAAGCTGGTGGCCGGGGAGCCCCTGTGGCTTAGCTGATAGAGCCAGGAGGAAATTTGCAATTTGAGTTAATGGAGTGTTCCCAAGCAGACTGGGAGCCAGAGGCCTCTGGGAGGATGGCTCCTCCTGCTGGGAAACCTGGGATCAGAGCTGGCCTAGCCTCCCCAAGGGATCCAGCCCGTCCACCATGTCACAGCTGGGGACACTGAGGATGGTGGGGGTCACAGGGCTCACCCCAGTCACAGGGTCGTGCGGCACAGAGGAGCACCTCTGCTGTCCCCACCCCGCAGAGCTCTTCCCAGGAGAGCTGGGGCATGTCTGGTGAGAAAGGATGGTGTCCACCGGGACTAGGAAAGCTGTCACTGTCCCTGAGCTGATCCTTGAGCTTGATGTTCATGCAGGGCTGTCCCCCAGAGGGTAGAAATGGTGGGGCCTTTGTGCAGACTGACCTGCAGCCAGGGGAGGCCCCCCTGTGACATTAATTGTGCAGAGTGGCTGGCGGGCGCCACCCCCCCCCCCACCACCCCCTGCAGGAGGACCACAGACCCGGGGCACATATGATCCAACTCTGGAAAAGCAAAAGCCCCCTAACCGGAGGGACCCATGGCATTCCCACACCTCCTATAAGCTCCTGTGATTGACAAGGACATCTGGAAAGAGCAGAGCTAGGTTTTGGGGTGTGCATTTTGGACACCCCACTTGGCCATGTGTGACCTTGACATGCATCCCCAAATCTGTTTTGCTTCTCTGTAAACTGGGGGGTTAGAATGAACCCTCCCTGCCAGGGCCAATGGGAGGTCAAGATGATAAAACGACCATCAGACACATTGCTTCTAGCACATTCTGCTGCTGATTCCAACTTACTGGTTTTCACCAGGGAGGGCCCTTGACCCTGTCCAGGCTTTAATTTCTCTGAATGTCCAAGCAGGGCTCCAGAGTCATGAGATGGCTTAACTGAGATCATTGACGTGAACTTGCCTTTAGAAAAATAGGGGACGAAGCGAGCAGAGAGGGATTTTAGGGCAGGGAAGCTGCCTCATATGATATTAATATTATAACGTCGATGGTGAAGGACAAGGGAGCCTAGCATGCTGCTGTCCACGGCATCGCAAAGAGTCGGATACGACTGAGCAACCGAACAACAGGACATTATACATTTGTTCAAACCCACAGAATGTACACCACCAGGAACGAGCTCCTGTGAGCTGTGGCTTGGGGGCAGTGACAGGTATCCGTGTAGGTCCACCAGTTGTAACAAAGGTACCCCAGTCTGCAGAGGGAGGATGGTGAATGTGAGGAGGGTTGTGTCTGGGGACAAGGAGTAAGTGGGAACACTGTACTTTCTGCTCTGCTTTGCTGCGAACAAAAAAACTGCTCTAAAAAATAAAGTCTATTAAGAGTGTTACATGTAGGTATATACTGGTGTATATGTGTATATATAAAGTACGTCAGTGACCTCCAGTAAGCATTTCTGGTGGGGAGGTGCTTTGCGTTTGCACTCCAGGCCTTGAATCCTAGCAGTGAGTGTCAGCGATGCAACGGGCATATGAAGCCCTGTGTTGCTGAAGCAGGGTAGAATTCCGGCTGAGCACAAGTGCACTGTGCTTGCAGTCATGTCCATGGGATGCATTCGGGGGCACTCATTTCTCAAACATGGATTATTTATTGAGCGCCTGCTGCATGCAAGCTCTGAGCCAGGCACCGGCTACCCAGAAATGAAGGCACAGACTCTCTGCCCTTGTGGAGCTCACAGTCAGCTCAGGGGAGATGCAGCCCTCATTCTGCAGGGGTGAGGGGTGCCCTGCCAGCACCCAAGGAAGAAGAGGACCTTGTATTACAAGAGGATCATGGGGAAATGTGTGTAGATTGTACGGAAGCGACTGGCGAGGAAGTCCGTGGGCTCTGGGTCCGGGTGGCCCTGCTGCACATGACCGGTCTGTCCTCTCTTCCAGGGCATGGTCTAGCAGCCTGGGCCAGGACGTGGAAGTAGCCTCCGAGGTTCTGACCCCTGCTTTCTCTCCACTTCTGCTCAGCCTTGGGTAAGTGCTCCAGTGCGGGGGGTGGCTGGTGAGATGGGGTGAGGACAGGGCGCTGAGGGGCCTCTACCTCTCTGTGGGGTCCTGTCCTCCATGTGCCGGCGTGTGGGGACTTGACCCAGCTCAGTGGAAAGAATGGGGAAGGCTTTAGGGGGGCAGTCTGCCCAGCACCTCCATGAGGGCGCAATCTCACCCCCACATCCCGTGGGTGGGGCCTTCCTGCCTCTCTTGTTTGGACACCAGGGTGTGGACTTCCTGAGGGAGGGGTGTTTCTCCTGCTGCCCTGTCTTTCCTTCTTTCACCTTCCCTGCTCACCCAGTGAAAGCACTCGCCGTTGTGGGCCAAGAGACCCAGGGTGAGGGTCTGGGGACAGACTTCAGAGTGGGCCTCTGGGCTTTTCTCCCCAAAGAAAACAGACACAACTCCATGTGGAAGCAGACACGGCTGCTTTCGTTGGTCCGATCTTTCACCAGCCCTGTTAGAGCTGGGAAATGGGGAGGGGGCAGGAGCTGGCTTTGGCTACCTGGACGTCACCTGTGTACAGAGGCCCAGTTGGAGGCTGGTGGGTGGGCACAGGGGCACAGGGGGTGGTGTCTGGCCAGGTTGGGTCCTCCTAAGGCTAGTGGCTGGGTGTCAGGAGCTGGAGGTGGAGGGGTCCAAAGAAGGCAGAGGAGGTGGTCCCTGGTGTCTCCTTCCATCCCGAGGCCCCCTGGGTATTTCACTTCTCACCCAGCAAAGACTCAGTAACCCTTACCTCCCACCCCTGAGAGATCAGAAACTCTGGGAGGCAGGTGGCACCTCTGACAATGAATGTCCTTGGTCAGGATGTCCTGGACCAAGTGATGGGAAGTGGGAGGACCCCTTCTCTCTGCTCCTGTCCCTTTGGTGAGGGACAGGAGGGCCTGTCATCCCAATCCTCCATCTCTATCCACCTGCTGCAGGTACCTGAGTGCTAAGGCTGCGGATCCCAGCCTCCTGCCAGCAATCACTCATTCATCCCCTCAACAAAATATGTACTGATCACTCACATTAGCGCCTCCAGGCTCTGGGCTTCCAGTGGAGAACTGACTTGAATAAAACCTGGCCCCAGGGACTCCGTATTCTAGTTTAGGGGAGAGAGAGAATTCAGTAAAATACAGAGAAAAAAATAAAATAGGAAAGGGGATAAAAATGTGTGTTGGGGTGACAGTTTTTTTTTGGGGGGGGTGACAGTTTTGAACAGAGGAGTTAGAGAAGGCCTCACTGAGAAGTGCCCTGAGCCTAGATCAGTGGAGTTGAGGGAGCCGTTTGGTATCAGAGGAAGAGCCAGTGCAAAGGGCCTGTGGCAGTAGCACGTCTGAGGGTTTGGGGGCAGCAAAGAGATCCATGTCACCAGAGGGGGTGCACAAGAAAGGGGAGAAGGGATGGGCCAGACACCTGGTGGGGGTGTAGTTCATGCATGAGTGGGACACTCACAACAGGAGCCCAACAAGGAGAAGCATCTCAGTGCAGTCGAGACCACCCCGCACGGGGAGCCCGTCACTCACTTCACAGGTAATTGTTGCTCACAGAGACTTAAGCACTGCTCTAAAGATGCTGGATGAACAGGGACATGGAGACAGGGCTTCTGCAGGACAAGAGGCCAGGAGAGCAAGGCCGCAGGCTGACCTCTCCTCTGGATGCCGTCCACCTGGCTGTCCTGACGTGGCCTCAGAGTGGAAACTGCGGTGGCTTCGAGGCAGGGCACCCGGAAAGGGAAATCCTTCCTAGGTTGTACGTTGAGGGTTATTTTTAGAGTGACCAGCGATGACTTTGCAATATCACTTCCTGTGGGCGTCCCCTCCAACCCTCAACCACAGGGACGGGTCCTGCATGACAGGCCTTGTGGGCAGATGCGTGCTCACATGTGCATACACACACATGCACACGCTGTGGTGCACACAGGTTGGCATTCTCATCCACTGCACAGTCAGTGGAGGGATGGGCACCGTGTCCTGGCCCGCCTGCAGGATGGTGACCCCCGGGTCAGGGACTCGCTGTCTTCAACATCCCTGAGCTTCTGCTCCAGGTAGGCTCTGCACGAGATGCTGCGTGCATGCCGAGAGAGGGAGGCCCGGCCCCAGGCTCACACTTGCTCAGGAAGGAGGAAGGCAGGGGTCAAAGGAAGGGCACCTGCTGGTCCGTCTTTGCTCAACCCCCAAGGGGTGGGACAGAGAGAGAGAGGTTCCGTAATGCACAAACGAAGGATGAAGTGATGTCCCCAAGGTCTCGCTGCCTGCTGGCCCCTGGCCAGGCGCCTGAGCCAGGTCTGAGCCCACCTGGACTCTCCCCCTGGGTCATCCACCTCTCGCATCGGGCCCTCACTTATCCTCCTCCCTTCACATCCAGCCCAGGCCCAGGCCCAGGCCCAGGCCCATGGCCATGATTTCTGGGACAGCCTGCATTTCACATTTCCTGTCCTGTGGACCCCTCAAATTTCCTTGGATTGGTCAGACCCCGGGGCACGTTGGTCCCTTAGCAACACCCACGTCACAGGGTGGCTATTCCTAGGACCTCAGAGGGTCTCCAGGAAACTGGCTCCTTCATGGATGTCACAGAATATCGGGGTCAGAGGGGCTCTGATGTGCAATGTGGAGACCTTAAGGGGCCAGGAAGATGGGCTCTTGGGCACGCTGAACAGCACACCGAGGCTGCAGATGCCCCGAACTGCTAGGCCTGCAGAGGATCTGGGGCTGCCTGCCAGGGGCACCCTTGCCCTCGTCACCTGCTTTTTCACCCTCTTTCCTTGCTTCCTCTCACCAGCTACACCTCTGCCCTGTGCTTTAGATGTTGAGCTAATCGGCTGTGGGATTATTGCTAGCCACGCCCTGAGAAACTGAAACTCAGTTCTAGGTCTTTGGGGAAAAGAGTCGGGGAAGGACCGGAGCTACAAGCCTGGAATGCCACCTTCCTTCCCTCCCCTTTCTGTCCCCACCTCCTCCAGCACCATGCTTGGCTCAGAGTACGGACTAACTCAGGGTAAGGAAGGAAAGAGGGATTCATACCTTCCTTCCTTCCCAGCTAGAGTGGAAGCACTTTGGGGGCACCTTGTACATTTCTGTATCCCCAACACCTCACCAACACTTCACCAGGGGTTTCCCAGGTGGTGCTAAGTGGTAAAGAACCCACTTGCCAATGCAGGGGACATAGGAGATGGGAGTTCAGTTCTTGGGTCGGGAAGATCCCCTGGAGGAGGGCATAGCAACCCACTCCAGTATTCTTGCCTGGACAATCCCAGGGATAGAGGAGCCTGCTGTCCATAGGGTCAAACAGAGTCAGACACAACTCACTACCTATCACGCACGCACCTCTTAACCATGATCCCTACTCAGTAGGTGCTCTGTTAATGTGTGTTGACCGACACCTTCTGTGCGAGTTTGTACTTTGGTGCCAGCTCTCCCTGCAGAAACTTTGGCTTCTGGTGCTGTGATTTAAGGAATAAAAATGGGAAAGGGCAGTGTTTAGGAGCTATCTTTACTCAGATTGTCATACTTGATGACAACTCAAGACTGTAGCCCTGGGGCCACCAGGAGGCAGCTGGCATGTCACCACTGGTGTACCCAGCATCTTGGCCAGGCTGATGCCACTTTTTGGGAGAATGACTTACTGTTTTTTATTTCTCTCCAAAGACATTAAACATGAATCAAATGACAGATGAGATGATTCACTGGAAGTTTTCTTCCAAGTTTCAAAACACACACACATACAAAACGGGATTGGTGTGCTGAACTGTATGTAAGTGAAGCCAGATGGCATTAGGCTGGAGCCCTGCCTCCAGGGGCTCTGCTGTGGGTAGCACCTCGCAGAGGGGGACCTCGCCCTGAGGTCGAAGCCCTGTATCAACCATTGCAAAACCCCAGAAGGCCAGGGGTGTCTCAAAAACTCCTCAAGTCTAATGTTCATCATGACATTGCTTCCGTTTCTACCCAAGATATCTTAGGATGTGACCAATCCTCATTCATCTGGGGCACAGGAATTCACAGTTTGGAAAGGGTTCATTTGGGGCCCATGGATTGAGAATTGAGTCGTGGCTCAGGTGGGAACCCGGCAGAAATGAGCCTTCTCCCACCTGCAGGGAGAAAAGTGAATGCATCTGTCAACCAGGATCCTGGGGAGAGGGATACACACTGTCACCGGGTGGGTGAACTTCTCTGGTGCTGTCCAGGCTCCCACTGGCAGTAGATTCCAAGCCGTTTTTGAGGGTAGAACGTGCCTCGGGGGCCACGTTGTCCAAACTCATATTTTTCAGATGAGGAAAGTAAAGCTGTGAGGCATGTGACTTACCCAAGACTGCCCAGGCATCCCAACCCCACCCTTGTGGGGGAAGGACAGCAGTGCTAGTGACAACTGATTCCTGTCTGCTCACTGAGAACACCCTTCATCTCCCTCAGGGTTCTCCCACATTCCCACCTTTACCATTTGCCTGAGAAAGAATGCAGAGGCAGTTTTTCAAGTATTTTTTGACTCAGACTTTACCAATTTGAAGGACTTCCCTAGTGGCTCAGACAGTAAAGTGTCTGTCTACAATGCTGGATACCTGGGTTCAATTCCTGGGTCGGGAAGATCCCCTGGAGAAAGAAATGGCAACCCACTCCAGTACTCTTGCTTGGAAAATCCCATGGATGGAGGACCCTGGTGGGCTACAGTCCACGGAGTCAGACATGGCTGAGCAACTTCACTTTTTCTTTCACTTTACCAATTTGAACTGCCCTTCAGGTCATTAGTCCGAATTCCGACTTCTCAGCGTTGACGGTATCTTTTCTTCTTTCCCCAGCTGCCTGTCCTCCCCGCACCCTACATTTGTTAATCTATCCATTTGCTCCTCACTGTCCTCCACCTCTCTGTATTGCTTTATGATGTTCTGTACTGCCCAGTACCGATGTGTTGTTAGGCCGCTGGTCACCCAGGCAGGTGCCTGGGGAGGTAACAGGCCCAGCTGTGGAGCAGGGATGGGACGCTTGCTGGTGGTCTCCCCAGAAGCTCGGGCCAAGAGTTGCTGAAGTCACAATGCCGCCCAGGCTCCCTGCACCACCACCCCCAGATAAGGCCCTGCCCACCTCCCTGGTCGTGTGCCTCCAGCCACACCACACAGTTTTGCACACTCACGTCTCCCTGCACACCGACGCCCTCTGGGATGTCGCCCCAGCCCTTCTCTACCGCCTGGACCCACCAACAGCAGAGCTCGGCTCCCGTGTGGCTCACGAGTCACACCTTCGGGTCCTGGTGCATAAAGTGTGTGCCAGCCCAGGAAGCGTGTGAATTGGCTGTGGCGTGAATGAAAGAATGGAAAGTGTGGCCCACACTGGGTTCTCCAAGGTAACTGAATTCCCAGGGGGAAATCCTGGTCATTGCATACACTGTTGTGTTGGGAAGGCCTTCTCCCCCGAGAGTACCCCACCCCGCACCAGACCTGGCTTCTCTCCCACTGGGAGCCAGACAACAGACTGAGGCTTCCAGGCAGCGAGTGGTGGGGACCGCAGCAGTGTGGAGGAAAGGGGCATGCAGAGTGTGTGTGTGTGTGTCTGTGCATGGTGTATATGTGTGTGTGTGCTGTATGTGTATGCTGTGGGGGGGGTTGTGTGTGAAATGTGTGTGGTGAGGGCAGAACAGTGTGTGTGTGTGTCTGTGTGGTGTATGTGTATGGTGTGTGTGGGGGTATTGTGTGGGGGATGTCTGCGTGACATGTGTGTGGTATGTGCAGTATGGTGTGTGTGTGTGTGTGTATGGTGTGGGGTAGTATTGTGTGGGAGGTGTCTGCGTAATATGTGTGTGGTGTGTGTGTGTGGTGTATGCAGTATGGTGTGTGTGTATGTGTATGGTATGGGGGGGTGTTGTGTGAGGGGGTGTGTGTGTAGTGTGTGCAGTATGGTGTGTGTGTGTGTATGGTGTGCGGTGGTATTGTGTGGGGTATGTGTGTGTGACATGTGTGCTGTGTCCAGTAGGATATGTGTGTGTGTGGTATATGTGTATGGTGTCAGGTGGTATTATGTGGGGCGTGTATGTGACGTGTGTGGTGTTTGCAGTAGGGTGTGTGTATGTGGTGGTGTGTATGGGGTGTGTGTGACGTGTGTGGTGTGTGCAGTAGGGTGTGTATGTGTGTGTGGTGTATGTGTATGGTGTAGGGTGGTATTGTGTGTGGGGGTGTGTGTGGTGTGTGCAGTAGGGTGTGTGTGTGTGTGTATGGTGTAGGGTGGTATTGTGTGTGGGGGGTGTGTGTGACATGTGTGGTGTGTGCAGTAGGGGTGTGTGTGTGTGTGTGTGTGGTGTAGGGTGGTATTGTGTGTGGGGGTGTGTGTGTGGTGTGTGCAGTAGGGTGTGTGTGTGTGTGGTGTATGTGTATGGTGTAGGGTGGTATTGTGTGTGGGGGTGTGTGTGGTGTGTGCAGTAGGGTGTGTGTGTGTGTGTATGATGTAGGGTGGTATTGTGTGTGTGGGGTGTGTGTGTGGTGTGTGCAGTAGGGTGTGTGTGTGTGTGGTGTATGTGTATGGTGTAGGGTGGTATTGTGTGTGGGTGTGTGTGTGTGTGGTGTATGTGTATGATGTAGGGTGGTATTGTGTGTGGTGTATGTGTATGATGTAGGGTGGTATTGTGTGTGGGGGGTGTGTGTGCACAGGTGTGTCCCAGGCCCACCCTGCCCACACAGATCTGAGCGGCCAGCCCCCGGGAACGCTGGGGTTGCTCCGGGCTGGTCTTCAGTCCCTGGGAAGCTCCCTGACCTTCAGGAGCCTGTCCTGAGCGTCCACAGGATCCTCAAGCCCGTTGAAGTGGACCTGAACCGGCTAGAAGCCACAGGAGACACCTTGCAGTTGGACAGGCCCCTCTCTCCTGGGGATGGGCCTTCGTGGTGTCCACTGTCATGCTGAGGGCTTCCCAGGTGGCGCTGGCGGTAGAGAACCCGCCTGCTAATGCAGGAGACAGGAGAGATGTGCGTTTGATCCCTGGGTCGGGAAGATCCCCTGGGGGAGGGCGTGGCCACCCACTCCAGTATTCTGGCCTGGAGAATCGCTTGGACCGAGGAGCCTGGGGGGCTACAGTCCCTGGGGTCGCAAAGAGTCAGACCCGACTGAGTGACTTAGTGCGAGCTCACTGTTGTGCTGATCCCGGGGGGCTTCGACTGGAGCCCAGTTTGCCCCGGCAGTGTGAGCCAGGGGTCCGCACTGTTGCAGGGCTGGGTTCTCCTGTCCTCTTCCCTCATTTTCTTCTTGAAGAACAGGGGTTGGAATTTCACTGGCCCCGCCCCCCTGCTAGATGTATTGAGCCCCCAGGATCCCAGGCCCTCTGCCCACCCTGGTGTGTGCCGAGCGTGCAATGGAGAAGGTCTGCTGGAAAGTGTGGACCCGCCCCTGAGCCTGGCTCAGTCTGATACTGTGATTTAAGCTCATCAAGCACTTTGCCCATTTCTTTTATCATAAAAGTTGTGATAGAACTTCCGTATATTTGTCTGGTGCTTCACATTTGTCAAAGCCCTTTCACAGCCTTCATTTCCCTTGATCCTCACCACCACGCTGTGAAATCAACAGGCTGAGACCGTCCTTCCCATTTACAGCCAAGGAAACTGAGGTCCAGGGAAGCTAAGAGACAGCCAAGACCAGAAGGCTAGAGAGGGGGCCCTGGGAGGAGACTCAGGCTGGCCATTTACGGCCCAGTGGAGGAGGTCCCTTCTATACACAGTCCCCATCCCGACTCAGCTCCCCGAAACTAGCCTTGGTCCCATTTAACAGAGGAGCAAACAGAGACTTCGTCTGGAGCCTTGAGACAGGGGACTGCCTGATTCCAGGACCCAGCCCAGCGTGTTCCCTGAGAGCTGCCAGTCATCAAGGCTGCAGGGTGTGGGCCAGCTGGCCAGGACTCTCACTTCCTCTCCTGCGGGGAGGATGTTGCCTTGCGGGAGGACTGCAGCTCACGTCCGGCTTGGAGCACTGGAGTGGAATTGCAGACTCACTCTGCCGCCTGCCTGCAGGTCTTTCCCACGCAGGCTTGGTTTACATGAGTCACTGCACAGCCGGCCAGGCCCAGGCAGCCGGGAGGAATTTACTCCACAATGTGAGGGTGCTGGTGGCCCAAACCTCCATGCGTAATAAGCCAACTGGGATGAGGGCCCCCCCACCCCCGGCTGTGAACTCTGCCCCCCAGGGCTGACCGAAGAAGGAGCAGATCTCTCAAGGAGCTGGTGTGGGGGCTTCTGAAGTCTCAGACCAGCTCCTGCCTCCAGCCAGCGGTGTCCAGTCTGCTGTGGCCTCTTAGGTTTCCTTCAAAAGAGTGTTAACTTGCGGCCGGCTCTGGGTCCCCGAGAAGGAGATGCCCTGTGATTCATGCGTTTGTTTGTTTCAACCTCAGAGCTTTTGTTGTTGGATCAAACAAGGGTAGAGCCCTGAGTCCCAGGCTAGATTCATTCTGAGCATTTTCAGGGGGTGTGGGCATTTGCTGGGGAGGGTTGGGGGGCCTTACCAGCACCCCCTTCCTGTTGCTCCCTGTGACCCCCTCCTCTGCCGTCTGCACGGCGTTCCTGGCACTCTGCAGTCAGGCTCACCACTCCCGTCCGGGGCTCAGTGGTGTGGGGTGGGTTCCCTCCCGGGCCCCTCGCCCTGGCAAACCCCCTTCCCTTTGCCCGCCCACCTGGAGCACTCCTGGTCCCTTGTAAGCAAGCCTCACTCGACACCTTATCCTTGTCGTGGGTGTGCTGGAGGGCGTAGGGGCACCCGGGAAGGGTCCCTGCATCTCATTCATCTGGGTGTTTCCACGCCCGGCACAGAAGGGGCCTCAGGAACATTTGTGGGCCAAAGGGAACAGATTTCCTCCCCACATCAGCCTGGAGTTCGGGGATGTGCCCCCCCCACTAGCTTCACAGTTGCCTTCAAACGAGGCTTCAGCTGGAGCAGAGGAAGCCCTGGGCTCTGGGGACTCCACACGTTGACCCCCACCAGGCTCGCTCAGGCCTGCCCCTCACCAGGCTGCTGGCTGTCTCCTGGCCCGGACTCCGGCTCCCTCTGCAGACATCTGGACCTCACCTCTGGCCGGACAAGTGCGGACAGACAACAACGGCCTTAAGGAAAATCACAGCGTCTTGGTTTTGGCCCTGCCTCGAGCCCTCTTCCTGTGCGTCAGCGAGTCTGTGGAGGGAGGCTCACCCTCTGGGCCATTTCCTCTTCCTCTCCCTGTCCTGTTCTTCCCCCAGAGGCTCATTTATGTCTGATCCACCAACCTGCCTTCCTTCCCTGGGGAAGCAGCTCAAAGCACTTGTCCCCTGAAGATTCAAGTAGCTGTGACCTTGGCTCCAGGGAGAGGCCGTGCCAGGCAGAGGACTGCATAGCTGGGGTGTGTTCACGGGGGAGGGAGGAGATGGCACCAGCCTGGTGAGTGGACTTTGAGTCTGACACCTCCAGGCCCCCTCTTCTGCTGCAGCTGGTGCTGTGCTGGTAGATGGAACTTTCCAGAGCACCATGTCTGAATTCCAGAATGTCCCTTCTTAGAGCTTGAAGTCATCCATATCCCTGATGTTGTTGTGTCTGACTCTTTCTGACCCTATGGTCTGTAGCCCGCCAGGCTCCTCTGTCCACAGGATTCTCCAGGCAAGAATACTGCAGTGGTTGCCATGCCCTCCTCCAGAGGATCTTCCCAACGGGAAGGGATTGAACCGAGTCTCTTAAGTCTCCTGCATTGGCAGGCGGGTTCTTTACCACTAGCGCCCCCTGGGAAGCCCAGGTACAGAGTCCCAAACTGTTAGAGCAACAGGGTCCTAGAGGAAACCCATTCACTTATTCATCTATTCATTCATTTGGGCACTGTGCTAAGCCCTTGGTCACACAAGCATTATTTCAGATGTTTTTACTGAGCCCTGGTTGTGTGCCCTGTTCTGGGCACTGTGGAGATGTAGCAGTGAACAGAAGCAGGGGTCAACCATGTATCAATACGTACCAAGTAGTGGGAATGGCCTTGGAAAGGGGCCAGGGTGACGGCAGATGCTACTCGAGATGGTCTCCCTGGAGGAGGTTCCCCCAAGAAGACTTGAGCAAAGACGTGAACATTGAGGAGTGTGCCCTGCAGATACTGACAGGAAGGAAGGGCAGCCCGGGTAGCGGTGACCGTTGTTCAGGTGCTCAGTCATGTCTGACTCTTTGTGACCCCATGGACTTGGCTTCCCTGTCCTTGGGGAACTACAGAATCAAAGACCTTGGGGCTAGAACATGCTAGCGTGTTCTCCTACTGGCATAAGTGAGGTATACACTCCTTCCTCAAGGAACTCACAGTCTAATGAAGGAAAAACATAAGGAAATGATGTACTAAAAGTTGAGGTCACAAGAGAAATAGGTTTAAAAATGCTACTGGAATACAAAAGGAAGAACAACCGATAGCGGGGTTGGAAAATGCATCCATGAGTAGGTGGCATTTGAGTTGGGCTTTGGTGGATGAATAGGAGTTTGCTGGGCAGCTGAGGCGAGCAGCCACATGGATGAACGGGTGACTTCAGGGGCGCAAGGTGTTCAGGGAAGGCTACACAGCTCCTCTTCCTGTTGAGTGAGCAGTTCTTCAAGGGAAAGAACATCCTCTTGGGGAGTCTCCTTTCCTTTTCTCCACCTCTTCTTTCCCCCAGCCTCACAGAGGGCATGTCAACTTCAGGAAAGTGGAAGGGGAGAGTGGCTCAGATAGGGAGGAGATTTCTCTGCCTTGCTTGGCCAGCCTGCCTCTTTCCTTCCTTCTTTCCTCTCTCTTTTCCCCTCTTCCTTCCCTCCTTTCTTTTATATATTTTAAAAAATATTTATTATTCCTTTATCTGGCTGCGCTGGGTCCTAGTTGCAGCATACAGGATCTTCCATCTTTGTTGCAGCATGTAGGATTTAATTCCCTGACCGGGGATCAAACCTGGGCCCTCTGCACTGGGAGCGTGGAGTTTTAGCCATGGGACCACCAGGGAAGTCCCTCTTTTATATATTTTTTAAAGCTTTGGGAGGTCTTGGGATTTTAAGCCGCTGGGGTGGGTCCAGGAGTCAGGAGGACTCTCAGTTAGATTTCTCAACCAAGGTCACTGCCTGGAGCCCAACCAGCTGGTGAAGCTCTGATGCAATAGGCTTTCAGGAAGCCTCCGGAAACAGGCTCCCCAAGGCCTGTGGTCTGAATTTAGATTTAGGTACACCCGGGAACCGCCGGCTCCAGAAGTGTTACTGACCCCCTCGTCCCCCAGCTCTCACCAGGGCTTCGCGGTCTCCCTCAGAAGAGGAGGAGGAATGCCTTGTCTCTTCAGCCCCTCCTCCCGTCCTTACCCGTAGCCGGGACTAGACCTAGGTCTTCACTGCAGCTGATCTCTGGCAAAATTCTTGAAGCTGCTGAAAATAGAAACTCGTGGGACTCACCTGTAATTATGACATGCAAAACACCATTATCTTTCACTCATGGGCACCAAGGAGTGAAATAAACACAGACCACCTCTCCCAGCTGGGTTGCAGTTAACAGTGGGCCTGCAGTCGAGGTGCTAATGAACTTGGTGGCCCCCTAAACCTTGCCCCAAGGATGTACCCAGTGCTGAGCAGTTACTAGAAATAAAACACAAGCCACCTACACAAATAATTTTACCTTTTCTGGTAGTCACCTTTAAAAAGTTAAACAAATGAGATTAATGTTACCAGCATAATTAACTTAACCCACTGTATTGCAAGTGGTATCATTTATCATTTCACTTGTAATTAGGAGAGAAATTCTATTAATGAAATATTTTTTCCCATATTAAGTTGTCAAAATCCAGTGTAAATTTTACTCCTAGAGCACATACATGAATTCAGACCGGGCACATTTTAAGTGCTCAATAACCCCATGTGACTCATGGTTCCTGTATTGGGCAAATCACAGCTTACAGGTGGAAAAACTGAAGCGCCGGCCAGGTGAAGGGGGCGTGGCAGGGGCGGGGTCAGGAAGCTGGGAGCCGGGTCTCTTGGGGAACCTGCCCGACTGCACCCTCTAGCGTCCACCCAATCTCGCTGCAGCCAGAGCCGCCCATGCACCGGGTCCTGGCAGCTGACACAGGCCTTGGAACAGGACTGGCCCCTCCTCAGAGCAGCTGCGCTAGAAGCTAAGGCAGCAGGAGGCTTGCTTCCCACCTGCTTGCTTGGAGGAAAGGACGCAAATGCCGTCAGCCACTTTTCTCCCTAGGACAGGGGCTCAGCCTAGGAGGAGTGTTTGTTCACGAGTCACCTGGAGAGAGACCCAGGGCTGGTGCTGCAAGAGAAACAACACAGACTGCCTATTTTCTTCTGCCCCCTTCCACCCCACTGTGTCCTGTTCTGCCCCAGACAGAACAAGCCAGTCTCATCTGGGCCCTCCTGTCCCTTGAAGTGCAAATTCACGGGCCTCGCTCCTCCAGCCTCCTCCCCAGCTTTGGCCTTTTATCAGGAGTTGGTTCCTCCCACCTCTCCCATCATCTCCCCTCCAAGTGTTTCTGAGTCTGCTTGGCCTAGCAAGCTTTGGAGATCTGGGTTGATGAAAGCGTTTTGGAGCAATGGGATGAAATGTCTACCCACGCCGCAGCCGGCATTGAGCTGTGATTAATGGGACATTCGAGCTCTCAAGTTCCAGGAGACTCGCTGGTGGGCAGATAGAGCTACGCCATTAAAAAAAAAAGGCTTTAATTCACAGGCAGTACCAACTTTGGGTTAACTATTTTCATAGGGCTCCCCAGCTACGTGTTTACTTTTTTTTTTTTCCATTCCGATTTAGCACATTAAGAACAATAACAGAGTAACTGAGAACCAGAGAGATGGCTCTTAGGGCTGCACTAACTCCCTCCCCCACTTTTCCATTACTGTGAATAAAATGTCATCTTCGAGGCTCTCAGAAGGCTGTTGCTTGTCTAATCTGAGCCCTACTTGGTCATGACGCTCTTGAAGCCCAGTAAGAGCTTGAATCAATTGCCCTCCCCCGGCACGTCTGTTCTGCACCCCATCTTTCACTGGAGATGAAAGATAAGATTTTCTGGTAAATGAAGCCTGGGGTGTTTGCCTGACCATAGGGCCAGGGGGCCATTTCTGCTGGGAAGTGGGAGTGTTGGCTTTGTCATTACAGAAAGCCTTGCTTTTTGTCAGCCATCTTTCCCAGCCAGGCGATCGTCAATAAATTCGTTGGCTTAATTAGTAACGGAGGGTCACTGGGGTACAGCGTTCCACTCTCTCTGTTCCCTTGAGGGCGCCTGCTTCAAGCCAAGAGCCTCCAGGAGAGAGAACTGGAATGAGGTTCTTCTTAAATATTTCATACGAGCCTTTGGACAGCACACACAGGCCCATGCAGGGGGTGACTGAGAGTGCTGTGTGTGTGTCTTAGTTGCTTCGTTGTGTCTGACGCTTTGGGACCCCATAGATTGTAGCCCACCAGGCTCCTCTGTCCGTGGAATTCTCCAGGCCAAGAGTACTGGAGTGGGTAGCCATTCCCTTCTCCAGGGGATCTTCCTGATCCAGGGACTGAACCTGGGTCTCCTGCATTGCAGGCAGATTCTTTATCATTTGAGCCACCATTAAAGCTGACTGGGAGGGCTGGTGGAGCTTTATTTGACATTCATGGGCCCCTTCATGGCTTCACAGTGAGAGTCCCAGGGGGAAGGCTGTCTTGCAGAGGAGGTGGTCACCAGCTAGGAGCACCTCCTTGGCCTCCATCTCTGCCCATGGACTCCGGTGCTGAAAGCGCCCTGGGAAGTTCCCAGCTCCACCTGCCCCAGACAAGCTTCTGTTCCCAGAAGCCTCAGTTCTTTGTCTCTAAGATGCTGATGATGCAGATGGCCTTGCCTCCTCCCAGCCTGGCTGAGCATGACCCCTACCCGTAGCACCTGGAATCTGCCACGTGCCCTAGAGCTGACCTGTGGGATCGAGCCTCCGGTGGCTTCTCAAGTCCCCCTTGTCATTCAATGTGGCTTCCACCTGCCATCTTCCTATCAGACTGCCTCGGCCCTGTGTGGGAATGAAGGATTCCTCGTCAGAGGCTGGCCTTCCTCTTGCTCCCCACTCCCCACCTCTTTGTGTCACTTATTATGCCCCATCTGTATGCCACAAGGAGCCATGAGAACAGGCCCTGTGTCCCCAGCCACTTGGAGGGCCAAGGGGACTGGAATATCCTGGGCACACCCCGTGCACCCGGCCTGACCCCAGGCCCCGAGGACATGCAGAGGGCGACGGTGGCCTGCACTCCTGGGCTGAGGCTCACGGGGAGCAGAGCGCCAGCTAGTGGACACGTGGGCACAAGCGTTTGCACAGTTAACGTTTGCTCCCTGTTTTTCGGGTGCAGGGTGTGATGAGGCTCGCAGGGCTCGTAGACAACGAGCTTCCAGATTCTTCCAGGGAATGCTGCAGCGCCTTCTCCGACTCCATTGATTTTCTTGGGAGGAGGGGAGCGTTCGCCCATATGGTGAGAGGCTTCCCCATCTCAGAGAGGGGCACAGGGTTCTTCAACCGGGGACCTCTAGACTCAGGGATCCTAGACGATCAGACCCCAAAGGGGCCCAGAGTGGTCTTTCCACTGCCCAACCCTCCCTGAAATACACCCCGCCCTTTTAAAACTTGTGGTAAAACACAGACACAACATAGACATGACCATCTCAGCCATTTCTAAGTGTGCAGTTCAGTTGTGTTCAGTACATTCGGACTGTTGTGAAACCAGTCATCTCCACTCTTTTCATCTAAGCTCAGCTTGTGCTCTTAGGGGATTTCTACAACCATAAATCCCCCCAACCCTGGATTTTTACCTGACACCCCAGGGGTCTTTGACATCCTTGTAACTGCCTTGAACTTGCTATGGCAGTTCAGTCCGGTCGCTCAGTTGTGTCCAACTCTTTGCGATCCCATGGGCTACAGCATGCCAGGCTTCCCTGTCCATCACCAACTCCTGGAGTTTACTCATGTCCATTGAGTCGGTGATGCCATCCAACCATCTCATCCTCTGTGGTCCCCTTCTCCTCCCGCCTTCAGTCTTTCCCAGCATCAGGGTCTTGTCAAAGGAGTCAGCTCTTCGCATCAGGTGGCCAAAGGATTGGAGTTTCAGCTTCAGCACCGGTCCTTCCAATGAATATTCAGGACTGATTTCCTTTAGGATGGACTGGTTGGATCTCCTTGCAGTCCCAGGGACTCTCAAGAGTCTTCTCCAACATCACAGTTCAAACTCATCAATTCTTCAGCAGTCAGCTTTATAGTCCAACTCTCACATCCATACATGACTACTGGAAAAACCATAGCCTTGACTAGACAGACCTTTGTTGGCAATGCCTCTGCTTTTTAATATGCTGTCTAGGTTGGTCATAATTTTCTTCCAAGGAGCAAACGTCTTTTAATTTCATGGCTGCAATCACCATCTGCAGTGATTTTGGAGCCCCCCAAAATAAAGTATCTGTTTCCATTGTTTCCCCATCTATTTGCCATGAAGTGATGGGACCAGATGCCATGATCTTAGTTTTCTGAACGTTGAGTTTTAAGCCAACTTTTTCACTCTCCTCTTTCACTTTCATCAAAAGGCTCTTTAGTTCTTCTTCACTTTCTGCCATAAGGGTGGTAACATCTGCATATCTGAGGTTATTGATATTTCTCCCGGTAATCTTGATTCCAGCTTGTGCTTCATCCAGCCCAGCGTTTCTCATGATGTACTCTGCATATAAATTAAATAAGCAGGGTGACAATATACAACCTTGACATACTCCTTTCCTGATTTGGAACCACCAGCCTGTTGTTCCATGTCCAGTTCTAATTGTTGCTTCCTGACCTGCATACAGGTTTCTCTAGAGGCAGGTCAGGTGGTCTGGTATTCCCATTTCTTGAAGAATTTTCCACAGTTTGTTGTGATCCACACAGTCAAAAGCTTTGGCATAGTCAATAAAAAGAAATAGATGTTTCTCTGGAACTCTCTTGCCTTTTCGATGATCCAATGGATGTTGGCAATTAGATCTCTGGTTCCTCTGCCTTTTCTAAATCTAGCTTGAACGTCTGGAAGTTCACGGTTCATGTACTGCTGAAACCTGGCTTGGGGAATTTTGAGCATTACTTAGCTAGCGTGTGAGTTGAGTACAATTGTGCAGTAGTTTGAGCATTCTTTGGCATTGCCTTTCTTTGGGGTTGAAATGAAAACTGACCTTTTCCAGTCCTGTGGCCACTGCTGAGTTTTCCAAATTTGCTGGAATATTGAGTGCACTTTCACAGCATTATCTTTGAGGATTTGAAATAGCTCAACTGGAATTCCATCATCTCCACCAGCTTTGTTCATAGCGATGCTTCCTAAGGCCCACTTGACTTCACATTCCAGGATGTCTGGCTCTAGGTGAGTGATCACACTATCATGATTATCTGGGTTATGAAGATCTTTTTTGTATAGTTCTGTGTATTCTTGCCACCTCTTCTTAAATTTCTGCTTCTGTTAGGTCCATACCATTTCTGTCCTTTATTGTGCCCATCTTTGCATGAAATGTTCCCTTGGTATTTCTAATTTTCTTGAAGAGATCTCTAGTCTTTTCCATCCTATTGTTTTCCTCTATTTCTTTGCATTGATCACTGAGGAAGGCTTTCTTATCTCTCCTTGCTATTCTTTGGAACTCTGCATTCAAATAGGTATATCTTTCTTTTTCTCCTTTGCCTTTTGCTTCTCTTCTTTACACAGCTATTTATAAGGCCTCCTCAGACAACCATTTTGTCTTCTTGCATTTCTTTTTCTTGAGGATGGTCTTGATCCCTGCCTCCTGTACAGTGTCATGAACCTCCGTCCATAGTTCTTCAGCCACTCTATCTATCAGATCTAATCCCTTGAATCTATTTCTCACTTCCACTGTATAATCATAAGGGATTTGATTTAGGTCATACCTGAATGGTCTAGTGGTTTTCCCTACTTTCTTCAATTTAAGTCTGAATTTGGCAATAAGGAGTTCATGATCTGAGCCACAGTCAGCTCCCGGTCTTGTTTTTGCTGACTCTATAGAGCTTCTCCATCTTTGGCTGCAAAGAATATAATCAATCTGATTTTGGTGTTGACCATCTGGTAATGTCCATGTGTAGAGTCTTCTCTTATATTGTTGGAAGAGGGTGTTTGCTATGACCAGTGGGTTCTATTGGCAAAACTCTATTAGCCTTTGCCCTGCTTCATTCTGTACTCCAAGGCCAAGTTTGCCTATTACTCCAGGTATTTCTTGACTTCCTACTTTTGCATTCCAGTTCCCTATAATGAAACGGACATCTTTTTTGGGTGTTAATTCTAGAAGGTCTTGTAGGTCTTCATAGAACCATTCAACTTCAGCTTCTTTGGCATTAGTGGTTGGGGTATAGGCTTGAATTACTGTGATATTGAATGGTTTGCCTTGGAAATGAACAGATATTATTCTGTCATTTTTTTTTTTTTTATTCTGTCATTTTTAAGTTTGCATCCAAGTACTGCATTTTGGACTCTTATTGACTATGGTGGCTATTCCATTTCTTCTAAGGCATTCTTGCCCACAGTAGTAGATATAATGGTCATCTGAGTTAAATTCACCCATTCTAATCCATTTTAGTTCACTGATTCCTAAAATGTCGATGTTCACTCTTGCCGTCTCCTGTTTGACCACTTCCAACTTGCCTTGATTCATGGACCTAACATTCCAGGTTCCTATGCAATATTGCTCTTTACAGCATCAGATTTTACTTCCATCACCAGTCACATCGACAACTGGGTGTTGTTTTTGCTTTGGCTCCATCTCTTCATTCTTTCTGGAGTTATTTCTCCACTGATCTCCAGTAGCATATTGGGCACCTACCAACCTGGGGAGTTCATCGTTCAGTGTCCTATGGCAAAAATACATGCTACTGACTTTTAAAGGGTAACGCTCTAAGTCAGCCCTTTAATTCAGCTGACTGAATGTGGTCAAAAATCAAAGCAAAGGTGGCGGCTGGGGGTCGGGGGGGGGCCCTACTTCAGAGCTGTGAGGTCTTCCTAAAGGAGGCTGGACACTCAGTGATCGATTCCTGCCACAGCGTCCTAAAAAATGCGGTCTCCCATCAGCCCTGAGTTTGACAGCTGCAGATGTTACTCACTCAACCTTCAAGACAATGGCAGGAAAGCATGTTTTTCCACCGTTTCTTGATAGTTTTACCCCCAAAGTAAAATTTACTTTTTTGTTTCCTAAACACATCCCTCAAATTCTCCCTGCCTTTCTTTTCTTCTCTGTACAGCTGAGAGTGCCAGGCCTACCCTGCCCACTTCCCAGGGTTCAAGGTCAATTGTTGAGCCCTGTAGTCAAGCTCAAGATGGACTCCTGGTCACATCCTAGTCACATTGCAGCTCCAGGGAAAGTTACTTACCGCCCCCAGGCCTCAGTTTCACCATTTATAAAATGGTCTGCACAGCCCCTGGCCCAGCTTGAGTGCTTGATGAACTGTGGCTGCAGTTAGAATGACTGTGGTGGGGTTTTTGATGCTGCAATGAACCAATGTGGGTGCCTCTCCTGCCTCCCATGTGCTCTGGCCTTGAAGAACTCTTTTCAAAGGCAAGATCCATGCCTGATGTGCCCATCTCAGAGTCTTGCCATCCCGTGAGCCCCAGAACCCTCAGGAAAGTCCCCCCTGCACTGCTTCCCCCAGAGGGGCCAGGATGCATCCAGGCTCTGTTGGAATGCCAGCTTTGCCAGAGACCGCCTCCCTGGTGGCTCAGATAATAAAGAATCTGCCTGCAGTGCAGTAAGCCTGGGTTTGATCCCTGGGTCAGGAAGGCCCCCTGGAGAAGGAAATGGCAACCCTCTCCAGTATTCTTGCCTGGAGAATCCCATGGACAGAGGAGCCTGGTGGGCTACAGTCTACGGGGTCACAAAGAGTCAGACACGACTGAGTGACTAACACACTTACTTGCCTCCAGAGTTAGCAGGTGTGTGTACACAACCAGGACCACCACCACCATGGCAGGAAGACCCACTCCCCCCACACTGACACCCACTCTGAGCCAGGCCTGGGGAGGGAAGAGGACTGTGAAGCCTCACATGTCTGCCTGTGGGGACATGTGAGAAGGGCTGGGAAAGCTGAAGCCTCCCCAGGCAGACCTCGGAGCCCCTGGCCGTCACCTCCTAGCAATTGTGTTGACCGTCCTTGTCCCATCCCCGATATGGTCCCTTCCTCTCCATAAACATTTGTTACATCAGGCGGAGGAGGAATTAGGAGTTTGGCATCTTGTGGATCTTAAAGAATACAAATCGCCAACACATTCTGAGGCCATCTGATACGGTGGTTCTGAGCGGCGGTTTGGTTTTCACTGAGGCAAATGGATTCAGAAGGGAAAGATCCTGGGAATTCGCTGGCGGTCCAGTGTTTAGGGCTCGGTGCTTTCACTGCCAGGGCCCAGGGTTCGATCCAGGCTCAGGGAACTAAGATCCTACAAGCTGTGCCGTGCAGCCAAAAAAAAAAAAAAAAAAAGATATGAAAGGACCGACCCTGAGCTCTCAGAGCCCAGAGCTTCCCGGAAGGTGGCTTGTTTCCATGATGAAAAGAGAAGGAATGCTTTAGGGAAAGGATGTGCATTGACTATCGAAGGCAGCCGGGAAGGCCATGTTCATGACCACATTGTCCTCCCACCCTCCCCAGTACTGTCCTCCCCTAGCTGCCCCCAGGAAGTTGTGAGACGGGGCCGGACGATTGGGTCCAAGGGCTGGCTTCACCTCCAGAGCCTCCCGGTCGGCTTCCTCCCTGGTGAAGCGGGACGAATGCAGGCGAGGTGCCTGATTAAAACAAAAGTGTCCCACGTCCATGGACCTTCTTGTGGTTGTCCCTGACACCGGCAGGTCAGGAGTTAAGCCTTTGGGAACTGCACGGCCCCCAGCACAGGCTTCTGCCCCAGGGACACTGATGCCACGTGTTATCAGCTCAGTTCCCTGGGCAGCTGTCTTAGCACTGCACCCTGGACAGCTTCAAAAACAGAAATGTATTCTCTCACAGTTCTGGGAGGCTGACGTCTGAGATCAAGGTGTCAGCAGGCCTGGCTCCTTCTGAGGCCTCTCTCGTTGGCCCATCGATAGCCGTCTTCTCCCTGTGTCCTCACGTGGCCTTTCCTCTGGGTCTGTGTCCCAAGCTCCTCTATTCAAGGGCACCAGTTAGATTGGAAAGCTCCCTTGGAGGAAAACATGGCAACCCACTCCCATATTCTTGCCTGGAAAATCCCGTGGACAGAGGAGCCTGGTGGGCTACAGTCCATGGGGTCACAAAGAGTCAGACACGACTGAAGCGATGTAGCATGCATGCAGGGTCAGTCTTCTGTGCAGGCATTAGGGGAAAACTCCATGGAGAGCATGCATTTGCATGCCTGCAATTGCCTGGGACTTTACTATGCACACTGGAGACATCCTTTTGGTGCTAATTCCAGATCCACACTTCCCCCACCCCCACCCCATGCTCCCAACCATAGGGTTTCTCAGAGGCCAAAACAAGAAGGGATTCCTTAAAAGTTTCTGGATGCCTGTTCTAAGGATAAAATCAGAATGTGGTGCCTGAAAGAGGAAAGAAATGCTCAGAACACGGGGCGTGGGCTACAGTCAGAGTGACAGTTTTGCTGGGAGCTGATGAGGGTAATGAGAGGAAGGGTTTCAGCCTCCAGTCTTGTACAAACCCTGCTGGGCACTCGAAAAGGGCCTCATTCCTGTTGATTTTATGTGGCCGTTTTCTCCACGTTTCCAATTCTGGAGGTCAGGATAGGTCTTGCAGTGCCAGGCGGCCAGTCCTGCCTGACTCCACTGGAGCACCCCGCCTTCCTGGTGGTACATAGGCTAAGGGTCCCCCTCCCCTCCGGGGTCCCCCTCTCTGTGGGGGGTCCTACACATGCTGGGACATCTCATCACCATGATGGCCGGAGTCAGGCCTCTCCAGCCACTGGTGGGGGACACTCGAGGGGTAGTCCTCCGTCCTGCTGGGCGGCCATGGACGGTGGGGAGCCCTCCCCTGCGCCCCCCCCACCCCATCTCCAGCTGGGCCTCTGTCTTGCAGGTGTCCCTGCCGGCGGCCATGGGCAAGCAAAACAGCAAGCTGCGACCCGAAGTGCTGCAGGACCTGCGGGAGAACACGGAGTTCACGGACCATGAGCTGCAGGAGTGGTACAAGGGCTTCCTCAAGGACTGCCCCACCGGCCACCTGACCGTGGACGAGTTCAAGAAGATCTACGCGAACTTCTTCCCCTACGGCGACGCCTCCAAGTTCGCCGAGCACGTCTTCCGCACCTTCGACACCAACGGCGACGGCACCATAGACTTCCGGGAGTTCATCATCGCGCTGAGCGTGACCTCGCGGGGCAAGCTGGAGCAGAAGCTCAAGTGGGCCTTCAGCATGTACGACCTCGACGGCAACGGCTACATCAGCCGCAGCGAGATGCTGGAGATCGTGCAGGTGCGCCCAGGGGGCGGGGCTGGCCCTGGGGCGGGGCCTTAGCAGACCCCGCCCACTCTGGACAGCGCGCGACTCCTCGGCCCGCCTCTGGCCCTTCCGGGCCACGTGGCTGCCTGCCCCTCTTTCCTGCCCTTTGGAAAATGACTAGTTGTCACCTGACCAAGCAGGCCCTTGCAGATGTTGATGAGAATAGCCATTGTTGGGCTTCCCAGATGGCGGCAGTTGGCGGTTTAGTCGCTAAGTCCTGTCTGACTCTTGCTACCCCATGGCCTGTGTAGCCTGCAGGCTCCTCTATCCATGGGATTCTCGAGGCAAGAATACTGGAGTGGGTTGTCATTTCCTTCTCCAGGGGGAATCTTCCCAACCCAGGGATCGAACCCGGGTCTCCTGTATTGCAGGCAGATTCTTTACCGACTGAGCTATGGTGGAGCTAGTGGTAAAAACCCACCTACCAATGCAGGAGAAGGACCATTGTTTGCCGATCCTTGGCGGTAAAAAGCCCTGGCCTACACGCCGTTGATGAGCTGTGGTCTTCCCAGCTCTAAGGGGAGGAGGGTGTCATTTTCTGCACTTCACAAACTCTGAGAGGAGGCGTGGGGTGGTGGGGGGCGGCAGGGGTGTGATATCCTGAGAGTTAACAATTGTTGTTCAGTCGCTCAGTCATGTCCATCTCTTTGCCACCCCATGGACGGCAGCACGCCAGGCTTCCCTGTCCCTCACCATCCCTCAGAGTTTGCTCAGACTCATGTCCATTGAGTCAGTGATGCCATCCAACCATCTCATCCTCTGTCATTCCATTCACTTCCTGCCCTCAATCTTTCCCGGCATCAGTGTCTTTTCCAGTGAGTCGGCTCTTCGCGTCAGGTGGTCATAGTAACAGAGCTGAGAATTATAATGGAAAGGACCCTTGACACTGGCAGAAGGCACCTGCCAAGACCTTTTCGTATTCCCCTATTTAAGAATGCAACAGACAGCTTGTCATATCCTCAGGAACACACAATTGTAAAGCCAAACTGAACCATTAATGGTGACAGAATAAGCTCTGGCCCAGGAAGCACCACCTCAGAAAGCTCTTCTCTCCTATCAACAACGCGGGTGAGGGAAGCTGTTTTCCAGCAAGAAAAAAAGTTTTGTTCACTCCCCTGGGTTCCCGGGTGTGTGGTAGAGAGCCACAGAGCCTCTGCTCCCTGGGTCCCCACCCCCTGCACCCCTACTCCTGGAGCCTGGGAACTCAGTTCTGGAACTCCTTAGAGGAGGTATTCTCCAGTCTACATGGAGGGAACTTCTGGACTAAACCGCACGCAGAGGATATCAAACTCAGGAACTCCTTGATCAGCAGCAAGTAGCCTGACCTGATTCCCAAACAGGTGGTTTTCATGCCATGAGAATAAACCAGCACAGGTTCAGGAGAAACCGTGCTTCAGCCGTTGATCCTGGCTCTTAGCAATAAGCAGCGGTAGAAGGAAGAAATTGGCTTCTGGGCAATCACCTGTCCCGACCCACCTGCTGGCCCTTACCCTCCTCTGTCACTGGCCAAGCAGACTGCCCCGGCCAAAGCTTACAGACACGGCAGAGCCATGAGAGCCGTGAGGGGCACCTCTCCTATCTGGACAGGATCTGGCTGCTCGGCCCCCAGACCAAGTTCCCAAACCCTGAGCACTTGCCCCCATGTTGGCAGAGGCTAAGCAGGACGCCTGGCTGCTACACCTTCATCAAAATGGGCTGGGCTCCAAGTGCATCACAGCCCAGCAGAGACAGGGAGGGTCTTGGCTCGGCCTTCTCCGCACTCAGACGAGTGCCTGGCGCTGTCCCAGGAGGGGGGCCTGTCCCAGGAGGCCCTGAAAGACACACTTGCTGTGCGGTGAGGCCTGGTCACCCCTGCCTGCAGGTGGAGAGGGACCAAGGAGTGCAGAGTGTGATAGATACAAGAAGCCTCACTGGGTCATTCTTTTTGGTTTGGTTTTGTAGACCTGCTTTTTAAGACATTACAGCTTCCAGGTTTCTGCTGTTCTTGGTCTGTTGTTTGAGGAATGAGAGTATCAGTCAAGCCATGTCCCCGTAGAATCCCCCAGTGGCACAGCCCCCTCCTGCTCTCATGTTACTCTTATGAGCTGCTGGTCACCGGCTTCATCATGGCCCCTTGAACACACACACACACACACTGATGCACATACATACACGCACACACCACGGGCCTGGACTCTTGGATAGAAATGGCCTGTGCGGTGCCGAGCCCATGGACGGCAGTGTCCTGAAGAGAAGGTTCTCGGTCCTGCTGGAGAGACCCATGGGCCCCGGGCCTGTCCTTTCTGGGGCTGGTGATATGGTTTCCCCTGTGAGTTTCAGGGGCTGTCTTTTTTTGCTCCTCACCGAGGTACAGCAATCCTGTAGTCAAATATTTGTGGCTAAGCGTGCCGCGTGATGCACACTGTGCACACATATGTCCGTGTCACCGCCAGTGAGTTAGGGAGCGTCCCCAGCCCCCCCAGAAGGCCTGAGAGCTGTCCCACCTCCCGCCACCAGACAAACCCAGTCTTGCCACAGTCACAGTGGGTCGTTTCACCTGTTCTTAAACCTCACATAAATGAGGCTGGCTTCCTTTTGCTCACGTGCTGTCTGCAACATGCATGCACGCTATTGGGAAAAGCCCTGGAACATTCCAGCTGGGGAGGATCCTGGAGCTGGTGGACAGCCCGGCCTCTCCTCCTGCCGTGGGCGAGGGTTGGGGGGGCAGATCAGGCCTGTGTCCCATCCCCCCAGGAGCACCCGGAACCTCTAAGCACACGCATCTGTGTTCCCCTTTGCAGGCGATATATAAAATGGTGTCCTCTGTGATGAAGATGCCGGAGGACGAGTCCACACCGGAGAAACGCACAGACAAGATCTTCAGGCAGATGGACACCAACAATGACGGTAGGACACCGCATGTCTGCCGCGCTGCTGGGAGCAGAGAGGCGTTTGGGGCCCCTCCCCACAGTTTCTGGGACCTTGCCCAGCCCACACCCGGCCCTCCACAGTCAATGAAGCTATGCTGAGGGTTGGGCTTCAGAGTCCAGGAGCACCTGGGCCTATGTCCTGCCCCCTGAGCAGTAGTCTCCTCGTTTCTAGAATGGGGACACCGTGGGCCTGTGGGCATGTCCCAGGGGAGAAGAGGCAGGTGTGTCCATAGCACCTGGGCCCCCGAGGGGTTGGGATCAGGCTCCCGGGTGGTAGATGGATGGATGGCCCCCCACCATCCCTCCTCCAGGCCCCAGTCGCCCTGGCGACTCTGTTGGGAGGTGCTGGCCTGCAGCAGCTGTACCAGGCTCGCTGGGACCACACCACAGCAGAAGTGGTGGGTTCCAGGGGGCGGCCGTGGAGGCCTGGCAGGGACGACGTGCCCTGTGTTTCCTTCTCTGCCTCAACTGTGAGCTTCTTTGGGATCCACGCTGGGGAGGGTAACCATGAAACAGGATGGATCTGCACGAAGTGCAGCCCCAGAGCCTTGTCAGATTTGCTTTTGAAGGATAAAGAAATGCAGCATTTAGAAAAGAAAAAGAGAAAATACCCGCTGTGCTGTGCTTGGGGGTTGAAAATAAGCTAATGCACAGGAAAGCCCCATACACCCCCCCACCCTGCTCCCTGTCCCACCCCGGCCAAACCTTAAAGTGCAGTTTACAGATGAAGGCAAAAGACTGAGCCAGCGGTGTAGAGACGTGGTGGGGCTGCAGGCACATCAACCCATGAAGACAGTTTTCAAAACACGATCAACGTAAGACAAGACAGCCTCACTCCTGGCGTGGCCTTTGGGCAGATTCAAAACATGTCTTCCACCCTCCAGGGTAGCAAGGCACAGGCTTTGGGTTCAATAGACTTGTTCCACCAGTCTTGGCTTTTCCGAACCCCGGTTTACTCTTCTGTGAAATGGGGATAATAATTCAGTCTCTTGTGGTTGTGAGGATCCAGAGGATCTGCTCTGACCGCTCAGCTCTGTGCATCTTCCCAGGCTGTCCGTGAACCGAGGCCCGCACTTCTCCTGTGAGCCCCGGGATCTGCCCTGAAGCTTGGGGAGGGGGCAGGAGAGGCGATGTTGGAGGAGAGAAGAGTGAAGCAGGGGTGTGCAGAGAAGTTGTCCTTCTCTGGGTTGCCCCACACCCTTCCCACCTTCCCGGCCCACCCTCAGAAAGCACAGGTAGTCGCTGAGGCCACAGGTCCTGAGTCTGGCGGAGCACGAGGAGCACCCCGATGGCTGCAGGACAGACTGTGCCCAGGGGCCCCCAGCCCCTTGCCAGCCCTGCTTTCTGCCTAGAGGAGAGGCCAGTGCTTTCATTAGCTCCTTGCCCTGAGTAAGTAAAGTGTTAATCACTCAGTCGTGCCCGACTCTTTGCGACCCCCATGGACTGCAGCCCACCAGGCTCCTGTGTCCATGAGATTTTCCAGGCAAGGATACTGGAGTGGGTTGCCATTTCCTTCTCCAGGGAATCTTCCTGACCCAGGGATCGAACCCGGGTCTCCGGTACTGCAGGCAGATTCTTTACCAACGGAGCTACAAGGGAAGCCCGTTGCCCTGAGTGGTCAGGGTAAAGTCCCTGTTAACCGTACGAACGGTCACAAAGCCCAGTAGCCCTCTGCATCATCCCAGGAGCCTCCTTTTCTGCCGGGGGGGTGACTGCCCCCCTTCCCAATCCATCCCTTAGCCTGGGGTGGTTTAGTCTCCTGCTGGGGATGCTCTGGGGGAGCTCACGCCTTTGAGACAGGCGTGGCTGTGATCCCCCCCAACACAGGTAAATATCCTGGGATGTGGAGAGGTGGGTCGCTTGCCTGTGGAGGCAGAGCTAAGCGCCCGCCAGTGTGCTGGGCATGGCCCCAAGCTCCTGTGTTGGGGTCCCTGGCTCTATTTCATTTTACAGCTGCAGAAGCAAGATGGAGGTTCCCCAAGGCACAGGTTGCCAGAATGCAGGGTCTGCTTCAAACCTAGGTCCCTCCCGTATCTGTATGTATCCTAGGAGAAGCACTGCCAGTGATCAGTGAAAGCCAAACAGGTTTTTCCAGAAATGCCCTCGAAGCGTGTGGAGCCTGGACAGCATCCAGCTTCAGGAGGGCTCAAGACTTGGACCCCAGGAGGCTTCCACGACGCAGGAGCTGTCCGTGTGTTCTCCTGAGGGTGGCGAACAGCGAGCATTGGCTAACTCCTGTTTCTCCCATCCTCCTTCCCGCAGGCAAACTGTCCCTGGAAGAATTCATCAAAGGTGCCAAGAGCGACCCGTCCATCGTCCGGTTGTTACAGTGTGACCCCAGCAGTGCGAGTCAGTTCTAAGGGATTGGCGTCTGGACAGTGCAGAGAAACACAGGCTTGTCTTGCCATTTAAGCTTTGCTTGCAAAAGTGGATGCCTCCTCAATCATTCCTGCTCTCCCGGGGCGGCCAGGCGACACATCACCACACCTGCCTGCCCGGCGGCTGCGCCCCACTCCTCACCTGGCCTCCTCCCGCCCCCTCCCTGCCCTGGTCCCTCCAGGGCGACTTCCCGGGGATGTGTTTACATGCAGGGCTCGCGGTGTCCTCGCTTCCGGGGCACCTCCCTGCCCACAGGGAGCCCCGAGGACACGCCGAGGATACCCGTGGGACTTTCTGAGATCGCGCCAAGGCCAGCCGATTGATCCGTGATGGTGGGTGACTCTGTGGGAAAGATGGGGACAAGAACAGAGGGAGAGGAGATGGGCAAGCCTTCCCCGTGCATGGCTCCACCCAGCTCGTTCATTTCCTCCGACCAGAACCGCTTGCACGTATATAATACTGTGGTCTCCTTTCTTTTAATATATAAATTATACGTACGGTGAAGTGAAATGTAACATGTAAGTTCCGTATTTAATGCCTTGATTGCCTTTGAAGCGTGGTTTCCTTGTGGCCTGTGATTCTCCCCCACCCTGAGCCTGGTTATTTTGTGGTATTTATGCCCTCAATCTGCCCTTCTCCAAAGGACATGCATGCGTGCCCAGGGCCGTGGAGACCCTCCCGTCCGAATCGTGAGCGCAGGTGTCTCTGTGAGGTTTGTCCTCCCTGTTGATTGGTCTGGCATTTCCTGTATTAAAATGATCAAATAAACGGGAGTTGTCCGAGTCTTGTGTTGGTCCGTGAGAGCCCCTGTTCGGCTGCCGAGGCCTGAGCGCTCTCCGGACAGGTGGCCTCCATGGGTCCAGCTGCTCATTGTAAACTGGGCCGCTCCTGTGTCCCTGCGGCCATCACTGTGTCTATAAATCCTGTACAACCTCTCCTTCCATCTCTGCCTAATGCCAAGAAATACGTGGAAATAAAACATGACTGTTCTGGGTGGGTTTGACGGCCAGGCTTCTGCCTCCTCCCCCCTCCCCCCAGCCTCTCTGCCCCCCGCCCCCAGCCCAGCCCAGCCCCGTGGTTTAATCAGCAGAGTCGTGAGACTTCACATCCCCAGCAATGACAGGGCGGAGACCCGGGGCATCCGCACCAGCTGGGAGGGCGAGCAGGCCTGGTTTCTCAGGCTGTGGCCATGGAGATGCTTCTGGTCTCAGAAGCAGCAGAAGGGGCTTTAACTGTGGGGAGGTGGGCACCACGTGCCCGCAAGTCCCATGCATTGTCGGCCTGGCTGACACCGCATCTGGGGGCATCACTGAGGATGTCCTGGGTCCTTCCGCTGCCCCATCGCCCCGCCCCTGGCCTCCAAGGCAGCTTCTGTCCACACCCTTGAATCCTTGGGGTCCCTGCAGGGTAAGTGCGGCTGACACGGGAGCCTTCCAAGACAGGACAAGAAGTGGCCCTGGCTTATTTCTTCCTTAAAAGGGAAGAGAACTTTCCAAAATTCGCCCGCCCGCCTCAGCCCGGCCAGCCTCACTTCTTGGTGCCTTGGCCTGGAGTGTGAGGTGCCTGGAGGCACCCAGGGTGACAAGGGCCCCTCCCCCAGGGGGCATGGCACCAGGAAGGGTGGACAGGACTGGGGTTCTGGTCCCAGTGTCCATCACACCCGCCCACGGGCCAGGTGAGCACTCTTGAATCTCACCTGGGGAGAGGCAGGTGATCGAGGTAAGTGGGCAGAGTGTGTAGGTTGCCCCACAGCAGGGACGCTGGCTGTTTTGCTGTTTTTAGTCATCTTAATATCCTTTAGGACTCCACGCCTGTGATAGAAAGTGTGAGCCCTGTCTGCTAGTGCCTTTGCGGTCAGTGGCATTGCCAAGTCCAAACCTTGGTGGGCAGTGTCCGCAGGGATGGGATGAGAGCAGGAGGCCAGGTGACCTGGGGCCAGGTGGACCCAGCTTGCTACCACGAGGCCACATCTGATGGTGCCTTGATGAGGGGTGCTACTAACAGGGGATATTGCCCAGTAATGAGGCACAGATGGGAGTGATCACAGGTGCAGGGTTTGCCACAGAAACAGAGTGTCTCTCCCTTGGTGGTGGTGTTTAGTCGCTAAGTCACTTTTGCAACCCCATGGACTGATCCTAAAGGAAATCAACCCTGAATATTCATTGGAAGTACTGATGCTGAAGCTTTGGCCACCTGATGTGAAGACAAGACTCATTGGAAAAGACCCTGATGCTGGGAAAGATTAAGGGCAGGAGGAGAAGGGGGCAACAGAAGATGAGATGGTTGGAAGGTATCACCGATTCAATGGACTTGAGTTTGTGCAAACTCTAGGAGATAGTGAAGGACAGGGAAGCCTGGTGTGCTGCAGTTCATGGGGTCACAAAGATCTGGACACAACTGAGCAACTTCACTTTCACTTTTCACTTTCATGCATTGGAGAAGGAAATGGCAACCCACTCCAGTGTTCTTGCCTGGAGAACCCCAGGGATGGGGAGCCTGGTGGGCTGCCATCTATGGGGTCACACAGAGTCGGACATGACTGAAGTGACTTAGCAGCAGCAGCAGCAGAGCGACTCAGTAGCAGCAGCAACAATGGACTGTAGCCTTCCAGGCTCCTTCTGTCCATGGGATTTCCCAGGCAAGAATATTGGAGTGGGTTTTCATTTCCTTCTCCAGGGGATCTTCCTGACCCAGGATTTGAACCCCATGTCTCCTACATGTGGGTTCTTTACCACTGAGCCACAGGGAAGCACCTCCCTCTGAATACATATTCATGTATATGGGTGGTGGGGTTGGGGTGGGGGGATGGGAAAGATAGAGACAATATAAGGAACTGGCTGATAGGATTATGGGGGCTGAATGGGCCCAAGATCTGCCAGCTGGAGACCTAGGAGAGTTGATGGCATTTGTTCCAGTCTGGGTCTGAAGGCAGGAGCCCGCCATCCCAGCCCAAGACCACCAGGCAGAGAACAGAGCCTCAGTTCAGCCTTCTGTTCTAGTCAGCCCTTTGGATGAGGTCCTCACCCTGATGGGGAGCCCTACGGTACTGTCTGCTAATGCAGTGTTAACCTCATCCAGAAACACCCTCACAGACACACTCAGAAGAGCGTCAAAACACCTGTCAGGACACCCATGACCCAGTCACACAGACATAAAATAGCCATCCCTGTGCTTCCACACAAATGGGAAGGGCATGGATCTGGGGTCCTGGTGGGCCCTGCCCCAACAGAAGCTCACAGAAGTCAGGGCGGTTCCTTAGGGAATCGGAGACGATGAGGACCTGCCCCAGGGAAGGAATGGGACCACTCACAGGCTTGCCCATCACTGACTCAGGACTCCCTTAGAAACCGGCCATACCCCTTGGGTCCCAGGAAGTTAATGGCAGAAGGAGAACCAGTCAGGTTATCTTACCCCCCACCCACGACAGTCCCCTTTTACTCTGTGTGTGTGTGTGTGTGTGTGTGTGTGTGTGTGCAGGGCGACAGGCAGTGTGGTTTCTGCAGGCGGGGCAGAAACCACCCTTGGTGGGACTCGGGGTCCAGTGTGGGATGTGTCTCTGTTCTGCGGGGCAGTGCCATGGACGCATGCACTAGGCACAGCCCACGTAGACAGCGGGCGTCGAGGGTCCCGTACGTCCGGCCTGCGTCAGCAGCAGGCGAGTGGCCCCTGGGGGCCAGTGTGAGGCCATGTCGGCTGCCAGCCTTGCAGCTCCTCCCTGCCCCTGGCTGGCCCGGGCTGCTTTCACAGTGGGGGCAGCCCCGGCCCCTGTCCCCAGCTTGTGGCCTCTGTGAACGTCGTGCACACCCACACACCTGCCTTTCCCAAGACTCTACGCCAATGGAGCAGAAAACTTTCTTCCAGAAGGCCACCCCTCCTCCCGGGTACCCCTCACAGCGCCCACATTTGCCTCGCTCACAGCACTCTTCCCCTTGAACTGACCTCGCAGCTCACCCCTTCCCCTCCCCGGAGCCAGTGCCCAGCCTGGCTCAGCATTAGCTGCTCAGGGTGTTCCCTTGGTGGCCTCCTGGTTAGGACTCCGGGCCTTCACTGCAGCAGCTTGGCTTCGATACTGGTTGGGGTCATGAGATCCCACAAGCTGAGCAGTGCAGCTTAAAAAAAAAAAAAAGGCAAAAAAAGCTAGAAGTTCTGAATGAGTGAGTGAATGAATGAAGAGTCAGGGTTGGGGAGTTCCCCAGTGGTAGAGTGGATAGGAGTCTACCTGCCAGTGTAGGGGACATGGGTTCAATCCCTGGCCCGGGAGGATTCCACATGCTGCCAAGCAAAGAAGCTCACATGCCACAACTGCTGATCCCAAGAGAAGCCCCCACAATGGCATGCCCCTCGCCCCTGCAACTAGAGAAAGCCTGAGTAGCAACGAAGACCCAGCACCACCAAAATATTAAATTGATTTTTTAAAAAGTCAGTATTGGGGGCCCACCTTATGGTCTGGAACTGCACCCAGTAGGCCCTGGACACAGAGGCAGAGGGACAGGTCCCAGCCTGGCCACTGATAACCACATGACCCTGGACACATGCGACAGGGACCCAGAGAGCCAGGGGTGCTGCCCTTGACCCTGCAGGTCAGCTGGCGGTGGGATGCGGGGGTGGTGGGGTGGGCAGGTGCAGGGCCTTGAGGGAGGGCAAGGATACCTATGGGCCAGGACGTGCCCCTTGGACTCTCCAGCTCAGAGTAAGGGCTGAGAACAGCTCATGGCTTCTCCAGAGATGGGGGCCAGAGCCAGGGTGGGACCAGGCACCTGGGGTAGGAAGAGCATGGATCCAGGGCCGCGCAAAAATGGGGAGGGGGGCACACCAGTAGCCATGGGTACCCAGGTCCTAACGTGTGGGGACAAGCAGGGCCTGGGCCTGTGCATCAAGGGCTGGTCAGTGGGTGAAGGGAGATAAGGGCAGTGCCCCTCGGCTTCCCACGCCACCATGCTTCAGTGTGGGGAGAGGAGGGCCTGTCTTCACAGACAGGGCAGGAGAGGTGGCCTGCGTGTCACCAGGCATGGTGTGGGCACCTCAGGAGCCCAGGGTGGGGGCATCACCCACCTGGAACAGGCAGGGGGTGAGAACACAGACTGTGGGGGACCACCAGCTGTTCCCGGGGCGTGAGGCAGGAATGAGGGCTGGGCTCACCTGTGGGGGCTTAACCTGTGCTCAGGAAGATTCCAGGGGAGCAGCCTGGTCCAGGACAAGCTGTCTGGCGCCTCAGAGCCTAGACACCCAGTGTGGCTGGCCCTGGATCAGATACCCGGTGTGGCTGGCCCTGGATCTCCCTCTGAGCCGGGCCATGTTCCAGTAACCATAGTCCTCCTTTCACAGTCAGGCCTCTATCAGCGGCATCTGTTGAGTGGCTAATAGTGTTAGTTGCTCAGTCATGCAGGACACTGCAACCCCATGGACTGTAGCCCACCAGGCTCCTCTGTCTGTGGGATTTTCCAGGCAAGAATACTGGAGTGGGTTGCCATGCCCTCCTCCAGGGTATCTTCCCAACCCAGGGATCGAACGTGCATCTCTTACGTCTCCTGCATTGGCTGGCAGTCTTTACCACTGAGCCATCAAGGAAGCAGGACCTGACAGCTTGGTGGCAGTGCAAGACCACAGAGGAGTCTCAAGCACGAGGCGCTGCTGCCCTCTGGTGGCCGTGGCCAGGAGGGCCGTCTAGGCTTGAGTGTGCAAATCCCTCCCCAGCCTGGCTTGTATCTGAGCTTTCTCTCTCTACCCCACTTGACAGGTGAGGCGCTTGAGGCCCAGGGGGCACCTGATTTTCAGTGAGACACACAGCAAACAGAAGCTGCAGCTGGGCTCCTGGTGCCCAGGACTTGGAATCCCTGTCGATAGGGTTGTCACATAAAATAACAGGGTGACCAGCCAGCGAGTAGAGTAACCTAAGAAAACCTGAGAGAGGGATGGAGTCCGCATAGAAATGCAAGGTCACCATCTTCAGGGTCACTGTGAGGGGTGCGAGGAGCACAGGGCTACAGAAGACAGGCTGAGTGGAGCCTGTGCGGCACCAAGGGTGGTCAGCTGGGAGGCTAGAGAGGGCTGTCGAAGGCCTGACAGCAGTCTATGCGCAGGCTTCCGGCTTGGCTCTCAGTGCAGGCTGTTCCAGGTGCAGACTCAGGTCTGAACTTGGCCCCAGGCGGCTGACCCCAGATGGGGCAGAGAGCCCCACCCAGGCGGGGGTGGGGGGCGAGGGAGAGGTAGGGGTTAAGTCCTTGACCCCAGGGGCTCTGATGTCTCCACCAGCCCCCGGAGCTGGGTGGGCATAAGTCCGAGCCCCCTCACCCCGCAAAGTTGCCGAGGAGGCCTTGGTCAAGCCCACCCAAGCCCCTGACCAAGCTCGCCGGCCCTTGTTCAGCAGCTCATGGGCACAGGAGCCCATAACTGAGGATTTTTTCTGTTTCCTCACCTGGGAAGCATATTTTATATAATTCCTTTAAACTCAGCAATAGACACATGTACAAGTGCGTATGAAGTCAGCCTCCACTCACTCCTCAGGCCCTCCATTTTCCTGCTATGTCTCTGTCAGTCCTCCAGAAGTTTCTGTATATGCAGGTAGGTAGGCGTGTGCACAAAGTTTGGTTTGCTCTTTGCACAGCCAGTAGCTCACCACACGCCCACGGTCCCCACCAGCTTCGGCAGGTCCCTGCATCTCGCGGCGGCTGTGTCCCGGTGATCATCTGTGGTCCCCTCCTGGTGAACACACGGTTGCTTCTCACATGTGCTGTACAGACACTGTCACAATGAAAAGCCTAGTAAATGGCTGTGTCTGAGATTTCTTACAAGTTAGAATTGTTGGGGCAAAGAAAATGTGGATTCTTCTAATTGTGCATTTGGTTTCGGGCTGTACTGGGTCTTCGTTGCTGCAGGGGCTTTTTCTCTAGTTGTCGTTCAATGGGCTTCTCACTGCAGTGACTTCTTGTGTGACACACAGGCTCCAGGGCATGTGGGCTCAGTTGTGACTCCAACTCTAAAGCATACACACGCTCAGTAGTTGTGGCTCCGACTCTAAAGCATGCACACGCTCAGTAGCTGTGGCTCCCAGACTCTAAAGCACACACATTCAGTAGTTGTGGCACACGGGCTTAGCTGACCCACAGCATGTGAGATCTACTCAGGTCAAGGATCGAACCTGTCTCCTGCACTGGCAGGCGGATTCTTTACCACAGAGCCCCCGGGGAAGCCTGGATAATTTTTTAAATTGCCAGATTCCCTCGAGAGGTTATTCATATTCTTGCCTTCCCATCTGCCATGGGTGAGCCTGCCTGCTTACCCAGCCGGGAATGAACTCTTCTATCTTTGCCAAACCGACAGCTGAGATTCTCACAGTTCTAAAAGTTTGTTCAAAGTTTTCTGTGAAAAGTTCACATCTTGCCCACTTTCTATGGCATTGTTCCTCTTTTATTGATTTATTGGAACTTATTATGAATAAAATCTGCTATTCCTATGTGTGTTGCTTTCCCCTCTGCCCCCTACATTTTTCACTTCAGGTGTTTTCTTCTAATAGCTTTGTGGCCTTTCACAGTGAAAACCTGGGTTTATTGTGGTACAAGGAACATCAGTACCTTCTGCTTTTCCCAGGGGGTTACCTGTTGCGCCACAGTCCCTGTCCCCAGTCTGGGGTGGGCCCAGCAATCTGTTTTGAGATGCCCCCAAGTGACTTGAATGCAAGGCCTGCCCAGCTTGCCTTTCCCTTGGACCAGGAGCCCCTCCCAGTGGGGGCCTGTGTGGGGACTGCAGCACCGTGTCAGCACCTTTTGGAGGCCTGAGCTGTCCACTTCAAACCAAGGTCTAGAAGTGTCTGCAAATGATGGACAGTACCATCTTTATCGGAGGTAGGTAAGCCTGCACCACCACCTAGAACCTTCTAAGAGGGTCCCAGGGGTAGTGTCGACACCCACTCAGCTGTCTGAGCTCTCTATCCTCTTGCCAAACTTGCATGCTCACGGCCAGGTGTAGGGACCACGGGAGGTCGTTTGGGCCAGCTCAGGCCATGTCACCATACAGACTCCAAGTGGCTTCAAACCCTCAGGAGCCAGGTTCAGAAGCTGCAGCGTGGGTGTCATGGGCCCTCCTGCGGCTACTTCTGTCCCTACTGGCACTGGCTGGTCGGTCAGACTGCTCTTCCTAAAGTGAGGGAAGAGCAGTTCCCAAACTGCCTACTTTTTGAGGGGAAACCCTCTCCTCTTTTCAATCCATGATCAGCGCTTGTCACTAAGGTAACTTGTTATTCCTAACTTCTGAAAGTAAGACTACTTTACCAAAACCTTGGTGTTGAGCTTGTACTTCCTGGCATTAATCCACATAGAACATCAATTCCTCTATGTTGAACGTTAGTGGGCAGATTGAGGACCCAGACAAGGATCTGCTCACAGGAAGTGGGGCAGACTGTCCATTTCAGAGTTCTTCCCCCTCTTCCGCCCAGACTCGCCAGACTACTCTGTGGCTCCTGAGAGATCTCACTCAGTGGTCTGCCAACTAGAGCAGGCTTCTCGGGTCGAAGGACACCAGGAGTGGTGATGAACCAAGGCCTAGTCTGGCTAAGCAGCCAGGAGGCAACAGCCGTCACAGCAGTGTACTGTGTCCAGGTGGAACTCAGGTCTGGGGGAAAGTGGCTTTTCTGAAACTAAGAAGTCACTCCCCTCAACTCCTTGGTAAAGATACTAATAGCATCAGAAGTACTTAATCCAGCCCCTGAGATGCAAGACGCTGCAGCCTCCCTGTCTGTGCCTGTGTGCTAAGTCCCGTGTCCCTCCAACAGAGCTGGCGAGATACTCGATGTCACTTGCAGGGACTGGGGCTGGTGAGAGGCTTACTCAAGTGACTCTGGCTTTTACGCGGCCTGCCCTCCAGTCCCGAGCTACAGCAGGGATTCACAATTCCCATCTTGGAAATTTAAATGAGAGCCTGCCATCCTCTTTCTGAGGTGTGGGGTCCGAGTTGAGTAAGAGAATACAAAAGGCCAAGGTCAGGTGAAGAGCTGCAACTGGTAGTAACAAGCTAGTTTGTAACTGTACCTTTTCCTGTGTGTGAAATCAAGGTGCAAATATGAGACTGGTCTCTGGAGGCAGGGCTCAGAAGGCCCTGTGTACCTCGCCTGGGCAGCTGCTGTGACCACTTAGTTACAAAGACCACTTAGTCGGGATGGGGAATACGTGTAACTTTATGGCTGATTCATATCAATGTATGACAAAACCCACTGAAATGTTGTGAAGTAATTAGCCTCCAACTAATAAAAAAAAAAAAACAAACCTAAGACCACTTAGTTACAAGGGACTCTGGCATGCCAAGCTCAGTCAGCATCCAGGGTGGGGAACCACTAACAGCTGAGGCTGCCCACTGTCTTGCCCTTTTCCTCCCCCTGCACGTGGGGTTAGATGCCCTCACTACTCTGAGACACCACAGCAGACTTTCTCCAGGGCTTGAAATAAAAATGCCAAAACAGATAAAGTATACCACAGATTTTTAAAACATTGAAAACCTGTCAACTCCTCAGTCTTCTGGGGCAGTTTTCTTAACCTACAGGGAAAAGAACCATAATTCCCACCTATAACACACACTCAGGTGAGCCGCCTAAATGAACACACTGTAAAAATTTCCCAATGCCAAGTTATGTCAAGATCCTTTATTCCTTTTTGTTAAAACCGGTCACAACACTAAGCTTCTGGCCCATCCTGCTGATACACAAGCCACAAACGCTTGCTCAGCAGTTGAAGCCTTTAGTAGCATGTTTGAAAAGTGAATAAAAATCCATATAAAACAAATATTCAAATAGTTTCCATAGGAACACAGATAAGTGTGACCCCATCTCCCAGTCTTCCACATTGGTACACCTGTGCCAACCCTACTCACATAGACATCTCAGAACTAGCAGTAATTAAGTTAAATGGTCCCCCCCAAACCCTTAAATCAAGCTAAACTCGCAGTTAACAGCTATAAGAGTGGTATCTACACGTTAATACGCGTGGAAGCGCAGGCTGCCGAGTGCCTCTTCATGCCGCTCTCCTGGGCACAGGACACGGGCAGGGGACCGACGTCTGGCTCCTCCACTCCGGGCGGGAAGTCCTGGGTCCGGATCTGCTGCATCAGTTGCCTGCAGGAGACAGAGGCGGCAGTCAGAAACCCTGAGTCACCGCTAACCGAGTGGCTCCACACTGTGCGACACAGTAACTTATTCATGAGCCTATTTACATCTCTGGCTACTATGTCATCAGGAAGCAATTCAATGTAGTACTACAGCAAGCATTTCTTCAGAACCATCTTTTTGGTAAGAAGGAAACCACAAGTCACATGCACTAATTAAAGTATTCTAGGTACAGAAATAGACTGACCAGTCTTTTCTAAATCAACTGTGCCTTAAAATTCTGCAACTACATACACATCACTATTACTGGAGGAATTTTCCTTTCGTTGTAATTATTCCAAAATTTCTAAAGCATATATTCTTAATATGAGGAGAAAAACAAGAAATAATTGTTAGTATTTAATTCTAAGCGATTTCTTAATTCTATTAGACAAGAACAAGCATAATCGACCCTGGAAGGTACCTAATTCTTATCAGAACCAAACACACACTGTCACTAACCACGTTGGCCCTGACATCACGTAGTAGATGGTGGGTCTCTGGAATCCATTGAAAGTAGAAGCAGCAGCAACAGTGTAAGCACCCATGTTCTCAAAGAGCATCCAATCGCCCACATGCATCTCGGGCAGGTTACAGAGCTCAACAATGCGGTCCAGGCCGTCACAGGTGGGTCCCCAGATGCTGGATGAATAATACTTCTCGTCTGGTTTGGGTCTCTACATTTGAGAGAGAGAAACACACCTGCTTACACTTGTTCTGACCAGTCATCTTTCAACTGGTGTATACAACATATTCAGAAGGTACCTTCTGCAGAAGAGGCTTCACGTGTGCGTGATCGTAAAGGATGCAGTTGAATGATCCATATACTCCATCATTCACGTAATACATAAATGTCCGTTCACTTGACTCCTCTTCATCTAGAAAAGCAAATTTAAAAAAAGAGAAAATAATTAGAAAAGCAGTAAGTCTCAATTACCACTTTACCATTTTAGGTACGAACTTTCAGTATATATATATATGCAATGATTAAATCTTTGTACCTACCATCAGAGCCCATCTGTTCCTTTAATACAAGTTTTTTGGCAATAATATTAACTGCGAGTGTGAAAGCTGATGCAACATAGTATCTGCCTGGCTCAGCTATGATTCTCACTCCAGAGTCTGATGGAAAATACTTGTCCAATGCTGGGTTGATTACACTGATGATCTACCAGAGTGAGACAGAAAAGAGCAGTTGGTCATCAAGGAGAACTCCCATGGAGCAGTGCTTTGAAACACATAAACATCAAGAACATTGAGAGCTGCCATCAGCAGAGGTTTATCTTCAAATAGCAAAAAGATAATAAACACCTCCCTGAAAACCAGCCTGCATATCCTGTGGTTTGATTCCCCTCAAGACTTTTTACTCTTTAATAAGATGTTATGGTGTGATTTTATTAAGCAATGGGACAAATTTATTATCAGTGCCTAAATATTTTTATCTAACATATAAATATATACAAGGTAAACTCTGTATTCTTCCTATTCACATAAATTTTAACAAAGAATATAGATTTTATAAGTAAGTGGCATATAATGGCTTACCTTCTTAAATGACTAAAAAACAATCTTCTAAGTAAAGGAAGCACAAAATCTAGCAAATGATGTACTAAAAAGTCAGTAGGTTCTCTTAACTCCACAGTGACAGTCCTAAATTTTCCTAAGACTTCTGAAAAAATTGGCTCGTGTTATTTTAGAAAACCAGTAAAATAATACACGGCTTCCCTGGTGGCCCAGAGAGTAAAGAATCTGCCTGCAATGCACAAGACCTAGGTTTGATCCCTGGCTCGAGACGATCCCCGGAGAAGGAACTGGCTACCCACTCCAGGGTTTCTGCCTGGAAAATTCCACGGACAGAGGAGCCTGGCAGGCTACAGTCCATGGGGTCACAAAGAGTTGGACAGGACTGAGTGACTAATTAACTAACATAATACAATTTTAAATAGCACAGAAGTCATTCAAAATACCAGAACAAGTCATTCAAAATACCACACCAAGACATTTACTTTCATGTTTGTATAGTCCCTTTTGGTTATCAGTTTTAACACTTAAGTTTTGAAATATTTCAAAAAGGAACCTACTAAGAGCTACAGATTGCAATTTTGTTATAAATTACCTCTTCAAATTTAAGCTTTACATCCTCAGATCCAGGAAAGCCACCACCAATATCAAGCAGATACATGTTGAAACCAACCTCAGCCTAGAGTCAAGAAAATTAAGTCAATCAGCCAGATTCATTAACAAGTCATGAAAAATGCATGCAGCAGGTTAATGTTAAGTATATGAGATGACAAAGGTCAATTCTAGAACTGGGACTAGTTGTTAATACCATCCCTGCCCCCCTCCTCACACATGGGGCTCACAGATACTCACGCCCATGTCAAAGACACAGCGGGCATCAGAGATGGCCTGCACAAAGGTCTCAGGATCAGTACAGCCACTTCCCACGTGGAAGCTGGTGTCAAAAAAAAAACAAAAAAACAAAAAAAGAAAAATACGCTCTATTTCTGGAAATAACTATTCATGGTGGGAGAAAACTTATAAAATTTGCATTGTCTAATACTTCATCTCCATCTCTGCCATCACCAAGATCTCACCTGACACCAATGACATCAATATCTAGCTCTTTCGCCCGTTCCAAAAGAAGCCTGCTGGTTTTAAGTGTGGCACCAAATTTGACACTGAGGCGACAGACTGCTTTGGAATCATCAGTGGCGATACGCAAAACCAACCTAGAAGCAAGAAAAGTATATCAAATTTCCCACCGACACAAGATCACCTACAGCCGTGGTTAAAATAAGACTCCTTGGCTCTGATACCCTGTGGTCTAATTTGGTACACAGATAATTTACTAGTATGGAAATCTAACAACTAGAAATTTGAGTTTGTTCACATTATACATGTCCTGTATCTGATCCGCCCTCAAATGGAGTAACTCACTTGGCCTTTGGATGTGCCCTGGCAACTTTCATCAGCTCGACTTCACTATCAAAAGTCATCATCTGGACTCCGTTATTGGCAGCATACTTAATCTGAGACACTTGTTTACACGGATTTGCATAGATAATCCTCTCTGGGGGCACCCCAAGACTCTGCACCAATTGTATTTCAGTCTGAAAAAGAAAAGGTATTTACACATGTAGCTAATATATGGAAAGCTGGCCCATGAGAAGCTGGCACCATGCCCACTCTCTTTAGCATCCTCTGCTCAAGCAAAGCAATTCTGATCTGCCCTGCTGGGAGCACCAGGGCCATTACAGACATCATTTGAGTTCTGCTGCTTTTGCTCACCTTGCTGGCACAGTCAAATCCTGTCCCAATGGCAGCGAGTGTCTTCACTATGGTTCTGCTATCATTGCATTTGACTGCATAAAAGGGGGTGACCCGAGGAAGAGCTTTCAACCATCTCAGATGTTTCTTCAGAATGTCTCCCAGGTCCGCAACATAGAAGGCATCCTTATCATCCTGCAGTAAGAGTGGTTACAGAAGACCCATCAGCAATTTAACAGATGTGACCAAGGCACAGCCTTCCCTTCTCTTGCCCATCATTCTCATGAACCCTACTCTAGTCAATCATGGACATGATAATCTCTATTGTCACTGGAGGATCCACAGCCAATTAAATTCCCAATTCCTGAACAAGAAATTTCCATAAGACCCCTCTGAAGTTTCCCACTCATCTGCCTAACATTCTCAAAGCTGCACTACCAGCACGGACTACACATATACTTACAGAAGAAGAAACTTCATTAATTTTTTGGTCCAGAATGTCCTTGGCAGTAAAGCCTTCATCCAAGAAATGGCAGTCAAACTCTTCATTACTAAAGCTGTTCATGGTTTCTTGATGTCTTTTTGAGACACAACAAACTGCAAATAGAGCAGACAAATCTACTCAGAAGTCTTATTAATACTTAGTAACTCCTAAGATAAACTTGCAACAATCACAAATACTTACATAGAAAACTTAAGAGATGGAATTTAAAGGGATTACGCCCACTTTTCACAAAGGCAATTTTCCAGGAATTCCAAGTCCACTGAAGATGTGTGTGCTCTCTGTGCAGCAGTGGAAATGTTTGATAAACACACAATCTGCTGTCCACCTTCAGAACACATTAAATTGGAAGATCAGGTATTGACAGCACACACACACACACAAGAAGCAGGGCTACTAAAGCACCCTCCAGACAGCTCACTCCCTGGGTTTGGAAATCCCATTATTCCTAGGTTTAAGTCCCATGATTCTATAAATCTCAATGGAATGAGGACCTCACAGATTCAACACTAGTTTCTCACACTCAACTTCCATATATAATACTGTACTTAGTCACTCAGTCGTGCTTGACTCTTTGTGACACCATGTACTGTGGCCCGCCAGGCTCCTCTGTCCATGGGATTCTCCAGGCAAGAAAACTGGAGTGGGTTGCCATGCCCTTCAGAGAATCTTCCCGACCCAGGGATGGAACCCATGCATTGCAGGCGGATTCTTTACCAGCTGTGCTACCAAGGAAGCCCATATATAGTACTGTCCACCTCAAAAAAGGCACTCCAAACATCCTTGCTAAAATGCAGAATACAGGTTTCAGGAACTTTCCTGGACTTAGTCCACTGAGAAGGAAAAAGCTTCATGACAGTTAGCTTACTTTATTTCAGACCTGTTTTTCTTTAGAAGCTTAAAACACTATTATAGCAATTTTGCAAAACTGCCATATAAACACCTTGCTATTTCTATTTCCTACATCCGCTAAGTCTTATACAGAAGAACTTTTAGTGACCAACAGACATTGTTATCAATTTACTGAGTGCTCTAAATTTTCCTGAGAAATGAGCTAATTTTCATGCTAGGCATGTGTTTTTTTAAAAAATGCAATCTAAAAAAATCAACAGAATATATTACAGCTGCTGCATCTGAATGGCAATCGATATTCTAAAACCAGCACTGCCTATTAAACTAGCAATTCTGGGAATCCCAACTATCCTCACAGGCACTCTAACTTACATGCTTGGCTATGAATGATAATCACCTGGGAATCATTCTCAACTATGAATTACAAGAATTAGCAAACAATTTATGAATAAGCAAAAATAAGGCTCGTTTAACCATCAAAGCCACTGTCCTTGGCATTCACAAAATGTGACATTGGTCAATGAGTTACCTTAAAATTATTATTTTAATCTATTTAATCTCTGATAGGGAGGGCATCTTTTCCACTGTGCAACCCGCTTCAGTGCCTGCAGCCTACTGGCAGAGGCCAGGCAATGGTTCGGGGTCGCGTTTGCTCTGGCATGGGACACTATGAGAGGCCCAGGGGGACGAGCCTGCCATAAATCCAAACCCATGCATCGGAGAACTTGCAAGACTTGATCTAATGTGACTTGCTGGCTTTGTCAACCTCCTAGTTTCCTAATTCGCCCTTAGGGGGAGGGAACAAAATAACCACCAGCACACACATTCTGTCTACATAAGGAACATTTAAATAGGGTCACCAGTGATAGACTGGGCCTTTTAGGGTCTTTAAAAAAAAAAAGACAACATTCAGGCTTAAATTTAGCAAGTGTGTGTTTCTCAGAAACACACCACTATTAAGTATTTTGCTTCCTTGTATCTTTTAAAGCTTTACTTCAGTAACTTTTGATACAGAGAAAGTTCACCCTAGAACACCTTTGGGTGTTCTTTCTGTATGGCTAAATTACTTAAAAATGACATGGATTAGCAAAACATGGTCCTTCTCTGGTATGAAATCTTTCTTGCCAATTGGGAAACGTCAGACAGGTACTAATTCAAACTGCAATTGAAAAATACAAATCGATTAAATTTTAGGTTTGAATGAAATTAGCACATTCTGTCGTCCCTACTAGACACTCCTAAGAGGTTCTGCTCCCCACACCTCCCCTCATTATTTCGGATTTTCAAACAGTCGGCCGTTTGGGGAAAATCTTGGGACTGGCTCCTACGTCTTAGTCGTTAGCCTGACCTTTAATCTAAGGACTTTTCTTAAATCACCAAGTCATTGAAAGATTCCGTCAACATTTCTAAGCCCGGCCGAGCAGTATCAGTTACACACGGGTTATATCTCAGCTCTAGCGATCTGAGTGGCTTTCTATATTGGGCCATTCGCTCTGTACACACAGCAAGGAAAAAGGGAAAAAAAAGAAACTAAAATATAAATGAAAATTCCAGGGCAACACGGCGGAACGGCACGTGCACGAGCGGCCGGCACCCCGAGACCTGTGCCGGGCTGGTCTCCTGCCTCTCCTGCACCTGCTGCCGGACCACCACATGGTTTGAAAAAAAATAGCGGCTGAAGGGTTGAGCTTTTCAAAGAGCTTCCGGCTCAGAAAACCCTCACTGACGTGGTTCAGAAAAGGTGAACCCCGGGCCGTTCCAGCGCCAGGCTGCCCTTGAGCCGGAAGGGGTCGGGGTCCGGCTCCACCCGGGACCCCCAGGGCCGACGGGCCGGGCTCTGCGACCACGTGTCCTCGCAGCTCCAGGCGCCCGGTCTGCTCCGGCCTCCGGGACACGTGGCCGTCACCCCCCGCCTCTCACCCGCGCCCGCCTCCCCGCCGGCCTCCCTACCGCCCGGACGCGATCCCTCTTACCTCAGAGCGCAGGGGCGCGGGGGGCCGACCCCATGGAGACAACACGCCGCCGCCGAGCGCTGCAGGACCCGCCGGCCGCCCCGCCGCCCCCGTCAGCCGCTCGCCCGGCCGCCCGCCGCCTCGCTCCCTCCCGCGGAGGACCGCCGGCCCGAGGTGGCGCCGGAGCGCTGGCAGAGGGGCGGCGGCGGCGGAGGCTGAGGGGGAACTGACAAAGCCCGGCGCGCCGCCGCGCCGCTACTTATAGCGCCGCGCGTGTCGTCATGGAGACGCACCAGCTCAAACCAGCCGCGATCGGTTCCGTCCGGGCGTCCTCCCAGGGAGGGGGAGGGGCCAACCCGGGACGGGGAGAGGGAGGGGCGGGGGGCGCCGGCGGATCGACGTCAGCGCCTCACAGCCCCGCCCAACCCCGCCCCTCCCGGGCCCGCCGCCGGCCCGAGCCTGCGCACCAGCCGCGGGCCCCCGGGGCTCAGCGCGCCTGGCCGGCCGCCGAGGGCGGGGAATGGCTCGCACGCCAGCCGAAGGATTGCAAAACCTACCTCTGACCGCCCGCCGGATGGCAGCGTGTGCGCCAAGCCAGCGCTCTCCTTCCACCTGGCATCAAATGCCGCGTGCCCTCCGGCAGAGAACGGAAATCGCTGGGCGCGAGCGGGCCACGTGGACCCTACCTGGCGGACCCCGGGCCTTTTCTTTCTGCGGGACGTCTGCATATGCCGGTGGGAGGGCCTGGAGGTGATCCTGGCGCAGCTCCACCCCACGAAGAAGAGGGGCAGGAGGCAGAAGGGGCAGCGATCAGCGGGCAAATTAAGAGGCACAGCTCTGGCAGCTCTCGAGCCGCTGAGCGTATTGAACCGCGTCTGACTTGTCCGGTTGTCCTCCTAGAAGGTAGCAGGCAGCCGAGGACACGCGAAGAGGCACGTTGCGCTTGTTAAGCCAGAGGCTCGTCTAAGGGCGTTAGGGCAAGGGGTGGGAGGTAACAGGTCTGCAAGCCACCGGGAGATCTACTGTCCTTTGTATTGTTGTTCAGTCGCTCAGTCGTTTCCGACTCTGCGACCCCAGGGACTGCAGCACACCAGGCGTCCCTGTCCTTCACCATCTCCTGGAGCTTGCTCAGACTCCTGTTGGTTGAGTCGGTGATGCCATCCAGCCATCTCATCCTCTATCGTCCCCTTCTCCTGCCTTCAATCTTTCCCAGCATCGGGGTCTTTTTCTAATATCTGGGCTCATCAAATCAGGTGGCCAAAGTATTGGAGCTTTAGCCTCAGTCCTTCCAGGGTTTATTTCCTTTAGGATGGACTGGTTTGATCTTGCAGTCCAAGGGACTCTCAAGAGTCTTCTCCAACACCACAGTTCGAAAGCATCAATTCGTCCGTGCTCAGCTTTCTTTATAGTCCAACTCTAACATCCATACATGACTACTGGGAAAACCATAGCTTTGACTATTCAGACCTTTGTTGGCAAAGTAATGTCTCCACTTTTTAATACACAGTCTAGGTTTGTCACAGCTTTTCTTCCAAGGAGAAAGCATCTTTTAATTTCATGGCTGCAGTCACCATCTGCAGTGATTTTGGAGCCCATGATAATAAAGTCTGTTACTGTATTGAGTGGCACTTATCAATGACTTCTCTGAGGGCAGCTGTGATTGGCTCTCTTTGGGAGGGTTATGTGAGTCCCAACACATCAACAGTGTCTACGGGAGGAATACCATATGGCAAAAACTGGGAAATTAGGAGTCCCCAGGAGTGCAACCAAGACTCTGGTGGAGAACTGGCCTCTCCCAGATGCTGCCCACCCTCACCACCCCTGCCGACCTCAGGGAGGCACGTGGGGCACTTTTCCCCCCTTGCATTTAAAGTGTTCCTTCCCTTGTAGACAAAGTCCAACAGATACCATTATGTCCCAACGTAGGGTGTGACTGACCCGAGGGCTGCGGGTGGGAGTAAAAAGGTGTGAAACTAGCCCTAGCCACACAGTCAGTGCAGGGGACAAGCCTAGCAGAGCTCAGCGCTATAGTCTACCTTGGTCTCAACTTGCTGTGTGATCTTGGGTAAGTTACCTCCCTTCTCTGGGCCTCAGGAGGAAATTGGACTAGATGACCCAAGGATCTTCACTGCTACAAAAACCTCCTTTGTGAGGAGTACTATTTTGATGAATGCAGAAGTGAATGAGTAATCGAACTTTCCCTGGGCCATGCGTGGCTTCCACAGAATCAAGGAGACAACAGAAGAGGGTAAACAGCAGCGAGTCCTCGTACGTGAGGGGACATGACAGCTGCCTTTTCTCTTGGTCACCGTGATCAATTTCATCTTTACGTAGTCCTTGAGCAACCACAGTACCAGGTACCACTAGGGAGAGAGAGGGGGAAGTTACTCTACCCCAGCAAGTTTAATTCCTAGGAGGGATTGAGATTAACAATGCAATAAGCAGTCCCATCAGAGAACATTACAGCCCCAGGCACTCACTAAGTGGGACAGCTTCGTGGTGAACACTCTGGGATTTGTCCCCGCTCTGTGAAGAAACATTTTGTTCCAGTGACACGCAGATTTTTTTCCCTCAAATTCCGGAAGTCTCCCGGGTCCAGTGCCAAGGCCAAGAAGGAGCATTGTCTGTGCTGCCCGGCTCTCCCTGGCCCATCAATCAAGCAGTCCTTGTGGCGATTGCTGTCCTCTGCTATTGGGCTTCCTTCCAGTGAGGGGAACCGGATGTCTCCGAGTGTGGGCTCCTAGTGGGAGCCTTGTGTGGGGAGAAGGCCAGCCAGCCCCCCTGCCCCCCTGTCCTGCCGGCAGCTTGCTGTTCTGTGACCTTGGCCATCTCCTTGACCCTGTATGAGCCTCTCTGTCTCCAGCCATCAAGGGTCTGGCCCTGGTCTAGGGTCTCTTTCAACTCAGCCCTGTGATCATATTTTAGAATTAGAAGTATTCACTAGAACAAAGAGGCGAATTCTCGATTCAGGAAGCCAGGTGGTCTGTCTCTCTGCCAGTCACACGTGCCACTCCCGCATGGGTCACCCCCACACACGGCCTCTCCTGCCAGTCCACCTCTAACATACGAACTGCATGTATGCTGCATAATCTTCTGGGGAGGCCTGGCCATGCCCAGATGACCCATCTTGACCCAGATGGGAAAACAGAAGCAAGAGAAGGAGGCGGTGCTGGTTCCCTGAGGGCTGGCCCTGGGGCTGCAGGCAGACTCTTGGCTTTGGCCTTAGGCCTGGGAGTCAGCAGGCCTGAGTCATTAAACCCAGTTACTAATCTGGATCCAAGAAGATAAACCTACAGTGACTAAACCTGGTCTTGCTCAAATGCATGGCATTCTTGTCTTTCTGCATAAATTCCATAGACTTTATCTTCTCCCTTACAATTTTCTTTTTTTTCTTAAGGAAAAGCAGCAGATCCTTGCAAACTATGAAGTTACCCTTACATGGAGATAAGGTTTTTGTGTTTGGTGCAGAGGCAGTAACTTAGAGAAGTAAGCAAAAACATCGGAATGCACGTGGGGCATGCCAATAAGATCAGTGCCCTTAGTCATCCCACCTCAGTTCTGGTACCAACTCCAATTATTTTAGCTGTCTTCAGCACCTAGCTCATCATGAAACCCTGAGCATCACTTCTGCTCTCTGGATCTCAAGGCCTATCAGTAAAGTGTTCTCTGGCTGGACTGGACTGGATCAGAGCTCTGATGTTCTAAGAATCTCTGACTTATTTTACAAAGAACCATATAAATCTGCTGACCACGTTTTCTGACACCAAAAGTGAGGACGTGTCTGGCACAAAAGGTGTTTTTTCTTAAGTTATTTACCTGAAAGGACTAATAAAGGTACATGATGATTACAAATGCAAGGAGTCACCTTTACTGAACAGAAGTAACATCAAAGATGATGGTCAGCAAGAATTTACGTATCCGTGTCCTCAATATTGGAACAGTCAACATCGAGAACTTTTCGGAAATTGGGTTTGTGTCTGGTCCATGTGTCCGTGGTCATATTCCACACCAAGTTTCTTCCCAGGAGTGTAGTAAGAGTTGACTCTGGAGTGAGGTTCGTGACATCCGGCCACAGGAGGACATTGGGACCTGTCCTACCAGGGTGCCACTAACTCAGGGAAATGGGACTCAGTCACGGCACATGGCTAGTCACGTGTGGACGTTTGACCAAAAATAGAGCTCGGAAGTTCAGTCACTCATTAACCCTCCAGCCCTGCCCTTGAGTTGTTTTAGGTGTTTCCAAAAGTCCAATCCACCCTCCGAGGCGGAAAGTGTATGTCTTTGCCAATTTCCAAATGATGTGCCTGGGGCAGCCGGGAGCTTCCAGGGAGGCCCTCCTTGCTCTGAACCACACAGGCGTCATCGGAGAAGTGGAGCATCCCCAAAAATACCTGTCAGAAGCCAAAGACACCAGTGGAAACCCCAGGACGTTTGTGTTACGAAGCACTGTTGCATCACCGCCCCACCCGGCCTCCGCCCTGGTGCGGCTCCCTGGGAGGTGCTGGGACAAGGGCCACCTGGCAGGAAGTGGGTCAGGGCCTCCGGGAGCCCAGCAGGGCCCTGCGACTGGTCAGAGGCCACACGGTACATTGCAGAGAAGAGGTGGCCTCTGTCCAGGGCTTGAAGCACGCGCTCACTTGCCTGGCGCATTGATTGTAGCGATGCTTTGCTTCCCCTCGCCTGCCTTTTCAGTGGACAGAAGTCAGAGTCTGAGGAACCGTGTGCCCGGCTAGCTTCGGACACTCCATCTACCTCAGATGTGGTTTCACAGCAGGACGGGTTTCAGATCTGACCAGCCATTTGTTTGAAATCCTTCACTGGTGGCCCTTGGTCCACAGGGTAAAGGCCTAACCCCTCAAGCTGGCACCCAGGACCCTCTGACTCTGCCCTGCTCACCTCCCCACGCTCACCCACCTCCTGCTGCCCCAGGCCCTGCAGGTCTGACATCCCAGCCCGGATCACACTGGACAGGCCCCTTGGGTCTCCCACTCCCACTCCCTTTGAACTCAGGACCACGATTTACTTCTTTGCATACGTGTCTAGCCCAGGACCTGGTACACAAAAGTCTATCACTGATGTTAACTTGAAACTAGGGCTGTCCTGAGAAATCTGTGATTTGCATTTGCTGCATGACTGACAAACTGGTATGTGTTAGAAAAACGCCACGGGAGGAAAAAAGCCGCCTCTAAGGACCGGTGGTAAAGGCCTTTTATTAAGCGTCGCTCTCCGGCAGAACTCCCGGGGGCGGGTGAGTGAGGAGACAAAGGGAGTCTACGAGGTATGAGGGGTGGGGAGGGGTTTTATAGCCAGGGTCGGCATCCAAGCCAGGTCTTTTCATATAAGGAAGAAAGCGCGGGCTACAGCGGCGGTCAATGTCCAAGGGCTCTGTGTTGGTACCTGACTGGACCAGGCTGCAGGGGGTCGGTCCCTGGAAGTTTAGCCAGCCTCCGAAATTTGCCTTGCAGCACTTTCCCGGGGCATGCCCCGACCTTTCATCCTGGCCTTTTTGTTATAGGACAAGGGGCGCCGGTTCTTTCTGGCTATTTCCTGCTGAACGGGGGCGACGAGGGGTAGGGGCCAGCCTGGACGAAAGGTCAGCTTATGCAGGATTGTGAAGTGGGTCTATGTCTTTTTGATTGAGTCGAGTGTAAGCTGTTAGGAGCATGGCCCGTCCGGTCGCAGCCTGCGCTATTTCTTGGACCCAGCGAAGAATAAGTTGGATGAGGCAGGGGCCTGTGGTGAGGCCCAGAACCAGCAGGAGTATAGGGCCTAGAAAGGGCAAGAGGTATGGGAGTAAACCATTGAGTCCGGTCCAGAGGGGGCTTTCTTGGAGCTGTCTGCGCCTTTGTTCCAGGCCTGACGGTTGGGGCCGATAGGGGATGTGGAGATGCCAGTCGATGTCCAGGGCCGTAGCCACCTGCTGGGAGATCTGTGAGAGTATATTTCTTTTTTAAGAGAGGAGTAGGGCAGGAGGGGATGACCAGAAAGGAGTGGGCAAATAGGCAGGAATCTAATTGACAGGGTGGTGGTTGGGTTTGGAGCGGACATGAGGGTTGGCCGTCAATGCCCATAACCGAAACTTGGGAAGGACGTAAAGTGTCCCCGAAAGAGGGAAGAACCGAATAGGTAGCCCCCACATTGACCAGACTTACCCGTTACCTGGAGTGTTACCCTGGGCTTGGCTTGGGTTATCGGGGTTCCTGAGTCTGGGCGACGTCAGCCATCGTCGAAGCTCAGCAGCTCGAAGGCCAGAGGAGGGCAGGAGGTCTCTCTGGGGCGCTCTGGCCCCCGGCCCCTAGAGGTCGGGGTCCGAGAGGCCTGGGGACAGTCACTAGCCCAGTGTCCTCGCTGTGTGCACAACAGGCACGGCTTGGAAGGAGGCCGTGGATTGCGGCACATCTTGGCCCAGTGTCCTTCTTGGCCGCACTTGAAGCAGGCCCCCGGAGTGGGGTTTTGGGACCCCGAGCCCGCCGCCAGCCGCAGGGCCGCTGCTAAGGCCTGGGTTTGTTGGTTTAGGAGGCTTGCCTGAAATTCGGCCTCTTGCTTGAGCCTTGCCCTTTGGCTGGCCTCAGCAGTTTCTTCACGGGCGTTGTAAACCTTAAAGGCCATTTTTACCAGGTCTCGAATAGGGGTCTGAGGGCCGTCCTCGGCCTTGGCCAGCTTTTTTCGGATGTCAGGTGCGGATTGGGAGATAAAATGATTGGCCAAGGTAGCTGCCCCAATGGGGGACTCAGGGGACAGTCTGGTGTATTGAACAAGGGCCTCAGTCAGCTGATTAAGAAACATGGCTGAGTTTTCGTTGGGCCCCTGAGTCACCTCATCTAGTTTGAGGAGGTTTACTACCTTATGAGAGGACGTTTCCATCCCATCGAGGAGACACTCTATCATATAGCGTGCCCGCAGCTGGCCGCCACCCCCTTCCTGGTAATTCCAATCAGGGTCGGTGTCAGGAACTGCCTGAGCTCCCAGGGGACGCTCGGGGGAGAGGTTAGCACAGTGCCGCTGGTCGGCCTTAGCCCTGGCTGCCGTCCAAATGGCCTGCCTCTCTTCGGGGGTGGTGGTAGATCCCAGGATGACATATATGTCCTGCCATGTTAAGGCGTAGGTGCGGGTCAGACCAGTAAACTGCTTAATGTACTGAGTGGGGTTGGAGGAAAAGGATCCCAGCTTGGCCTCAATCTGTGTTAAGTCCTGGAGAGAGAAGGGAACGTGGACCTGGGCCATGCCGTCGGCTCCGGCTACTTGTCGCAGAGGGAGTAGCGGGGCTGGGGGAGGGAGAGGGGAGGCCCCTGGAGGGTTGCTGTGGGAGCGAGTGTGGGAGCTAACCGGAGAAGAGGAGGGAGTGATGGGGGGAAGAGGGGGATACAAGACAGGGTTAATGGCCAGAGAATCTGGGGCCAGCGGTGAAGCCTCAGGGGCGGGAACAGGAACAAAAGAGACTGGAGTAGGGTTAGAGGGGGAGGGATTAGGAGGGGCCGGAGAGGAAGGTGAGGGGTTAGGAACCGGAGAGGAAGGGTGAGGGCCGTGGGAGAGGCGTAGGGAGGGGGGGCCACCAGATCTCTTGGGGGAACAGAGAAAGCAGAGGACTCAGAGACGGGAGGAGTCGGCTTAGCTCGGGAGGGTGGAGTCGGGGGGGCCATGGTGAGTAGGATTTGGCTAGGAGCGCACGTAGTGCACAGGGTGGGGCGAGAGCGCAACGCCCAAAAGGCCTGAACATAGGGGACCTCAGACCATTTTCCCATTCTCCGGCAGTAATTATCCAAATCACGGAGGACGTCAAAGTCTAGTGTCCCTGTGGCTGGCCATTGTGAGCCATTATCTAGGGAATACTGAGGCCAGGCCTGTGAGCACAGAAAAGTGAGCTGCTGGGGGCGGATATCTCTCTTTAGCCTTAGAGTCTGCAGGTTAGCCAGCAGGCACTCTAAGGGGGTGGAGTATTGGGGATTGGGTTTGGAGGCTGTCGATCCCATGACGACCATGGGGCGTGGAGGCAACCCCCGCTGTCCAAACGTCTTCGGACGAGTCAAGGGGAGCCGGAGGTCCGTGTAGTCGCGGGGAACGTCTTCCTCATGACCGCAGGGACCTGGAAAGGCCGAAGCCGGAGGTCTACTCAGCCGCTGGGGACATCTCCCCACCAGCTGGTGACCGGAAAGGCCGAAGCCGGAGGCCGAAGCCGGAGGTCTACTCAGCTGCTGGGGACGTCTCTCCACCAGCTGGTGACCGGGAGGGCCCAGTAAGTGCGCACTCGTTACGGGGCCCTAGGAGGTGGTCGTCAGGGACTGCAGGCCCCAAAGCCGAAGGGACTTACTCCGTATCCTGCTGTCTGGGGGGTTGGTCAGCCGCCTGGGTCCGGGGCTTCCGCGGCGGTGGCGCTCGAGGGGGCCTCAACAGCGAGTGCCGGGGGCCCTCACCTCGGGCCCCACGTTGGGCGCCAGATGTTAGAAAAAACGCCGCAGGAGGAAAAAAGCCGCCTCTAAGGACCGGTGGTAAAGGCCTTTTATTAAGCGTCGCTCTCGGGCAGAACTCCCGGGGGCGGGTGAGTGAGGAGACAAAGGGAGTCTGCGAGGTATGAGGGGTGGGGAGGGGTTTTATAGCCAGGGTCGGTGTCCAAGCCAGGTCTTTTCATATAAGGAAGAAAGCGCGGGCTGCAGCGGCGGTCAGTGTCTGAGGGCTCTGTGTTGGTACCTGATTGGACCAGGCTGCAGAGGGTCGGTCCCCGGAAGTTTAGCCAGCCTCCGAAATTTGCCTTGCAGCACTTTCCCGGGGCATGCCCCGACCTTTCAGTATGAATTTCTGAAAGTCAGGGGATAAAAGATTCAGAATGTTTTCCTTTGGACATCTGTTCATTCATTCAATACATGTTCATGTTGTGTCTGCTACGTGCAAGTGAGCTGCTGGGTGAGGGAGGACCTCCCCCACCCCCGCACCCTGGATGCAGCTGTGGCTGGCTTCTTGGGGACCAGCAGGGAACTGATAGGCACCCAATGAAACCTGACCTTCTCCCCAACGCTTAAAGAAAACTGATTTCTTTTATTTTCTCTTAAGCTCCTGGTGATTGCATCTGACCTGACATGCCGCAGCATCTCTGCTAGGTTTGCCATGGCCCCATTTTTGCTGGAGCCGCACCCTGGTGGGGCCCCACCTGTGGGAATCCCCAGAGTGTACAAGACTTCTTCCTCCCATGGCAGGGAACAGCATGCAGAGGGCGTTTGCACAACCTAAACCATTTGGGAGGTGTGTGCTCTCTGCCCAGGAGCGGGGTAAGCATCACTTTCCTGCCAAGTCAGAACCCAGGCTGTCCAAGCAGCCAGCAGGGTCACGCCAGCCTGAGCCCCAGGGGCCCCTGGACACAAGATAGCCATGGGATCCCAAAGAGGGGCTGCAGGAACACCTAAAGAGGAGGCTCATTGCCTCCCTTTGGACAGCTTGCGAGCCCTTGTTCTAGGCCAGGACCCTCCTGCCGCTGTAGGGAGGGTGAGCGAAGGAGGCCCCTGCCCTCAAGGCACTGACAGTCTGGAGGGGAGACTGATCCCAGGGTGTCTGCTCCACACATCTGGTTGCTAGGACAGTGGTCACCAAGGACAATCACTGTGGGGCCCAACGGCAGAGGGGTGAGCTCCATCTGGGTGCTAGGAAGAGCTCAGGGAGACCTCTGGGCCTGGGGAGGCTCGTCCAGGGCTGGGGTGGGTCAGGGAGGTCCCTGGGCCACACAGGGCTGCAACAGGACTTGGGGGTACCACGACGGGCCCCGCCTCACTTGGAGAGAGGACCGAGGAGTATGGTGGGCGGGGGTCACGCTAGGGGTGTCATTCGACTTCCGGGGGCTGTTCCCTCACTGAGCGGATGGTCTGGCTCTGGCCCCAACCTGCCTTTTCCCATCAGCCATGCCAAATCCCCACTGACAACAGGACCCGGTAATCTGACAACTTCTTCATTTATCGGCCGTACCAGGAGACTTGTGGGATTTTTAACTCCCTGACCAGGAATTGAACCCAGGCCCTAGGCAGTGAAAGCGCTGAGTCCTAACCCCTAGACCACCAGGGAAGTCCCAAGACCCCGTGGTCTTAGAAGGCAAGGAGGCCAGCAGACACAGGTACAAAACCTCCCCTCTCAGCATGCCCTGTATCACTGAGGCCAGAGCAGGCAAGGCAGTTCAGCAGAGAGAATTGAACTGGGATGGGAGCTAGCTCCAGAGATAACTGGGTATCTGACAGCTGCAGGAAGCGCCACCACCCACAGGGCTGGGCGAGTGAGGGCCACCTGCAGGGGACCTGGGGGCTGTCCAGTGGGGACCCAAGGGGCTGAAACAAAGAGGATGCTGCCTGAAGCAGAGAGACAAGAGGGCAAAATCAGCTCCTGCCGTCCTCCAGGCTCCTGCCATGGCTTCCGCCTGGAACCTGTTGGCAGAGAACTGGCAGGTGTGATTTCCAGGGGTCGGCCCCCATCTCCCCTCACCATGAGACACAGAGCAGGGCCTGGTGGGGTAGGGAATGGGTCTGAGATCCAGCAAGCCAAGGAGAGGCCCAGTTCCCTTTCCAAAGGCTTCTCAGAACCTTCCTGCCCACTCGGGAGGTCACTTCCCAAGAAGGGTCTGAAGGGCACAGTGTGACATTTTAGGCTGGTTTAGGTAACAGGGAGGATTAATCATCTGCTCTAAAGAGAAGGCTCAAGGAAGGGAGGTTCCAGTATCATTCACTCAGAGCCTTGAGGGCAACGCTAGAGACCAGACCTTTCCAGTGTTCTCATTTCTGTGCCCGGAGTGTGGGTCCAGCTCCCCTCATGGTTCCAAGATGGCCCCAACTCTTGGCACCAGGTACGGAGAAGATGAAGGCTTGTGGGAAATGGGAAAGGGCATCTCTACCTCTTATCTAACAGATCATTTCCCTCAGGACACTTCTGTTTCTGTCTCACTGGGTGGAACATGCTGTATCCTCTGGGCTTCTCCATCCCTGGAAAGGAGAGTAGGGCCTCCAGGGTTGATGATAAACTGATGGCAATTCACTCCCTAGCTCTGGGTGTGGTCTCAGGCCTCCCCTGAGAGCTTGATACCTGGAAGATGCTATCTGTTAGGCGTTAAATTGTATCTCCCTCTCCCACACACACCCCTAATTCTCCCAGGTGGCGCTAGTGGTAAAAACCGGCCTGCCAATGCAGGGGAGATGCAGGTTCAATCCCTGGGTCAGGAAGATCCCCTGGAGAACAGCATGGCAACCCACTCCAGTATTCTTTTTTTTTTTAATTTATTTATTTTAATTGGAGGCTAATTACTTTACAATATTGTAGTGGTTTTGCCATACATTGACATGAATCAGCCATGGGTGTACATGTGTTCCCCATCCTGAACCCTCCATCCCATCTCCCTCCCCATCCCATCCCTCTGGGTCTTCCCAGTGCACCAGCCCTGAGCACCCTTCATGCATCAAACCTGGACTGGCAATCTGTTTCACATATGATAAATACATGTTTCAATGCTATTCTCTCAAATCATCCCACCCTTGCCTTCTCCCACAAAGTCCAAAAGACTATTCTATACATCTGTGTCTCTTTTGCTGTCTTACATATGGGGTCATAGTTACCATCTTTCTAAATTCCATATATATGCATTAGTATACTGTATTGGTGTTTTTCTTTCTAGCTTACTTCACTCTGTATAATAGGCTCCAGTTTCATCCACCTCATTAGAACTGATTCAAATGTATTCTTTTTAATGGCTGAGTAATATTGCCTTGTGTATATGTACCACAGCTTTCTTATCCATTCATCTGCTGATGGATATCTAGGTTGCTTCCATGTCCTGGCTATTATAAACAGTATTGCGATGAACATTGGGGTGCACATGTCTCTTTCAGTTCTGGTTTCCTCGGTGTGTATGCCCAGGAGTGGGATTGCTGGGTCATATGGCAGTTCTATTTCCAGGTTTTTAAGAAATCTCCACACTGTTCTCCATAGTGGCTATACTAGTTTGCATTGGCATCAACAGTGTAAGAGGGTTCCCTTTTCTCCACACCCTCTCCAGCATTTATTGTTTGTAGGCTTTTGGATAGCAGCCATTCTGACTGGCTTGAGATGGCACCTCATTGTGGTTTTGATTTGCATTTCTCTGATAATGAGTGATGTTGAGCATCTTTTCATGTACTTGTTAGCCATCTGTATGTCTTCTTTGGAGAAATGTCTGTTTAGTTCTTTGGCCCATTTTTTGATTGGGTCATTTATTTTTCTGGAATTAAGCTGCTGGGGTTGCTTATATATATTTGAGATTAATTCTTTGTCAGTTGCTTCGTTTGCTATTATTTTCTCTGATTCTGAAAGCTGTCTTTTCACCTTGCTTATAGTTTCCTTCGTTGTGCAAAAGCTTTTATGTTTAATTAGGCCCCATTTGTTTATTTTTGCTTTTATTTCCATTACTCTGGGCCACTACAGTATTCCTGCCTGGAGAATCCCATGGACAGAGGACCCTGATGGACTACAGTCCATGGGGTCATGAAGAGTCGGACACAACTGAAGTGGCTGAGCACACGGCACCCAATCCATCTGTTCAGATCCTCAGCCCAGTACCATGGACTAAGACCTTATTTGGAGATAAGAGTTTTCACAGTCAAGTCAAAGGAGGTCATCAGGATGGACGATCATCCCCCATGACTGGGGTCCTTATAAAAGGGAAATTTGAACACAGAGACAAATAAGCACAGAGGCAAGTGGAGCTGAAGACCCAGGAAAGATGAAGGCAGAGATCAAGACGATGCTTCCACATGCCAAGAAACACCAAAGATTGCTAGAAACCCCTCTGCTGACACATTGATCTTGGGCTTCCAGCCTCCAGAGTTGTGCGAGAATATGATTCTGTTGTTTTAGCCCCCAGTCTGTATAACTTGGTTACATCAGTCTGAGCAAACAAGTTTGCTATTGTTGTTTAGTCGCTCAGTCATGTCTGACTCTTCTGCGACTCCGTGGACTGTAGCCCACCAGGCTCCTCTGTCCATGGGATTCTCCAGGCAAGAATACTGGAGTGAGTTGCCATTTCCTCCTCCAGGGGAATCTGCCCCACCCAGGGGTCCAACCTGGATCTCCTTCATTGTAGGCAGATTCTTTACCTCTGAGCCACCTGGGAAGACCAGGAAACGAATACATTATCATCAAACTGTCTCCATGACTCTGTCTCCAGCAAGTGAAACCCCCCGGGGCCTGCTTCCTCTTCTCCCCGGAAGAACCTTCTCTCCCTTCCTCAGCAGGCTGCCCCACCTGTGCTCCCTGCCCTGCTGGGCCACGCCCCTCAGAGCCGGCTTCCCTCCCGCCCTCCTGACCTGTCCCCTGGTCTCCATTCTGTTGACTTTTCTGGATGTGGGAGGGCAGAAAAGCAAAGCAGGCCCCACCTTCCTGGAGGAAGGGTAAAGGGTGGGTATTGAGATGAGACAAGATTGTACCAAAAGGATTCAGTGAATCAGGGAGGGGCTTCCTTTAAAAAAAAAAAGTCAGCTCTGGAATTTCAAGGTCTGAATAAACGTTTTCACCAACAGTCCAGGGAGCTAGCTTCTGCACGGTGGTTGGTAGAAAGAAGCCTTCTGGACTCAGCAGCTGCCATATACGTCACAGGCCTCTTCTTATCTGCTTCCCCCTCCTAGAGCCGCACCCCAAAATGCTCTCTGAGTTGGGACTGCCTGACAGGTCTGTGATAGGCTGGAAGCTGGAGGAGTCCTGGAAGGGCCCAGCTGAGGGCTGACGGAGCTGAGTCAGGAGCAGCTGGGCAGGACACAGGGGAAGCAAGAAGAGAGGCGAACTGGCATTTACAAGGACAGCTGCCACCTTCATGGAGGAGTGAAGTGGAATCTAGACAGGCGTGTGACTTGTTCAAACCCAGAAATGTGGGGAAGATGGTGCCGCTTCAGCCTTGCTGGCTGGGATGCTCACCTTTGGAAACCTCTCCCTGTAAGGGCTAGCCTGAGGCCACCAGGAGGGAAGACACCGCAGGCCACATGGAGAGCCCTTGTGCAAGTGCTGAGCTCCCGAAGGCTGTGAGTGTGGACACCAGCAGATAACACCTAGCCCCAAGCTAGGGAGTCTCTCTCAGCCATCAAACCCTCCCAGCTGAGGCCCCACCCGGTATCACAGAGCAGAGATAAACCCAGCACCACTGTTCCTGACATACTGAATCAGTGCATGTAATAGATGGATGTTTTACCCACTAAAGTTTAGGATATTTGTTATGCAGCCACACAAAACTCAAAGAAACACCTGTAATATTCTGGCCAAAAAATTTTTAGTTAGGCCCTCACACTCCAGCAAGAGGCGGTCTCTGCAAGAACTCAGCATTGGGGTTAAATATGTCCCAGTAGAATAGTTGGGCTTCTCTGGTGGCCCAAATGGTAAAGAACCCACTTGCCAATGCAGGAGACATAAGTAGACATGGGTTCGATCCCTGGGTCTGGAAGATCCCCTGGAGGAGGAAATGGCAACCCACTCCAGTATTCTTGCCTGGAGAATCCCATGGGCAGAGGAGTCTGGTGGGCTACAGTCCATGGGGTTGGAAAGAGTTGGACACGACTGAGCGACTTAACACACACACACACAGTAGTAGGGAGAACAGGCTCTGGGGACAGAGTCCTCAGTGGGTCTCAGTTTCCTTGGCTCTGAAAGGAGAAGATAGAGAAGCCACCTCATAAGGTCCTTGTGGGGATTAAATGAAGTCATGTAGCATCTGTAGCACCAATGTGGTACCTATTGGACTTGACCCCCAAACAGAAAAGCTTTTCATACCCCCTCCTTGATACAAGATTGTTTTCTGTGGTAACTTATGTAAAACAAAAACAAAACAAAAAACCGGCAGTAATTATTATTTTCTTGATTTTTTCTTTGGGTTAGAAAAAAATCTAATTTAAAGAAGAAACTTCAGTTCTAAAGATATTATTCCAATTAAGTTAAGCATTTCACATACAAACTAAATTTGTACCTACTGAACAAAAAGATGACATCTCGCAGTTTGCATTTTTGCTGTTTATAATTTTCAGCACCCAAACTGCAGGTGGAATGACAAAATTGCAACAATTTAAGCTGTGTTTTGTGCCTTCACAACCTCTGTGAGATCCACATGTTTGGGATGACCAGAGCTGAAGCCAGAAAATCCTGGGTCAGCCCACTGAAGCATCACCCCCCGATTAAGCAATGCTCAGAATGAACCCAGGTGGGGTCTGGTCCATGGGAATCAGGTCCAATTTGGACCTGGGAGTTCTGGGGATTAATTTAGGTGCAGAACACAACCCTCATGAAAGGGTGAGTAATGAAAATGTGACGTTTCCATCTATGTTACTGAAACAACCACAGCAATTGTTTTCAGTGAGGAGCATTTTATCAGTGATATTGTTTACAACTAGTGGGCGCGATGATAATATGCAGAGCAGCTTTTGGCCAGTTTTATTATTGCTTTCAAACTTATCTACAAGCTATGCAGTCCTCATTGCCTGCACCTGGGCTCTACTGCCCCTCCCTAGAACCACAACAACCTATCAACATCAATGCTGCTCTCTCATCAGAGCCAGTCTTGGGCTCACAGGGAGGTCCTTCCACCTCTGTGTGTCTGAGCAACTAACCATTCTTTCTTTCATTTTTTTTTTGGCTGTGCCACACAGCATGCAGGAACTTAGTTCCCTGATCAGGGACCGAACTCGTGTACCCTGGAGCAGCAGTGGAGAGTCTTAACCACTGGGCTGCCAAGGAAGTCCCACTGAGGGTGTCCTGACTGGTCTCATACCAACTTGTACCAGTTGTTGTTCAGTCGCTGTCACGTCCGACTCTTTGCGACCCCATGGACGACAGCACACCAGGCTTCCCTGCCCTTCACTGTTTCCCAGAGTTTGTTCAAGTCCATGTCCATTGAGTTGGTGATGCCATCCAACCATCTCATCCTCTGTCACCCCCTTCTCCTTTTGCCCTCAGTCTTTCCCAGCATCAGGGTCTTTTTCCAATGAGTCGGCTTTGCAGATCACGTGGCCAAACTATTTGAGCTTCAGCTTCAGCATCAGTCCTTCCAATGAATATTCAGGACTGATCTCCTTTAGGATCGATTGGTTTGATCTTCTTTCAGCCCAAGGGACTCTCAAGAGTTCTCCAGCACCACAATTTTAATTTTTTGGTGCTCAGCCTTCTTTATGGTTCAACTCTCACATCCGTACATGACTACTAGAAAAACCATAGCTTTGACTATATGGACCTATGTCGGCAAAGTAATGTCTTTGTTTTTAGTATGCTGTCTAGGTTGGTCAAGGCTTTTCTTCCAAGGAGCAACTGTCTTTTAATTTTATGGCAGCAATCACCATCTGCAGTGATTTTGGAACCCAAGAAAATAAAGTCAGTCACTGTTTCCATTGTTTCTCCATCTATTTGCCTTGAAGTGATGGGACTGGATGCCATGATCTTAGTTTTTTGAATGTTTTCAGGCCAGCTTTTTCACTCTTCTCTTTCAACTTCTTAAAGAGGCTCTTTAATTCCTCTTTGCTTTCTGCCATTAGGTTGGTGTTATCTGCCTATCTAAGGTTGTTGATATTTCTCCTGGCAATCTTGACTCCAGCTTATGATTCTTCCAGGCTGGCATTTCACATGATTTACTCTGCATATAAGTTAAAGAATCAAGGTGACAATATACAGCCAATTTTGAACCAGTCTATTGTCCCATGTCTGATTCTAACTGTTGCTTTTTGATCTACTTACAGGTTTTTCAGGAGGTGGGAAAGGTGGTCTGGTATTCCCATCTCTTTAAGAATTTTCCACAGTTTGTTGTGCTCCACACAGTCAAAGACTTTAGTGTAGTCAGTGAAGCAGAAGTAGATGTTTTTCTGGAATTTTCTTGCTTTTTTGATGATCTGATAGGTGTTGGCAATTTGATCTCTGGTTCCTCTCCTTTTCTAAACACAGCTTGTACATCTGAAAGTTCTTGGTTTACGTGCTGTTGAAGAGGAGCAGCCATTCTTTCCTCCTTCTCCAGCTGTCCTAGAGCACGTGGGTCTCCCACAGTCTCGGAGTAAATCTACCCTCAGGCTTAAGCCATCAGATGTAGGAGAGATACCTGAGCCAGACCTGCAGGGCCAGATTCCAGGGGTCACATAGCCTGGGCCTGGACTGCTGAGGTGAGTGCTGGCATCTTAGAGACAAAAGGCCCGGGAACCCACCAGCCAGGATCAGTTTAGAGCAGGGAGCAAAGGGAGCCATTTAGGGCAGGCATGCGGAGAATGAGCCTATGGCCTGTGGCCAAGAGAGCAGGAAAAAGTGAATGCAGGGGGGCAGCTACCCCAGGGCTGCAAAGGGTCACTTGCAGCCCCGCCAGGGCAGCCCTGACCCCCTCAGATGTCATGAGGTTTCCTCAGCTCCTTAGAAGAAATCTCCTTTTGCTTAACCTAAGTCACTATGGTTCCTTGAGAGCAAACATGCCCTCAGAATAAATGGGAACATTTTTCTGGAAGAATATGATTCAATTTATAATAATCTCCTCACAGTTGGATTTCTAGGACTAAAAAGACATGCAAAGTGAAAAACAAGAGATGCCTATGGTCCTTTGTATCTCTTGTGAGTCCCCCCACTAAGTGGGGTTCATTCTGGAACTTGTTCCACACAGAACTGATTTGACACCAGACCACGTGCATGGTCCCCGGGTCTAGATTTTCTCACTCCATCTAAACTTGCAGACTCGCAGTATGGCTCAGGCCTTTCTGATGGGTTCCCTGGGTCTGTACTGAATACTCTTTACACCCACTCCTGCCAGTGGTGCTCACCCTCTAGGCCAACACCGTCGGATTCTCCACCCTGTAGTGTTCTCTATTTTTGCTGTTCAGTATGGCAGCTACTGGGCCTCCCTCGTAGGTCAGCTAGTAAAAAATCCACCTGCAATGTAGGATTTCTCGATTGGAAAGATCCCCTGGAGAAGGACATGGCAACCCACTCCAATATTCTCGTCTGGAGAATCCCCAGGGACAGAGGAGCCTGGTGGGCTGCAGTCCATGGGGTCACAAAGAGTCAGATACAACTAAGCATAGCACAGCACAGCACATGGCAGCTTCTAATATGGCCTTCGGACACTCGAAATGTGAGTAGAGTGATTGAGAAATTGAATTTGTAATTGCATTTAATATTGACTAGCTCAAATAGCCATGCCTGGCTGGTGGTTGCCATGTTAGATGCTGCAGTTCTAGGTCAAAGCTATAAACGTTGACATTAGATATGCAAATAGTGACACACCCGGACAGCGTTTGCATTGTGAAGACCACCTGCCCTTGCTTGGGGCATAGTCCGCTGTCAACTTGGCCTTCAAGAGCTGTGCCCTCGAGGCAGGACTCTGGCCTGGGACAGGATATTCCTTGGACGGTCTGTTAACTCAGCAACTTCAGAAGCAAGTGGGAGCAGCTCCCAAAGGCACAGACTGTACCCTCTCAGCTCTGACCTCCCCTTGGAAGAAAGCACCCCTCTGAGGTGTCATCATTGTCAGACTCGGAGAGCCTCCCCATGACGTCATCTTAACTTTAAAACCGCTTTTTCCTGCTGCTGGACAAAGGCAGTTCTTCCTGTCGTAAAACCAAACCCCTTATTACTCGAAATGGACTCACAGTTAAGCATCACTTTTGTGAACGAAGGATCCAGAAAGATGCTGAGCTGCAGATTTGAAACACAGGGGAGGTGGACGCGACACCCTCACACCTCCGTGAAGTCACAGGTGGACAACTCCCAGTGACATCATCGAGTGCAGCTCACAGAGTGGCCTTGTGGCCTGGCCTGCTGACCGGAGTGGGAGACGGCTCCCGACCGCTTAATTGCACGTGTGCACTGGAGCCTGGGGAGTGACAATTACTGTGTCCTGACCTGCACCCTGCCAAGACAGCAGGCAGCGGGCATCCGGAGGCCTGGTTTCTAGCCCTGGCTCTTCCTTGTTCTGCTGTTTCCCTGTTCTTTTTTTTTTCGGCCGTGCCACATGGCATGCAGAATCTTAGTTCCCCAACCAGGGATCGAACCTGTGCCCCTGCAGTGGAAGTGCAAAGTCCTAACCACTGGACTGCCAGGGAATTCAGTTGTTTCCCTGTTTTTTCTTTTTCTTCCTTTCTGACTGGGCTGGGTTTTCATTGCAGTTCACGGGCTCTCTCTAGTGGAGCTTAGTTGCTTAGTCGCTTTGCCACATGCGGGATCTTAGTTTCCCGACCCACGTCGGGATTGAACCCACGTCCCCTGCATGAGAAGGCAGATTCTCAACCACTGGACCACCAGTGAAGTCCCTTGCCTCCCTGTTCTGAATCTCACTTTTTTCCATCTATAAAATGAGAGGGCTGATGATAGCGTTCAGTGTCCTTATGATGCTGACTATATCCATGTTCAAAGTGAAGCAAAGGGAAAGAAAAGACTTGCCCAGTGAGTGGCCAAGTCAGGCAGAAGGTCCAAGCTTGTGCACAAGCAGAACTGTCCTTAGGGCATTTTGCAAACACCAGCTTCATGACCCACCTTCACTGAGAAGTAGACCAGTGATTGGTTAGCTAGTCAGCAGCAGCCTCATGCAAAACAGCTCTTTCTCCTCTGAGAAGAGCTTGGGTTTTGAGGCAGAAAGTCTTTGGTTCAAGTCCCAAGATCTGAACTGTTTTCTGTTGAACAATTGCAACTTTCCTAGGCCTCAGTTTCTTCATGTGTAAAACAGGGAAACACTATCTACCTTCCAGAGCTGTCATTTCTTTGTGTACTTCATTTTTGCCTTTTATTTATGGTCGTGCTAGTGGTCAAGAACCCACCTGCCAGCACAGGAGACATAGGAGATACTGGTTTGATCCTTGGATCAGGACGATCCCCTGGAGGAGGGCATGGCAACCCACTCCAGTATTCTTGCCTGGAGAATCCCATGGACAGAGGAGTCTGGTAGTCCATGGGGTCTCAAAGAGTCAGACACGACTGAGGTGACTAAGCATGCATGCATATATAAAATAACAACCATATTAGTGCTAGTTGGAGCAGGTATTCAGATGCTAGGGCCATACCAGTTGTTTATATGTTGAAATAAATCCTCAGCCCTGAGCCCTCTGACTGTTGCCCCCTACCCACCTTGGGACCCTTCCTCCCTCCTAGTCTACCTGCAGGATTCAGCAAAGATAGTACTGCTACCTATTTCTCAGGGGGCCTGTGAGACCTTTCTTACATCTGGATGGCCAGGGTCTGTGTGGTACCAGTTTATCTGAATGAAGGTGTCAGTCGCTCAGTCGTGTCCAGCTCTTTGCGATGCCATGGACTATAGCCCGCCAGGCTCCTCTGTCCACAGAATTCTCCAGGCAAGCATACTGGAATGGGTTGTCATTTCCTTCTCCAGGGGAATCTTCCTGACCCAGGGATCGAACCCAAGTCTCCTGCATTGTGGACAGATTCTTTACCATCTAAACCACCAGATAGACTTGATTTTTCAGAGCAGTTTTCAGTTTATAGAAAAATTTCTCAGAAAATCCAGAGTTCTCATTTATAGGTTGGCCCAAAATTTCCGTTGGTTTTGAAGTTTAAAAAAATAAGAGACACATTTTTCAATAAGAACTTTATTGAACAACATATTCACTGTTTTGTTCCTTTACCTTCTGCCATTTTTTCAGGCACATTCAGGCATCTTCCCCAGACTTTCTTATCATTTTGAGCAAAGTACTGTTCCAAGCTAACCAAAAGCTTGGCCTCCCTGTACATCTGTGCTGAATCAAATCCCAGAGGCAGAGTTTTGGATTAAGCAGAAAAGGAGAGCTTTATTATTTTTCCAGAGAAAGGGGGATATAGCAGGCTCCTGCCTTGAAAAACCACGTGTCTCCCCCGGAGAACTTGATGAGGGGAGTTTATAACAATGAGTCAAAATTGGAGTCCCTAACAAGATTAGGGTGTGAGCAGGGCTTGCACCCACTTAATCTCATCTCAGGTGGTTGGTCTCCTAATGATGAGCTTTTCTGGTTCCTGTAATCCTGCCTCAGGTGATGTCTTGGCTGCTTCTCCCTGGCTGTTGTTGTTCAGTTGATAAGTCATGTCCGACTCTTTCAGACCCCATGGACTGCAGCACACCAGGCATCCCTGTCCTTCACTATCTCCCAGAGTTTGCTCAAATTCATGTCCACTGAGTTGGTGATGCCATCCAACCATCTCATCCTCCAGTGCCCACTTCTCCTCCCGCCTTCAATCTTTCCCAGCATCAGGGTTTTTTCCAATGAGTTGGTTCTTCGCATCAGGTGGCCCAAGTATTGGAGCTTCAGCTTCGCATCAGTCCTCCCTTGATTAGAAACAGTTCAAATCTGCCCTTTGGAGCTCAGGGGAGGTCATGGAGGCTGGAGTCCTGCCTATAAGAAATGGGGGACAGAAAGGCCTCTGTGCCTGGGACCCCCACAGGGCCTTGCTTGGTTCGCCCAGGTGCCTTTTACAGCCTTCCAGAGAATTGGAATTTTTTCCGTTAAGAGAATTTTTTAAATACAATTTTAAAACATTATTTTTAAAAATTTGGCTGCTTCCAGCGGCATATAGGACCTTAGTTCCCCAACCAGGGATTGAACCTATACCCCCTGCATTGGAAGATGGAATCACTGGACCACCAGAGGAAGTCTCTTCATTAAGAGAATTTTGTAAAGACTGAAATAAATGGAAATCTGAAGGTGCGGTGTCTGTGAATACAGCGGATGAATTAGAACTTCTCAGCCAAGTGTAACAGTTTTTGCCTGGTTATCCAAGAAATGGGCTTCCTTGGTGACTCAGATGGTAAAGAATCCACCTGCAATGTAGGAGCCCTGGGTTCATTCCCTGAGTTGAAAAGATCCCCTGGAGAAGGAAATGGCAACCCACTCCAGTGTTCTTGCCTGGAGAATCCATGGACAGTGGAGCTTGGCGGGCTACAATGCATGGGGTTGGAAAGAGTTGAACATGGCAGAGAGACTCACACTTTCACTTTCCAAGAAACAGGCAGTATTGCATTATCTGGATAGAAGATTATGCATTTTCTATTGATTAATTTTGGACCCTTTTTGTCGAGTGCTGCTTTCAGCTGGTCTAATTGGGAGCAGTACTTGGAATTAGTCATTTCGTTTTCCAGAAGTAGCTCATAATAGAGGACTCCCTTCCAATCCCACCAAATACACAGTATCGTCTTCTTTGGATGAAGACTGACCTTTAGTGTGGTTGGTGGTGGTTCCTTTCATTTGTATCACAATATCTTTCATTGCACATTATTGTACAGTATCCACTTTTCATCACCTGTCACAATTGATTTTAATAAAAGAATACTTTTTTTAGTTTTAAGAAGAGAATCACATGTGGAAATACAGTCATTTTTTCCTTTTTCTCTTTTGCTTAACTTATATGGAACCCAAACTTCAAAGCAATTAACATAACCAAACTGGCTATCTCCTGCATGGCATAACAATGATTGTTCTCAATTACTGTCTCAATTTGATCGCTATCAACTTCAAGTCATCTACTGGACCATGGAGCCTTATCCAGCAAGAAATCTCCAGTAGGCATCTTTGCAAGCCACTTTTGACACATTCAATCAGTCACAGCACCTTCTCCAGACGCTGAACAAATCCTTTTCTGTGTTTTTCAGTTGCATTTTTACCTTTCTTGAAATAATAAAGTATAATATGCCAAAAATGTTGCTTTTTTCCTTCATTTTCAATATTAAAATGGTTACACAGAAGTTCACCAATTTTGTTTTTTTTTTAAATGCATGCTGATATGACAGCTGTCAACAATACAATCTAATGAAATTGTTTCAAATGAAGTTAAAGACAACTAAGCACTACTAGAACCATCTTACAGGAAAAAAAAAATCAACTTGTTGGCCACTGAATATCCACTCCTTTGCCCACCCCATTTCCGTATTATTAACATCTTGTATCAGTGTAGCATGTCTGTGCTAGTTTCTCAGTGGTGTCTAACTCTCTGTGGCTGCATGGACCGTAGCCCGCCAGGCTCCTCTGTCCATGGGATTTCCCAGGCAAGAATACTGGAGGAGGTTGCCATTTCCTATTCCAGGAGATCTTCCCAACACAGGGATCAAACCCACTTCTCTTGCATCTCCTGCATTAGCAGGCAGATTCTTTACCACTAGCACCACTTGGGAAGCCCTCTTCTATCAGTGTAGTATCCTCAACTGATGATCCAATATTGAAATATCACTGCATTATTGTTAACGCAAGTCCACAGTTTCCATAAGGCCTCACTTTTTGTGTTGTATAGTTGTTAACTGTTTTTAAGATCATCATGCCCTGAGTTCGGGAAAGTTCTTGTGATGGCGTCTGTAGAAAAATCCAGGCACCAAAGCATCATCTGTCTCCAATGACATCCAAGTATCTACTCCTTTCAACTGATGGAGGTCAACTCTCAGATCTGACTCAAGTCCACTGCGGTGAGTTGCGAAGGGGCTCCATTGCACCTCACTTCAGGTGAAGGGGAAGGGGGGCCCCGGGGGAGGGGAGCCTAGGAGCCCGAGGGATCATGAAGTTCAAGGTGGCGCTGCCAGAGGAAAACAGACTGCTCAGGTGGTCTCAAGTCAGCTCACTTTTGGCTTAACACTCTCAGCTGTCTTGCACACCAGAACCCATGGCCCGAGTTTCCCAGAGAGAGACACGGGGCAGACATGGAGGGTTGAAGGTACTGTGAGAGCAGGTGGGAGGGAGCTAATGAGGTCTCCATCCACCGGTTAGTTTGGACCCATCTGGACCCACAGACAAGATCTCGTTGGTATTCTCGGGACATTCTTTACTATCACTGGCTGCTGATAAGTGTGCAGTGCTTCAAAACACATGGGCTAACCTGGTTTTGTGGGTTATTTTGGTCAACTGGTTACCTTTCACAGTAGTGTGTCTATAGTAAAACATACCTCAAATTCCAAATAACTAACTTTCAAATGGAGAAGGAAATGGCAACCCACCCCAGTATTCTTGCTTAGAGAATTCCATGGACAAAGGAGCCTGGCAAGCAGCAGTTAATGGGGTCGAAAGGAGTTGGGCACGACTGAGTGTCTAACACATACACACAACTTTTAAACAAAACCTTGTATTAGAGCCCACTCTCCATTCCAGAAGTGGGAAGCTGCTGAGTGCTGCATGAGATGGAGAAGCAACAGGTGGGCTGCCTTTGCTGCAAATAATACAATCCATTCTCTGAAAAAAGAAATTAGTTCTACGGTCCCCATGTCCATCCAGCAGGTCTCAGGGCCCGGCTCCTGAGCAGTGAGCCCCTGGTCGCTCCAGCCATGACTAGCATCACTGCACGTCTAACTGGGAGGATCCTGTCTGTGAGGAGGATTGGGGACCCTGCTGTGTCCTCCACACTTTGCTAAGTGACCCCCACCATGTGATGAAGGAAAGGGTCCTGTGAGGGGTTGGGGATGGGGGAGTGAGTGGCGTGTGCATTTTAATAATATGATGTTTCTACTTCAAACATGAGGCTCTTAGTAGGGAAGATAAGGTCCGCTGCCCGGCATAGAGAGGATCAGGACATATGTGAGGGCAGAGCAGGGGTTAAGAAGGGCTGGGGCATGGACAGAAGTCCTTCCATTGTTGCTGTGGTTCAGTTACTCAGTCATGTCCAACTCTTTGCGACCCCATGGACTGCAGCACACCAGGCCTCCCTGTCCTTCACCATCTCCAGGAGTTTGCTCAAACTCATGTCCATTGAGTCAGTGATGCCATCCAACCATCTCATCCTCTGTCATCCCCTTTTCCTCCCGCCTTCAATCTCTCTCAGCATTAGAGTCTGTTCTAATGAGTTGGCTCTTCACATCAAGTGGCCAAAGTATTGGAGCTTCAGCTTTAGCATCAGTCCTTCCAAGGAATATTCAGGGTTGATTTCCTTTAACATTGACTGGCTTGATCTCCTTGCAGTCCAACGGACTCTCAAGAGTCTTCTCCAGCACCACAGTTTGAAAGCTGCTACTCTTTATTTATTTTAATTTTTTGATCTTGCCAAATGGCATGTGGGATCTTAGCTCCCTGACCAGGGATCGAACCCATGCTCCCTGCCGTAGGAGCCTGGACTTTTAACCACTGGACCACCAGGGAAGCCTGTCTCTTTAAATAAGAAAGGCAGATGGCCAAGAGAATGGGAGAGGACAGGGCCCTCAGGGGCTGGACTTGGGTGGGGATGACCATGGCCAGGTCCTTGCCTTTGGAGGCCCAGACACTCCCACCGGTCAGGGCTCGAGGGACTGGCTCAGGCCAACCCAGGTAGGGAGGCCAAGGGGATAGAAGTTTTATCAAGGAGCTAAAGACCCCCATGGCCATGGGCAGGCAGGTGACCAACCCCAGCTCTCCAAAGCTGCGGGCGTCACCTGTCAGAGTCTGTCTGGGGCAAGTACGGTAGCCATATGTGCCATTTTCCTCTGAGGGCCGGTCATCTGGAGACTCCATGCTTCTGTTGATGGACAGGTCACCCCTGGGACATGCCCTCCTAGTCCCTGAGCTGTGGGGCCCACTGTCTAGTCAGGGCTAGGGGAGAGGGGCCACCAGTCTTGTCTTGCAGGCAGTGGCCCAGGACGCCTGGTCTAAGAGGCACGGTGACTAGGCTGCTTGAGGACCCATGGACTGTAGCCCACCAGGTTCCTCTGCCCATGGGATTCTCCAGGCAAGAACACTGGAGTGGGTTGTCATTTCCTCCTCCTCCAGGGGAAACTTCCCAACCCAGGGATCAAACCCAGGTCTGCTGAATTGGTAAGTGGGTTCTTTACCTCTGCGTCATCTGGGAAGCCAGAGGTTCCAACATGGCCGCCCAAAGTTGCTTCAAGACAGCATCTGGGCACTTGCCCTCCAGCCTCAGTGATGGGGGCCATCCTTAGGGCACCTCTGGCAACACTGGCTCCTCTCATGGGCTCCCTGCTCCTGCTGCCAGATGCGCCCCCCTCCCACAGGCACCCCCCACTTCCTCGAGGCACCTGACAGGCTCCAGGCCACCCGACCTCGACGGCTTGTGCAGGGCTAAGCCGGCTGTGCTCCGCAAGAGGAAAGCAGGCCAAGCCACCCAGCCTGCTTGCGGCGGGAGCAGAGGAAAGGCCAGTCCAAGAGGAACTTTCATTCCTAGCTGACCAAGACCTCGAGCGCGTCTGGGGAAGGGGTCCTCACATAAACTAAGCTTTGACAGCTGAGCCCGAAGGGAGGTGTGTCCTAAAGAGCAGAAAGAAACAACAATAACAACAAAGGGGAACTCACCAAAGAGAGAAAGGAATTTCAGAACCTGTGGCAAGCTTAAATGCTGCTGTGTAGTGATTCTTGTTTTTCAAAGCTATCCTCCAATAGATAATTCTGTTCATTTCTCTCAGATTTGCCCTACCTGAGAGAAGCCTGATTCTTCATGCCAAATGAGCATCCTTCACCAAATGGCCCCGGGAAGAGGCCTACCTGGTTTCCTGAGGCTGAACTTGCGGCTCCAAGGCGATCAGGGCAGAGGATTGCCGGGGCAACAGGACCGGAAGGCTGGACAGGAGTGACATCCAAGACTGGTGAGAGGCGGGCTTGGGTGGCTGTCACTTAGGACAGGAAGAGAATCGGTCAGCACTGGTCTGAGTCACCCAGGTAGGGTATGGGCAGTGATCAGACACGAAGAGGAAGGCAGAGCGGGCATGGACATTTACTAAGCACTTACTGTATGCCCGACCCCGTGCTTCATGCGTTGTGCTCATTAACTCACTGAATCCTTGCGACAACTCCTCTGCTGGTGAGGAAACTGAGGCGCGGGGAGGGGTTGGGACTTGCCCGAGATTAGCCACAAATGAGTACAGAACCAGAATTCAAATCCAGGCTTGTCTGACTTCAGTCGTCACTTTGGAGGAAAGAAAGTGAAGCTTCCAGAGTCTCTCCGATGTCTCAGGCCTGCGGGAAGGAGTTTTGCTGCGGGGGGTGAGAGGCCATAGTGTCAGGAAAGGTGGGGTGGGGTCAGCAGACAATGGGAGCCTTCTGCCCACCACCCCCCATCCTGTGGAAGGGGTCTCTGGAGGAACCATGCTCCTTTCTGAAATCTTGCATACAATCAGAACTTCCCCGGAGAGTCCCTTGTGAGTTCACCCATCTAAGAACAGAAGCTATTAGCTTGATCATACCATTACCCCTTGGAAATGCCCTTGCAGGATCAATTACCCTCCCTGCCACACAACTGGACACCAGGTGTCAGGTGGTATGTGACAAGATCACCCATCTTTGAGCCAGAACTTGGTGTGTAATCCCAGTTCTACTGTGTGACCTTGGATATGCCACTTCACTTTCTGAGCGTCGACAGTCCTCATCTATAAAATGAGGATAACAGTAGTCACTCATACAGTTGCCAGAGGAATAAAGTCAGAAGAGATGGCACAGGCAAAAAAAAAAAAGCCACTAGTACACTGTCTGGCACAGAGCAGATGCTTTGTTTGAGTCCAAATCTGGGGGAAATGGAGTTTTGTAGCAGGAGCATCCTGATCTGAGATGTGGGTTTGCAGGCTTTGCTCAGCTCACCTGAAGATAGGCCAGTACCCAGGGGCCAAGTATATGAGTCAGCCTACATAATTCCCCGTAACGCCTGTAAGCTGTCCAACATGTATTTAACAGGGGCCCTGCAATTGATCGAGGCCTCCCCATCAATCATGCCCTGGGGCCAGGGGAGACCAGCAGGGCAGCCCCAGTGAGCCAAGCGAGACCCGAGACAGGCATTCTGCGGTCTTGTTCAGACTTAGCTTCTGACTGCTTTGAGGCCTTTGGCAGATTACTTAACTTCTCAATGTCTCGCTCTCCTTATCTGTAAAATGGGGATAATAATACTTACCTACCTCACGGGGCTTGTTGCAAGAATTAATTAAAGTTTATGAAGTGCTTTGAGATTCCCGGATAAAAGGTTCTGTGAAAGTACAAAGTATTATTATCATAATCCAGTAGGCTATAAAAGATAATTTTGCAGGAAAAGGCAAAAACTTAATTTCCATACAAGCAGAAACAAAGGCAGATATAGTCATAGAAAGTGGGGGAAAAAGGTCTAGAAGATAATTTATATAATTTTTAAAAATTATACCGTGTTTTCTCCCTACCAATAATCAATGCAGCATGATAATTACAGATTTCAGTCATAGACCAGCAAATGTTAATAATAATAAGAGTCTCTAATAAGTGTGCCAGGGCCTGGGTTGGGGACTGTGCATGAATTATGTCCTGGAATCCTTTGACCACCCCATGAGGTGAATGTCACCACCCCAGTTTAACACACGAGACAAGGACTCCAGGACTAACTCTAGAATCCCCTCCTGGCCTTAGCTTGAGTTCTGAGGAGCGCTTGGTGACACTCTAACTCCCCTTTGCAGATTTGAGAGGTAACCACAGGGGAAACTGAGGCAAGGGCTGGGATCCGGCATCTTGCAGGAAAAATGAGCTCTTGCCACCCTGTATTCTAGTTCATGTTCAAACACCAGTCCCCCAAGAAAACCACCCAGTCTGTGTCTCTAGGCTCCTTTCTTCCTAACAAAAAAGGAAAGACTGTCTCCACCTGCCTCTGAGCTCTGTTGGGAGAGTCAATTACCTTCTTTAAAAAAAAAATTAATAGATGATAAATAGATAGATAGAGCTTTCAGACGGGAGGCCCATGTGTGGAAAATTCCATATTGCTGATCCCTTTCATGTCTGCTTGAAGCCTTTCCACAAGTGTAATTAAGTCCCAGGCTGGGGAGCCTGGGATGGGGGGAGCAGACAAACCCAGGCCTCTAAGAAGGTTCTCTACAGGGGGAAGCAGAGGCAGAGTGGGGTAACCTTAGCCTTGGGGTCCAAGGAGACTGGATGGAATCCTGTGCTGCCCCCCTCAATAGGTGTAAAATTTGGGGTGAATGCTCTAACCCCCAGGCCCCTTAGTCAATGCCTGGAAAGCATCTGATACTGAAAAGAGTGATTTTTATTATTCTTTTGTATATTAGATACCCAGAAAAATAGGAGGGTGCATATGGATAGTCATATCATTTCACAACTTACTTGGCAGATGAAAAAATATACATTTAGACTTGAAAATTATAACATGAAATGAATGGGGCCCCAGGAGGAAGATGCATCTGCCTTGCTCACTCCATGATTCCGTGTGTCTGAGGAGGTGTCTTTGCTCGGGGGCAGGGGCAGGACTGGTTGATGGGGAGGAAGGCAAAGCCTGGAGATGGGGTCCCGGGAGTGTGGACCACTGAAGAGAGAATCCGGGTCCAGCCTTCCCAAGACACTGCCTCTGGGCGACAGATGATGAAAGTCCTATAATTTCTAGTCACTTTTTTTTTTTTTTGCTTGTTTTCTGTTTTTGGCTGCACCATGTGACTTGTGGGGTCTAGTTCCCTGGACTGCAAGGGAAGCCCCTGCAGTTACTTTTTTCAGATCTCAGCTTTGCCACCCACTATCTGTGACTTCAAGAGGGTTTGAATTAATCTGGGCGTTTCCTGATCTGAAAAACTGGGACTCCCCCCAACCGCAGAGCGTGCTGAGTATTCAGCTGGTCAGCACTGGGCTAAGTGCCCACACAGAGGCTCTTGGTCCCAAGAGGACCCGCTGTGCCCAGATCTGGGCCAGCTCCTCTGAATGTGTACTCAGTCACCCCCCACTGGGAATCTATGAGGTCAAGTACTAGAATCTTTTTTTTTTTTTTTAATGTTTATTTATTATTTGTTTTGTCTGTGTCAGGTCTTAGTTGCAGCACAGGGGATCTTTCAGCTTTGATGTGTGAACTCAGTTGAGGCATGTGGGATCTAATTCCCTGACCAGAGATGGAACCCAGGCCCCAGCACTGGGAGCTTGGAGTCTTAGCCACTGGACCACCAGAGAAGTCCCAAGTGTTAGGATCTTAATTTTACCTTCAGTAAATCATTTCCTACAAGAACAAGTTCCTACTGTATAGCACAGGGAACTATATTCAATATCCTGGGATAAACCATACTGGAAAAGAATATGAAAAAGAATATATACATATGTATAACTGAATTACCTTGCTGTAGAGTAGAAATTAACATTATACATTCACTATGTGTGCTCAGTCGCGTCTGACTCTTTGTGACCCTGTGGGCTATAGCTTGCCAGGCTCCTCTGTCAATGGGATTCTCCCGGCAAGAATACTGGAATGGGTTGCCATGCCCTCCTCCAGGGGATCTTCCCCACCCAGGGATTGAACCCAGGTCTCCTGCATTGCAGGCAGATTCTTTACTGCCTGAGCCACCAGGGAAGCCCAAGAATACTGGAGTAGGTAGCCAATATATTCTCCAGGGGAACTTCCCAACCCAGGAATCAAACTGGGGTCTCCTGCATTGCAGACAGATTCTTTACCAGCTGAGTTACCCAGAAAGCCCATAGTCTCTATAATTCAACAAAATAATTAAAAAAAAATTCCTATGAAATTCTCTGTTCTATAAAGAAAGAGCGAAAGAGAACTTGTGACATAACAGAACACAGAGGTGAAACCCCTCACCCCACAGCCAAAGGGCGGGGAGCAGCGCTCTGTGAGGGTTGAGTGGGAGGCAGGGACTGAGGGAGCACCCAGCCATCAGGAGGGTCCGAGAGGCTCTGTCGTGTCCCGCAGGCTGGCCTCCCCGGGCAGGTGACAAAGAGCCAGGGAGGGATGAACACTTGCAGACCCAGCCAAGGCAGCCACCCTTCCCACCAGGTATGGGTCCCAGAGTCAGCCTAGGTTCTCTGCAGGGAGAGATCGCCCCCTCCCCTCCAACAAAGGGTTGACACAGATGGGGGAGAGGAAGGAAATCCAAGTTCTTTGACTCTTAGAATCTGAGGGGTTGAGTGTTGGAAGGGATTTTGAGATCATCTAATTTTACAGATGGGCTTCCCAGGTGGCGCTAGTGGCAAAGGACCCACCTGCCAAAGCAGGAGACATAAGAGACCTGGGTTCGATCCCTGGGCTGGGAAGATCCCCTGGAGGAGGGCAGGGCAATCCACTCTGATATTCTTGCCTGGAGAATCCCACGGACAGAGGAGCCTGGAGGGCTACCGTCCATGGAGTCATAAAGAGTCAGACATGACTAAAGTGACTTAGCACACACGCAAGCAATCTTACAGATAAGAAATGCTGAGACTCAGACAGGTCTGGGAGCTTCCTGAATGTGTCCCTGGAGAGAAAGTCAAGGTTCCCTTTCTGCATTTCCCACTGACTCTTTGACTTTGGTGGCCTCTGAGCCTTAGTTTTCCCATCTGCAAACCCAGGGTAACAATAGTTCCCCTGCCCATCCCCCAGGACAAAAGTAAGAGGCCAGAGTGACCGTAAGAGTAGAAAGTGTGGCAGGAAGCCATTTGGGAGCATGGAGGCCACCGGGAATTATCAATCAAGAGAGGGAGGGGCTGGAGGGTACAGCAGTGGGGCTCCTCCTCTACTGGACCTGCTCATGGAGAAATGGTCACAGGAGGGCGGCTGGGGCCTTGGCAGGGCCTTGCCCTGGTCGCTCAGGCCCAGAGGACTCCCAAGAGCTTCTGTCACCTCCTCTGTTGAAGGCTCTTGGTTCATTCCTAGGAGTGAATGAGGGCGGGGTCCCAGCTCTGAGCAGAGGCAGGTCTCCTTCAGGGATAAGGAAGCGGTTTGGGGAGATGACCCCTGTTCCCGGTAGCCACTCCCACCCTACCCCGACACTGGCTTTGAGGTGGCTGGTGTTTCTCCTCTGTGTGGCTGTGTCCTGAATGGGCCACGCTGGAAGACAGTTTATAGAACACCCATCATGTGTGGGGAAATGCTCATCTCCAGTTCTCAGCCACCTGGCTCAGCCAGTCATGAAGTCTGGGTGTGGGAGCCCCATTTGACACCTGCGTGCCCCGGGACTCAGAGCTGTTAGGCGGCTGGCCCAGGGCCACACAGCACGGGAGGGCACAGCCAGTCTCCTGGGGTCCACTCCCACGCTCTGCAGCCCCTGGGGGATGGGCCTTTCCTCCGGCAGAGACTGAGACATGATCAGTGTCAGTGAGGGGAGCCTAGGGTCTCTTCCGGCCTCAGGCTGCTTGTCCGTGCAGGGAGATGTTGGACTCAGGGCTTGTCTAACCCTTTTCTAGCCCCCATTCTGGGGCCCTGGACTGTGGTCTGGATAAGGTCCCCACGGGGCTCTGACCCTCAGCCTGGGGCAAGAGATGGGACTGCACAGACAGGGCTCCAGCCTGCAGCCTTGGAAAGACCTCTTGTTCCAGTGGGCCCTGGATTAGTGTGGGATTAGTAGAAAGAGGCCTGGTCTGGATCTTTGCCCCCTGGACTCCCCACACCCTGGCACAGTGGACAGATGAGATGCTCTGTGCCAGTGTCCTTACCTGTCAGAATGAAAGGGTATGGGTGCTGATTTTGGGAAAAAGAAAAACCTCCACTTTCTGCTGTGGAAGAGATCTCCAAGGTACACTGAGAGAAAAGCATGGTGCACATGCAACATGCTAACTAAAAATTCTGTATGTATTATATATGTATATATTTAAAAAATTTTTTTATATATACAAGACATATACATATTCAGGGTATGCTCAATCAAGTCTACTTGTGACCCCTTAGACTGTAGCCCACCAGGCTCCTCTATTCATGGGATTTCTCGGGCAAGATTACTGGAATGGGTTGCCATTTCTTCCTCCAGGGGATCTTCCTGACCCAGGGATTGGACCCACCTGGGAAGCTCCATATTTTGTGTTTAAACAGACTCAAAAGATATATTTGCTTATTTTTCACAAAGAAACAATGGTAGAGTAAACCAAACATTTCTTTCTTTTATTTTATTGTAGCATAATTGATTTACAATGTTGTATGAGTTTCTGCTGTACAGTGAAGTGACTCAGTTTTACATATATTTTCTTTTTCATATTCTTTTCCTGAATGGTTTATCCCAAGATATGGGACACAGCTTCCCATGCTAGATGAGTAGGACCTTGATGTTGATCCATTCTGTATGTAATAGCCAAAGATCTATTCTTAAAGGGTTGCTCAAGGGGGGAGGGAGAGCCAAGATGGGTGGAGAGGGGGATCCAGGCATGAAAGCTGGGCCTCTCTGAATGTGCCTTGCTGCACGGTGCTAATTTTGGAACTGTGCACATATTTCGTGTAAATTTAAAAAATGAAGGTAACTAAAAAAAAACCCAGCAAAGCAATCTAGAAAATTAATTACAACACACTGGTTAAATAAGAGTTTGCATATCAATGGGGTGACATAAATGCCCAGAGAATAATCTCTCCTGAGCACCTTGATGTCACAACCTGGTGACACCAAGCCTCCTAAGGACCCACGAAGACTGCTTTTAGTGACTGTCTTCGTGTGCTGACATGGGTGTTGTGATTCTGAAACGGTGACATATATGAATCTATGTGCATGTGCGCTCATTTGCTTCAGTCGTGTCCGACTCTGTGTGACCCCATGGACTGCAGCCCACCAGGCTCCTCTGTCCATGGGGTTCTCCAGACAAGAATACTGGAGTGGGTTGACTGCCCTCCTCCAGGGGATCTTCCCGACCCAGGGATCGAACCCACATCTCCTGCATTGCAGGTGAATTCTTTTACCACTGAACCACGGGGGAAGCCCATGTAAATGTGTACAGCAGGATAAATGTTGATGCTGTTAAGAACCAAGGTGCTCAGAGGAAGAGAATGCAGAAGCAAATTGGATGCCAAATCCAGACGGTGTAGTAAATGCTTCCAGACTTGTGTGTTTCTGAGTCCGAGGGCCTCTTGGGGAGACCCCAGAGAATTCCACCCAGCTCTACTCTGCGCCTACCCCTAGCTCTTAGCCACAGTCTTTGCTAGTTTTATACTCTCTGGGGAACAAGTGGCTTGGTTTCAAAGAAAAGTATCTGGCTTTTAAAGACCCCAACAGTCTGGATCGCTGATGGAGGTGCTCACTGACTGTCCCTTCAGAGCTGACATTTCCTGGTTCTGGAAACCCAGATACTCAGAGAGCCGACTTACACTGACTTGTGCCTAGCATGCTGCTGCATCGGTGCCCCATGGGCAGTGTAGCCCTTCCCGCACTTTCCAGCGAGGCGCTGCCTGGTTGACTGTCCCTAAGTCAAGGGTTGTGTTTGCTCTGGTCCCTGCCTTCTGGGGCTTGGGCTCATCACTCTCATTGACCCAGATGTGACGGTTTGCAATGTCCCTGAACCCACTGTGTGTTGCGAACTGTCACATGTGTTGCCCCGCTTCGTCCCTGCCAAGACCTCTTGAAACAGGGACTATAAACTCTGCTTTCTCAGGGGAGGAGAGGAAGTGTGAGGCTGCTCAGCCCTGGACCCAGAGGGGCAATGGTGGGCCCAGAGAGGCAATGGTGGGGCCAAGGGTTGAGTGTGGCCTGACTGACCCCAGAGCCCCTGTGTACCTGTCATGGAGAGAATGGTCTCGTGACTCTTCCTATTTTTGATTTTGAAAAGTCCTTTGGCCATGCCACATTGCAGGTGGGATCTTAGATCTCCAACCAGGGATTGAACCCACCGCCCCCATGCATTGGCAGCATGGAGTCTTAACCACTGGACCACCAGTGAAGTCCCTCTCTAGGCTCTTTCTAAGTGTGTGAGACAGGCTGTGAAGGAGTTAAGCTGACAGCAAAGGACTTGGTAGCAGGCTGGATATTCTGGTCTGGAAATGGTCCCAGCCTTCCCTGGCTCAAGAGAAGTGTACACACAGCAAGATTCTCTGCCCACGTACAGGGCACCACCTCCCTCAGTGCCTGGAATCTCTGCCATGCTGGTGGAATAGGCCTCGTCCATACATCACAGGTGGGGACACTGAGACTCTGCGAGATCAGAGGGCTTGTTAGGGTCATTTGATCTCAGAGGAAGGAGGAGACCCAACTCTGAACTAGGCTGCACTACTGCAAATCTGTCATGGAGAACTGTGACTTTGACCTCCATCTTCACTCTATAGGCTAGGAAGAAGACATCAGGAGGAAGCATTCTCTGACAAGGGAAGCTTCTGGGTTGAAGCTCCAGGTACCAAATTTTGTTTGGAGCCAAAGAATAGATCTTATCGGTCTAGTCCAATGGTTCTCAGCTAGGGATGATTCTGGCCTCCTGGGGGATATCAGCTGTGTGAAGAGACATTTCAGGTTGTCACAGCCAGGAAGGGGTGTGTCCTCCTGTTGTCTTGTGGGTCGAGGCTGGGGATGCAGCTGCACATCTCACGATACACAGAACAGCCTGTGTGACAGAGAGTGATCTACCGCCAAAGTCAATAGTGCCAAGGTTAAGAGACCCCACTGTGCCTGTCTGCAGGGCAGCAATGGAGACGCAGACAAAGAGAACAGACTTGTGGACAGTGTAGGGGAAGGAGAGGGTGGGACAAGAGAGAGTAGCTTGGAAACGTATACATTACCATGTGGGTAATAGATAATTAGATAGCCAGTGGGAGATCGCTCTACAATGCTGGGAGCTCAAATCGGTGCTCTGTGACAATCTAGAGGGGTGGGATGGGGTGGGAGGTAAGAGGGATGTTCAAGACAGAGGGGGAGAAAAGGAAAAAAAATTGATAAAAAGAAGCTCTGCTATGGTCTAGACTTTGGAGCAGGCCTCTCCCCTTTCAAACCTACTTCTCTTCCCACTTGTTAGTACTCTTCAATCACTCAGTTTTCAAGAGAAAGTAATAAGCCACCTGTTCTTAAAAGTTTGGGGAATGTCTCCGTTAGCAGAGCCAGCTCAGTTATAGGGAGGTGTCTCTTTCATCTCTCCAGGAGGGTTGCGTGTTGGGAGACAGTGTTTGGGAACCCATGTGATGCCAATTAGTCAAATGGGCTTCTCCTCTGAGAATCCACCCTCCTCTGAACTTCAAACATCTTGACCAATACTAATCTCGCAGTAGAACATCTCAGGGAGATTCTATCTGCTCTCAGACCAATTAGTTAAACTCTGGGCAAGTTTACCAAACAATCTTCTTTGATCCAGAATTAATTTTTTTTCAAAGGGTGTGATGTTCTACCCACATGTCTTCCTTTGACGTTAATTTATAGACCAGCAAGGAGAAGCACATTCCGCTTTTGGAGATGTCATTGGCATTTCAGAGTCAGGTTTAAAATATGGCATTTTTTCATTATTTTTCTGAAATTTGGGACAGAAAGAAAAAGAATCTTGAGGTTTGGAGGCACCCAGCAAGCACTGAGAGATCAGAATGCCACGTTCCAGACTCCACAAAAGGAGAAAGGACACCAAGTTCCCTCCGGGCCATGACAAGATGGTGCCCGCTGCAGGGTCAACTGAGCAATGACCTTCGTTTGACTCACTCTCCATTCACTGAGTGGCCCAACCAGCAACAAGCCCATCGTGAGGTGCTGGGGCGGCCACAGAGGAAGGAAAGGCCATCTGTGCCCTAATGTTTATAGTCCAGCTGACAAGAGGCACAACTCCACAAATAATGACAGTGTTTTTGTGTGCCTCTTCTGAACATTTCCATCAGCCAGTTCTTTTTCTGGTGAATTCTACTCATCTTTCCAGACCCAGCTGCAGTGTCAGCTCACCCTGCTAGCCATCCTGTCCCAAGCTGAGCTGGTGGCCCGTCTGTCCGCTGAGCTTCTCTCTACCAGGACCCGGGGCACTGGCCCTTTGTTACTGTTCTCCCTCTGCTACGTGCAGGGCGCTCAGTCGTGTCCGACTTTTTGCGACCCCATGGACTATACAGTTCATGGAATTCTCCAGGCCAGAATACTGGAGTGGGTAGCCTTTCCCTTCTCCAGTGGCTCTTCCCAACCCCAGGGATCAAACCCAGGTCTCCTGCATTGCAGGCAGATTCTTTACCAGCTGAGCCACCAAGGAAGCCTGCCCTCAGGGAAGTCTCCCTCTGCTGCCCACCCTGTAAATGTGAGCCCCTTAAGGTGGGACCCGGGGATTTTTTGTCTGTGAATCCCCTGAACATGGAAGAAACTGGATAAGTACTGAATGAATGAATGAATGAAATGTGTGTGTGTAGAGGCCGAAGGGCAAAAAGGAAGTAATGGTGAAGAAATGCCGAGCTGGAAGGAGAAACAATTTTCAGCTGATGCTTTCTCAAGCCTGTTTGCTGGTGCCCTTCTGGCATTCCCCCCACCCCTAGAACAATGCTGACAAGCATCCAATCAAACAAATTAATATTCCCTTCCCACCATGAAAGACTCATTTCATGGGAACAACAAGTCTACACAGCCGTGTGTGGGTGTGTGCCCCATACATCAACCTGACCAGAAACCACCATGGGTTTGCCCGCGTCTTCCTGCTGCAAGAGGTGAGGAGTGTTCGGCTTTCCTTTCTCATGGGAGCTGTTGACCCTCACCTGACCTTTGTGATGGCAGAGAAATGAAGAGGTAGGAGCACAGAGACGGGAGATGAGAGGGGAAATGTTTATCAAATGTGAATACAGGCACCTCTATTGTAAGAAAAAACCAACATAGTTTCCACTATTTAAAGGTCATAAACTTTGGGCCTGTGGAATATTCTCCTGGAAGTTTCAATTTTAAAAAAAGCACTATTTTTTTTTTCCTTTTTTGTGAACAGGAAAATGGAAACTCTCTTCTCAAAACAGTAAAAATAAATTTCTCTGGTTATATAGGTAAGATGGATTTAAAGCAAAGAGCAATAGTCACTTAAATTTAGATAGAGTGTGGGCCATCTCTTAATCTAAAGTTGATATTTGAATTTTTGAGTAAGAACAACCATGGTTTAGCAGTTTGGGGGCCTCTAAACTGACTCAATTTGCCCTCAATAGATACGCTCCTTTAAGAACATTTACAAACTGCCACTTTGTTTCAAGATGGCCCAAACCCACACCTTTACCCAGTGGCATATCATGATACTTTTAGTAGAATAAAGTGATCTAAAGTCTGCCAACTTCTGTGCAGGTTACTGGGGAGCCAAGGAAGGAAGTCAACGCAAATATGCAACGTCATTGAAGCCAATTCATCGTCTTGTTTGGTTGATGAATGAGCATTGCCTCGGTTGTCAATAACGACATGTTTATCATGCGCTTTCTGAGTGCCAGACCCTGTGCTAAGTAAAATACTTGACACCTCCTTCAGCAGAAACCCCTGAGGGATGTGGTGCCACCACCAGCTAGCAAGTAAGGAAGTGAAATGAAGCCCTTCCTGGGTGCAGAGCTGGAGTGGCCTGGGTCTGTGAGCGTTGGTCTCCAGGGAAAGCATGTGGAGCAGAGCTCAGTGCACATCGAGGTTCACGGAGGCATCTGCGTCATCACTGATGCTGAACACCTCTAGAAATCTATTCCTGCCTGGGATACCCTCCGAGGAAGAAGACACCAGAGGCAGGTGGCCCTTGCTCTTCCAGAACCCACAGGGACCTGGAGACAGGCTCTCCCTCATTAGTCTGAACAGGGCGGGGACCAGGAAGTCTTGGGATGCACAGCACTCCTCACGCACTATCCTGCCCAGTCCTGCCCTTGCCTGCTCACTGGGCCCTGGTGGCACCTCATCTCGGTGGGGAGAATGCCTGCCTTTCCTTCCAAGCCTGGCCCAATTGTTGCAAAGCCTCCTCAGGGTCCACGTGTCAGAACTACCTGCTCCCTCCTGTGACCAACCAATGAGAATAATTACTATTTCTTAGGGTTCAGGATATAGAGAGAGGAAGGATTTGAGGTCTCCTTAAGGGCTCTGTATCCACATTCTATCTAAACTTCTCTGGCTTCGGGGGTCGGAAACTTATTAACATAGTGAAAATGACGGTAGTTAACAAAATGATACAGGATGTGCAAACATGGCCACAGCTCTTCAAAGCTCCTTCCATGAAGCTGTGAGTTTCTAAGTGGACTCTCTTCCTCATTCCTTGAATCTGGCCTTGGCAGAAATGACACTGAACTTTTGTGCCTAGAACTGAAGAGGTTTGCCATTTCGGCTCTTGGGCTGGAAATTCTCTGCCAGGTCCCAGTTAGCCTGCTCAGTGATGAGAGACATGGAGATGGATGCCCAGGCAAGTGAGTGACCCAACTAGCACAGCCAACCTCATATCAGCCCAGAAAGACAACCTCACAGAGCCCAGCCCAAATCACTGACACACAAAATCATGAGCTAAATAAAATTATTATTTAAGCCACTACACCTTGGGGATGTTTGTTACACAGCAGTAGACAACTGGTGCACAGTGCAAGCTCGTGGAAACTAAGCCCAGTTAATAGGAATGGAAGCTAGGGGCTAGAAGTCATTGAAGGCTTGGTGGCTAACCTCTCGATTTCTCTCTGGGGATGTGTGATGGTTCTTACTAGAGTATGCCCTTTCTCCCCCATCACTCTCTCATCCCTGTTTCCTTAGCCCCAAACAGTCACCCTAGCCCCAACTCAACATGGCCTTTCAGTGCAAGAGTTCATCATCACCAGATGACTGGTCCCAGTCTCTTCCGCACTCATGTGTATCCTGAATCCAGTTGACCCCTGAGTCCCATGGCCCTGTGGTCAACAGGCATTTTAGAGAGGGAGGTTGTCCAAGAAAGTGTTCATGGTGGGACAGGCAATACAAGACTGCATTTCATCACCCATATGGGGGCGGGTCAGTGTGAGGTTTCACTACCGACTGACTGATGAAGAAGCTACAGTAGGAGCAATCTTACTGACTAGCACTGGGTCATCGTCGGCTGAACTGCTGAGCTTGTGCCTCCCAGTTCCAACTTGCTAAATACTAGAGACAAGCCTCCATGCTGTGTCTCTACTGGCAGAGACTACAAATCTCACTGGACTTCCCCTGGGTCCAGGCCAAGGGAGAAGGCCCAGAATGCACCATCTCCACCATCCCTTTTGGTTTATTTTTCCTATCAGGGGGTAATTTTCTTCCTTTGCCTTTTTTCTGCCAGCCCTTCATACCCCTTCCAACTATACTTACTGGAACTCCCCTGGACATCCATGATAACAACCTAAAATATATTCTCCCTTATGGAATAACACACAAGCATATACAAAGTTTTAATAATATTGTTGCAAAAACAGTCATATTTACTATAGGTTTTTGCATCCTAGCGTTCTCAGAGAGGTTAACATTCATAGCTCCAGTTCATTCTTATTAATGGTTATATAATATTCTAGGGTGAGAATACTATGCTTTATCCAACATTCTCCTATTGATAGGTATCCCTTTTGTGCCCACATTTTTCCAGGGCTGCAATGCAATTCTTGAGTATAAAGCCTTATATACTGATGCTTTTATTTCCATACATTAGATACCCAGACCTGGAATTATTGGTAAGCTGAAGATAATATATATATGTATATATAGTTTTGATAGATGTTGTCAGATTGCCTCTCAATTAAGCTGTAACCAGTAATTGAGTACTAATTTTCCCATATCCACAAGAGCAAAAGATATTCTTACTGTTTCTAAATTTTGCTCATTTGCTACTTAACGAAGAATTATCTTGCTGTTAATATAAACCGAATTTTCTATAATACGTAGGTTCGATAAACTTAAAAAAATTGTTAGTCATTTGGATTTGCTCTTCTGTAAATTGCTTCTCTATATCTTTTCCCATTTTTTTATTGGGTAATTGTCTTTCATCAATTTCTAAGAAGTCTTTGTAACTTAATAATAGATACTAAGCTGCTGTCTGTCCTCTGAATTGCAAATACATATAATTGGCACCTTGTTTAAGGTATCTTTTGCCATAAACAATTTTAAATGGTTTAATAATGACAAACATGTCTATCTCTTTTAAAAAAAAATAGCTTAGAAGTTTTCATTCTTGATAAAAGTATTTTCCTACTGCTAAATTATTGTGTAACCTGAAAGGTCGGGGCATGCCCCGGGAAAGTGCTGCAAGGCAAATTCCGGAGGCTGGCTAAACTTCGACCGACCCCTGCAGCCTGGTCCAATCAGGTACCAACACAGAGCCCTTGGACATTGACCGCCGCTGTAGCCCGAGCTTTCTTCCTTATATGAAAAGACCTGGCTTGGACGCCGGCCCTGACTATAAAACCCCTCCCCACTCCCTCACACCTCGAAGACTCCCTTTGTCTCCTCACTCACCCGCCCCCGGGAGTTCTGCCCGAGAGCGACGCTTAATAAACGCCTTTACCACCGGTCCTTAGAGGCGGCGTTTTTCTAACATAACCTATTTAAAACAAAGAGCATCTTTTTGTGAGATTTTTGTCTTGCTTTTTATATTTAAGTTTTTATTTGGAATTGATCCCTGTGTAAGTTGTAAGGCTAAGAACCAATTAATCCATCTTTTAGGGCTTTCTTGGTGGTAAAGAATCTGCCTGCAATGCAGGATACCCAGGGTCAATCCCTGGGTCAGGGAGATCCCTTAGAGAAGGGACTGGCTACCCACTCCAGTATTCTTGCCTGGAGAATTCCACGAAGAGAGGAGCCTGATGGGCTACAGTCTGTGGGGTCGCAAAGAGTCAAACACCACTGAGTGACTAACACTTTCACTTTCTTTTTTGTTAGTAAAAGACCATCTTTTTCATGTATTAGATTTATAAACACATCGAATTTATTTCTGCTTTCTCAGTTTGGTTCCAGATCTAGTTTCTGTTCCTATGCCAGTACCGTATTTATTTGAGTAGAGTGCCTTTCTGGTATGTCCTGATCTGGTAAAAGCAAATTCCTCTATTCTTTTTCAAAAAGTTGATATTCTTAAGAATTTATTTTATCCAATTATCTGTCCCTTAAAGAAAAAAACTCTGTTAGAATTCTATTTGGAATTTCATTAAATATGTACATTAATTCTGGGGGGGAGGGTGGCTATTTTTTTTTATTGTTTATTTACTTATTTATTTTTGGCCATGCTGGATCTTTGTTGCTGCATGGCCTTTTCTCTAGTTGTGACGAGTGGGGGCTACTCTTTAGTTGCTGTGCATGGACTTATTGCAGTGGTTCCTCTTGTTGCGGAGCACTGGCTGTAGGCGTGCCGGCTTCAGTAGCTGCAGCACACGGGCTCAGGAGTCACGGTTCCTGGGCTCTAGAGCACAGGCTCAATACTTGCGGTGCTCGGGCTTAGTTGCTCCATGGTATGTGGGGTCTTCCCAGACCAGGGATTGAATCTACTGAATTGGCAGATGGATTCTTTACCACTGAGACACCAGGGAAGCCCTGAGGGGTGAGTTTAAATGTTATGCCTTCCCACTCAAGAATAGGGTATGGCTTTGCCTTTATTGAGGACTTAAAACTTAAGAAAAGGATGCTAAGTTTTTTCCAAATGTTTTTTAGACTCAATTTTGTGTGTGTGTATGATTTTTTTCTTTGAATTACTGTAACTTTGTTTTTAAAGAAGAAATTTGTATGCTTGGAAATTTACATAGGCTTGTAGTCTTTCTTATTTTAACTCATCACTATAGTTTTTCAAAGACAAAAATCAAAAAGTTTTCATACACGATGAAATACTGCATCATTTAAAATAACATATTTCCAAAAAACTAACTAAATAAAAGAACATATTTCCAAAACTATTGTCATAAGAAGAGAATTGTGAAATAAGTTAAAGTGGAGAAAAAATAGAACGCAAAACTATAGACAGCAAGATATTAATTATTTAAAAAAAAAGAAATAGCCATCTATTCATGAGAGACCTCCAAAAGGAAATATAGTGTTAAGAGAGATCTGAGAGTTCCTCGTAGTCTTCTGTATTCTCAAGGTTTTCTATAATAAACTTGTCATGCTGTTATAATCAGGAGGAAATCTACAATTTAATTTTGTCGGTCAATAGAAGGAGTTTTTCATATTTGTTTGTATTTATTTATTTGACTGTGCCATGTGGGTTCTAGTTCCCTGACCAGGGATCACACCCGAGCCCCGTGCACTGGGAGCCCAGAGTCTTAGCCACTGGACCACCAGGGAAGTCCCTTGACAGTAAGAATTTTATGTCTCCTTCAGATGTAAACAGCACCCAGAGATTTCACAGCCTGGTGGGGCTCAGTCGAGGACTAAAGGTTACAGATTCTGGAAGGCTCAGGGGCTCCTTGGCCACCTGACAAGTCCCAATATAAGGACCTATATTACAGTTGCTTGTTTAACCCAAAGTCCTTGCTCCTTCCAGCACTTGCTGTCCCTCCACCTCAGGACAATGCCACCTGACAAGACCTTCTCTGTAATGTGTCCTGGGGTAGTGGAGGAAGTCTAAAATGGGGGCAGAAAAACCAGGCTGGCTCTGGCTGTCTTTTTTCCTGCTGTGTGACCTTGGGCAAGTCACTTGGCCTCTCTGGAGCTTAAAATAACCCCTCACTCATAAAATGGGGCAGTCATGCCTGATCTCCTTGGTGGTGTGGATCAAAATCTAAAGGAGATCCTACAGGTAACCCTACAGACACAGAAAAGTATAAGCCCAAGAGATTGTCCCTGCCTCCATGAATAGAGTGCTTTGCCATCATCAGAACATCCCGATTGCAAAACAATTCTTATTTAATTGGATCCATCTGAGTAGGTCAAATAGTAATAATAATAATTACCAAGAGTGGCAATCATATCAGGAACAGCTCACTATGCTTCTATTACTAACCTGCGCTTCTCTCCAACGCCCCAGTTTGAAAGCCTCTCCCACTCGTCTGCTCGTGACTCAGGGATCACGGATCAATCCTATGCTTGGAGAAAGGCCCTCCGCGCCTTCTCCCACAAGGCAAACGAGCGGCCACGGTTGTCATCCTTGCCTCGGTCTCTTCACACCCAACCCCAGATGTGAATGGATTGCTCATCCAGCCTTGACACACCGCTGCATGGACAGGTGTGCCGTCGGATGAGGGATTTAAAAAAAGCCGAGCGGGGGATGATGCTATGGCATCACCTGTACCTTCAGCCAACATCCCTTTGAAGCACTCGTCCCCCACCCAACACAGGTGTGCCCTGTGGCAGCCGCCAAGGGTCCCTTCCTGCCCCAATACCTGCTGTTGAAATAGGTTCTTTTCCTCGGTTCCCCAGGGAGAGTCAACCAGGGGCCTGGACCCTCCCCTCAACGAGGTCCAGCCTGGGTGGGAGGGGTCCCACCCAGGCTGGGCCTCATGCCCCTTTAGTAACCCTCTCCACTGATCAGACACCCTCTTCAGTCCAATGTTTCCTCCCATGAAATCTTCAAAGAAAAATCCCAGAAGACCCCCAATGTGGTAAGGAGCGAGCATGCTCTGAGGGGTACTGGGGGCCCAGAGTGTACACTCTGATGCTGTGGGGGGCAGGGGCTGAAAGTGAAGGTCACTCAGTCGTGTCCAACTCTTTGCAACCCCATAGACTGTAGTCCATGGGATTCTCCAGGCCAGAATACTGGAATACGTAGCCTTTTCCTTCTCCAGGGGATCTTCCCAACCCAGGGATCGAACCAGGGTTTCCCGCATTGTGGGCAGATTCTTTACCAGCAGAGCCACCAGGGAAGCCCAAGAATACTGGAGTGGGTAGCCTACCCCTTCTCCAGGGGATTTTCCTGACCCAGGAATCGAACCAGGGTCTCCTGCACTTCAGGCAGATTCTTTACCAACTGAGTTATCAGAGAAGCCATGTGGGGGGCAGAGGGTTGGGCATGCTAAACCCCCTTTAGTTCCATTCCTGCTACAAGGCCTTTGCACCTACCAGAACTAGAAATGATTCTCAGAAGCCTCCCTCCTCCCACATTTCAGCAGCAAAATGACTGCTGACAAGTTTTCAGAGACATAAAAGCAAGCTCTCTCCAGGAAGGCCTTGGTCACTGGTCACTTGTCTCCAGCGAGCTGGAACTAGGGGACCTGTCATTCTGGACATTCAGGCCCTTCAGTTTGGGAAATTTTTCTTAAATTATTTCGTCCATTATTTCCTCTCCCACTTTCTCAGTTTCTCTTTCTAGATTACTTTTTGAGTTGTTCGTCGTTCGGTCTCTAAGTCGTGTCTGACCTCTTGACTGCAGCACGCCAGGCTCCCCTGTCTTTCACTGTCTCCCAGAGTTTGCTCAAATTCATGTCCATTGAGTTGATGATACCATCTCACCATCTCATCCTCTGCCACCCCCTTCTCCTTTTGCCTTCAACCTTTCCCAGGATCAGGATCTTTTCCAGTGAGTCAGCTCCTCACATCAAGTGGCCAAAGTATTGGAGTTTCAGCTTCAGCATCAGTCCTTCTAATGAATATTTGGGGTTGATTTCCTTTAGGATTGGTTGGTTTGATCTCTGCTGTCCAAGGGACTCTCAAGAGCCTTCTCCAACACCACAATTTGAAAGCATCAATTCTTTGGTGCTCAGCCTTCTTTATGGTCCAACTCTCACATTCATACATGACTACTCTGGGGAGACTTGTTTTTAACTGGATCATGTGGTTAGTATTCTTGTCTTCTCCTGGACCTTCACCTTGCCTTTCAACTTTACTTCCTGTGAGACGTGTTCAGCCTCTTTTTCCTGTTCTTTGGTTATTTCATTACTAATATCAAATAGTTAATCCTCCAGAACTGTTAGCTGTTTTCTGAGTGTTCTTTTTGTCTATTATTTGCTTCTTGTTTCATGAGTGGAATTAACATTCTTTTCAGGAGTTCCCTGAGAATGATTTTCCCTTCCTCCTGTAGAGACATTTTCATCAGGCTTATTTGTTTATTTGGGTCTCTGTATTTCAAGGTCCCAGATCCCTGGTTGCATGTTCCTATTACAGAGTGAGGTGCTAAGAGGTTGATTAGAAATCCTGGGCATGTGGGCAGGGCAACAGGGCCGTTTTCTTAGACCCCTCCTTTTTTTTTTCATTTATTTTTATTAGTTGGAGGCTAATTACTTTACAATATTGTAGTGGGTTTTGTCATACATTGACATGAATCAGCCATGGATTTACATGTATTCCCCAGCCCGATCCCCCCTCCCACCTCCCTCTCTACCCGCTCCCTCTGGGTCTTCCCAGTGCACCAGGCCCGAGCACTTGTCTCATGCATCCAACCTGGGCTGGTGATCTGTTTCACTATAGATAATATACATGTTTCGATGCTGTTCTCTCGAAACATCCCACCCTTGCCTTCTCCCACAGAGTCCAAAAGTCTGTTCTGTACATCTGTGTCTCTTTTTCTGTTTTGCATATAGGGTATCATTACCATCTTTCTAAATCCCATATATATGTGTTAGTATGCTGTAATGTTCTTTATCTTAGACCCCTCCTTTTTTGGTCTTTATTTTGGTGTTGGTGGCAACTCCAAAAGGCAGCCTGGTACAAAGATACATTAGGGTTTTTCTCCCCCACTAACTTCTTTCGTTTTAGAGCCTGGCTACAGACGCAAATAGGCTTACCTGCTGGTTCAGACGATAAAGAATCCACCTGCAATGTGGAAGACCTGGGCTCAATACCTGGGTTGGGAAGATCCTCTGGAGAAGGGCCTGACAGCCCACTCCAGTATTCTTGCCTGGAGAATCCCTATGGACAGAGGAGTCTAGAGGGCTACAGTCCATGGGGTGGCAAAGAGCGACTAAGCACGCACACAAGGCCCAAATACCACGAACAAACGTTTGAGAACAGACCCACACAGAGCATGATGGGAGTTTGTAAAAATCTGATGTCTGTAGTGCCCTCCCCAAGAAAGAAAGACGCCCCAGAGTGTAGGACCAGACCAGGTAGCGCTCACTGCATCTACTTTGGAATTTCTGACAAACAAAAACTCCCTAGCGAAGTACAGCGAGGATTCAGCTCACTTCTCTCAAAAGAAGTGTGGACCAACCTGGTATCTGGACATCAGTGGGATGTCAGCCTCTGGGTCAACAGGGTTTCTCTCGATGGGCTAACCTGGGGAGAAGCTCCCAGGTGAGGAGCCAGGCTCTCAGAGGAGTCACAGCTTTCTTTCCTAATGATGCTCGCATTCATTCAGCCTCTGGGTCTATTAATAGTTTACAATGTGCCTGGTGTCTTCCATTCTGTCTGGTCCTGTTTCTACTGGGAAATTTCTGTCCCAGGAGACACTGCATCTCAGAAGCAGCACTGCTGACATTCTCTTGAGTTTCTCCTGCGACTGAGTCATGGTTCTTGCTGTTCGCAATTCCCTTCTGAAAGTGCTGCAGGTTGCCTGCGGGTGTTGGAAGGCGCCAGCCAAATGAAACATTTAATTTAAAGACTTAGCCCCCAGGAGAAGTGAGTATTATTATTAATATTATTATTATTATTTATCACATTTAAAGTGTTCCATCTGTGAGCCTCTGGGTAGTCATAAAACAAACAATGCTCCCATTTAAGCTCCCAGTTAGAGCTAAATGCCCTGAGTCTGGTCAGCTGGAAGCAATCTGTGAAATGAGACTGAATGGAAATCTCCAATCAGGTTTAGAATGCTTGGATTCCAAAGAGAGAAGGATTTTCATTCACCAGACATGCCATAGGATCAACCCTGCCCTGGAACATCTCCAAATGTATTCTTCGGTGAAATTCACAGTTTTCTAGATCCTGGGAGCTGCCTTGCTCCACAAACATTAACAGAAGTCCTGGTGTCAAACCCTGGAGACACAGAGCTGGCCAAGACTGGGTCACCACTTTGAAAGGGTACATTGTGTCCTGGGGCAGGCAGACAACAACCCAGGATCAGCAAGCTGAGGCCTAGGAGTGTGAGGGTGGAGGTCAGCGTGGCATTCTAGGGTGCTATGGAGCCCCCAAATTGCAATCCTCCTCATCTGCCATGCAAGCCAGAGTGAGACCTCTGTGTTTAGGGTTCTTGGTCCCACAGCATCAGAGGGACCTGGACAAACAGGAATACATCTCAGAGGGCCACCCAGGCAGTGGAGGGGCTTATAACCATCTCTGATGTGTTACCTTGGGGGATTGCTGCTGTTTTGGCTAGAAGGAAAAGGCAAGAGGAGGAAGAAGAAGAACACTGCTGAAAGAAAGACCTAAATAAACAAAAAGACATTTCCAGTTTATAGACTGGAAGATATAGTATTGTTGAGAAGGCAATACTCCCAAATTCACCTATGCATTTGGTTGATGCAATCCCTACCAAAACGCTAAATGGCTATTTTGCAAAAATTAACAAACTGATCCACAGATTTATGTCAAAATTCGAGAGGCCCAGAATAGCCAAAACAATATTGATAAAGAAGAACAAAGTTGGAGGATGCCCAAACTTCTTAACTTCAAAACTTATTACAAAGCTACTGTAATCAAGCGATATACATACAAAGGGATAATAATAGAGGGATATACATAGAGATCCATGGGACAGAATTGAGAAGATAAAATAAATCATGTATGAACAATGGATTTTCAACAATGGCACCAAGACAATTAATAGGGGAAAGAAGACTCTTTTCAGTGGTGCTGGGCTGATGGATGAAGTTGGACCCCCCCACAGCATATCAAAAAGAAATCTCAAATGGGTCAAAGGTTTTTTTTTAATGTAAAAGTTAACACTATAAAGCTCTTAAATACTAAATCCTCGTGCCCTTGGATTGGGCAATGATTTCTTAAATGTAATACCAAAAGCATCAAAGACAAAAATAAAAAATAAATAAACTTCATCAAAATTTAAATTGTAAAAAAAAAATCACTATGCTATATAGTTCAAATATGTTACAGCTTTATTTGTCAATTGTACCTCAGTAGAAGTAGCCATGAATGACCCTCCTAGGCCCTAAGTCTTATACACTGTCAAGGTACAGAGCCCTTTAAACCACAAGGAAGACCAAGTTTCAATAGGGAAATGACAAACCAACTTTGTGGATTTGCAGACAAGTCTGTCTTTCCCTAGAGTTAAGTTTGATACTTAAGTATAAATAAAATAAAGAGAATTGGCCCTTGGAGGACACGGGCTGGGGCAAGAATAGCCAGTGGTTGTATAAGGAGCCCGGATTTTACTTGCACTGGGCCCTGCCTTCCTTTTGCAGGAAGCGGCTGCCTTAGGCTGGCCATTTGTGCAATTCAGACAGTGACGCTGGGGTGGGACAGCATATCCCAAGACAGCAGACTTTCTACAAATCACTTCCTGGAAAGAGGGGAACCCCCAGGAGAGAGGGTGAATACATAACAGGATGTGCAAGCTGTCCCACTGATTCACCCACAACCATTCAGGGAACCGGCCAGACTGAGCCATGTTTACTTTTGCAAAACTCAAGTCCATGTCTTGGATGCGGGCGAGCTCAGGAAACGCCCACACGACGGATGAGGCCCCCCGAGCTGGAGACAGAGACGAGAGAAAGCAGCCCAGGGCTGCGTCCACACATGTCAGTCTGCCCCTTTGGAATCATGGAGACTGACCCTTGACACACCAAGGTTTATGAAGGGGGGAAGCACCACGGGACTCCCCAGGCGCTATAGCCAGTGCTGCCCCATAAAAAGCACCCTGCCCTTGTGCACATATATGTTTTGCCATAGGCCAACGTCTTCTGCGTGCCTGACCTGGCCCAAGCTTGGTAATGGCCTCATGTGTTCGTGCCCATTTCACTGATGAGGAAATTGAGGATTTGGTGGAGATGGGGCCAGAACCCAAGTCTTCAGCCACTTGGTTCGGGACAATTTCTGTTGTGCCTCCAACTGTGCACAACCAGTTGTGCCTCCTCTGAGTCATGGGGTGTCTGTGGTATAAACAGCCCAACACCACAGGACTGGATCCAGGCTGCCGCTGGCCTCTTGGGTGTGCCCCACACTTAGGACAAGAGGGTGGGAGCCTTCTGCAAAGGGATGTGGCTGTACCTTCATCCTTTCCTCTCTCCTGACTCTTTCCCCTCTGCCTAGAAACTTGGTCCAGTTCAGTTCAGTTCAGTCGCTCAGTCGTGTCTGACTCTTTGCGACCCCATGCACCGCAGCATGCCAGGCCTCCCTGTCCATCACCAGCTCCCGGAGTTTATCCAAACTCATGTCCATTGAGTCGGTGATGCCATCCAACCATCTCATCCTCTGTCGTCCCCTTCTCCTCCTGTCCTCAATCTTTCCTAGCATCAGGGTCTTTTCAAATGAGTCAGGTCTTTGCATCAGGTGGCTAAAGTATTGGAGTTTCAGCTTTCACATCAGTCCTTCCAATGAACACTCAGGACTGATTTCCTCTAGGATGGACTTAATCCACCTGAAATTAACCCCTCCTGCTCAGCCCCCGCCCCCTTCTCCCTGCCTTGTGGGATGTGTCACACTTCCTCCATCTGGGTTCCAGTGACTGATCTCATATTTGCTTCTCATCCCCAGGCTCACTTGCTGCAGCCCCTACTCAGCTCTGGGAGAAGTCTCCAGTGGCGGCCGTGTTGACAAGTGCAGTGAGCGAATGTCACATCTTACCGGTAGATCCCTGTCCCATGTGATTCCTGACCTTCTGTCTTGGTTCCCACAACACCGCTCTCTTCTGCCTGCCCCAATCATCCTTTATGTTGAGATGCCCTTGACTTGACCTCTGCCTTTCTCACTTCTGAGGTTTCCTCCTGAGTGACCCATCTGCTCCCCATCACTTCCAAGTTCGACCTCCATTTCCAGCCGCAACTAAATATTAAGCATCCGCTTCCTGGAAACTTCCAACCGCAGGTCCCTTGGGATCTTTGTTGTTGCTGTTGTTGAGTTGCTAAGTCGTGTCCAACTCTTTGCGACCCCGTGGACTGCTACACACCAGGCTTCCCTGTCCTCCACCATCTCCCAAGTTTTGCTTAAATTCATGTACATTGAGTCGGTGATGCTGTCTCATCCTCCACTGTCCTTGGCTCCTTTTGCCTCCAATCTTTGCGATCTTTGCTTTTAGCCAAATTTGTCCTCCTTGGGGAGCCATTCCACACACCTCCCTGCCCAGGATCCAGAATCTACAAACTATCCCAGTGAGTAATCCAGGGCCCATCCAGGGGCTTGCCCCCATCTCCATCTAATCAACCTTAGTCCTGCCAGCTCTCCTGTCAAGTTTTACCAGCCTGGGATGAGAACTTCTCCCCTTGCAGCAGCTCCCCAGCTGGTCTTTGGTTCTCTCAAATCTCCCTGCAGTTGGGAAATGAACTTTCTAGGATACATGTCTTAATGCCAGTCATTCTTTCACCTGGTGGAATCCCTGGGGCTCTTCCTCGGCCCCCAGATGAGTGGCCAGGTACGCAGGCTGGCGAAGTGACCACCTGTCACATGCCACTTGCCTTACTTTGTCACCTCTGACCTCTGACCTCACAAGTCACCCTCGTGCGGACCTTCCCAGGGGTCACTGCGGTCCCTGCATGCTTATGCGGGCTGCTCTTACCAGTAAAAGGCCACCCCTGCCTGGAACCTTCATCTCAGGACGGCCCCCTTCTTGTGCTCATCTCTCAGAAATGACCTGTTCGTGTGTCTCTCTAATTAAACTGGAAGCACTGAGCAGGCAGGTCCCCTCTTTCCTTCATCTCTGATACCTCAGCTGTAGAATGTGCTGTGCTTAGTCATTCAGTCATCTCTGACTCTCTGCGACCCCATGGACTGTAGCCTGACAGGCTCCTCTGTTCATGTGATTCTCCAGGCAAGATTGCTGGAATGGGTTGCCATGCCCTCCTCCAGGAGATCTTCCCCACCCAGGGATCGAACCCAGGTCTCCCCCATTGCAGGTGGATTCTTTATTGTCTGAGCCACCAGGTCCTCATAAAAATCTATAAAAATCCTTATTAAATCTGTGTCCCACTTCAGAGAGCACATGAGTCCTGAATTGACTCAAGTGTCAACCAGACTCAGGCTGATTTTTATTTCATCATTTTATGATTAAAAATTTCAAACTTATACCAAGAAAACAGACTATATGAACCATGTAATGAACCCCTGTAACCATCTCCTCACTGTAACAATTATCCGCATTTTGCCATTTTAGTTTCATCCTTCTCACCATGAACTGTTGTCCCCAACTCAATTATTAATCATTTTTGTAATTCAAAGGTTGTGCTGTTTTTTTGTTTCTATGCTTCACCATCATCTCTCATTGAAGTGAAGTATTTGCATTTGGCTATTTGCCCAATAGTAAAGGAAAGAAAGTCAAGCATCACTATAGCAATCAACGGAGGCCATATATGATTGCATCCTGCTTCTGCATCAACCTTAGATCAAGCATCATCTCCTTCAGCTTTTTTTTTTTTTTTCATTTTCTTGGCCGTACCACATGGCATGTGGGATCTTAGTTCCTTGACCAGGGAGTGAACCTGTGCCCCTTGCATCAGAAGTGAGGACTGCTAACCACTGGACAACCAGGGAAGTCCCCATCCCCTTTAACTTAAAACAGGGTGCAGAGTAGGTGTCTTTATTACCCACCCTCAGCAGCTGATGAAACCGGGCTTTGAGATTCTAGAAACGCACCCAGAGTCACAGCAGGTCAGTGGTAGAGCTGACGTCCACGGATACCCCAGCCCTCCCTGGCCCATTTGCACAATTTATACCAGCACTCATCTGAAGCTGTCCCCTGGGCCTCTCTAGTGACCGGTCCCGGGGGGGCCAGTGGGGAGGGAACCCCGGATCCCATGGATCCCTGTGCAAGCACTCTGAGCCTCCTGGCCTCGGGAGACAGAGAGGCTACTCCCGCCAATCTCCCGGTAACGATCTCGGGGAGAGGAAAAGCCAATGGTGCCAAGGCAAGACGGGGCCCGCAGCCTCGTGGGGAGGCAGTCAGGAGCTGCCGTCACGGCTGCCGCTCACGGTGGCTCACTGGCCAGGGCCTGGGCCGGGACTGGGCGTCGTCCTGCGTGTTTGGGTGGGTGACAGGCAGCCGGGTGTGTGAACTGTGGTTTAACAGGCCTGCCGTAGCTGTGGCCGGGTGGCAAGGCCGCTGACTAACTTTCGTCCTCTGTCAACAGCCTCTAATCACCGCCATGGCCCGAGACGGCGGGCGTGGCGGCGCCCACAGCCGAGGCCGCCGGCCAGGCACCGAATGTCAAGGACGCCGTGCCTCCGCCAACCCTGCGAAGCCACAGCAACCGCAGTCTTGGACCACACAGACTGCTAGGTCTGTCCTGGCCCCGAGCATCTGTCAGGAGAGAAAGAAAAGCTGGGCAGGCCCCCTAAGCAGACTGTCTTGTGTGTGAAGGAGCGTTTTCTCCTCCTGACTTAGAGAAGGAGACGAAGGGAGGAGGGACCATGTATCGAAGACCTCCCGGGAGTCAGGAGTGGTGTAACACCTGCCTGATCCGACTGAGTCTTCTCAACTGCCCAGTAAGATGGCTGTTGCTCACACATTCACCCATCCATTCATTCCCTCAAATATTTCTGAGCACCTGCCAGGTACTAGCACTCATATCATCATTTTACAGGTAAGAAAAGTGAGACTCAAGAGGTGGTCTGATTTCTCTGGTGAGGCTGGAACTGGTGCTCACAGCTGTCTTCACGTGAATGAGAAGTGACTGCACCTCTGGGGAGATCTAGCCTCCCACCAGGACAGAAGACTTGGCGTGAGAAGCATGTCCTTGGCAGGCACCCCCGATCTGCCCCCGAGATCGAGTGGATGGCGCAGCCAGGACCCCGGGAGCCAGCCACATGTTCCCTCCCACACGACACCAGCTTTCTCTACCAGCAAAGGCCTCTCACAGGAGGAGGTCATCTTAATGGACTTGTTGGCAAACTACCAATGAAAGTAGATGCTCCTGGCCTTAAAACAGAAATTGACAGAGCTGTTACAGAACAGCGAGCAAGCCAAGAACCCAGTAGGACTGGAGGGGAGGGGTGAAGTGAAGGGCCTGGTCATGTCTGATGGAAGGGACAGAAATTGACACTGGTCCCACATCATGGCGGTGGGGGCATGTGAGCGGCTTGTGGAAGTAATGGCAGCTTTGGTCTGCCCACGTGAGTCCTGTTTTTCTAGCACTTGAAATGCTCCGAGGAAAAGGATGCACATTGGTCAGGACTGCCTTAAGGATGTGTGAACGACTAGGTGAAGTGAGTGAGTGAAAGTCGCTCAGTCGTGATCGACTCTTTGCAACCCCATGGACTATACAGTCCATGAAATTCTCCAGGCCAGAATACTGGAGTGGATAGTCTTTCCCTTCTCTGAGGGATCTTCACGACCCAGGGATCAAATCCAGATCTCCCACATTGCAGGCGGATTCTTTACCAGCTGAGCCACAAGGGAAGCCCAAGGATACTGGAGTGCGTAACCTATCCCTTCTCCAGCAGATCTTCTCCATCTAGTAATCGAACCAAGGTCTCCTGCATTGCAGGCAGATTCTTTACCAACTGAGCTACCAAGGAAGCCCCGTAAACGACTAAGGGGAACATCTGAGAAAAAGTTTCTAACAAGATCCATTGAGAAGTGGAATGGAGTGGCCTTAAAGGTAATGATGTTCCCATCATGGGCCATCCACTTGTTTAGGTCATGTTATTGTGGATTGCCTAGTGTCAGGGGACTTCCCAGTGGTGAAACTCAAGGATTCAGGTTTGACAAACCCGTTTAGATGACTGCATTGAGCCACTGTCACAGAATTCTTTTCCATGCAAATGGGAATCACCAAATTGAGGGAGGCCAGGCCCTGAAGGAGGAAGTGAAGGATGGCTGGAGGGAGGTGTGTCACCAGGCGTAGCTGGGGAAGCCAGGGTCCTGGGAGAGCCCTGCCAGCTGTCATGCCAAGCTGACTTGTTTGCGCATTGCTCTGAGAGCCTGGGCAGGTCCTTGGCATGGCCATCACATCGCCCAGCTGCGTCCCCCATCACGTTGGATCCCGTGAAACATGGGAGCAGAGTCTGGGGCAGAAGTGGAAGAATAGGGGTCCAGGGGTGTGCACCCCAAGCACCCCAGCTTGTCTATGTGGTTAAAATAGGGACACACTTCTGCAGCACCTGGCAGAGCAGCACTCCCCTGGCCACCCTACCCTCCGAAATTTTGAATGTCCAACACAGGCTGTGCCCAGTGTATGTAGGTTGAATTTAAATGCATAAATATCATGGATAAATGAAAAATACAGCATGGCTATGACCTTGGGTTCCTTGGGGTTCCTCCACCCAGGAGCCCCTCAAAAGGGCCAGGCCCACCCTCGAAGTCTCCTGCAGTTGTAGGGGTGGGGGCCGGACCCCAAGAGCTTCACAGAGAGAACCACTGGGTTAACGTTTGTCAAGTATGCCAGTGCTGAGTTTTTCTATAAAGTGGTTTCAAACTACATTTCAGAGAGAAGCTGCAAAATGGTAAGTAAAAAAAAAATCACCGGCTCATGATTAATTTGCATGTCTTTATACTGAAAATTGTTTTTCTTCCATCACTAAGTCCTGTGCATCTCTTTGTGACCCCATAGACAGCAGCACGCCAGGCCTCCCCTGTTCCTCAATATCTCCCAGAGTTTACTCAAACTCATGTCCGTCAAATTGGTGATGCCATCCAACCAGCTCATCCTCTGTCGTCCCCGTTCTCCTCCTGCCCTCAATCTTTCCCAGCATCAGGGTCTCTTCCAATGAGTCAGCTCTTCATATCAGGTGGCCAGACTATTGGAGCTTCAGCAGCATCAGTCCTTCCAGTGAATATTCAGGATTTATTGAAAATAAAGTTAATTTATTGTGCTGGGGCTATTCCTATCTAGTTTGCCTGGATGTCAACTGCTTCCATACAGCTCAAAGATGCTAACTCTATGTCAAGGAAATTAGAAATTTCTCAGCAATAGCCGAGGTCTTCAAGGCAAAGACTGGCAGCGTGGGGGCCCTTCCTCTCTCTAAGCCCCTTTCTGGGTGTCTGGAGTCATCCAGGGCGGGTCAAAGAAGATGTCCATTCAGCTCTGGCCCATACCTGGAAGTGCTCCTTTTAGATCTGTTTTATATCTTGGGGATCCCATGTGAAATTTCCATTGAGTAAGTGTTTATGATTAAACTCTGGGCTCACTTCTGGTTCAAAGTGCTCATTTTGCCCATGTGGAAGCTCATGGCTGGGTGACGAGTAAGTTGTTCTGCACACACACACACACACACCCCCCACACCCTACCACACCACACCCTCCACATCCTCTGGGTGTCCCGAGTCCTGGCGTCCTGCTTGCACAGGTGGACAGCAGCATCCAGAGTGCAGCACTGGCTTTGGTCCTGATGCGGTGGCCGCAGATTGCCTGCCTCAGTTTCCCCATCTGCAAAGTGGGGGCATCACTGGTTGGTTCCTCTTTCATAGGCCGCGATGAAACTTAGATGAGATAATCCATGTGAAGGGCTAAGGGGAGTGCCGGCAGAATGCTCAATAAAAGTTAATTATTATTATTTGGCCCAGGGCCTCTTACCTATTAGCTGTTCAGTTTACTTTCCTCTCCTTCCCAGCCCCAGGGACGCATGAGCCCGGGAGGCTGCTGGGCCTGGGCCCTGAGCACCCCCTTAGTCAGAGCCCGGAGTGGAGACGAGACCCGCGCTCCTCCCTCCCTACGGGGCGGCCACGTCGCCCAGTCGCCGCAGACCTGGCAGAGCCTCAGCCTGGAGTCAGCGCCTCCTCTCTGGCCCCACCATGTCGTCGTCTTGGACAATCAGACATCCCCTCTCCCGCTCCGGGCACCTCTCCTCTCCTCCCCACTGCTCCCTCCTCATCTGTAGTCCTTGTCTTTCCACATCCTGGACGTCCCCGAGTCCCCTGGTCACCAGGTGAAGGGTCAGGCTGCCGGTGCCCCCAGCCAGGGCAGAGTTGCACAGGGCCTGGGCTCCAGCTCGTGGGCCCTGCTCTCCAGCCCATCCTCAGTTCTCTGCTGTCCCCCAGTCTCCTTGGACTGAGGCCCAAGCTGGATTCAGGGTGGGTTGCATCCACCTGTGGGTGCATCTGGCCAGCGGGAGGTGGGATCCAAGGCCCCCTCTGTGCCCACAACGCAGGTTTCGAGCCTAATCAACCCTCTCGCTGGAGCGTGGGTAGACAGTAGGGTACCTGGGACTTAAGACAGGCTGCCTGAGCCCTGTTGCTCCGAGCCCTACTCCCAGGGTCAACTGGGAGGAGTTGATTCTACTTCCCTTAGCGATTCAACAGAGCAGCCCAGGTGCTGGGGTGGAGCCCCAGGAAAACAAGGGAGCCCCGTCCTTGTGGGAGCCTGTGGGAGCGCAGGGAGCCCCAGCTGGACCATCAGCTCCTGCCCAACTGGAGGAGGAGGGGAAGGACACTGGAGTCCTCTGAGGGCAAGGCCTCCTCCCGTGATAAGCCTCCATAGCAGCAAACCTGCCATCCAGCCCGATGGCCCCTGGGTTCCCATGGCCCTGCTGGAAGAGGATGGGGCAGGTCCAGGACTGGCCCACAGCCTCTGGTGCCAGGCTGGGTCCTTCTGCCCCATGGAAGGCTTTCTGTCTTTCTCCACCAGGGCTTTCCTGATAGCTCAGATGGTAAAGAATCTACCTGCAGTGTAGGAGACAGAGGTTCATCGGGAAGATCCCCTGGAGAAGGGAATGGTTACCCACTCCAGTATTCTCGCCTGGAGAATCCCACGGACAGAGGAGCCTGGCGGGCTACAGTCCATGGGGTCGCAAAGAGTTGGACACGACTGAGTGACTAACACACGCACATACACACACCACCAGGGCAACCAGCGTCCACAGGTGGGAACCCCCTCCACTCCTGCCTGCCCACCCTCTGACATGCACCATCACACCCTCCGCACCACGGACAGCGGACCCCGGCCCCAGGCTCTTCTGTACCCCCTCCCACAAGCTGGCTCCCTCCTCTTTCTTGCCTCTCTCTGTTCTCCCCTCTGCACACAATCCTCCATGAGTTTTGAAATCTCCTGCTGCCCTTTCCACCACCATCCCGACCTGACCACCCCTTCCCTTCACCCTCCCACTGCATGCATCAACTGGGTCCTCTTCTTCTGTGCCCTTGTCCTCTGACACTGTCGTCACCTGATTTCCGGCCTCCCTGTGGCCACGTGCTATCAGCCCTTCCCGTCCTTCTTTCCTGGCCTGGCTACGACGTGTTCCTGTCCTCAAAGCCTCCTTCTTCTGCTTCAGTGGGAGCTTCCATCCAGCTGACCTTTTCCAGACTCTCTGCCCCACACTGTCCTCCTCGCCTCAGCCCCTGTCCTCCGCCACTCCTTAAGTGCGGACATCCCCAGAGAGCTCAGACACCACAACCAGGTCTCAAATGCCACCCAGACCTCAAGTCTAGGTCTTTCCAGACCTTCTCTCCGTCCTCCTCGGAGGCCTAGACCCACAGAGCCATTCGTGGGGTGGGCAAGTGAACGTCTCCCTATAGCTACGCTGGCGGGAAGTCCACAGGCACTGTCCTCCCAGGGTCCGTCCCTCAAAGACTGGGCACCTTGGATGCTCATGGCCCCACTGACCCCAGCCAGCCACTGAGTCCTGTTCATCTCCCATTAGGTGGCCCTGAGGTCTCTCCTTCCTCCCCTCTGCCCCAGTTCCTGTCCACCTCCCAGCTCCACGACTGGGCTTTCCACCCGCCGCCTCCGGGCTCCTGGTCTCCATTCCCAGCTGCATCCCTCTCCATGTTGCCATACTGAACTCCTGCTTCTTAACACGCACCTTTTTGCACAGGCTTTTCCCTCCGTGAATGATGATGTTCCTGCCTCCCCTGCTTGAAGGTCTCCTCTTCACTCAATTCCTCCTCCTCCAGCAGCCCTGCTCTAGGGGGCTCAGGGGGCCCCATGTCCTGGGTGCCTGCTCCACCATCCAACCCCACCTCTGGCCTCTGGACACCTCTCCCCGATGGCGTCCACTCCAGCACGAGCCTCGTGTGCACACAGGCTTTGGTCCCCAAAGCTCGGAGGGCTCCCAGATGGGGCAGCCTCTCTGACCCAGCTCCTGGTCCCCAGCCCTGAGCATGGCCAAGCCCACAGGGCCCAAGCCGTGACCGATGGTCCAAGGTCTCTGCTGCAGGAGGACATGGGGGTCCGGAGAGGGAATGGGGGTGCGACTGCATGAAGAATCACCCCCCCACACACACAATTAGGAGCCTGAGAACTTGGTCAAACCTGCCCAGAGCGGCAGTTACTGTTCCGATTAATTAGTGAACTCTGTAAAGTACTTTGAACATGAAACGCACTATATAAATGCTAAGTATTATTATTAAAAAGTAAGAAGTTCTCTAATACGCCAGGCTGGAGAGCCTCAGGCTAGTCTAAATAAAATGAACGAATGCAGAAAATGAAGCAATTAAAAGGTGATACTTCAAGATTTGCCAAAAGCTGAAAGTATCAAATGGCCCCATCTGCTGGGCACTCCTGGACCCCCACCCCCAACCCCGCCCCATCTGCATAGAAGGCCCTGCAAGGGCAGACCCTGAGCTGGCCTCACATGTATCTGTCTTGGACCAGTCGGCTGGTGGGAACCCCTGTGCCAGTGGTGTGAGCTTCGCCGTGTCAGGCCTCCCCTCTGGGCCTCAGTTTCTCCGAGTGTAGGATGGGCAGGTCCAGGCAGCATCAACCCCAGTATCACCCCTGACCCTGCTCACTAGCCAGAGGGCTCTGAGCGGAGGCAGAAAGGGGTGATAAACAGCATCAGGCTCCATCCTCACTGCCAGGTGACACCCGACGGGACTTGGCTAGAACCTGCTCACCCTTCTGCACTTGGGGACAGCAACGTCCTCCTCACAGAATTGTCACGGTTAAGAAATGAAAATTAGATACAGATATATGGAAAACTAGGGATTCCCAGGTGGCTCAGTGGTAAAGAATCCACTTGCCAGTGCAGGAGATGCAGGAGATCCTGCAGGGTTTGATCCCTGGGTTGAGAAGATCCTCTTGGAGAAGGAAACGGCAACCCACTCCAGTATTCTTGCCTGAAGAATCCCATGGACAGAGGAGTCTGGAAGTCCACAGGGTTGCAAAGAGTTGGACATGATTGAGCCACTGAGCGTGCACACACATGGAAAACTATTGACCACAGCATATGACCTGGGGTTGCTTCCTGGCTCATCTGTCAAGCTTGACACACTGAAACTTTATGGATTTCTTCCTTTCTTTCTTTTTTTTTTTGTGTGTGTATATTATATTATCTTTTCTCTCCCTCTCTTCCTTTTCTGGAGCTTGGTCCTTGTCCAAGGATCAAGGTTCAAATTCCGGCCCTTCACTGACAGGCTCTGTGACTTTGAGCTCTTCCCATCTTTGTGGAAAGGAGATAAAGATGCCTACCTCTGAGCCTTGCTGTCCCCACATAAAAGCCCTCAGTCCAAGGTCAGCCTCAAGGTAGATAATGGAAGTAAATAATTAGCAGAGGTCAGTGGCGTCGCACATACAGTTTCATCTAAGCTGAGCTGAAGGCCTGGATGGAACCCGCCCACAGCCCCTCTCCCCAGAACCTCCATCTGAAGCTCCTTTCCCATGCTTATCTTGAGGCAGGAACACCCAGTCATGGGCCCGCCTGAGAAAGGGACTGAAAAACCAGCAGGAAGTCGAACTCCTCAGTTTCAGGTGACAGCTGAGCAGAAATGGTCCCAGATTTGGAACGTGGAATTCCACGCTTAGCTGCTTGGCCTCAGTTTGCTTATCTGTAAAATGGGCTCTTTGGACTAGAGGATGCCCATGGTCATGGGTGCTCTGACCTTGCTTGTACTTTGCATAAATCTCTAGCTTAGGCAAAGGTCTGGTATCCTAGTGGCCCTTGCTCATTTTGACCTCTGGCCTGTGTAGGTGTGGCACTTCTGGGTTGCTCCCTGGGCTCACCACCTCTGTAAAAGGGGCAGAAAGCAACACCTGGGGTACTCTCACTCTGGGTGGGCCCTGAGTCCCCAGCAGTCATGGAGACATCTCCAGGCACTGCTCCAGCCCCACTCCCAGCTCAGGCCTCTGCCCAACAGCTACCTGGGGGTCCAACTTCCGCTTGGCCCCCACCTGAGTTATACCCCTGCTTCTCTGGCCTTTCCCCCCAGAAGCCCAGCACCAGGGCTGATGGGGGGCCTGGGCCTTGCTCCCCCGAGGGGTGGCTCATCCCCTCACACTAGCACCACCTGTGGGGCAGGCCCGCAGGGATCTCCCATGGAACAAACGATGAAATGGAGGCACACCCTCCCTGCTCAGAGCACCTGCCCTCAGCTGGGTCTGATGGCTCCTCACCATCCACCCCTGCAGGATGCAAGAGGCTGGTGGGCCACACAGGAGACCAGAGGAGCCCCTTCTAAAGGGCCTTCCAGCCTGGGACTCGGCGGGGGGGGGAATACACCAAACCTCAGATCTGAGCAGTCAGTCATTGAAAATACAGGCTCCTGGGTTATGCCACTGGCCCACTGGATCAGAAACGGAGGCTAGGACCAGGAGTCTGACTTTGTACAAAACTCCCACAGGGAGAACAAACTGTTCAGGTCGCTAGTTCCTGGGGATTCCCAGTCTAGCTCAAGCCCTTGTCTTACTGAGCAGCACCCGAAGACCCAGGAGGGTGAGTAGCCTGCCGGGGGCACACAGTTGGTGTCCAGCCAGGCTTCCACCATCCCGCACAGCCCTGCCGTGACTCTCCACCCGCGCCCTGCTGCCGGGTGTCTTCAGACGGTAAGAAGGGGCAGAGGGATCAAAGCTGCCCCGTGTTCAGGGGACACAAGCTGCTGCTAGGAGCTGGCCCTCAGCCCAGCACACTTAAATTCAATAAACATTACTGATGACCTAGTGTGAGCAAAGTGCTGGGCTCTGGCCAGATGGAGCCGGGGAAACCTTCTTCAAAGAAGTAACCTTCTTTAAAGAAGTAAAGAAGGGTCTCGTCGGGCAGCAGAACTTTACAGCCAGACAGTGCGGTGGATGCTTTAGGAAGGCAGGGTGAATGAAGCTGCTTGATGTGTGTTCACAGGAGGCTGGCGTGGTTACAGCGCAGGTGTGCGGGAGAGCGAGGGGGCTGGGGGGCAGGGACACCGGAAGCTCCCCGAAGGCAAGGGTTTCTGTTTGTACCACTGCCATGTCCCAGAACATAGTAGGGCCTGGCACATAGTAGGAGCTCCTATCTGTTGTATATATGAATGAAAGGATGAATAAAGCTGGAAAGGTAAGTTGGGGACCAGGTTATGGAAAGTTGGGGACCACTAAGCCAAAGAGCCTGCACACTATTCCTTCCAGACAAGAGAGAGCCTTGGAATACCCCAACACAAAGTTAAAGATTCAAAAGGAGAAAAAGAGAGAGCGCCCTTTGAGCAAGGGGGAAACCTACCTCGTTGTGCTTTGGGAAGATCACTCTGGTGGCCAGTGTGTAACAAGTGTGTGCAGAACTGACTGGCAGACACAGGCCCCTTGGCCCAGAGAAAATCACGTGCTCCCAGAGGCCCACGAACCAGCATTGAGGTTCCCACTGGCAGAGGCTGAGACAGAGAATCATCAGTTGCAAAGTGGTGAAATACAAAGGCCAGCCAGCTGGTCTCCAGGCCTCAGAGGTCAGACCTGGGAGAGGACACCCTTCATCTCTCTCCCCACTGACCCCTACCCAAAGGCAGCTTGAGGGACCTGTGCTGGGATTCAGCCTCACCCAGGGTCACTGAACCCCTGCAAACCCAGGTCAGGGCTTCTACTTAGGCATCCATAATGGAAGCACAATCAGATAAATGCTTTCAAATGCAGCAGTGACAGCAACAGTTGGTAAAACCCTTTGGGCTTCCCTGGTAGCTCAGATGGTAAAGAATCTGCCTGCCATGCAGGAGACCCTAGTTCAATTCCTGCATTGGGAAGATCCCCTGGAGAAGGGATAGGAAAGCCCAGTATTCTTGGGCTTTCCTGGTGGCTCAGCTGGTAAAGAATCTCCTGCAATGCAGGAGACCTTGGTTTAATTTCTGGGTCGGGAAGATCCACTGGAGAAGGGACAGGCTACCCACTCTAGTATTCTTGGGCTTCCCTGGTGGTTCAGCTGGTAGAGAATCTGCCTGCAATGCAGGAGACCTGGATTTGGTCCCTGGGTTGGGAAGACGCCCTGGAGAAGAGAATGGTTACCCACTCCAGTATTCTGGCCTGGAGAATTCCGTGGACTGTACAGTCCATGGGGTCACAAAGAGTCAGACACAACTGAGCAACTGTCACTTTGCTTTCCAGAAAGGAATTTGTATTCAAATGCTTTGACCCAGGAAACCTGCTATTGAGAAACTACCCTAAAGCAATCACTGGAGTCAGCAGAAAGAAGTTCATCTAAGCATCATTCATGATGAGAAGCATGTTTCACAGTAGTGAGATGGCTGCACACTGCAACGTGAGGCTAAGTACCTACAAAAACTGGATGTAGGGAATCCTTAATGATGAGCAAGTATTTATGACAACTTTAAGGAAAATAAAGCTGTATGCATCAAATTGCATTTAAAACTAGACACATCAAATGAAGATTAAAGTGGAATCGCTGAAAAAGAAAAAGGAGACACAAAAGAGGAAATGAATGAAAACAACACTTGAGCAAGAAGATTGACCAAAGAAGAAAAGAGAGATGTCCGAGATCACCAAAAACAGAAGTGAAAGAGGGGCCATCACGGCTGACTCTACCAAAGTTAAAGGATTATCGGGAGGACCAAGGAAAACTCTACATCAACAAATAGACAACTAAGATGAAAGGCATACATTTCTAGAAATGCAAGTGACCAAAACGAATTCAAGAAGAAAGAGATAATCTAAATATTGTAAAGAAACTGAATTAGTCATTTTAAAACTTCCCACAAAGAAAAGTCCAGGCCTGGATGACTTCACTGGTGAAATCTACCTCACATTTAAAGAAGAAATAACAACAGTCCTTCACAAATTCTTCCAGAAACTAGAGGAGGAGGGAGTGATTTCCATCTCATTCTATAAAGCCAGAAATTCTGGGATAACAAAATTAGAAAAGAACATCACAGGAAAATAAAATTACAGATCAGTATCTTTTATGAGAATAGATGCAAAAATTCTCAGAAAATACTAGTAAAACAAATCAACTCTAAAACAACATATGAAAAATAAGTATACACCATGACCAGCTGGGAATTATCCCAGGAATGTGAGAAAATGAATTAATGTAATACACTATATTAATAGAATAAAAACCCTAAACCGTATGATTAATAGACACAGAAAAACATGCACTTGACAAACTCTAACACACATTCATGATAAAAATTCTCTCCAGATTAGTAATAGAAGGACATTTCCTCAACCTAATAAAATATCTTTAATAAACACTTACAGCTAGCAATATATTTTGTGGTAAAAAGAGAGCTTTCTCCTTAAAATTGGAAACAAGATGAGGATGTTCACTATCACCACTTCTATTCAGCCTTCTACTGGAGGTTCTGGCCAGTGCAATTAGGCAAGAAAAAGAAATAAAAGTCATCCAGATTCAAAAGAGACGAGCAAAATTTTCCTATTAGCAGATGACATGATTGTGTATGTAGGCATACCTAGGAGAAATTGGCAGTTCAGTGCCAGACCATCACAGCAAAGAAAATATAGCAATAAAGTGAGTCACACAATTTTTCTGGTTTCCCAGTGCATATAAAAGTTGTGTTTATACTACCCTGTAGTCTATTAATTGTGCAATAGCATTATGTCTAAAAAAAAATCATACCTTAATTAAAGAAAAACATTAAGTATTGCTAAATAACCACAATCTAAACCTTCAGTGAGTTATCTGTTTGCAATAGTAACATCAAAGATAATACAATAATAACAAAAATTCGAAATTTTGGAAGAATTACCAAAATGTAGTAAGTGAGCAAATCCTGCTGGTAAAAATGGTGACAATAGACTTGCTGGATGCAGGGTTGCCACAAACCTTCAATTTGCAAAAGATACATTATCTGTGAAGTGCAATAAAACGGGGTATGCCTGCATAGAAAGTCCTAAGGAATACACCTCCCTGCCCCCACAAACACCTAGAAACAATGAACAAATTCAGCAAGGTCACAGTTTGAGGATCAATTTCCAAAAATCCGTTAAGAATGCAACAAAGAAATTCCATTTACCATGATGTAAAAAATATGCTTGCAGATGAAGTTAACAGAAGTAGTACAAGCCTTACACACCAAAAACTATGAAACTTCCCTGAGAGACACTAAAGACAAATAAATAGGAACACATTTCATGTTCATGGTTTGGAAGGCTCAATATTGGATAAATGTTGAATCTCTTCCAAATGAATTACAGATACAATGCAATACCTATCAAAATCCCAGCAGGCAGACTTCCCTGGTGGTCCAGTGGTTAAGAATCTGACTGCTAATGCAGGGGACACAGGTTCGAACCCTGGTCCAGGGAGATCCCACGTGCCGTGGAGCAGCAAATCTTACATAGCGCAAGTACCGAGTCCGTGTGCCTACAGCCCGTGCTCCACAAGAGGAGCACCACAATGAGAAGCCCACACACCGCAGCAAACAGTAGCTCCTGCTCTCTGCAGCTAGAGAAAGCACACACACAGGAAGACCCAGCTCAGCCAAAAAATAAAATTGGGCTTCCCTGGTGGCTCAAATGACAAAGAATTCGCCTGCATGGATGAGATCCGGGTTTAATCCCCGGGTCAGGAAGATCCCCTGGAGAAGGGAATGGCTACCCACTCCAGTATTCCTGCCTGGAGAATTCCATGGACAGAGGAGCCTGGCAGTCTACAATCCATAGGGCCACAAAAAATCAGACATGACTGAGCAACTTTCACTTCAAAAAATAAATTAATTTTTAAAAATCCCATCAGGCATTTTTTTTGCAGAAATTGACAAGCTAATCCTAAAATTTTTATGGAAACACAAAGAACCCAAACTAGCCAAAGCAATTTTGAAAAAGAAGAAGAACAAAGTTGGAAAACTCAGGCTTCCGGATTTCAAAATTCATTATAAAGTTACAATAATTAAGACAGTATAGTACTGGCATAAGGATATGTATATGTATATAGCAGGAAAGAATGGCATTTCAGCAAATGTGCTAGAATAATTATATATCCATGTGCCAAAATATGAATTTAGGCCCTTAACTGACACCTTACAAAAGTTAACTGAAAATAGACCCTAGACATATGTATAAGAACTTAGCATTTTTATAAAAAAATATAGGTAAAGTCATCCTGACTTTGGGCTAAGCAAAGAGTTCTTAGATACAACACCAAAAACACAAGTGGTAAAAGAAAAGACAAACCCTGATACATTGGACTTCATCTAAAAGTTAAAATCTTTTGTACTTTAAAATTTACCATTAGGAAAATGAAAAGACAAATCAGAGACTGTGAGAAAACTATTTATCAATCAAGGTAAAGGACTTGTACCCAGAATATACAGCTCAATAAGAAGACAGATGACTCATTTAAAAAGAGGTAAAATATTCAAATAGACATTTCATCTGAAAAGATTAACAAATGGCTCATTAATCATTAGAGAAATGCTAACTGAAGCCATTTCACAATGAGCTACACCTCACACTGGCTCTAATTTTAAAAACTTGCAATGCTAAATGTCAACATGGCTGGTAAGAATGTATTGGGTCAATCAAAAAGTTCTTTTGGATTTTAAGGAAAACTAAAAGACACGTCTTTTCATTTTCACCAAGAACTTTACTGAACAACATATTCACCATTTTGTTTCAGTCCCTTCTGCCATTTTCCAGGCAACTTCCATAATTTCATCTTCCCAAAAAATTTATATTTTTGAGCAAAGAACTATTCCAAGTGACTTTTACAGTCTTCTAGGGAATTGAAACTTTTTCCATTAAGAGAATTTTGTAAAAACCAAAATACCTAGTATGCAATGTCTGGTGAATACAGCAGATGAATCAGAATTTCCCAGCCAAGCTGTAACAGTTTTTGCCTGGTCATCTAAGAAGCATGAGGTCTTGCATTATCCTGGTGAAAGATTATGCATTTTCTGTTGACTAATTCCGGATGCTTTTCGTCGCGTGCTGCCTTTACTTGGTCTAACTGGGAGCAGTACTTGGTAGAGTTAATCATTCGGTTTTCCGGAAGGAGGTCATAATAGAGGACTCCCTTCCAATCCCACCATATACCCAGTATCATCTTTTTTGGGTGAAGACTGGACTTTGGTGGGGTTGGTGATGGTTCACTTCACTTGTCCCATGATCTCTTTTATTCCACATTATTGTACGGTATTCACTTTTCATCGTCCATCAAAATTTGTTTTAAAAATGGAATGTTTTCATTATGCTTCAGTAGAGAATCACATGTGGAAATGAGGTCAAGAAGGATTTTTTGCTTAACTTATGTGGAATCCAAACATCAAAGTGATTAACATAATCAAGCAGGTGCAAATGATTTTCAACGCTTGATTTGGATATTTTGAGTATGTCGACTATCTCCCACATAGAATACCGCTGATTGTTCTCAGTTAGAGCCTTGATTTGATTGGTTTCAACTTCAACTGCTCTATCTGACTATGGAGCATCATCTATGAGAAATCTCCAGCACGAAATTTCATGAGCCACTTTTGACACGTTTGGTCAGTCACAGTACCTTCTCCCTACATGGCACAAATTTTTGCTTTGCATTTCAGTTGTGCTTTTACCTTTCTTGAAATAACAAACCATAATGATGCCCCAAATTTTGCTTTTATCCTTTCATCTTCAGTATTAAAATGGCTACACAAAAATTCACCAATTTTGCTAATTTTTAAAAAATGCATTCTGATATAACAGCTGTCACAGCACAGTCTAACAAAATTGCTTTAAATGAAGCTAGACAACTATGTGCTACTAGAGCCATCTTACAGAAAAAAAAAAAATGAGCAAACATTTTGGCTCACTCCGTATATTCAAACTTCAAAAAAATACAGTTTTTCAGTTTCCTAAAAAGTTAACATAATTTTACCATATAACCTAGTAATTCCCCTTGGGGAACCTACCCAACCAGGATGAAAAAAATATGACCATACAAAAAAATTGTACATAAATTTTCACAGAATCTTTATTCATAATAGCCAAAAATGGAGGAAATTCAAATGATCATCAGCTGATAAATGGGTAAACAAAATGTGGTCTATTTGTACATTGGAATAATATTCAACAAAAAAGGAACAAACTACTAAAATAACATAGATGAGCCTCAGAGTATTATGGTAAGGACTTTCCTGGTGGCTCAGTGGTAAAGAATACACCTGTCAATGCAGGAGACATGGATTCAAACCCTGATCCGGAAGACCCCACATGCCTTGGGGCAACTAAACCTGTGCACCACAATTACGGAGTCTTTGCTCTAGATCCCAGAAGTCACAACTACTGAAGCCCGAGTGCCATAGAGCCCATGCTCCACAGCAAGAGAAGCCACCGCAACGAGAAGCCCACACACCATAACTAGAGAGTGACCCCTGCTTGTCACAACTAGAGAAATGCCTGCAGAGCAGTGAAGACTTAGCATAGTCAAATATATAAATAAATAAATATAAAAAAGATTATGGTAAGATAAGCTAGATACAGAAGACTTCATACTGTATTGTTCCATTTATATTAAGTGTCCAGAAAGGACAAATTCATAGAGCCAATGAGCAGATCAGTGGTTGCCTGGGGCTGGAGTGGGAATGCCACAATTTCTCCAGGGACCCTAGGAGAGTGCCGGATGCTTTCATAGTCAACTGTGGTGATCGATGGTTGCCTATCATTTACACGAATTTATAAAAATGTAAATTTACTGAGAGTCAATTGAAGTTTACACTTTTAAAATTCATTTTATTGAATTGTACACTTAAAACAGGCAACTTTTAATGTACATAAAGTAAACCTCAATAAAGCAATTAAAAATGTATTCCTAAAATATATGTGTAAAAAAGACTGGAAGAAAACATGTCAAAACGGTAACTTCCTTTGTCTCTGGGTAATAGGATTATGGATGATTTTGTTGTTGTTGTTCTGTATTCTTTTCTAAATTTTCTAAATGTTCTCTATGGGTCTGCAGTTCTTGGATATTCCAAAAATGGTGTGTGTGTGTGTGTGTGTGTGTGCAGGATATGAGGCAAACCTTGTTTGTTGTTTGCTTTGGTGAGAGAAGCTGTTGTTTTACAGCTGCCAGATGCTTCTCTAGCAGGAAAGGCGAAGCACATCCCCTCTATTCTGGGCAGAGGCCCTGGAGTGACCTTCATACTTATGCACAAGGAAGGACCACAGGTGTTCATCGTCTAGACAAAGGCTGTTCCTGGAAACTGTCCTTGAAACACAGGGTTCAAGGTCATAGCAGGGTGAGAAGGTGGGCAAACTCATAAACAATTAGATATCTCCTGAAAGAAAGGAATTGGAAATCTTGATGCCTTCCCTTTTTTAAGAAAAATTTTGACTCTGAAACTGCATCAGGAAGTGCACAAGTTCTGAGCGAAACAACTTCATGAACATTCCAAAGGTGAAGCTACCACCTAGAGCAAGATGCAGAATGTTCCAGAAGTCACGTCATGGCCCTTCCCAGTCACCAGCTTTCCCAAGGGGAACCATCTTTCTTATACCAAAGACCCCTTTTACTGTATTTGAACATTCAGCTCTGCGTGGGTCTCCAGCTAGAACACATTGGCTGCTGCCCAAAGAGACTGAGGCTATGAAGAGGTGGGCGGGGCTGGGAGTCAGAGACTCAGGTGAGCATTGGCACAGGTGGCCTTGGTCTGGCTTGCTGCTGAGGGAGGCCGGGGTGCTCCTGTTGACAGGAAGCTCGGGGCAGTCATGCCTGAATGGACGCAGGCAAAGACCCCTCCATCCTTCCTGCGGAACCACCTCCAGGCCAGTTGAGGGGAAACCACTGGACTGTGGGAGGTCTATGCTTGACAATGACCCTTCAAGGCCACGATGAACCCACTGTTAGAGGGAGACTGCCTCAGGTTCACACTTCACAAGTGGAGGCAGAGGGTCTGGCCCTTTTGGACTGAGTCTGTGACTCTCAGGAAACTGATTAGAGGAACGCTCAGTTGACTAATTTGAAGAGATGTGCCTGAGGAAGTGGGTCATGCCAGTAACTTATATAAATAAGTGAATCACCCTTCAACTATCAAAACAGTCGGTTTTTGATGTGGCTCAGCTGGCATTTCCTGAGGAAGAGGTGATGCTCCACACCCGGCCTGCCAAGTGGACAGATGCTTTGATAAATATTATTCACGGGAGTTTCCACAACATGGCACAGGCCAGAGCAGGGGGTTGCCTGGAGACCTCCCTCTAAGTGCTCCTCATCAATGTTGACTCGAAGTTTGCCTTCCAGAACTTTCCATGTGGTCTCGGATGGCTAAGTTAAAACATGGTCCACAAAGAAGCAACAGATCAATCGAAGCCTTGTTCTCCACTGAACAAAAAAGGCTTTTTCCAAGAGCTGTGATTGATTTTCTTCTCTCCCACCTCAACTTTTCTAGTCTACCAAAAGGGGAAGCCCATCCTTCCTACATAGACTTTGGGAGCCCTGGAGGTGGAGCAGGGGCCCCTCCACTCACTATCCTTTCCTGTGACTATCTAGGAGGGAGTGGCATCTGCCTTTATCTATATCACAAGGGCAGCCTTAAGACTGGAGGAGCCTTCTCTTCTGGTAGAAAGAGGGTAGATCTTAGGATGGATTTGCCTGGGATGAATCCCACCTCTGACATTTCACACTAACTGTAAGGTTTTGGGTAGTTTCTTAATCCTTCTTAGCCTCTGTTCTCTCATCTGTGAAATGAGGACAATGCCTACCTACTCACAGAGTTGCTGTGAGGACTAGTCAGGATGACAAATCTCAAGAGCCCAAGTGTCTTTTCGAAACACAGTAGGCACCCAATAACATTAGTTATTATTATCATCTTTTAAGCTATCATCTCCCTTAGGTGTAGGTGTAGAGCCCACCCATCAGGACAGTCCAGAGACAGATTGTGGCACTTTGGCCCAACCTTCTTTGGAAATTTACATTGCTTGTGAATCTCCATTGTGAAACATCGAAACATCGATGTGGAAGAAAGGAAGACAAAGCCCAGACTCTGAATCAACCAGTAGGTGTAGCGTTTTGGAGACTCTGCAGGAGGGTGGGCCCAGTGACTCACCACAGTGATCCTTTTACTTTTCCTAGTGACCAATCTGATTTTTTCATTACACGGCAATGATTCACCATTTGCTGTCATAGTTATGTAACTGGGGCTATTCTGATCTGACGTGTCTATCTCTGTATTTCAACGTCACCCCTGGGAAGTTCTGGGGAATAGCCTTTTTCACACACCCTCGTACATGCTATAACAAACAATTGTTGAAATGCCATCCTTGAGAATGAAATCTCCTGCCTCCTTATTCTCTAAGAAGGGAGCAGCTGGATGGTGAATGGTACCCTGGACTGGAAGTCAGGAGACCCTGGACCAGATTCCCCTGGGTTCCTTACCTTCTCTGGCCTCAGTTTCTCCACCTTAAAATGAGATATTGGACCACATCAAACCTAAGCTATGACATTCAAGAAATTTACAAGATTAAACTTCTCTCAACATGTCTTTTTTTTTGCTAGATAAGAGTCCCCAGAGTGTTTGCTATCAAATCCTCAGAGCGTGGCACTACAAAGGTGGAAGTGGAAACTGAGGTAAAAGGCAGGGTGGGGAAAACAGTGGATTCATAATAGATATCTTAATAATAAATTAATCAAGCCTTGGAGGAATGGGGTTCCCAGTATTTCTCCATCTCTCTTATGTCATAAATAATAAGCAGTGGAGGATCTGGATATACTGGCACCTCAGCTGCCATTCTGATCATGGTTCTCAGCAGACCTAGGCCAGGAAAGAAGGAAAGAGCTTTGCCGATACCTTTATTGTGCTTGTTTTGCTTATCCTCTGACAGGAGTTCCATGTCTTAGGACTGGCCAAGTAATACCAGCCCCATGGACACATCCCTGGGCTAACCACCAGTAACAGAGGGCAGTTGTGGGCACTCAAAATCTAAATTTCCTTTTTCTTTTTTCCCCCCTCATCCTTAGCATTTGTTGGATTTCTTAAATTTTTGGATTGGCATCTTTTGACAGTTCTGAAAAATCCTCAGACAAGGTCTCTTCAAACATTACCCTTGCCCCTTCTCTCTTACTTCTCCTTTCAGAATTTCAGTGAAGTGTATTTGGACATCCTCACTCTATCCTTCTAGTTTCTGGACCTCTTATCCATGATTTTCATCTTTTTGTCCCTCTGTGCTGTTATTTGGATAATTTCTTCAGACCCACCCTCCAGTTCACTGATTCTCTCTTTGTCTGTATCTAATTTCTTAGTAAACCCATCTACTGGATTTAAACTTCAGTTATTGTATTTTTCATCTATATTTTTAAAGGTTAGTTCTTTAAAAAAATCTATCAGATCAGTTCTTTATAGTATGTGTCCTGCAGATATTTTAAAGCTTACACTTTATTTAACATAATAAACAGTTGTTTTTTCCCCCTATCATCCTAACTGTATGATGTAGTTGAGGGTCAGCTTAGCTGTATTGCTTTTTTTCCCCCTGCTTTTTCTTGTTCTTGTTGCCTTATTTCCTTCCTTATATTTCATTGAGTGTGGCTTGCTATTACTGAAAAATTACTTAGTGGGAATTTTTTTTTTTTCTTTTTTGAGGCCTGGGATGAATATGAATTCTTCCAGAAAGGGCTTGCACTTGCTTCTGCCATGTACCCTGGCTCATGTCCCCTTCAGCATCACTTTATTCTAAACTTGCTTCGTGAAGTTTTTTGGTCCCTTCAGGTGATGTAGGCTACCAGTCTGCACAAGGGTTAGCATGTGGTTACAACTTCACAGAGATGAAGTTTTCCCCTGACCTCCTCAGCATCCAGAAACCAGTCTTTATAGCCTCCAAATTGAGCGAAGAAGGGAATATTTGCTTCTGATTACACTCATCCTGGGTGTATAGCCCTTTAGTGTTTTATCATAATGGGCTGCAGATCTATTAGATTCCCTGCCTTATATGGGCTCTGAGATTTTGAATTCTGGTAAGTTAATTTTCCTCTTCCAAGCACAGTAATAAGTCTACTGTGTGTGTGCTAAGTCCCAGTAAGTTATGAAATGAAACTGCAAATTTCAAAAAATTTTCAAATTTCCTTGAAACAGGACATTCTGTCTGCCACATCAGTGATTGTACTTACTCAGATTAAACACCTTGGAACTTTAAAAGTTACAAAACCAGCTTTAGGGAATTTTAGAGATTTTAGACCTAGAAAATAAATCAGGAAAGCTTTCAACTACAAGTGGTAGAAACATGACAAACAGTGGCTTTTTTTTTTTTTCTTAGAAAATAAGAAGTCTAGAGGTAAACAGTTGGTGATATAGGGTCATCTGCTCGAGAATGCCATTGGGGTTGGGGATGGTCCGGGCTTTTTCTGTATTTCTCTTCTTTTGTGTTGACTTTTCATTGTGCTGGTCATCTCTTTTTTGTTGTTGTTATAAAATGGCCACCATGACTCTTAAGATCACGTCTGTGTTCAAGGCAGGAAAAAAGGAACATGATAGCACTAGTCACATCGGTCTGTTAAATCAGGGAGGCCAAAGCACCAACCACCCCTTCCCCCCCAGGCTCCCTCATGATTTCTTAGACCAGTCTTGGTTCTCCCCTAGGACTGAGCACATTTCACTCTGACTATAGTCAGGATCACGTTGGAGAGGAAAAAGAGGACACAGGCTGGGGGGAGGCAACCAGTGCTTGTCATACTGGGATCTCACTGTTCCACTGCCTACCTCCCAGCAAAGCAGCATGAACTCAACTGACTGAACCCAAGAGCCTTCCTTGCTGGGGGAGCCTCCAACAGTGGGCTTCCAAGCTGAAGGATGGTTTTCTTAATTATAGTTGTTTTTTTTTTTTTTAAATCCACAAAATGCCTTGGAGAGATGATTGCCCTTGAGAAACTTTCTACTTGTATGCAGATGACGGTGGGGAAGTCCAGATGTTGTCATGGTAAAGACAGTGTGCAGTTTCCAGGCCAGGCTTCTGGGTGATGAAACCCATTAGGGTTGGCTCTTTCCATGCCAGAAAGAGGTGTAGATGGTGATACTGGAACCAGAGGAGCTTCCTCCTTATTCATGATCCCTTTGGCAAGTCACACCCAAGCATTTTCTCTTTTAGGTGAAGCATCAGATATGGCCAGGCTCCAAGAGGGCACACCTGCCGCACTTTGAAGATAAAGTCTGATAGGTATTGGTGGCATAGTCAATAAACCCGTTGGGTATATACTGTACCTGCCTTTGTAGGATTCATAGACAGGCCCATCCTTGGAGACCTCAATCTGGGAGCCCACTGGTGATCATATAGAAATCCTCTTTTCATATTCTAACACAGGCAAAGCACCTCTGGTCTTCAGTACTGGAGGCCTGATGAGTGGCGGTCAGGGTTTCCTGAAGTTAGTGAGTTGGGGTGGGGGGGTGGCAGGGTGTATGGACAAGCAGACCATCCTTGTCGTGGTATTCTAGGGAGGAGGGGGCCAACTGGCCCCTGCTATGCACCACGCACATCCCAGACCTCGGGCTACCTCCCAGGCACACACTGGTTTAGATACTTCCCCACAGCCTTCCCTGGGGGCTCAGTGGTAAAAAAAATCTGCCTGCAATGCAAGAGATCCAGGTTCAGTCCTTGGATTGGGAAGATCCCCTAGAGAAGGGCATGGAAACCGCTCCAGTATTCTTGCCTGGAGAATCCCATGGACAGAGGAGCCTGGCAGGCTACAGTCCATGGCGGGCTACAGTCACAGAGTCAGACGTGACTGAGTGTCTAATACAGCACAGTCTCCAGATGGTCTCGGTTTCAACACTGGTTCCTGACAGAAGCTCCTTACAAGTGGGTGCACCTCTCCTCGGCACCCAGAGCATCCACCTTCATAATGCTTGTCACCCTTCAAATAACCATGTACTGCTCAGCTCTCCCACTGGATGGGAACCTGCTCAAGGGTGGGAACTGCATCTGTTTGATGGTTATCAGTGTCCAGCACAAACTCAGCTGGTCCAGAATCTGCCTTTGCTGAATGAATGAAGGAGTGAAACATCAAAATCCACAAAAGGAAGAACAGCTACTGACACGCTGAAGACACAGTACAAGCTAAGCTAAACAATCACACCAAAGAATGAAGAAGCATGACATCACACCTATAGCATGATACAATTTGTGGGGAAATGCCCGTAGGAAAATACTGGGACCAAAATGGAAAGAAATACAACAAAATGTTAACCATAACTAATTCCGAATTGTGTGACTACAAGTAATTTTAATATTTTTCTATAATTTTCAAATTCTCTGTAAAGTACGTGTTTGCTCTCAAAAGTTAAAAAGAAAAAAAGAAGTCCCTCAACAGACTGGATATGAGGAGACTTGAGTTAAGCTTGGGGCATGTTTGATCAAGGTCAGAGCTGCATCAGGTCAGTGAGGATGGAGGGAGGAGGCAGTTGGGAATCTGCGTAACAGCGTCAACAAAGGACATGAAGCCTTGGACGGTCCCTCTGAGGTCCCAGGGCATGGTCAGCCCCAGCACCCAGAGCATACATTGTGGGCACGTCCCCAGGATATCTGGGGATGTATGTGCCTGTTGTCCACTCAATGCAAGTGTGCTTCATATAAGGCCATTGTCTGTTAGCAGGTGTGACTGTGGCATTTCACCCGTGTATTAGCGTGCATGGACTGTTACGACAAAATACAGTAGACAGGGTGTCTTGAGCAACAGACACTGATTTCCCACAGTTCTGGAGGCTGGAAGTCTAAGATCCAAGTGCTGGCAGATTCAGTTCCTGGTGAGGGCCCACTGCCTGCCTCGTAGACGGCCACCTTCTTGCTGGCTTCGCCAATGGAGACAGCATGATAGTCTGTCTTTTAATATGGACCCCAATCCTATCATGGGGGCTTTACCTTCACGATCTCATCTAAACATAGTTACTCCCAAAGGCCCCAGCTCCAATACTGTCCCTTTGTGGAGGAGCGCTTAGAGCTTCAACATAAGAATCTGAGTGGAGAGGTGACAGGACCTTGAGTCGGTTCAGTTCAGTTCAGTTCGGTCGCTCAGTTGTGTCCAAGTCTTTGCGACCCTATGAACCGTGGCACGCCAGACCTCCCTGTCCATCACCAACTCCTGGAGTTCACCCAAACTCATGTCCATTGAGTCGGGGATGCCATCTAACCATCTCATCCTCTGTCGTCCCCTTCTCCTCCTGCCTTCAATCTTTCCCAACATCAGGGTCTTTTCAAATGAGTCAGCTCTTTGCATCAGGTGGCCAAAATATTGGAATTTCAGCTTCAACATCAGTCCTTCCAATGAACTCCAAGGACTGATTTCCTTTAGGATGGACTGGTTGGATCTCCTTGCAGTCCAAGGGACTCTCAAGAGTCTTCTCCAACACCACAGTTCAAAAGCATCAATTCCTCTGTAACAAACTGCATTCAAACCTTCCTTCTATCACAGATTATACTGTTGCCCCCACTCCATTCCCCACGCCATGGGATGCCCCGAAGCACATTGCTTATACACTCCTTGATGTCTTCCTTCCTGCTCTCTCAGGGCATTTTCTTTGAATTCAGTCATCTGTTTACCTTATCAATTGATTCACTCATTGATTCAGTGAATAAACACATACAATACAGTGCAGAGTACAGTGGTCCTGGACTCTTGAGTCTCCAGGGCAGGGCCACGCCTAGGTCACAGTTTACCCCTGTTATAGAAATCAGTACTCAAGAAACCAAGCATCACACTCGGAGAGTTGGAGAACTCAGGTTTATTATGCCAGCGGGCTCAGAGGAGTTAACACTCCAAGCTCTGAGCCCCAAACAAAGGGATTACAGAGTTTTTATAGACAGACGGTAGTGGGCAATACTAGCTGTTAATAGGCTAGTTTAAACTAAGGGGTTTCGCGCGCACGGGAACAGCAGTCAAGACGGGGAAGGGGATGCCTGGCCTGGACAGACATGATTAAGCAGGTTTGCAGGGGCTGGGCGATTGCAAAGAGCAGGACAAGGGTGAATGAGATAAACTCCAGTTCCTAGTATTGCAAGTCCCCACTTTCTGAGACTACATGACCTACATGATCTAGACCTTGCAAGGGGCAAGCTGAGTTACAGAGGCAGAAGGAGAAGGAGGTTATGTAAAATTTCAACTTTTCACCCCCATTGCGTACCCCAGGGCCGGGTGCCCAGTAGGGATGCCCCAGTAGACGGAGGAGCCAGACAGGGCACTCCTGGCATGAGAAAACAGCCCGCGCAGCCATGGCAAGGAGAGTGGCAGGAAGGCCGGCCTGAAGGGCCAGAGCCAGATGATAAGGGCCTGAAAGCCAAGCCCTGGGCTTGGTGCCTGCAGAGTTGTGGACCGTTCGTTCGAGCAGGGAAGTCATGCCATCTGAAGGACTTTGGAAAGATCCCGCCCAGGGGAGGAAGGACTGGGGAGGAGACCCATAGGCGGTCCAAGGATCCCCAGGTTATCACAGTCTTTGGGGTGGTTTTGGCAAATCCGTCTCCTTGTGAGTTTAGAACCAGACATCACACAACACTTGGCCCTGAATGGCACCCAGAGGACCTGGGGAGACTAAGAGAAGCCGGCCCCCGTTGTACAGAGCCTGCCCAGTCCGGGCTCCCCAGCACTCTGCTTTCTGTTGAAAGAATAAACCTGGCGGCACCCAGGAAGGTGGGAGGGTGGGTGAGAGAGGTGCTCCTGGTCCAAGGCAGAGTAGCTATCAGCCAAGTGGAGGGAGGAGGTGAAGGACACGTCGCCGGGGGGCTGCCTGAACAAAGGCGCAGGTGCGAGAACAATGTGATGGGGCAGGCAGCCAGGACCAAGTGTTCTTGTTGGAGGGAGGCCAGCTGAGGCCAGCGCTGAGGCTGGGGAGGTGGACTGGCCCCTGTCAGGCAGCCGCGCTCACCCTGGAGGGAGCAGAAGGCATGTCTGGGTGGTGCTGTGCTAGGCGTGAGGGGGACATTCCAGCAGGGTCCCGACAGATGCATGGGCGATGGGGACGGACCCGTGGGCAGTAGCGTGGAGGCAGCCCTGAGGCAAGGAGCACAGTAGAGGCTGGTGTAATTACCTACGTAGGAGGAGCCGAAGGGAAGAAGAGAATAGGGAGAGATGCCTCAAATTTAGGAGGCAAAGTTGGGAGGGGTGGGTGATGGCCTGGGTGTTGCATGTGAGAGTCCAGGGGCAAGGAGACCCCCAGGGCCCTGGTTTAAAGGGTATTAGTGGGAGGGCCTGGGGCAGGAGGAGATGTCAGGAGGCAGTCCTAGAAGAGGTGTGTTTGTGGTATGGGTGGGATGTCCACGTGGAGATGTCCAGCTGCCCAGGGGATGGACACCACTGTGGGGGACCGAGTAGCATCTGAAAGTAGAGGTTCAGGAATCACCAGCAGGCAGGCAGGAGCCCCAGAGCCTGAGCAGAAATCAGGAGGACCCGTGGGCTCAAGACAGAGCCCCAGAGCTGGAATATCGAAGAGGATGAGGCCTAAGAAGATAAAGCTGGAATGACCCAAGGCATAGGAAGGGGATGGGCAAGTCCTCCTCTCAGGATAGCGTGTGGTCCGGGACTTCCCTGGTGGTCCAGTGGTTAAGAATGTGCCTTGCAATGCAGGGAACACAGGTTCAGATCCCTGGCTGGCGAACTAAGCTCCCACATACCTCGGGGTAACTAAGCCCCAGAAAGAAAGCTGAGTGCAGAAGAATGGATGCTTTGAACTGTGGTGCTGGAGAAGACTCTTGGGAGTCCCTTGGACTGCAAGGAGATCCAACCAGTCCATCCTAAAGGAGATCAGTCCTGAATCTTCATTGAAAGGACTGATGCTGAAGCTGAAGCTCCAACACCTGATGCAAAGAACTGACTCATTAGAAAAGACCCTGATGCAGGCAAAGATTGAAGGCAGGAGGAGAAGGGGACGACAGAGGATGAGATGGTTGGATGGCATCACCGACTCGACAGACATGAGTTTGAGCATACTTTGGGAGCTGGTTATGGACAGGGAAGCCTGATACTCTGCAGTCCACAGGGTTTCAAAGAGTCAGACACGACTTAGTGACTAAACTGAACTGAATTAAGCCCAAGTGCCACAACTACTGAGCCCTCCCACTCCGAAACCCCGTGCCCCACAAATAGAGAGTCTGTGTGCCGCAACAAAAGATTCTGCATGACACAGCCAAATACTTAAATAAATAAATACTTTTTAAAAAGAAGAAGACGAAGAGAGCATGGTCCACACAGTCACATGTGATGCAGAGATCTGGGGGAAAAAAAAAAGACTGCCATCTTGTGCCGTTGAGTTTGAGTCACAGAGCTTACCTGCTCTGTGATCCCAGCAAGTTGGTCAACCTCTCTGTTCCTGTTTCCCATTCTCAAAGAGCATAACACCTCTGGAAGTGTTGCTGTGAGTGCGCTGACCTGGTGCAGGCCCTCTCTGAGGGTTAGCCATTATTGTTGCTGGCCTGGAAAGAGGCCTGCAGCTGAGTCAGGGCCTTACCTGTCCCCTCCCAGCTCCCTGCCTACCCTTCCACACTCGGCTCTGATGATGCTGGAGTGGGAACCCTGCCAGCCACTGTGCCCACACCCCCACCCCCCGTTCCTGCCCCCGGGAGGCTGGAACATAGGAGAAGCGCAGAAGAGACCTCCCATCTGTTTTCTGCATGGGTCAGCATCACTCCAGGAGCAGCAGGGACCACACAGCCTGGCCTATAACTTGCAGGCCCCCTGACTGCTCATGTGCCTCTCACCTGCCTCCTTCTGTCCGTCACACACACGGGCAGCCTTCAGGCCCTTGCATCGTGCTCCTTCCACCATGACAGTCCCCAGACAATGCCTTGGCTCACTCACCCTCCTCCCACCTCCGCTCTGCTGGGACCCCTGTTTCTCAATGCTGCCCCCCTCTCCCCAGCAGCCCTCCCAGGAAAGCGAGTGCAGAGAAAGAGAGAGTGAGCCGGGCAGTCAGGCAAGAAAAGGGAAATCTATTAGAGGGAAAAGAGGGGGTGACTGACTCTTAAGGAGAATCAACATCCTCTCTTTCTGGCGGAGTCCTTCTTATACCCCACCGATGAAAAATTCTCTGCGGGGATGGTCACGTAGCTGGAGGTCTGGAATCTGGGGGTCACGCAGCTTTGAGAAAATAGGCACCAGTGAGATGACAGGATGCCATTTGGGCACTTTGGTCAGTCTAAGGGATCACTGTGATTTTATCCTTTGTTTGCGAGGTTGACATAACGAGCCATCTAATCACTGAGACCCCGTGTGGGCCCTATCACCTCCCGCCTGCTCTGGCCCCTCTGTCTTCCACGGCCGGCAGGCCGTTACTTGGTACTTTGCTGCAGGTCTGCCCCAGCTGGAGCGGGACTCCCCCAGAGGAGGGATCTGTCTCTGTCGTGCGCCAGGATGTATCCGCAGCATGGAGACACTGTGGCTCGGGGTGGGAAAGGAGGGTGCTCAGGTAACTTTATTGAGTGAAGAACCAGTGAACGAATGAAGGAGTGAGGGTGTGGGGCCCCCTATGCACTCGAGCAGCCAGGAGTCGGTGCCCTGGAGGGACTGAGGGTCAGGAGAGAGGGGGTGGGCACGCGGAAGGCAGGCAGCTCCCTGGGATGAAGTGCTGCATCCAGGGAGGCCGCATAAGCCAGGAAGGGGCTTCCAGGCCCCAGCATGGGCAGGGGGGATGGAGGGAGTTGGCAGGGAGGAGGGGAGGCGAACACGCAAGGAGAGGTGGGGAAAGCGGAGTTGGGGGGTCCGGAGTGACCAGAGCGGAGGCCAGGAGGCTCAGGCAGCGGCGCGGCCTGGGTGGAGAACTGAGGCCCCAGGGTGAGTGGCTGCTGATGCTGGGGTCATTGCTAAGGTCAAAGGCACTGTGCTGGAAGGGACAGATCCCCTCGTGGATGTTGTAAGGCCCCCCTTGCAGGGGCCCATCTTGCCAGGTGCTGGGGGCTTCTTGTGGCAAGTCCAGCCTGCTGGGAGGGCGCTGCAACTTGTGGGCTGTGTAGCAACTCCTAGGTTTGAGGGGTGGTGGCAGAGGGCATGGCCCCCGCGGGGTCAGGGTCAGGTCCTCACCCCAGTAGACTGACCTGTGGTCCCAGTGAGTCCACTTCACCTCTGGATTAGTTTACTGTCCCTGCTGTAAAAACTGACCCCGGATTTGAAGTGAAAGTAAAGGTCACTCAGTCGTGTCCGACTCCGTGCGACTCCATGGACTTACAGTCCATGGAATTCTCCAGGACAGAATACTGGAGTGGGTAGCCTTTCCCTTCTCCAGGGGATCTTCCTGACCCAGGGATCGAACCCAGGCCTCCTGCATTGCAGGCAGATTCTTTACCAACTGAACTACCCAGGTTATTCTCACAGGTCTGGAGGCCAGAGGTCCCAGATGAGCTTGGGGCTGAGATCAAGGTGTCGGCAGGGCCGATTCCTGCCCTGCTCACCAGTCTCTCTGAATCCAGCAAGGTTGCCCATCGCTGCTCACAATAGGTCTTTTGTGGGGCGGGCCAGCCTGTATTTTATACAGGTGAATATTATTATCTGCATTTTTTCTGGAAGTGGAAAGTGGGGCTGAGAGAAGCTAAATGATTTGCCCAGAATAAATGGAGTGGTGGGATTCGAACTCAGAGCATTCCAAGGGGAGTACCCAGCCTTGCCGGAGCTCTGCAGGAGCCCTTGTCTGCCTGGGAACCTTACACCTGAGAGCAGGCTGCCTCTCCTGATGGCCTAATGCCCCCCTGGCAGAACTGACTCTCGTTTATGTCTCTGTGGACCCAGAAAACCGGCCTGTCCTAGCTTCCCTCTTGAGAGAGAGAGAAAAGCTTTGGGGTCCATAATAGAGACTCACATTTATGCAGCTCTTTCCTTAAGTGTTTTCCATGTTGACTCTCATTCGAGGGGACTTCCCTGGGGGTCTAGTGGCAGGGACTCCACACTCCCAAAGTAGGGGGCCCGGGGTTCGATCCCTGGTCAGGGAACTATTAATAAATCCCACATGCCACAACTAGAGATCCCACATTCCGCAACTGAGATCTGGTGCAGCCAAATAAATAAATAAAATAGAAATCATCTCACTTGAGCCTCACGGCAACTATTGTCCACTCTGAAGATGGGGACACCGAGGCATCCAAAAGGCCAAGGACTAGGTACCCAAGATCACAGCAGCAAGAGGACTGAACCCAGGCTCTCAATCTTCCTGCCACTACATGGGGTGGGTCCCACAGAGGGGTTGTTTCACAGCAAGATGAGCTGCTAGCTCCCTGCTGGAGCCTGAGCTTGGCCAGGCCATGGCCACACCGCTCTCCGACAAGCCCAGGGGCTTGTCCCACCAAGACTCAGACCCGTGTGGAGACAAGCGTGCAGAGAGACCGGCCCTTGGGCAGACCTGCTAGCACCATCCGAGGCGCAGGGCCCGGCTTGGAGGCCGGGCTTGCTTCTTTGGCGGCAGCACCTCCGGCGCCTGGGTTCCCAATCTGGCCGTCAAAGTCAAATTTCAGCTCCAAGTAAAAATGTGTCTGTGTTATAAACCTTTGAAGATATGGGTTCTTAATGAAAATGCTGAGAGAAGCCAATTAGAGTGGCTTGAACAGTAATCACTATAATAAGGGTAATTGAGTTGGATTTATTATAGCTGACGACGAGCTTTTTTTTTTTTTTTTCCTTAAGTAGAGAAAGAAAATAATTTACTAATATTAAAACATGATTCAAGTTTTCCTTCAAACCTCTGAAAATTGGTTCAGTTTCTGGAACCTCATCTCAAATGTGAGGCTGGCAGAAAACAAGAAGATAAAGTCACCACTAGTGAACTTGACTTTCTTAGGTAGAGTTCTTTTCAGAAGCAAAATCAAGTGAATCCAGGAGAACTTAGCAGTAAGGGAGAGTGAGAACAGAAATTGGGAAGTCAGACTCTGTCATTGTCTGTGTGATTTAGACAAGTTCCTCAGCGTCTCTGAACCTTAGTTTTTTCATCTCTACAATACTTATTTAATTCTAACTCTGGAGGTTTGTTGGGAAAATTAAATTAAGCTAAATTACATTCAGGCAGACGCTTTACCCTCTGAGCCACCAAGGAAGCCCACATTCAACTTAATTGAGAAGGTATATAGTAGGCCTGGCGACATCAATAAATGTTAACAACATTCCCTAATACCAGGGATCTATCTACGAAGAGGGCCCAGGGCTCCAAAAGTCTTGCCACTACTTTTTTAAAAAAGCAAGATAGAAATGTCTCTCTCATGTAAAATTCTACAGGTAAGTACAGCCAGTCTGGCAGGGACCTTCAGGGACCCAGGCCCCTTCTCTCTTGCTGTTCTGCCACCCTCAGCAAGAAGTTTTCACCTCAAGGCCCAATATGGCTGCCAAGCTCCAGCCATCATGCCCTGTTTCTAGTTAGCAAGAAGGAGTGAAAAGCACGGAAGGGCTCTCTGACTCTCTTTGAAGGACACTTCCAGGAAGCCACACACAACACTTTAGCTTACAAACCTTTGGACAGAATTTGTCACATGACTCACTTGGCAACAAGGGATTCTGAGGGACATAATCTTGGTTGCAGCAACTCTGTGTCCAGATAAAATTAGGATCCTTATTCCTAAAAATAGTGAAGGACAGGGAAGCCTGATGTGCTGCAGCCCACGGGGTCAGAAAGAGCAACCGAACAACAATAATAATTCTAAGGAAGGAGGACAAACACTGGGGAAAATAGGCCATCTCTGATCTGTTGCCCCATATGACAGGCTGGCTGTGTGGGTTGATGGGATAACGCACATGTACCCCTAAATCAGTGTCTGCAGCCCCCCTCATTATACAAGAGCCTCCAAATCTCTCATGTCTGACTTCTTTGGCCCCAGTCAGAGCCTGAGACCAACCAGCTTTCAGAGGTGGAAGTTGTGGAACGCAGGGACCAAGTGGCATTTTTATGTAGGCATTTATTTGGCATGGGAATTTACCAAGTGCCAGGCACCACAGGTATCATAACCTCTCCAAAAACCTAGAATTTTTTTTAAAGTGAATGTTGCTTTTAGATAATGTTTATTGATGTGGGAAAATCCACAGAATAGTATATTCAGTTATCAAAAAAAAAAACCCAGCATAAAAAACAGTAGGCAATGTGATTTCAGTATGACTATTTTTTCCTCTTTCTTTTTTAAGTTACGAAAGTATGATAACACATTTACAAGAGACTTGGAAAATACAGCACAAGGTTACATAGAATTTTACTATATATTACAATTATTTTTAAGTAGATAAATTAAGATTTTTAGTTGGAGTTTCAGTATCAAACTCTCAAAAATTAATAGAATGAATATACAGAAAAGCAGAAGGATATGGCAGACCTAAAAAGCACCATGAACCAATTCAGCATGATTAAGATTTATACAAATTTTATGCAACAGCAGCATTTAGAGTGGTGCTCGGGGAATTGTACCCAGGAGATGGCCCAAGAGGGCAGGTAGAGGCAGGAAGAGGGCGGGGGGAGACCTGTGCCCCAGGCTGACTTCTGGGTTTGGGACAAACCCCTGGGGACCCAGCTACACCTCCTGCCAGTTGGAAGATGAACACAGCGGCTGCAGGTCACGGGAGGCCACTGCCGGAAGGACATCTCGCTGCCAGGTTCTCAAGAGAGTCCAGCACTTGGGACTGTGCTGCCTGTAAGCTAACTGAACCTCAGATCAGATGTTTAGTGAGTTCTGCATTGCTGCAATTCCTCCATTTTTCGAGAGCTCCCACCAAGGGCTTCGCTCTGCTCTCTCTCTTGGGTGCAGGGCTTCTGATTTATTTTTTGCACAGAGGACTTGCTGGTGGCTCAGATGGTAAAGAATCTGCCTGCAATGCAGGAGACCCAGGTTTGTCCTGGGGCTCAGAAAGATTCCCTGGAGAAGGATATGGCAACCCACTCCTGTATTCTTGCCTGGAGAATTCCATGGACAGTGGAGCCTGGCTACAGTCTAGGAGGCAGCAAAGAGTCGGACATGACTGAGCAAGTAGCACTGGGGCTGCAGTGAAGAAGGCAGGCTCCATGGGCAGCCTGAAACCCCAGGGGTGGGAAGTGAATGTGTCCAGAAAGGTCAGCAAGGCCGAGAAGACGGGCCAGGTTCAGGTCCCAGCTCTGGCCTCAGTGTGCCCACCTGTGCAGTGGGAGCACAGGCCTATGCTTCCCGGGTTCTTCCTGAAGGAACAGTGCAGACTTAGGCTGGCCCGTCCCTGGATTCAAAATGCCTGGACTCAGATCCACTGGAGTGTTCACTCCGGGGTGACCCCGGGCCTAATCAGAGCCGTTTCCCACATTCTCGCCTCACTCCTTCCCCTTCTGGGTCTCCTCCCATCATGTTCCCGGTGTGTGGGTGGGCCATGCTCTCCCCTAGGCCTCGGGGCACAGGGAAGTTGGAGAGAGTGTGTGGGGTGGTCTGGGGGGGAGTGGAGTTGGGGTGCATACAGGTCAGAGGACCTTGAGTGTGGCCGAGGTGGCCACCCTGTCTGGAAATGAGGAGAAAGAACTCCTGGGACGCGGTCACCTCTCACCTGCTCAGCGAAGGAGGACACCTTTGCCCCCAGAGAAGAAAGATGTCCTTCTTTGGGGAGCACAGCTGGGGGACCATTCGCAGTCCTCCTTCTATTATCCAGCCCCAGGAACCGCTCCCAGCACTACCGCTGTGGCCTCTGATGCAGAGATTTTTTTTTTAAAAGAGGCTGAAATGGGTAAAAGGCACTTTAGACAAACGAGCAGAGGGGCCTGAGCCCCGCTGTGGAGCTCCGAAAACAGCAGCTGCGGGGAGAGAAGCCGCGTGACAGCTCTATGCTCTAGAGTTGGTTCCAAAGCATCTTTGATCTTCCAGTGCCCGGACCTGTAAGCTGATGTCGCATCCTGAGGGATCATGGCTAATGAGTGGGAGGGCCTGGTAAAAACAGACCTGCTCATGCTATCTCCTCCCCACTCTGTCTGGTGCCCCCTTCCCTTCCCCTGCAGATTTCCTGATCCCACACATGGAATTCCCTTCTCTCCCCTTGGCCCAGATCGCTGGGGCCACCACCAGGCTCTGCCTACCTTCCCCCCGCCCCCATCGGGTATAATGGCTGCATTCTACGGCCTGGGCTGGTGTCATCTCCTCATCATGCCCAGGGCAGCCGGGAGCCAGCTTCTCTGACTTCCTGCCTCACTGCATTGCTTTCCCTTTAATTTACTCACCGTGTTCCTGCCAGAATCATTTTCTCCTGTAATCACTCCGGCGGGCTGGCTCCCTCAGACCCGAGGCCCCCAGATCCAGCCCTTTCTGGCTCCCTCCTCCCCTCCCTGAGGGAAAGGTGAGCACCCAAGAGGGTCCAGCACCTCCAGGTAGTACGTGCGTGCGCGCACACACACACACACACACACACACACACACGCATACACACACACTCCAGCCCCTCTGCAGGCCTTCTCAGGGTCTTGTGGTCCCAGACGCCCCCCCCACCCCCCAGCTCCCGCCCCAGGGGTTGCTCCCTCAGGGTTCCGAGGGCTACTGGTTGGACCTGACTTCTCACAGTTCTCTCTGCGGCTGCGTTTCCCCCAGGGCTTCCTCCACTTTCCAGAACAAAGCCCGCAATTTTGGACTCACCGTTGCGTATTAAACTTCTCAAGTAGGGCTTCCCAGATTGAGTATGCCTCAAGTCCCACAAAACCTGGATCCTGCCCATCTCCTGTGTGTGTGCAGCTACCAAGGAGCATGGCCTGGAGGAGATGGGTCCGCTGAGCAATATTTCAACTGGAATTCATGGCCGCTCATCGGCTAAGGCACCGAGGCTCGGAGAGGTTCAGAGAACCAGGCCAGCTCTAAACCCTATGTTTTCTCTCTCTTCCTCTCTCTCTGCAAATAGATGGCTTGGGTGAAAACAGGGCCGCCAATGTACAAATCAGCCCACAGACTGTTGTCCCCTTGGCCGGTTCTCCTTTACGTCCCCTGTGATTCTCCTTCTGGCATCAGCTCCCCTTAGGAGGCTCTTAGATGCATCTTTATTTATTTGTTTTTCCTGATCTCCAAAGGAGTACTTGTATCATGGGGTTCTTTGTCACCATAACACTGATTCTTCTTGCTAGTTCAAACACAAAGATATTTATCACAGGGCATTGGCTAGTTTACCGGGTTTCTGGACAACCAGGGAACCAGGCTTGCATGGGTCTAGCCTCACTGTTGATGAGGACCGCCTGGTGTGCTGCTCAGCCTCCCTGCAGATGGGGTCCCCTGCCTCCAGGGCTCTGCCCATGGAAGTCTACAGTGCCGGCATTAGCCGGTCAAGCCGAGCCATCCTTAAACCAGGCTCAGACATCCCCTCTCAGTCCACTGGTGTCCTGAGCTGAATAGTGTCCACCCTCAAAAGGATACTGTGAAGTCCTAACCTCCAGAACCTCAGAATATGACTTGTCTAGAAATAAACTAATTACCCACGTATTTAGTTTTGTTGTTGTTACTAAGTTGTGTCCAATTCTTTTGCAAACCCATGGACTGTACCCACCAGGCTCCTCTGTCCATGGGATTTCCCAGGCAAGAACACTGCAGTGGGTAGCCATTTCCTTCCCCAGGGAGCCTTCCTGACCCAGGGATCAAACCCGCGTCTCTTGCTTGGCAGGCATATTCTTTACCACTGAGCTACCAGGAAAGCCCGTATTTAGTTTAGGTGAGACTGTATTGGAAGAAGGTGGCCCCTCCTCCAATAATGACTGGGGTCCTTATAAGAGGTGGGAGACACAGACACATGAGGGGACCAGAGAGACAGATGTTGGAGGGATGCTGGCAGCTGCTGGAGGCAGAGGTTGCCATCTCCAAGCTGAGGAAGGATGAGGATTGCCGAGCACCACCAGAAGCTGGAGGAGACTAGGGAGGATTCTCCTCTGCAGTTTCAGAAGGAGCACCTTGATTTCAGACTCCTGGCCTCCAGATGTGGGACAATAAATTTCTGTTGTTTTGAGTCTCCTAGTTTGTGGTTTCTTTGTTACAGCCACCCTGGGAGAGGAACACGACTGGCCACAGGGACTCCCCAGTGGGACCTGGGATGGGCCTGGGGTGAGGCAGTAACGCTGCAGTAGCTGGTGCACTGGGAGGGTAGCCACCTGTCCATTCAACTTACCTGTGCCTCCGGGATCTTCTCAAGCCCAGTCGTGTACAACCACCTCCCTGATGATTAATTACTACTGGGCACGCCCAACCTATAGCTCGATGGCTCAGACCACACTCAGTTCAAGATGCCTTGCGCTGGCTCATGGTTACTTGGCATCTCCAGTGGCTGACATTCAGTCTAGGATCTGTTTCTCAAACGGAGAACAGTTACTTGCTGATGACAGATGAGAGCATTGCTTGGCTCTGAAATGCTGGGTGTCTGTGCTATGGTTCCTTCATCAGGGCTGGTCCAGGACCCTTCATCACTTTCTGGTGTCACAGACACTTGGGCATCCCTGACTCTGCTGGACCATCAGGGCCAAATGGAAGAATTCCCTACCTGGAGGCCTGAATCATCCAGGAAGCCTTGTTTTACTCTGGCCACAACACTGAGAGCCCGTGGTTAAGGCTATTCAGTAAGTGGGATGGAATGGCCTGTGGAAATGGAATATATGTTGTCTCCAAAATCCTTAGGGATTCCCCACGCTTTGTGCTTCTTTCTCAGTGTGGAGTGGATGTGCCTACCAGTTCCAGAAACTTCACTCAGACAGGAGGGGTTTGTCAAATCCACTGGTACACACATGTTTTCCTAAAGTCTCTAGATGACACCTGATCCTTCCTGCCCACCAGGTCCCATCAATGTAATGGTCCAGCCTGATCATTTCTGGAACAATTCAAAACCAAAAACTGAGCAGGACTCTGTGAAGCCTTCCCAGGGACAGACTCCTCCTCCTCACTCCCCACTCATCTCTGGCCTCTTGTTGGTAAAAAAAACTTTAGCCTTCTAGGTCTTCCCCAGATTCCAAACAGCAAAGTTAACCAGAGAAATGAGAAAATGAAGAAACAAAGGAAAACAGTCAAGCAGGACAAAAGAACAATAATTTAGCCATAAGAAAAAGGCAAGGATCTTTAGTTCCTCCTCTAAGGCTGTAGATAATATCCTGAGCCACAGTCTTGACTTGTTTTACAGATACTAACTCCCCTGGTGGCTTAGTGGTAAAGAATCCACCAGCCATTTCAGGAGACAGGGATTCGATCCTTGGGTTAGGGAGATCCCATGGAGAAGGAAATGGCCATCCCACTCCAGTATTCTTGCCTGGGGAATCCCATGGACAAAGGAGCCTGGCAGGCTATAGTCCACAGAGTTGAAAAAGAGTCAGACATGACTTAGTGACTAAACAACAACCTGCCCATCAAGTGGAGAAATTAGCTACATGCTGACCACCAACATGTAGCCCCAGACCAGTTGGAACCCGAAGGTTAATGATTGAGAGTCCCTAAACATCACCCAGTTATCTCACCACCAACCAATCAAAGAATGTCCACAAGCTGATGAGGCACCCCAGGACCTCTCCCTCACCCAACTTCTGCAAACACTTCCCCAGAAGTCATCGGGTAACTAAGGTTTTTTGTGCATGAATTGCCCGTTCTCCTCACTTGGCCTCACCCTGAGCGCCTTGCTGTCAACACTATACTTTCCTTCACAACAACCCCGTGTCAGCAGGTTGGTTTTACTGTGTGTTGGATGAGCAGACCCAAGTTTGGTTTGGTAACAGTCCCTGTGACCAAATCATGCAAGGACTCAGAGAGCAGTCTTATGGCAAAAGAATACTGTAGACCTTGCAAGTAACAGACCACCTCTGGTGCCCTCTGCACATGTAAACAAAGGACCTTTCCTAGGTCAATAATTGCCCACAGATGCCACAGCTGGAGAAGTTTGCTTCATCAGAAAGAGCACAGTGAGAACAGAAGCTGTAGTTTGAGTAATCTGATTAAACTTCAAAAATCCACTGTCATCCTTCAGGATCCTGAGATCTCTTCAGTTCAGTTCAGTTCAGTGACTCAGTTGTGTCCAACTCTTTGTGACCCCATCGACTGCAACACATCAGGCTTCCCTGTCCGTCAACAACTCTCAGAGCCTACTCAAACTCATGTTCATTGAGCAGTGATGCCATCCAACCATCTCATCCTCTGTCATCCCCTTCTCCTCCTGCCCTCAATCTTTCCCAGCACCATGGTCTTTCCAATGAGTCAGCTCTTCACATCAGGTGGCTAAAGGATTGGAGTTTCAGCTTCATCATCAGTCCTTCCAATGAATACCCAGGACTTATTTCCTTTAGGATGGACTTGTTGGATGTCCTTGCAGTCTAAGGGACTCTCAAGAGTCTTCTCCAACACCACAGTTCAAACACATCAATTCTTTGGTGCTTAGCTTTCTTTATAGTCCAACTCTCACATCCATACATGACCACTGGAAAAACCATAGCTTTGACTAGATGGACTTTTGTTGGCAAAGTAATGTCTCTACTTTTTAATATGCTGTCTAGGTTGGTCATAGCTTTTCTTCCAAGGAGCAAGCGTCTTTTGATTTCATGGTTGCAGTGATTTTGGAGTCCAAGAAAATAAAGTCTGTCACTGTTTCCATTGTTTCTCCATCTATTTGCCATGGAGTGATGGGACCAGATGCCATGATCTTAGATTTTTGAATGTTGAGTTTTAAGCCAGCTTTTTCACTCTCCTCTTTCACTTTCATCAAGAGGTTCTTTAGTTCCTCTTCACTTTCTGCCATAAGGGTGGAGTCATCTGCATATCTGAGGTTATTGATATTTCTTCCAGCAATCTTGATTCCAGCTTGTGCTTCATCCAGCCTGGCATCTCACATGATGTACTCTGTGTATAAGTTAAATAAACAGGGTGACAACATACAGCCTTGACATACTCCTTTCCCGATTTGGAACCAGTCTGTTGTTCCATGTCCAGATCTAACTGTTACTTCTTGACCTGCATACAGACTTCTCAGGAGACAGGTAAGGTGGTCTGATATTCCCATCTCTTGAAGAATTTTCCACAGTTTGTTGTGATTGACACAGTAAAAAGCTTTGGCGTAATCAATAAAGCAGAAGTAGATGTTTATCTGGAACTTTCTTGCTTTTTCTATGATCCAATGGATGTTGGCAATTTGATGAGGTCTCTATAATTAATCTGCATCATTTGAGTCTTGGATGGTGAAAATGACCTCTCTGACTTGACCAGGGATGCAGTCTTGCTTTGATACTTTTTGTAAGAAGAGGGAGCTTCAGCGACACGCACTTAGCTGGTTCCTACTGTGACCATCCTCATCCTGGGAGGTGGGAAGCCAGTGGGGATTCCAACTGTCTGTCCATGGGGTGGGATCCCAGATCCACAAGACCCTTATATGATGGAATCTGTCAAAAACCTGTTTTGTCACTTGACCCCCAGAAGCCAGTACTCAGACTGGAGGGCTGTAGTCACCAGACCCTACTAACTGGTCCTTAGTCCTGAAAGCTCAGAACTAGTGTCAGATAAACGCCTAGAATCTTGGTTCCAGTCTCTCCCTCCACAATCCCCTGTTAATGGCCATGGCCTCTTGGGTGATGTTTAGGCAGGTTTACCTCAAGGAGCTTCCTCTCTCTAATTTCAGGGGCTCTGTGGTGTGGGGGCGCTGGTGAAGCACTGTGAGCTTGCATATTGATGACTCAACCCCCTGTCTCCACCTGTCAGGCTCGACGTGTCCTCGGTCACACAGACCAAGGAGGGCTTCAGGGGCTGCTTATCTATTTGGGTCCCAGGCATCCCAGGATGGCCGGAAATCAGGTGTTGCTACTTGGTATCCCATAATTTCCTTTGAAATCAGAGCTTATCTCAGCAACAGCAAATCCTACAGCTGCCCAAGCAGCTTGAGGAAGGCATTCGTGACATCTCTCTTCAGGATGCTGGCACTGCCCAGAGAGCAGGTAAAGGGAGGCTCCTCTAAGTCCTCAGAGGGGACAGTGAGGGGTGGGCTGGGGGGCCTCACGAGGCAGATTGCCTACCGGGTATTCTCACTTAGTGCAAGGAATCTCCAAATGCTTATCTCAGGCCAGCACTGGGCCCAGGTCCCAGTCAACAACCCAGCCAACAGCATTGTTCCCAGTGCCCGGGCTGGCCCAGGGAATCCAGAATTTTGCTCAGTGAAACCACATTAATAAAAATCAGCACAGCCTAAAATTCTATTTCTTTCTTCCTAGTCTAATTTTCTCAAGTCCATTCTCATATATATTCCCCAAGTTTTTAACAAAACAAACTGGCAGAGGTTTTTGGTAGAAGAGGACGATGCTCTGTTTCTAGAAGACCATGCTCATCTTCCTGTATCTTGCTGGGTGATTGGTCTAAAGGGACAAGCGGTGAGGTGAGAGAGGAAGGGTTTTTTCTAGCACAAGCCCTCTCTGACCGCTAAGGAAATTTTTTGTGCATGTGTAGTTGGGAATGGGTAGGGGGGTGTCTCCCTGACCTGAAGAATGAGAAATACATGGTCTCTTTATCTTTCATCTAAGCAGAATTCAGTTCCTCCTTGCTCTTGCTATGGCTGTATCCATCTATAAAGGACAGATTCCAGCAGCTCAGCCTGGGCCCCATCTATCTCCTGCCTAACTTTGACCTGACCCCAGCCACCCAGTCAGTGTTGAGGTCCTAGGTCTGGACCCCTCAGCCCTGAGGACAGCCCCAAAACTCACACGCCTCTGGGGAGCCACTCGGGAGCACAGCCTGGAAGGATGTGGCCTGGAGGAGCCGGGGGTGGGGAGTGCTTCCTATGGCCACTGGAGACTTGGCCCCTGGGCTGTTCCTCTCTTGAACTTCTGTCCCTAAAGGTTTGGTTTGCAACCATTCAGAGGGTGACACCAGTGACATCTCTCCTAGGGATCCAGGCATTGTCATCTATTGCTCCTTAGACTCACCTGATCTCTTTTTGGCATCCTACATGATGTCTCACTTTCTGGTCCTGAAAAACGGAACTGACATCCCCTAGATATCAGGGGCACAATGAGACAGTGGGTGTGAAACTATCTTCCACAAGAAGGAATGGCAATGGGGTGATGAGGAGGCTACCAAACCCTTTCCCAACAACACAGACAAAAGGCCAGAACTTGGGCCAACCCAGCACTGGGGGCAAACACGAGATGCCTCTGTCATCTCTGACTCTGGATTTTGCTCCAAGACTGACCTCAGTTCAGCTCTCGGTTTTTAGCTCAGTCATTATGTGGCTTTAGAAAGTCCTCCATCTCCTCTGAGCTTCCACCTCTTGTCAGTAGAATTGGGACAAGAATCTCTAGCTCAGGGGTTATTGCAAAGATCAGACCAGACAGTGGGTCTACAGCACCTTGAAAAATTCAACTCGGAGGCCACTGCCTCTGATTGGCTTAAGGCTGTATGAGCGCTGCCTGTAGTACCATCTGTCAGTTCTGAGGAGCTGCCTCTCCAGGAGCCTTTGCTCTTTGCAGAAGGTAACTATCATCAAACCAGTCAATTCTAGTGGAAATCAGTCCTGAATATTCACTGGAAGGACTGATGCTGAAGCTGAAGCTCCAATACTTTGGCCACCTGATGCCAAGAGCTGACTTATTGGAAAAGACCCTGATGTTGGGAAAGATTGAGGGCAGGAGAAGGGGACGACAACAGAGGATGAGATAGTTGGATGGCATCACTGACTCAATGGACATGAGTTTGAGTAAACTCCAGGAGATGGTGAAGGACAGGGAAGCCTGGCGTGCTGCAGTCCATGGGGTCAAAAGAGTTGGACACGACTGAGCGACGGAACAACAACTTTCAAGTGGGACTATCTGCACCGAGTCTGGTGAGGACACAGGGGTTTGCGCCGGGGAGTGTCCAGATCTGGGGGCCTGAAGAGGTGAGAATGATTCTCTCGGGGGCCGTAAACTGCCCCTGGAAGGTGAACGGTGAGAAAATGATTCCGGGCCATGCTCCGTCAGAGTGTGTGTCCAGGGGCAGTGTAACGTGTCTGTGCGGGAGACAGAGCGTTGCCCACGCGGCAGGGTGAGGGCCTCCCCAGGCGGGACTCGTCCCCTTCTCCTGCTCCCAGGCTCCCTTTCCAGGGTGCATGCCCGTGAACGAGTGAGGGAAGGGCCCTGGGAACTTCACGGAGACCCCACCCAGGGAACTTCATGGAGACCCTACGAATAAACTGAATCTTGACAGTTTTCTCTGTGCCTGCTCCCAGGGAGAGTGGGACCAGGTCCTGGAAAGACTCCAGGCACCACCACTGAGTCTGGGTCTCAGAGAAATGAAAACACACATCAGCAAAGAAACCTGTACACGGACGTTCATAGCAGCATCACACCTAACAACCAAAAAATGTGGCTTCCTTGCCCCTTATTGTTAAAAATGATGTTTCTCTCAATATTGAAATCACTTCCATCTGCAACAAACAAAATTCCCTCCAGGGTTTATTTCTACGATTACCCACAGAATGCTCTGTAAGTTAGTGGCACAAGAATCCAGATAAGCAGATAAGAAAACTCTGGGACCACTGCCTTATTTCAGAAGAGTTTTTACTAAAGGTTTCAAAAGAGGCATCTCCGAGCGGTGTCCTTAGCTGCTGCGTGTACAGAGGTGCAGGAGCTTTAGAATTATTTCCAGGGGTCCTTGCTTAGAGGAAAGAGCAAACCAAGGCATGTGAGTGGAGCCCTGGGAGTCCACCCACCAGGACTCTGGGTAAGGGAGGGAGCCCAGCAATGCAGTCTCAGGAGGAGGTCATTGCCAGGATTCTGGACTGGAAGGAGTCAGAAAGCCAGAGAGAGCGGAGAACCCTGATGTGGGGTCAGGCACCTGGTCAGGCCCCTTGCCCTCTGGGACCCCATCTCCTCACCTGTGCAGTGATGGGGCTGGGCCAACTCAGGGGGCCTGCCCTCTGACACATAGTGATGGAAACCTTTCTTCCATTGCACTCATCCTTGGCAGGAAGCAAAGCAGGAGTGGGGGCCAGAGCCTCTTTCTGACCCTGTCCCTGGCCTCCCAGCTCTTTCAGGCAGCGCTGCCTTGGGGCTCTGTCTCAGAGGGCTACAGGCTCTGGAGCCAGGAGGTCCTGAGAACTTCAGGGGTCCCTGGGAGGCAGATTTCACGCTCTGAGCTGTGTAGAACTGATGGGAAACTGATGGGAAACATGTTTGGGAACTAAGAAGGAAAATCAGGATAGGAGATGGGGGAAGAGAAGGACCTTGAAGAAAGGCCACAGTCCAGGTCCTCTGGGGGCCCAGCAAGGCTTCAGGGCTGCAAACAAGCATCCCCATGTCTGTTCCAGCTGAGTGTGTTCTGTCATCCACACCTCCTTCTCAACTGTCCTGGGCCCTGGTGGCTCTGCTGGTATGTCTGGTCTCCCAGGAACATGGCGAGAGCTCTGAACAGACCCAAGTCCCAGGGTGTCCTCCCGTCTGGGAAACTGGGCGGCCTTCCTTCAAGCCATCTCTGCTTCTCTCCCTGGCAAGTGATGAAAGCTTAGGTTCTGCTCTTATAAAGAAGGTCAGAAAAAAAGCTTGTTTGTTCCAAGGATGGGTGATGGGCTGAGCAGCAACCTCAGGATGAGAATGGGAGGTTTAGCGGACCCACCCTGTTCAGAGGACAGAGGTCACTTCTCTGCCTACAGGTTGCTACAGTGGGCAGATTGCCCATCCCATCCAGCCAAAGGAGCCCGACCTCTGCCCTCCAAGCAGGACATCGACAAGCCAGAGGGCATCCTAGAGGAGTGGCCAGGATGGGCGCCTGTGACCCTGCTCTGGTTTAAAGATCTGTTCCTGCCATCTGGTAGCTCAGATGGTAAAGAATCTGCCTGCAATGCAAGAGACCCAGGTTCGATCCCTGGGTCAGGAAGATTCCCCCCTGGAGAAGGGAATGGTGATCCACTCCAGTATTCTTGCCTGGAGAACTGCATGGACAGACCATGGGGTTGCAAAGTGTCTGACATGACTGAGCAGCTAACACCTTCACTTTCACTTTTCTGCCATCCTGAAATTCATAACAATTTTTTAATAAGGGCTTTACCTCTTTTTTTTTTTTTTTTTGGACTGGTGTGAGAGAATAGGAAATATACATATTGGTCTCTGCCCTGGTTCCTGGCACAGAGCTCCTGAGAGACCTTTGAGATGGTGATAAGAACTATTGGAGAGTTTTTTGTTCCAATATTTGCCCTTTGATCCCGCTTTCCTGACATGACTTCTTAAATAGCTTGTAACTTCCTGGGTGAGAGCAGGTGTGTTTTGGTCTAAGGAGGTGACCCTTGGATGATTCCTGGGTGAGGGCTGGTCACCTCTCATTCAGGAATGAATGAACAAGCCATGATTAGAAGCTTGGAATTTCCAGCCCCACCTCCCCAGCTCCTTCTCAAGAGAGGAAAGAGGCACTGGAGATGTTAATGATCAATTATGCCTGCACGATAAAAACATCCATAAACATCTCAAAAGTACAGAGTTCAGAGGGCATCTTTGATCCCATCCCTTCATCATTAACCAGCAAACAGCAGGTGAACTCTTTCCCTGGGTTCTTCGAGCCACGCAGGTAAATTAATCAGAGGAGGAGGTCCATCAGAAGCACAAGTGACGCCCTGAACTCACAACAGGAGTCCAGGTGGGGAGGATGAGTCTGTCCTAAATTCTGAAATCTACCTGCAGATTCTGTAGCTGGGCCTGAGCACAGTGGTGAGGAGGGGCCCTGTCCAAAGCAAACCCCACCCCCTGCCCCGACCCCAACCCAGGGCCAGGCCTGTCACCTTGGAGCACAGCTGTCAGAGGAAGGAAGGGACCAGCTTCTGCAGAGCAACCCTAGGGGATGGAGGCTGACAGCTGGAGCCAAGGGAAGGGGCTGCAGAGCTCCAAGCTGCAGGGTCTTCACCCCAGAGACAGGACACCTGGTGGACAGATACCGGGGATGTTGTGCACAGAATTGGGTCCTGGAACGGACACCTGGAATGGCCTTCTGGGACCTTGAACCCAAGTCAAAGGCCAGGAGCCACCCGGGGGATGGAGAGACTGCCAGCAGAACCCAGAGGCAGGGATGGCAGTGATGAGGAATCCTAGCACATGAGGAGAGAGCCACCTGCCCTGGCCTGCTTCATAGGCAGGAGGCCTGGTCTTTCCCAGGCGCCCTTCCTCACATAGGAAGCTGGCGAGCTCCCAGACCCGGCGTGGGCTGAGCCGAGCTGGGCTGCAGCGGCCAGGCCTCCCACACACCCTCCAGTCTCGTCATCGGCGGCCAGGCCACTGTTTTAGATTTGGCATCACTCCTTCCTGGGACTTAGATAGACAGGCGCCTCCCGTCTGACGGCTCCTCTGCTATTAAAGACGAGGCCAGGTTTCCCCTCACCTCCCCAGTCAAGCCCCAGCCGTCAACCAGTCCTCGTGTGCCGGCCACTGCCGCCCTATGCTATTTGCTTAGCTCTGTTACGACCGATGGGCCAGCAAGAAAAGAAAGGGCTTTTCTGTCAGGACCTTGGAGATGCGAAAACTATCAGGCCTGGTGGTTTGGAAACTCCTTTCCTTGGAACCTAATATTCTTTTGACGTCTCATCTTTGATCTTGTTTCTGGAAAATCTTTCTTTCTTGAACTGGTGAAGATGATTCCAGCATGTTTAGAGAAGGGAAGCTCTGCAGACAAACTGGAGTTGGGGGTCAGTGATTTCCGAAATGGGAGCAGACTCTTTCCTTCATTTCTAGGGGGTGAGGTGATGCTGACTTAGGGGCAAGACGTCCAGGTTTTCCCAGGACTGTCCTGGCATGAACAGTCACCCCAGGCCTCTGGCCTGGAGAGAGGGATGGGGGGCCCTCAGAGGAGGTGGCAGGGAACAGGGTACCTTGAGGACAGGGCTCAGCATCCTGACCCCTCTCCCTCCCACCCTACCCCTCCCCCAGCACTGCAAGGCCATGCCGGGCAAAGATGGCTTGGAGACACTGGCCCCGGAGCCAGTGATGGGTGAACAAAAACAGATTCTGCTTTCCCAGCTGCCATCCCCACCGCCCCCTCCCCCGCCCCTCCCCGCCGTCTCTTCCCACTGATGCCCGCCCAGCAGTCCTTCCCACCACCATCACTCAGAAACCCTTCTCCAGCACTTCCTGTATCCCACTCTTCCCACTGGGTCTTGTGTCTGCCATGGGGGAAAGAACATTGAAACTCTTGGGATTTCCCACATGCCAGGGTGTCTTATTATTCATGGTTGGCCCCTCGAACCACTCTGATGGTTTATGCAAGCCGATGGCTCAGGACCGGGGCTGGTGACAGGAAGACCAACCACCGTGTGACTTGGGGCTCGTGACTTGAGCCACAAGATACCAGATTCAAGCTGGGGCATGGCGGTGGGAGGGGGGTGCAGAGACTGAGTTGACCACACACCCGTGGGTCAATAGTGCCTAGGGAGTGGAATCCCCCCAAGATGCTGGAATCCGAAGCTCGGGTGAGCATCGGAGTACTTTTGGACAATTGTCATACTCAGCTGCTGGAGGAATGCCATGACTTGAAGATAAAGGAAGCTCTGGGCTCAAAGCCCTTCTGACCTCACCCCCACAAGCCTCTTCCTCTGGGAAGCTCTAATTCATATCTTGCTGTCATAAAACTGTAACCATAGAGTCTAGCACTTTCCTGAGTTCACTCAGCTACTCTGGGGATTATCAGACCTGAAGGAGTCTATGGGAACCCCCGGGTTTATAGCCAGCTGGTCTGAGCTTGCGGGTGGTCTAAAATGAGGTCTGTCTTGTGGAGTTGAGGCACTTCACCTTGAGTATGGCTGACCCCAGGGAGCACCGCTTCCCGAGGCTTGCTCTTTTCCACAGCACCCTTCCAGTTAGAGCGCCCCCTCACTGGCTCCCTGACTCCTGTCTTATCTTTGCTCTGTAGCATCTTTCAACATACTTCCAGAAACTCAAATCTTGGGACTTCCCTCATGGCCCAGTGGCTAAGACTAAGTGCTCCCAATGCAGAGGGCCCAGGTTCGATCCCTGGTCAGAGAACTAGGTCCCACATGCTGCAACTAAGAGTTCATATGCTGCAACTAAAGATCTTGCGTGCCGAAACCAAGACCTGGTGGAGCCCAATAAATCGATAAAATGTTTTTAAAAGGAGAGGAGTCCTCAAATTAAAAATACTTAAAAAAAAATAAACAAAAACCTCGATTCTTACCTGGCCCCTCCCTTCTTCTGCCCCTCATCAGCCCGTTACCTTCTGGGTACGGTCGAAACTCCTCAGCCTCAGATCTTGCTGATTTCTCTTCTGACCAACTCAGTCCCAGGAAACTTCCCTCTGGTTTCACTGCATTCCTTGTAGTTTCCTGAATCTTAATTGCCATGACAGGCATCATAACTTCAGCCAGAACCTCACCTCTTCCTGGAAGTTTATCTTTGACTCTTTTCCCATGACTCATGACTGATGTCGGTGCCCCCTTGTACGGGTTCCAGCACTCGTCATCAGCCAGTGGTACTTACACTGACAGCAGGACTGTCTGTCCTCCTGGACCGATGGCTGCACCATGCACTTCTCAAAGGCGAGGACCACACCGTTCAGCCTCGTGGCTTCAGCCCGTTCCCAGCATCTGGAACTCAGGAGGCTCCTAGCACATGCCTATGGGATGAATGGGTGAATGAATCACTCAACTTCGAGAATCTCCACTGACTCAATCATCCGAAGAAAGTAAGATTTACAAATATTTATTGCTCTAGTTGACGCTGGTCCCACATGGCCTTCATGTCAGAAGGTTGCCCTGCACACAATATACAGGGAGCTCTCACCCAGGTTCTGTCCCATATTTTGTTCCTTTTTAGCATCATGTGACATTTGCAGATCCTTGGTCCCCACGGAATTCATATGGATATCTGGATTACATAATCTGATATTAACTAAAGTAACTGCGTTAAATGGGGCTTCCCTTGTAGCTCAGTCGGTAAAGAATCTGCCTGCAGTGCAGGAATCCTGGGCTCGATCCCTGGGTCGGGAAGATCCTCTGGAGAAGGAAATGGCAACCCACTCCAATATTCTTGCCTGGGAAATCTCATGGACAGAAGAGCCTGGTGGGCTGCAGTCCATGGGGTCGCAAAGAGTCGGGCACAACTGGATGACTAACACTTACACTTACTAACTGTGTTAAAATGCAGAAGTGGTTTTAAATATCCCAGAAAATAACCAAAAAAAAAAAAAAACCACCAAAACCAAAACCCCCTGAAAAACCTCAAAGTGGAAATAATCTTGATATACGGATCCAAGTGAATAGATACGTTATGAAAAAATAAAGATTTGGTCTCTGTCCCAAGTTCCTGGCATGGAACTCCTAAAATGCTTGTCCGTATTGATGCATATTTTGTATGCAAATGCTTGACTCTCAAGGGGCCCACTAGATCATTTCAGGACGGAGGTTGGTCGCCAGAAAGACTAAGCCATGATTAGGGAGTTGGAACTTTCAGCCCCAACCCCTGATCTACAAGCAGGGGAGAGGACTGGAGATTAAGTTCACCAATTGGCCTCCAATGGCCAATGGTTTAATCAATTGTGCCTATGTAGTGGGACCCCCATTACAAACCCCTAACCAATGGGGTTTGGCAAACACATCCCTGTACCAGCAGGCAATGGACCCCCATTCCACAGGGAGGAGGCCCCTGTGTTCAGGCTATTCCAGACCTGGTCTATGCTGTTCATTTGTGCCCATTACAATGAACTGTGAGAGTAAGTAAAGCATGTCCTGAGTTCTGAGTTTAATTATCAACCCCAGGGGCTGTGCAGTTGGGGAGGGGGTTGTAGGAAACACCTGAATTTATATAGGCACTGTGGCCAATTCGTGGGCCACCTGGGGTCCCCGTGTATGACTGGCATCTGAAATGGGGCCAATCTAGGAATTCCCTGGTGGTCCAGTGGTTAGGACTCCACAATTTCACTGCTGAGGGTGTAGGTTCAATCCTTTGTTAGAGAACTAAGATCCTGGAAGCTGTTCTGCTTGGTCCAAAAAAAAAAGCACATCACGTCAAAACTGGACTGAATTGTTAGTCCCTGGCACCGTCTCTCCACTGGCACCAGAGAATTGGAGAATTAGTTATTGGTATAGAAAAAAACAGCCTTTTGCCACCATTTGCCACAAATGATAGTGTTAGAAAAACGCCACGGGAGGAAAAAAGCCGCCTCTAAGGACCGGTGGTAAAGTCCTTTTATTAAGCGTCGCTCTCGGGCAGAACTCCCGGGGGCGGGTGAGTGAGGAGACAAAGGGAGTCTGCGAGGTGTGAGGGGTGGGGAGGGGTTTTATAGTCAGGGCCGGCGTCCAAGCCAGGTCTTTTCATATAAGGAAGAAAGCGCGGGCTATAGTGGTGGTCAGTGTCCGAGGGCTCTATGTTGGTACCTGACTGGACCAGGCTGCAGGGGGCCAGCCCCTGGAAGTTTAGCCAGCCTCCGAAATTTGCCTTGCAGCACTTTTCCCGGGGGCATGCCCCGACCTTTCATCCCAGCCTTTTTGTTATAGGACAAGGGGCGCCGGTTCTCTCTGGCTATTTCCTGCTGAACGGGGGCGACGAGGGGTAGGGGCCAGCCTGGACGAAAGGTCAGCTTATGCAGGATTGTGAAGTGGGTCTATGCCTTTTTGACTGAGTCGAGTGGAAGCTGTTAGGAGCATGGCCCGTCCGGTCGCAGCCTGCGCTATTTCTTGGACCCAGCGAAGAATAAGTTGGACGAGGCAGGGGCCTGTGGTGAGGCCCAGAACCAGCAGGAGTATAGGGCCTAGAAAGGGCAAGAGGTATGGGAGGAAACCATTGAGTCCGGTCTAGAGGGGGCTTTCTTGGAGCTGTCTGCGCCTTTGTTCCAGGCCTGACGGTTGGGGCCGATAGGGGATGTGGAGGTGCCAGTCGATGTCCAGGGCTGTAGCCACCTGCTGGGAGATCTGTGAGAGTATATTTCTTTTTTAAGAGAGGAGTAGGGCAGGAGGGGATGACCAGAAAGGAGTGGGCAAATAGGCAGGAATCTAATTGACAGGGTGGTGGTTGGGTTTGGAGCGGACATGAGGGTTGGCCATCAATGCCCATAACCGAAACCTGGGAAGGACGTAAAGTGTTCCGGAAAAAGGGAAGGACCGAATAGGTAGCCCCCGCATTAACCAGACTTTACCCGTTACCTGGAGCGTTACCCTGGGCTTGGCTTGGGTTATCGGGGTTCCCAAGTCTGGGCGACGTCAGCCATTGTCGAAGCTCAGCAGCTCGAAGGCCGGAGGAGGGCAGGAGGTCTCCCTGGGGCGCTCTGGCCCCCGGCCCCTAGAGGTCGGGGTCCGAGAGGCCTGGGGACAGTCACTAGCCCAGTGTCCTCGCTGTCTGCACAACAGGCACGGCTTGGAAGGAGGCCGTGGATCGGGGCACATCTTGGCCCAGTGTCCTTCTTGGCCGCACTTGAAGCAGGCCCCCGGAGTGGGGTTTTGGGACCCCGAGCCCGCCGCCAGCCGCAGGGCCGCTGCTAAGGCCTGGGTTTGTTGGTTTAGGAGGCTTGCCTGAAATTCGGCCTCTTGCTTGAGCCTTGCCCTTTGGCTGGCCTCAGCAGTTTCTTCACGGGCGTTATAAACTTTAAAGGCCATTTTTACCAGGTCTCGAATAAGGGTCTGAGGGCCGTCCTCGGCCTTGGCCAGCTTTTTTCGGATGTCAGGTGCAGATTGGGAGATAAAACAATTGGCCAAGGTAGCTGCCCCAATGGGGGACTCAGGGGACAGTCTGGTGTATTGAACAAGGGCCTCAGTCAGCTGATTAAGAAACATGGCTGGGTTTTCGTCGGGCCCCTGAGTCACCTCATCTAGTTTGAGGAGGTTTACAACCTTATGAGAGGACGTTTCCATCCCATCGAGGAGACACTCTATCATATAGTGTACCCGCAGCTGGCCGCCACCCCCTTCCTGGTAATTCCAATCAGGGTCGGTGTCAGGAACTGCCTGAGCTCCCGGGGGATGCTCGGGGGAGGGGTTGGCACTGTGTTGCTGATCGGCCTTAGCCCTGGCTGCCGTCCAAATGGCCTGCCTCTCTTCGGGGGTGGTGGTAGATCCCAGGATGACATATATGTCCTGCCATGTTAAGGCGTAGGTGCAGGTCAGACCAGTAAACTGCTTAATGTACTGAGTGGGGTTGGAGGAAAAGGATCCCAGCTTGGCCTCAATCTGTGTTAAGTCCTGGAGAGAGAAGGGGACGTGGACCTGGGCCAGGCCGTCGGCTCCGGCCACTTGTCGCAAAGGGAGTAGCGGGGCTGGGGGAGGGGGCGGGGAGGCCCCTGGAGGGTTGCTGTGGGAGCGAGTGTGGGAGCTAACCGGAGACGAGGAGGGAGTGACGGGGGGAAGAGGGGGATACAAGACAGGGTTAATGGCCGGAGAATCTGGGGCCAGCGGTGAAGCCTCAGGGGCGGGAACAGGAACAAAAGAGACTGGAGTAGGGTTAGAGGGGGAGGGATTAGGAGGGGCCGGAGAGGAAGGTGAGGGGTTAGGAACCGGAGAGGAAGGGTGAGGGCCGTGGGAGAGGCGTAGGGAGGGGGGGCCACCAGATCTCTTGGGGGAACAGAGAAAGCAGAGGACTCAGAGACGGGAGGAGTCGGCTTAGCTCGGGAGGGTGGAGTCGGGGGGGCCATGGTGAGTAGGATTTGGCTAGGAGCGCACGTAGTGCACAGGGTGGGGCGAGAGCGCAACGCCCGAAAGGCCTGAACATAGGGGACCTCAGACCATTTTCCCATTCTCCGGCAGTAATTATCTAAATCACGGAGGACGTCAAAGTCTAGTGTCCCTGTGGCTGGCCATTGTGAGCCATTATCTAGGGAATACTGAGGCCAGGCCTGTGAGCACAGAAAAGTGAGCTGCTGGGGGCGGATATCTCTCTTTAGCCTTAGAGTCTGCAGGTTAGTCAGCAGGCACTCTAAGGGGGTGGAGTATTGGGGATCGGGTTTGGAGGCTGTCGATCCCATGACGACCATGGGGCGTGGAGGCAACCCCCGCTGTCCGAACGTCTTCGGACGAGTCAAGGGGAGCCGGAGGTCCGTGTAGTCGCGGGGAACGTCTTCCTCACGACCGCAGGGACCCGGAAAGGCCGAAGCCGGAGGTCTACTCAGCCGCTGGGGACGTCTCCCCACCAGCTGGTGACCGGGAGGGCCCAGTAAGTGCGCACTCGTTACGGGGCCCTAGGAGGTGGTCGTCAGGGACTGCAGGCCCCAAAGCCGAAGGGACTTACTCCGTATCCTGCCGTTGGGGGGTTGGTCAGCCGCCTGGGTCTGGGGCTTCCGCGGCAGTGGAGCTCGAGGGGGCCTCAACGGCGAGTGCCGGGGGCCCTCACCTCGAGCCCCACTTTGGGCGCCAGATGTTAGAAAAACGCCGCAGGAGGAAAAAAGCCGCCTCTAAGGACCGGTGGTAAAGGCCTTTTATTAAGCGTCGCTCTCGGGCAGAACTCCTGGGGGTGGGTGAGTGAGGAGACAAAGGGAGTCTGCGAGATATGAGGGGTGGGAGGGGTTTTATAGTCAGGGCCGGCGTCCAGGCCAGGTCTTTTCATATAAGGAAGAAAGCGCGGGCTATAGCGGTGGTCAGTGTCCGAGGGCTCTGTGTTGGTACCTGATTGGACCAGGCTGCAGGGGGCCAGCCCCTGGAAGTTTAGCCAGCCTCCGGAATTTGCCTTGCAGCACTTTTCCCGGGGGCATGCCCCGACCTTTCAGATAGCACAAAAGCACTGCATAATAGGTACAGAGCTGACAGACATTCAGCAAAACTAGTGCAGACCTAGTGGTCTGTGACAGGAAGTCAGCCATTCTTTAAAAACCATCGAGACCAGTTGAAATGTGGATTCATATTGATCGCTCTCGCTGACAAGAACCTTCCTTCCAAGTTCATGGTTATTGTGAGACACTTCTTCAAGTAGCAGCCCATTTGAAAACTAAGCCTGCAGAGCCCAAGACAGACCTCAAACTTTTCTCTACAAACTTTTCTTTACTCAACCCAGTTCTTTGCAAACTCTTGCAAATGTAATGAAAACTGTCTAAAAGCTCCTTATGAGTTTTATTTTGGTAGAAAAAGCCTAAGAGACACTGTTGTTGTTGTTTAGTTGCTCAGTCATGTACTACTCTTTGCAACCCCATGGACTGCAGCTCACCAGGCTCCTCTGTTCATGGGATATCCCAGGTAAGAATACTGGAGTGGGTGGCCATTTCCTCCTCCAGGGGAGCTTCCTGTCCCAGGCCTGGAACCTGTGTCTGTCTCCTGCATTGGCAGGCAGGTTGTTTACCAATGAGCCACCAGGGAAGCCCCTAGGAGGAATTACCAGTGTGCAAATGTTTAAATGGCTAAAATAATGGAATACGAGATGGTAACAAACCAAAATACATTCCTTTGTCAACAAATACCATTGGAAAATGCCTAGAAAACATGAGTGGGAATTTGACCAGACAATCATTGGAACAAATTACTGAGTGGTAAGCTTGCTGTATACAATTGGATAAAACCATGGATATTGCTTATGTATCTAGAAAAGGTCATGTTTCAAGAACAAGGTGTACAAACAGCTACTACTTTCCCCTGAGCCTTCAAAGGAAAGACGACTCGGGAAGGTATTTTCTCAACTCTAAATGACCTCTTCAAAACAATGTGCTATTGAAAAACTCTATGGGCAATTGGAGCTGCATTTTACTCGGAATTAAAAAAAAAAGAATTCAGAATCAGGTTACAAAGATAGCAAAGCAGGGAACTCACAGCCTCTGTTGTTGAGGAAGGCAGAGAGTGACACCAAAGAGCAAGGCAGCCAGAAGTGGTTAATTTTATAAAAAACAAGACTTTTAAACATAGTAGGAGATTTTCAATAATTTGCAATGAGATAAGAGTGAACAAAATCTTCCATTCCACAGAGATCCAAAAGTGATCAGGTGACAGAGCACTTAAAAGAGCCACTGAACTGAGAACAAAGAAAAAGCAAGTGCCCAAAATGTAGAGACTTTCTCTGATCACATGACAGTCACTTAGCAGATACTTCAAGCCTAGACACGCGTGTGCACACAATGTGTCCCTTCAGAAAAACATGTGCTGTCCTGATAATTCTAAGAGAGGACTTGCTTTAGTTTGTGCAACTGAGCATTTGAAAATTGAAAATGCTCCCATTGCTTTGTGATTTTTGAGAGGGATAACTGACGATCAAGTCGTCAATAAAAAAAACTTCCATATCTGCACACTCCAAAAAGTGGAGTTGGGAACAACAGCAAAGACACTTGGGAACATAATTCTCTGTTTTAAAACCATCCCTATAAAGAGCCCTGGTGGGTTTTGAATATATTTATTAAAAGTGTAACAAAAAGCCTCTGCTTAGGTTGCCACAACAACAGATATACAACAAGGAAGATGGAAAGTTGTTCACTAGTTTTTAATGACAAAAAAAGGATCTTTGTGTAATTGGTGGATTTATTTACTTATTTATTCAGCCTCACTGCACAGCTTATGGGATCTTAGTTCCATGACCAGGGATTGAACCCATGTCCTTGGCAGTGAAATCGCAGAGTCCTGACCACTGGACCACCAGGGAAGTCCTTGTAACTGGTGGATTTAGAAGAGAAGCATGAATTTAGAAAATGAAGCCTTTATTTGTTTGTTTGTACTCTACTATTATTTATTTATTTCACTTAGCATAATGTCTACCTCATTGTACCAGGTGTCAGAACCGAGACTCTCAAACTTATCTCCCTCTAGACACCAAACTTATCTCCCTCTAGACACTGCCACACCCTTGACTGTTGCAGCCAGGCTAACCTATTGTTGCCCAAAACGCCTTTCACATATCTGCCTCTGACCCACTGCTCATCCTGTTTCTCCCTTTTGGAATGCTCTTCCCTTGTTCTCACCAACACAAGCCCTGCTCTTGCTTGGAGCTGAGCTCAAACCTTCCCTTCAGGAAGCATTCTTCAGAGGGGGCTTTCTCTCCCCTGGGGTCGCTCAGCATTTGTAATCTGCACCCAGCATGCTGGGCCGTCTCCTCTGTGTGCACCCTGCTTCTCCGTCTCCAAGGCCGGCTCTTGAAGGAAGACTTGGCCTTGTGTGTCCCTGAAACCCCCTGTGAGCTCCACCCCAGACCACCAGGGGCCTGAAAAGAAAATGCAGAAATGCATAAACAGGGATTTTCCTGGTGGTCCAGTGGCTAAGACTTCATGCTCCCAATTCAGGAGGCCTGGGTTCGATCCCTGGTCAGGGAACTAAGCTCTCACATGCCGCAGTTAAGATCCGGAGCAGGAAAAAATATATATGTGCATGAACCGTGGTACATTTCCTGAGTACCCCTGCCTCTGTAGGTCAATTAAGGAGACATTTTCTGTGTCTGTCAGCCCAGTCAGCAGTCAGGACCTCCCAGGCCTAGAGCAGACACACTTCAGCCTTGAAGACTAGGAAGCCCCAGGTCACACTCCAGCTGGGCCCCTCCATGGCTGTGTGACCTTGGTGGGTCAGCCTCGATTTTTTCATCTACAAAATGGGCAGATGCTGTAGGCTTTCTGGGGTCATTGTGCACAGCAGGTGGACACCACGTGTGAAGCATGCCCCACGGTCTCCAGCGCTTAGAGGTGCGAAGTCTACAGTGGGCGGGGGACCCGGACACAGTCCGAGGTGACGGTGCTCCTCCCCTGCCCACCCAACCTGGGGCTCTGGCCATGATGCTTGCCCCAGGGCGCCGCTGTCCCTGGCTTTCTGTGGTGGGAGCCCCACTCAGTGGCTGCATGAACAAACTGAGTGTGGAAAACAAGAAAGAGATTCTGTGGGGTCCTTTCACTGTGGACGTCATGTGACAGTCATAAGACCCTGGCCTCACCCCAACCCAAGCCACATGCCCACCACTGCTGACTGGCTCTTTTTTCCTCAGGAAGAAAAGAACTGGAAAAAAAACTGAAGTGTGAGGCTGGGCTCCGGGTCAAGGGACTACAGGGAGGTGCTGGGACCCGGAGCCCCCTGGTGCCCAGAGGCAGGGACGTCAACGTCCCTGCGGTATGAGCCTGCGGCTTCCACTCTGACCTTTCTCCCCAAAGCCAAGTTCTTGTAGCAACTGGAATTCCCAAAGCTCTTCTCAGCAGTGACCTTTTGTCTAGCTGACCGCATGGTTGGAAACAAGCTTCATTGTCAGAGAAGCCTGCGAGAGATGGTCCTGGGGTTTTCTCTCTAATTGTTAAATGTTTCTTATTTATCTATTCATTTTTATTGAAGTTTAGTTGATTCATAATGTTGTGTTAATTTCTACTGCACAACAAATTGACTCAGTTATGCATATATATATTACTTTTTATGTTCTTTCCCTTATGGTTTATCCCAGGTTATAGAATATAATTCCCTGTGCTAGTACTGTAGGACCTTGTTGTTTATCCATTCTATATATAATAGGTTTATTTATTTAATTTTATTGAAACATAGTTGATTTATAAGGTTGTGTTAATTTCTGCTATACAGCAAAGTGACTCAGCTCTATACATATATACGCTTTTTAAAAAATATTCTTTTCCATCAGGGTTTATCACAGGATATTGAAAACAACAGTTTCTTTTTTAAGAATCTATCTAAAATGTTTCCTTCTCAATGGCAGAAGTAGGCAAGGGGGCTTTGAAGAACTATAAACAATAGGCATGCGTACAGAGGAAAACATAAAATTCCTCCCCTCCACCTACCCCAAGCCAGAAGGACCACCTGTGTTAAAAAGAGCGGCTGCCTTTCCCCGCAAAGGCAGCTGGCCTCGCGGCCCCGATGCCCTGCCCTACACGAGGCATTTCCTTCTCCAGGCTGGCTGCGGGCTGGCCTGGCCCTCCAGCTCCCGCTCCTCCCCTGTGTTGGCGGCATGTGCTCCCTTCACCCGGCGGCCCCTGTCTCCGGGCACCGCAGGCGCCACACCCGGAGGCCTGCCCAGGCCCGGACAGCTGACCCCAGACCTTCCTTCCTGGAGGCCCTTCCTTTCCAGGATGCTGACCCACACATGGCCAGGGCCAAAGGCTTCACTCAGCAGGGCTGGAGGAAACTTGCCATCTGGAAAGGCTAGTGCGAAGAAGTGAGGTCATCCGGATCTGCCATCGGCAGAAACTGGGTCAAAAGTGAGCTTGACATCCCTCAAAGGGCCTGTCTGGAACTTAAAATAGGGAGCTTTCAGAAAGAAATAAAGAGAAGGATTATTGGACACAGCAGGAAGTCACGGTATAGGTTTTGTTACCCCCTAAGGAACAGGATTTTAAAAGGTTGGATGAGATAAAATAAAAACACTAACTGCTACATACTAATAACAGATACCATTTACAATAGCATCAAAAATATATAATGTGATAGATATTGCTACAACAGCAACCATACTATAATATATAAATGTGACAAAGTAGTGTGTTGTACACCTTAAATTTGCAGTTATATTTCAAATATATACAATAATCTTTTTTAAAAATATGAAACACTTAGGGATATTTCTGACAAAAGCTATTAAAAAAAAACCCCTAATAGCTATAAAACATTTTGGAAGAAATGAAAGATAATCTAAATAAATGTAGAGTTATATTGTGGAAAAAAAAACCACTTATTATGTGCTAGATGGATTGCCCAAGTGGCACAGGTGTTGAAGAACCCAACTGCCAGTGCAGGAGACATAAGAGATATGGGTTCAGGAAGATCTGGGTCAGGAAGATCCCCTGGAGGAAGTCATGGCAACCCACTCCAGGCACTTCTTGATACCATATTCCCTTGTCTAGAACTTAGTGACATGGTTACACCTAGCTCCAGGAGGTCTGGGAAGGGTAGTCTTTATTCCAGAAGGGTGTGTGCTAGCATTTGGGATTTCTATTGGCCAATGGGAAGAGGCAGTCTTGGGGCTGTTGTTACTATGTTGTGATAGCAGAAGGAAGTGCGAAGGTCTGGGAGACTGTGACCTTGGGGAGAAGCTGGGCTGTCAGGCCCCTTGACACCATGCCTAGTGCACAGACCATGGTGTGCTCTGGTTAGTTAGATTCTGAGACCCTCAGGCCGAAAGGCCTGGAGGACACTTGTTCCCACTTCAGACCTAGTGCCATTGGTGGCCCCTCATGTGGCTGCCCCTCTTCTGTTCGAGCAGACCTATGACATGTCGTTGTCTCCTCCCAAGGCAGTTCTCACTTCTTTGACTTCAGTGGTCCTTCTGTAGCTTGAACTTAGTTCAGTTCAGTCGCTCAGTCGTGTCTGACTCTTTGTGACCCCATGAACCACAGCACACCAGGCCTCCCTGTCCATCACCAACTCCCGGAGTTTACTTAAACTCACGTCCATCGAGTCAGTGATGCCATCCAGCCATCTCATCCCCTGTCATCCCCTGTCTGCCCCCAATCCCTCCGAGTATCAGGGTCTTTTCCAATGATTCAACTTTTCCCATGAGGTGGCCAAAGGATGGAGTTTCAGCTTCAGCATCAGTCCTTCCAATGAACACCCAGGACTGATCTCCTTCAGGATGGACTGGTTGGATCTCCTTGCAGTCCATGGGACTCTCAAGAGTCTTCTCCAGCACCATAGTTCAGACGAGATCGGGCGCGTTCAGGGTGGTATGGCCGTAGACTAGCACCATAGTTCAAAAGCATCAATTTTTCAGTGCTCAGCTTTCTTCACAGTCCAACTCTCACATCCATACATGACCACTGGAAAAATCATAGCCTTGACTAGACGGACCTTTGTTGGCAAAGTAATGTCTCTGCTTTTTAATATGCTAGCTAGGTTGGTCATAACTTTCCTTCCAAGGAGTAAGCGTCTTCCAAGGAGTAAGCTTGAACTTAAGCAGGCCCACAATTTCTCAGTTCAGTTCAGTCGCTCAGTCGAGTCCGACACTTTGCAACCCCAGGGACTGCAGCACGCCAGGCCTCCCTGTCCATCACCAACTCCTGGGGTTTATTCAAACTCATGTTCATTGAGTCGGTGATGCCATCCAACCATCTCATCCTCTGCTGTCCCCTTCTCCGCTGTCCCCTTCTCCTGCCTTCAATCTTTCCCAGCATCAGGGGCTTTTCCAATTTCTACCCAGAAATAATTAGGTTAAATTAAGACCCGAATGGGGGTATGGGTGTCATGCCAGGGTGGGGGACAAAGAGCCCACAAGAGGGGACTCTTCAGTGCCCACAGAGAACTCCGGGTACTCAGGAGTATACCCGGGTGTGTCCTTTGGGTGGTCAGGAAGGGACTCCCCTCCCACCCAGAAGTGAGAGGAGGCCAGGAGGGGGCTGCCCCAGATGAGGGGGGAGAGACAGGCTTGGGGTGGGCTTTACCCCAGGGTCACTGGTCTGTGAGCATCTTTAGTAATGGGGTACACCTGAGTGCAAGCTCCAGCTGGCGGCTCCACTGAGGTGAGCCGGATGGGCGGGGTGTCCCCTGCCCAGCTTCCCAGATCCCCATATTGCTGCAGGCAGTGGGGAGCCCCTGAGCACCCCTGAAATGATGCTGCCCTTGTCCCATCAGACCCAGCAGCCCTACAAGTCATCTGACAAAAGGCCCAGAGCGGGGAGACAGCCCAGCCCTAGGGCCACTTCCCGGGGGGCCGGCTGGGCTTAGAGGTCAGGCAGCTGCCTGCACAAGCCGGCTTTTTCCACATTGACCCGAGAGTTCCTCCGCACAACCGAGAGGAAATACTCTCAACGCCAGCTGTCCGGGATACACGTGTCTCCAGCCTTTTTCCAGGGAGGGAACTGCGACTCACAGGAAGGAAGCCCAGCCCACAGGAAGCAATACTGTGGCATCGCTGATTTCTCAGTGGCTGAGTCCTCCAGCCCGTGAAAGGGACTTCACAGTGCATCCATCCCCAAACGTGGGCTTCGCAGCGGTCCCCAGGGGACTGTCGTTCTGCTCCACCAGCAAACAAGATGCAATGGAGGTCTGCAGGCTGGCCACACACATCTCCCCTCCTGCACACACACAGCCTTGCTGCAGCCCTCTCTCACCCAGGGACCCTACCTTCTGACCAGAATTACAAGGCAAGCTCTGTCAGCCACACATGGCCTTTCTGTCCACTCTCCCTGAGGACCACAGGAAAGATCACGAATACCGCCTGACCCTGCAGTGCAGCCTGTCGAGGCCTGGGCCCGGGAGGGCAGAGATGGGTTCAGCCCCCTTCCCCAGCACCCCCAGCTGCACTTTTTCAAACCAAGTGACTCTGTATCAGCTTTTTGGTTGCCTAGGGACTACAGTAACAAAGCACCCCAAACTGAGTGCCTTCAATGACAGAAATTCATCAGCTCATGACTCTGGGGCTGGAAGACCAAGATCAATGTGTCAACAGGTTCCTTTCGAGGCTGTGAGGGAGAATTGTTCCAGGTCTCCCAACCCCCTGCTGCTGGTGGCTTGCTGGCAATTTCTGGCATTCCTTGACTGGGAGAAGCAACACTGGGATTCTGCCTTCATCTTCTCATGGCCTCTCCCTGGGTCTGCATGTGTCCAAAGTTCACTCTTTGTAAGAACACAGTTATCTTGGATTAGGATCCACCTTAAGGACCCCATTTTAACTTGATCATCTGAATGATCCCATCTCCAAATAAGGTCACACTGATGGGTCACACTCATGGGTCTTGCAGCTTAGAACTTAAACATGTGGATTTGAGGGGAGAGGGGGCAGAATTTAACCCATAATAGCAGATAAACTGGGCTTCTCTTGTGGCTCAGAGGGGAAAGAATCTGCCTGCCATGCAGGAGATGTAAGAGATACCAGTTTGATCTCTGGGTCGAGGAGATCCCCTGGAGGAGGGCATGGCAACCCACTCCAGTATCCTTGCTTGGAGAATCCCACGGACAGAGGAGCCTGGTGGGTTATAGTCCATGGGGTCACAAAGAGTTGGACACAGCTGAGGGACTCAGCACACATAGCAGATAAACTTTAGGTCCCCTAGTCACTTAGACTATCAGGCCCACCAGGGTGCAGGCTGCAGTTTCAGTCCTGGGCTACAGGCAGTTATCCAGGAAGAATAAGAGGGAGACAAATGTGAACTCCATGGCCAGGTGACAATGGGGAGCCCAAGGTTCACAGAGAGTCTGGTGAGTAAGGGCAAGGGAGGCGCTGAAGTCCCCACATCCAACCTGGGCCTGGGTCCCCTCGGGAAAGTGAACCCCTCTATCCTCAAGGCAAGAGGCTGGCATGGGAGGCTGGCGGGCTGGAGGCTCCCTTCCCTCGAGAAGCACCCCCAGGTCCCCCCAGCCATGGTCACACAGCCAGCTGCCCCGTCTCGAAGATGCAGGCGGCCTGGCCATGGGCCACCAGCTTTCGGAGTTTTCTCCACTCAGTGAAAGCTGAAGCACACCGCTCTATCCAGGGTTCTAGAAATACAGATTTTCCACTGTGGCGAGCGGCTCCTCAGGGATGATGGCAGGAAAGTTGTTCAAACAGATGACATCAGTTGTGGTTCGAATTCCTTCAAGTTCTTCTGTACCGAAGGGCTGAGCTCCACCGTAGCTGAGGAGACGGTGAATCGTGATGTGATTATATAAGGGGCAGTTATTAGGGTCAAGCAGAAGCTTTGGGAGACTGGGGTCCTCGCATCTCTGCCCAGTGGCTCAGGCCTTGCTCAGCCCCGTCCTGGTGGCACGGCCAAGCTGAACAGAGAGATAGAGCTGGCACTCCCTCCTGGCAGCCACAGAGGCCCCAGCAGCTCCTGAGCGGCATGAAGCACCTGGTTCCAGTCCAGTACCTGGACCCGTCATGTCTGGCTTGCATCTTCCCTCGGATGTGCTGCTCACTGCAGCGTCACAGTTTCTGCAGAGTCCATAAGGTGTTCACTCCTGGAAAACCCCAAGTGGCGACAAGGAGTCTAATCTATGGAGCCTGACTGTGGGTAACAAACATCCATGAGATGAAGAATTGGGATGTATGCCTAGTTGGAGGAATCTGACAAATAGATGGGATGTGGCTCAGATGGCTCAGATGGGAAGGTCTACCATTCGAAGGTCTACCTCGAATACACCACACCTTCCATAACAAGTATTTAACATCCACACTCATTGTTTCCCTGAATGATGAAACTAGATCCACAGGGATCCATCAAGCACTGCAGACAAAATTCCTCCTGAAGAGGAGGGATGGGAGCTGGTGGGTGCAGGGAGCCACATGCAGTGCAGGAAGGGAAGGAGGCGATGTGGGTCTGCAGGGCAGCGGGGGCGCTGAGGAGGTTCATGAGACGCATGTGCGTGGTGGGCAGAGCAAAGCAGGAGCACAGTGTCTTGGGCCGGAGGGGCCACAGCAGCCTCCGCTCACCCCACCTCGGCAATCTTAAAACAGCTCATGTCCTTTGGTCAAGCCAACAAAGTGAGGTCAACTTCAAGTCCGTGAGACTGAGGACATTGGCCCCAGGTTATCAGAGCTTCCAGATAACAGGAATTGGGCTTCTGCCCTCAGTTCTCAGGAGAAAACGATCCAGAACTAAGAGAACTAAGAGAGCCTCCGTGCTTTCACTTCTGCAAAACAGTGGAATCTGACTCTGGGGTTTCCACAAGTGGAAAAGCACTGGCACTGTGTCTGGAATATTCTAGGCGCCCTGCCAGCGACAGGCCTTGTTATCAAGTTTGCTATTTATGCTCACAACCTCCCAAATGATCTGGTCAGTGGCATTGAATTAAGATAGTTCAGTTCAGTTCAATTGCAGTCGTGTCTGACTCTTTGCAACCCCATGGACTGCAACAAGCCAGGCTTCCCTGTCTATCACCAACTCCCGAAGTTTATTCAAACTCATGTCCATTGAGTCGGTGATGCTATCCAACCATCTCATCCTCTGCCATCCCCTTCTCCTCCTGTCTTCCATCTTTCCCAGCAACAGGGTCTTTTCAAATGAGTCAGCTTTTCATATCGGGTGGCAAAGTATTGGAGTTTCAGCTTCCACATCAGTCTTTCCAATGAACACCCAGGACTGATCTCCTTTAGGATGGACTGGTTGGATCTCCTTGCAGTCCAAGGGACTCTCAAGAGTCTTCTCCAACACCACAGTTCAGAAGCATCAATTCTTCGGCGCTCAGCTTTCTTTATAGTCCAACTCTCACATCCATACATGACCACTGGAAAAACCATAGCCTTGACTAGACGGACCTTTGTTGGCAAAGTAATGTCTCTGCTTTTCAATATGCCATCTAGGTTGATAAGATATGCTACATGCATATTATTGCATAACGGTGCTCAGAATCCAAGGATCATTTTCGAACCCGCAGCAGAGCTAGAAAGACGGCCGTGGAAGCAAGCAGACAGATCTGGGGTCATGTGGCTACAAGTTCCTTTACACACTGCGGTGCATGGACACTCTAGTCACTGTTCACCCCGAGTTCTTCTCTTTTTTTTTTTTTCAGGGCAGAATTTTAAAAATCATTTATTTATGAATCTGGAATGGATTCCCTCTCCCCCAACCCCCACACACATGATGACAAGAGGAAAAGATGCAAATAGTGGTGTCCGGTCTTATTACACAGTGATGATACAATTCTCAAATCAGTCTACTGATCACAACAAAGAGGATGCTAACATCAATGAACTCAACACGATCACGTTTAAGAAGTTCATCAAAATCCGGTCTTTCTTATGAAAGAGGATTTGGAGTACGACCTCAGACAAGAATAACAGCACAGTTCTCTCTTACAATGTCTATTTCGCAGCACTCTGCCTCTACAGAGGAGCTAGCTAGTGAAGTTCAGAGTTCACTTGGGGGGTTGACTTGCAAGTTTCAACCTCAGCCTCCTAGTCTCCTGGAGGTCAGATTGGCTAATGTCCAGAAATTGTGTGTGTTTGTGTGTGTGTGTGTACGCATGCGCGCATGCAGTCAGTCCTGTCTGACTTTGTGTGACCCCCATGAACGATAGCCCACCAGACTCCTTTGTCCATGGGATTTTCCAGGCAAGAATACTGGAGTGGGCTGCCATTTCCTTCTCCGGGTTCTCCTCTTTTAGGAGAAGGAAACAGGTACCCATCTGAGCGGACTCTCTCCACCCTGAGAACTGTGGTCCGCTTCACTTAGAAGCCTCGGTCCTGTGATATGAAAAGCCACCGTAGCCTCAGCCCCGCACAGGGGCATGGAGCAGAGGGCAGGGTTCTGCCTGGAGCCAGCCTGAGGCCACAGTGGGAGAGGTGGGCTTCCTACTTACTGGGGTGCCTCTGTTTTTTACAATCAAGTATTTTGATTTAACTGGGGTAACAAGAAAGGGGCTTCTCTGGTGGCTCAGACGGTAGAGAATCTGCCTGAAATGCAAAAAACCCAGGTTCAATCTGTGGGTTGGGAAGATCCCCTGGGGGAGGGCGTGGCAACCCACTCCAGTATGCATGCTTGCCTGGGAAATCCCATGGACAGATGAGCCTGGCAGACTAACAAGAAAAGCCCTGTGAGTAGAGTTCCCTTGGCTGGTGTGACGGGTGTCGAGACCAGACTGCCCAAAGATGTACTGGTTTTACTGGACGTGCAGTTACCTTCAGTAGGACCGGGGTGGAGGGGGCAGTGGTCATGGTATTTATCATGGGCTCCACTCCAAGTGCAGAATCACAGACTCACCTGTGTGTGAAGAGTCCTCCAGATACTGCTATGCAGAGATCGGCGACTGGAGGCTGGAGCTGCAAGCCACTCTGGATGGAGATCCCGCAGCTCTGGTCTCCAGTTTTCTCTCCTTTCCTCCCATTCCCAGTCTGGCACCGTGAGACACCTGGGTAACCCAGATCCCCTTTCCCGGAGCATGAAATGCCTAAGAATAATGGCACCGCATTCTATTACTCTTGCCTGGAAAATCCCATGGATGGAGGAGCCTGGGGTCGCTAAGCGTCAGACACAACTGAGTGACTTCACTTTCACTTTTCACTTTCACTTTTCACTTTCACACACTGGAGAAGGAAATGGCAACCCACTCCACTGTTCTTGCCTGGAGAATCCCAGGGATGGGAGAGCCTGGTGGGCTGTTGTCTATGGGATCTCACAGAGCTGGACACGACTGAAGAGACTTAGCAGCAGCAGTCAGCAGAGTTATGTGCACACCTTGATTTTCTGCTCCCAGGTATGTGTGTACAGACAGATACAAATCAAATAGAATAAGGGGTAGATATCCAGTATATTAGGGACTTCCCAGGTGGTGCTAGTGGTAAAGAATCCACCTGCAGTGCAGGAGATGTAAGAGATGCGGGTTCGATCCTTGGGTTGGGAAGATCCCCTGGAGGAAGGCATGGCAACCCACTCCAGTGTTCTTGCCTGGAGAATCCCATTACTGAGGACTGTGGGGTCACAAAGAGTCAGAAACAACTGAAGCAAATTAGCATTCAGACATGCATCGAGTATATAAAAAGAACTGCTACAACTTAACAACAAAAACAAAAAAACCCAAACTACCCAATTTAAAAATGGGCAAAGGACCACAATGGGAAGCCTGCACAGCAACTAAAGATAAAACACAGCAGAGTAATTCTCCCCGGTGAACAGCACGGGACGCTGTTGCTTGTACTGAGAATGGCATCTTGGTGAGCAGATGCCGCAGTTGGCAGAGCGAGGCTCATCGGGCACCAGGGCCTGAGCCTGGGCCGGGGAAGAGTGGGTGCTGTGACAGAGTAGCAGGCTGGCCCGGGGCCCCCACTGGCTGCGGGCTCCCTCAGGTCCCGGCTCCGCTAGTGCAGGCCAGGAGCGAGGAGGACAGAGGGGAGCCTCGAGTTGAGTCATCAGCAGGATGCACACAGATCCGGGGAGGGCCTGTAAACTTGGCAGCCGCCGAGGAAATGATTTTCAGTTTTTTTTTTTTTGGACTCTCATCTCACCTAGACACTCAGCTGGGACTCTGCTTCCTATTTCAAGATGTTTCCAAGCAGTTGCGTTTGCAGAGACCTTCATAAACACACGTCCAGGGGAAGGAACCAGAAGAAAGCAGGCTTTCTCCAGGCCTGCCGGTCAATTCCCTTGGCCCCAATGTGCCTTGAGTGTTTTAACAGGAACATGGTGGTGGAGGCCAACCGAGGGGGTCAGGAAGCCGAGAAACTCTCTGCGCTGCTTTCTGGACTTGATCTCTGGCCATGAAATGACCGTAAACAGGAACTGGAATCAGAAGACTTACTGAGCATCTATTTACCAGCACCTGCAGGACCTCCCCGAGAGGCTAGCAGAGGAGGAAGGAAAGCCAGCCTTCCCCTCCAACCCCAATGCTAGTTAATCATCCCCTTTCTCCTGCGGCATTTCCAGGTTCTCAGCGAGAGGCTGAGGACCCGTGTCTGGATGGGGCCTCTGATTACTCTCTCACAGACCATCCAACTCGCTTTCCCCCAGCTCCACCCTCCCCCACGTGGTTGGGAGGTGGTCCCTGAGCGAGAGCCCTTGGTGCTTCCAGCCTGTGGAGCCGAAATTCTTGAGCTTCCACCTCAAAACCCATTCACCACTTAGCCTGTTCTATGGCTTTGTTTTATTTTTTTTGTTTTTAAATACACTTAATGTTTTCTAGCAGTTTCAGGTTTACCAAAAAATTGAGAATATGATACAGGGTGTTCCTGCACCGGTTTCTACCCTTGGAAGCATCTTAGATCCACGTGGCACATTTGTTATAGTTCACGCCCCATTGTGGGTACAGTTATCTTTAAGTCCAGAGTTAACTCAGATTTCCTTGGCTTTATTTCTTTCTTTATTGGCCCTAAGGCACGTGGGATCTTAGTTCCCCAACCAGAGACTGAACCTGCTCCCCACGCAGTGAAGGTGAGGAGTCTTAACCACTGGAACACCAGGGATGCCCCAGATTTTGGTTTTAAATTGAAGTCCTTTTTCTGTGTGACCCCAGTCAGGTCACCATATGACCTTTAGCAGCATGTCTCCTTAGGTTCCTTTTGGCCTAAGTTTCACCTGGATTTTTGTTGCCCTCCTTAAACTGGAAACTCCTTAATGGCAAAAAGTGCTTCCCAATCCCTCACAGTACCCCCAAACATGTTTTGCCCATCAAGAGGCCCAGAGACATGGAAGGGCTGTGCCTGGAACCTCGGCTGTGGGTTGTGGCTGTTTACTCCCAGCAAACTCCCAGACAATAAGATCAAGCAAGTAACAACAGCAGTCATTCCTGGAGAACCTGGGTTCTGGGGGAATTTCACTTTCCTTGTTACATTTCTATAATGTTTTGTTGTTGTTGTTCAGTCACTAAGTCGTGTCTGACACTTTGCGACCCCATGGATTGCAGCACACACAGGGAAGCCTTCACCATCTCCTGGAGCTTGCTCAAAAACTCATATCCATCCAGTTGGTGATACTATCCAACTATCTCATCCTCTGTCATCCCCTTTTCCTCCTGCCTTCCATATTTCCCAGCATCAGGGTCTTTTCCAATGAGTCAACTCTTCGAATCAGGTGACCAAAATATTGGAGCTTCAGTTTCAACATCAGTCCTTCCAATGAATATTCAGGGTTGATTTCCTTTAGGATTGACTGGCTGGATGTCCTTGCAGTCCAAGTGACTCTCAAGAGTCTTCTCCAGCATCGCAGTGGAAAAGCATCAATTCTTCAGCACTCAGCCTTCTTTATGATGTTTAAAGCACTTTAAATAATCAGCATGTATTTCTCTCCTAATTAGAAAGAATAAGGTAAACTCAGGTTGCAAGTTGGGGCCTGACTGTTTAAGAACACAGCCTGGGCAGGTTCTCTCAGCACTGGAGGTGCCCAGATGTCACCCCCTCAACAGACAAAGAGTCTGGTACCCCCAGATATGGGGCAGATGCCTGGGGTGACCAGCGGGTCCAAGATGAGCCCAGAGCACAAAGGGCTGGCTCCTTCCAGTCCTCACCCAACCAAGGTACCTGGAAAGACAAAGGCTTCAAAGCTGTGGGATATGAATGAAATCTGACACATGCCCATGACCCCCAGTTTTCTCCTGAAGCATTCCAGGTCCCCAGATTCCACTTCTGAAAAGAAACTCTTGTTGGGATGAGCGAGGTGATGCGGTGATTGAGGAAGGAGTGCTCAAGGTGGCCAAGTCACACTTGGGCTCAAGATGCTGCCAGGCTACCCTTGCTCCAGAATTGAGGCACCCCCCACCGCCACCCCACCGTGCCCCCCACAAGTCCTTTCACCTCCTGGCACAGCTGCTGCCCGTCACTCATGTCTGTGCCTGAGATTTCAGACTCTATTCCCCACTCTCCAGGGCGCCCTGGCACTCCTCACCCCCACCCTGCCCAGCATTGCCTAGCCCCATCCTGCTTTTCTTGGCTCATTTGTGTCCCCACGGAGGGAAGGACCTGGCCTTATCTGTCTCTTATACGTCCCCCATCTCCCATTCACTGTCTGGGGCAATGCCAGGCACACACTGAGGGCTTGAACATACCTTGCCTGTAGAGTTCTGAAAGTAAACTGAAGGAACAAGTATTTTCAAGTATAACTGACAGAAACTCTGAAGCCTCAAGCCCTGTTTAGAGACCACGTCCTCATAAGGGAAGCAGGCAAAATAAGCCAGGTCTCCAGGGCCTGATTGCCCTCAGCTTTGGGTACTTCTCCTCCAACCCATCACAGCCAAGCCCACCTGACTGCCACCCACATTAGCCCTGACCTGGTGACCATCTGCCCAGCCAGGGCGCTTGGGGGAGAAATGGGCGAACAATGAGGTTTTTCCACCAGACATTCTGCAGCCTAGAAATGATGGAAATGTTTTTGAAAACTGCTGAGCTAGAAGTCAGCTTTATTGATAAGTATTGTGTGTCGTTCTTTAAACTGCAAATATGCTTTTAGAAAGAAACTGGGACTCTGAAATCAAAGTGAGAAAGGACAGAGATGAGTGTGTGCAGGAAAAACTTTCAAATTCACCCGAAGCTCAGGCTTTATTCTCATCAAGAAAACCTCACAGAAAGGAACAGAAGGGATTTTCCTATTCGGGGTCTTGGCAAAATCCCAAGCAAGGGAAGGGAGACCCCAGTGACCACCAGGTAGCGGGAGGAAGGAGATGCGGGAAGTGAGTTCTCAGGTCTTTATCCACAGCCTTCTCTGAGTTGGTCCTTCAAAAATGGAGGCGGTGGCACTAGGGGCAAAGAACCCGCCTATCAATGCTGAGGACGCCAGAGAGGTGGATTCAATCCTCGGGTTGGGAAGATCCCCTGGAGGAGAAAATGGCAACCCACTCCAGTGTTCTTGCCTGGGAAATCCCGTGGACAGAGGAGCCTGGCGGGCTACAGTCCATGCGGCTGCAAAGAGTCAGACATGACTGAGCACACATGGGACTCATGAGGAAGAGGGAGTGAGCATCTGGTGAAGATCTGGCTCCTGCTGATGAAACAGTGGTGGCACAAACGGGGTCAGGCAGTGGGGAGCGAAGCCTAGGACTCCATCAACTGTTTCCATGGTAATGGAGCCTGTGACCCAAGCGTGGAACCCACTTCACTAGCATGGGGTCTGGGACCCCATTTGAGGCCGAGTCTCCACCGTGGTGCCACAGAGTCAGGTGACGGTCCTGTGGGCAGAACCCGCCGGAAGGTTGCTCCTGCAGTATCGCTCCTACATGTCACCTACCTGGTCCACGCTGGGCCAACTGTGTTGGCCAGACTGGAAAGGGAAGTGGGGAGGGTGTTTGTTGTCTAGTCACTAAGCTGTGTCTGACTCTTTCAACCACATGGACAGTACCCTGCCAGGCTCCTCTGTCCACGGAATTCTCTAGGCAAGAATACTGGAGTAGGTTGACATTTCCTTCTCCAAGGGATCTTCCCAACCCAGGGATCGGACCTGCATCTCCTGCATTGGCAGGTGGATTCTTTACCACTGAGCCACCAAGGAAACCCTGTGGATGTTTAGCATCCACCAGATCCTATCATTTTCTAGGCAGTGTCTGGTTCTTTGGGCTTCCCTTGTGGCTCAGTTGCTAAAGAATCCACCTGCAATGCAGGAGACCTGGATTCTATCCCTGGGTTGGGAAGATCCCCCGGAGAAGGGAAAGGCTACCCAGTCCAGTATTCTGGTCTGGAGAATTACATGGACTGTATAGTCCATGGGGTCACAGCAGAAGTCTGGTTCTTTATGCACTTTATCTCATTAAATGGCCTTGGGAGGTAAAAACATGTATGTCCATTTGACAGAGAAAGAAATCTAGCACATTTCTAGATATGGTAACCCACAAACCCAGCTGTTTCCTCTGAGCCAGTTAGTACCTGGAGACCCGCAGGTGGGAGGCACCGCTGTGGGCGAAGTCCATGCCCAGGAAGGTGTTGCTATGGTTAACAGGAGCAGGAAGGAACTCAACCCACGTGTTTGATAAAGCTTGCAAAGGTGCAGGCCAATCTGATGGCCTTTTTGCACAGGTGCCCTGGGGCCCCACATCCCTGGCCTTACCTGACGTCACCGCTGTCTCTAGAGGGTCCAACAGGAGCCAGAACAGGGGGGAGACGTGCAGTGTGTTCTGTCCAGACCCCTTTCCCTTTATCAGCATCAGTTAAGACAGGGCTGCTCAGGGCAGACACAGCCCATCTCCTGGGCTGCCAGCGCTGGGCGAGTTAATTGGAGGGTTTAGGGTGGAGACGATAGATGGCCCTGTGAATGGACACGCTAAGGTTTAGAAAGTAATAACATGACTTCCCTGGTGGTCCAGTGGTTGGGACTCTGTGCTTCCAATGCCAAGTATTTGGGTTCAATCCCTGGTCAGGAAACTAAGATACCACATGCCATGCTGCAGGGCCGAAAAAAAATAAATGAAAATTTTAAAAAGGATACTGCCAAACTTATAACACAACCAAAAAGAAGAAGAAAAGTAATAATAAAAGCTGAGGAAGAACAGTAAGTGAGGAGACATGAACAGATGCCTCAGATGGTGTGGCCCCTGGGGACTTACCCTGAGGGTGAGCAGGTGGGTCTGAGCCCCTAGACCTGAGGTTTTTCATGTAGTTTCATGGAGGGTCTGTTACTCAGCTCTCCGTGAAGAAAGGGGAACATGCTGGTTTTCCTTCATGTGGGGCTACAGTTGACTACATGAAAGGCAAAGACCCTACTTCGAGGCCAAACCCTCAGGGGAAATAATTATTTTCCAGCAGACGTTTCTTAAATGATGCTTCAAAGATCCATGCCCCATCTCCCCCTGGCAGCAGGAATGCCCCCCCCACCCCTGCCGCCCTGGTGGCTAAAGAGAGAGGCCCACAGATCTGGAACCATCTACCATTACCGAGGGCCACCATGTCTGCCCGGTCTGCCAACCGGGAGCTCTAATTAGGGAGGAGGGCTGAGTGTCAACTTGGCTGGGCCGCGGGTACCAACCTTCGGTCAGGTGTGCATGTGAGGTTGTCTCTGGCTGAGATGCACGTTTGAATGGGGTAGATGGCCCTCCCCAGGGCGAGTGGGCCTCGTCCGGTCATCAGGAGCCTGAACATAACAAGAAGGCAGAACTAGAGGGAACTCCTCATGCCTGACAGTGAGCTCGGACACTGGTCTTTTTCTGGCCTTTGGACTCAGACTGGAAAACTGGCTCTTCTTGGGAAAGACCCAAGCCAGCTTGCTGGCTGCATGGCTTGGGACTTGTCAGCCTCCATCATCACATGGGCCAATTAATTGCTAATAGTAAATCTCTTTATGTAGATGTAAAATCTCCTATTGGTTCTGTTCTCTGGGGAACCCTGACTAATAGAGTCAGCATGGTTAATAGCGTGACCATGTCTCCAATTTATGCAGCCCAACAAACACCCAGAGCCTGTGGAGCTCATTAACTCAGAATCATTAATTAAGTGCCTGCTGTGTGAACAGCAGAATAACCACACAGGTCTCGCCACAGATGCAGAAGTTAACAGTCACAGCGGTGGCTGGCTGTCCACAGAAGACCACTAAGATGACTAAGGAGTAGGGAGCTCTTAGTTACAACAGAAACCAGCGAAATAAGAGTTCACTTATTATTGTGAGAGTTAAAGCCACATCTCTTCTACGTGTGTTTTTCAAACAAACTTGTTGTCATGGTAACTCTCTTAAAACAAGATGCAACAAGGTTTAAAGAGCCTGAGAGCTAATTACAATAGTGCTTTATATTTAGTTACACCTTTCTTCTGAGGAGTTTAATGGACCTCATTCATTAAGCTCCATCCTCTGAAGTCTTTAGGGGACAGATATTATTAAACCATTTTACAGACGTAGACACCAAGGCATGGATGGGTTAAGTGACTTGGCCACTGACGGGCAGCTTAACCAGGAGCAAGCCTGGGCCAGACCCACGTCTCCTCTTGTTTCCTTCTGTTTTCTCTACTCATCCGTCTCCAACGCGGGTTTTGTAAGCCCTTCATCATGAAAGGCTTAGTTTCCCACAGCGTGGTTGGGGGATCCCAGATTCTGCCACCATCCCTGTGCAGAAAAAGCTGCCCAGCCCGGGAGGCTCAAGGATGGCTGGGATGGGGGGTGGGGGGAGGAGAGGCAGGGCTGTTGGGGGTCTGCGGGCTGGAGGTGCTGCTGCCCAGACTCAGCCCATGGAGCCAACATCCATGGGCATGCGCGGCTCACACACTCGGCCCAGGGGCACAGGGGCCTCAGGGCACGCCTGACACCAAGCGGCTCCCGCAGCTCGGTCACAAGAGGCTGACACTCAGTGCCAGCCATGCTGGCCAACAGGCTGTACCATCAACATCCCAGAGAAAGCCTGTGCTGGGGCCTCTGCTCAGCGCGGCTCTTGGAGGGGCCCCAGATCAGAGCAACAGCTATGGTGTCAGAAACCAAGGGGGCCTGCCCCATCTCAGAGCCGCTGAAAGGCAATCTCTGATTCTCAAGCTCTCTGAGGGCTTCTCCAGCCTCTCTGCCGGGAATGTTCCTCCCCTCCTTCAAGCCTTTTTCAGATCTCACCTTCTCAACAGGGGCTATCCTGACCGAGCCTCGTCAGCCCAGTGATGGCCCCTTCCCACCCGCTGCCTCTCCCTGACCCAGTCCTCACAGTTCTCGTCACCTTCATGAAGCCTGTGAGCTGCCGTCTGTCCCCCCCATGAAAACGCAAGTTCTGCAAGAACGTGACCCTTGCACAGTGTCATCAATAGATACTGATAGGAACCATGATTTTTGACTCAGGCTTTTGGATGAGCAACAAGGGGGAGGAACAAGGGGCAGGGGGTCCCTGCTGTGTTTTGGGCGTGTTGACTGGAGACCCCAGCAGGCACGAAGGGTGCGAGGCTGTTGGTAGGGGAAGTGGTCCTGAGAGAGAAGGAAGAAACCTGGGCGCCTGCACTTGCACAGGTGGCTGAAGACGAGCCAAGGACCAGACAGTGCCCAACACACAAAGGAATCAAGCTTCGGGGAGGAAGGGGTCTCAGATGCGGAAAACTTGAGAGATGAGCCCCCCTGGTCTACAGGGTGGAGGAGTCGTGGAGGGCGTCAGGGGAAGGGCGGCGGGGAGGGGGACCTTCAACTCGCCTTTCAGAAACCCAGGCTGGGTAGGAGGAAAAGGGGAGGAGGGGGAGGGAGGTTTCCACTCCAATTTTAACTCACAATTGGAGCATCTGAAACGGGAGGAAGGCCCTTGGTCAGTCGGGTGTGTCAGCAGAAGCTGGACTGTGAGTTCAAAGGGATAGGACAGGGGAAATCCAATCAGGCAGGTGTGAGGGCTTGCTTAATGTGAAGGTCGGTCCTGTCAAATCCCGAGAGCCTAGGATTCGTGATGCTGCCCTGAGTTTGAAAGAAACTCAAGGCTACTAGGAAAATACAGTTGGCCTTCCTCCCACCCAACAGGAAAGTGTATGGCCCTCCAACTTTGAAGTGCCATCTGGGTTTCCATAATAGGCTCGGGTCTGGATTCCAGCACCGTCAGAAAATAACAACTTCCTCCCCAATTAAGATGTGTGTATGGCGGGGCAGAGGGGAGGGGTTGGGGGGGCAGTGGGGGTTGGCAGGCAGGAAGGCCTGGAGCCCATGGGTGATTTCCAGCCTCTGCAGGAGGTCTGAGGAGCAGGACACCCCACAATCACCTTGAGATGTGTCCCTCCCAAAACCTGGCTCCAGGACGTCGTATCTTCAAGGGCAAGGACAGAATGTTTTCTAATAAATTTCCATTCACCCAGGATGTGCTCATGATGAAGGTTAAGAATCTTAAGTAGGAGGCAGCACCCTAATTCCCAAAAGAATTCTTTCAAATCAGTTATAGACCTTTATTGCACTAATTTTGGAAATTTTACATGGGGATTAAAAAAATGAATTTCAAGAATAAAAACTATTAGGAATGGGGACTTCCCTGGTGGTCCAGTGATCAGGAATTTGCCTTCCAATGCAGGAGACACAGGTTTGATCCCTGGTTGGGGAACTAAGATCCCACATGCTAGAGAAAACAGCATGCTGCAACAAAGACCCAGTGCAGTCAAAAAAAAAAAAAAATCAAAACTATTAAGACTGGAATATTCCTTACATGTACAAAAAGGTGTGTAGTATTTGGGCTTCCAAGGTGTGGTAAAGAACCTACTTGCCAATGCAGGAGACACAAGAGATGTGGATTTGATCCCTGGGTCAGGAAGATCCCCTGGAGGAGGGCATGACAACCCACTGCAGTGTTATTGCCTGGAGAATCCCATGGACAGAGGAGCCTGGGGCTACAGTCCATGGGTCACAAAGAGTAGGACACGACTGAGGGACTGAGCACTTTCTAAATCAAGCCATCATATAGGCCTAATTAAAAGGCAATTCCAAATATAAGGCAGCACCATATTTTGCCAAGGAGAAGAAAAAAAATTCTGCCCATTTGGACAGAGATGTTGAAGAAACAATCAAGGGTCACCTTATAATATTTATACATATTTGCTATTGTTTAGTCACTAAATCATCTCAGACTCTTTTGCAACCCCATGGACTGTTGCCTGCCAGTCTCCTCTGTCCATGGGATTCTCCAGGCAAGAATATTGTCCATTTCTTTCTCCAGGGTCAAATGTATTTCTTACTATGGGACACAGTGAAAAAAACATTTGAAAAACACTGAGGTAGAATTATGGAAACTCAGAGGGGTAATAAAATCAGAGGAAAAGCAAAAGCCCAGGATTCTCAACTCAACTCGATGTCCTGTGTTTATTACTCAGAACGAGTGATGAGTGTTCTCCAAATGTGCTCATGGGGGTGGAGAGGTAGGAAGGAGAGAGAGGAAACTGACGGACAGTTCCTGGGGATTAAGAGATTCAAGGAGAACAAAGGCTTCTGAAATCAAGGGTGAGCTTGGTCACAAGCACGGAAGTTCAGGGCACGGTCAGCAGGGGAAGAAACTCACCTCAGCCCAATGAGAAAACAGAAGCAATTAGAACACCCACCTGCTTCCCTGCTGCCTGCCGATCTGAACTGCCTGCATCCTCTGCCCCGTGTTGTCTAGGTAAGGTCCATGCCTCTGTGCACTCCAACCTATCCCTCTTTGGCTAGTGAGGTCTTGCTAAAGTATGTCTACTGTTGCTTCCTAGGGTGGCCAAATCTAGCAGATAAAAATACAGGCCACCTATTACATCTGATTCTCAGATAAATTTTTTAAGGCAAATATGCCCCATGCAATATTTGGGACATATCTATACCAAGTTATGTTTGTCTGAAATTTAAATGTAACTGTATTTTATCTGGCAACCCTACTTAATACTCCATCCACTGAAAAGATGGTACTTAATTTCTCTTCCACTGTGCGTGGACTGTACTTAGTGACTCACCAGAGACAGATCAGAGAAAATGTAAGTGATGACGCGCCAGCCCTAAACCAGATCAAAAAAGCACTGTGGCCTCGGTCTCTCTTGCTGTCTTGGATCCCTGGCTCTGGGTGAGGGGAGGACACCCATGCGGCCCTGTGCAGAGGCCCATGTGGCACAGAGCTGAGGCCTCCCGCCCACTGCCACATGTGTGAACTTGGAAAGGGGCTTCCCTGGCCCCAGTCAAGCCTTTAGCTGATTGTGGAGACCAGGAGTCAGAACCATCCTGCAAAGCTGCTCCTGAGTTCCTGACCCACTGATGCTGTTCGACAGCTGGTACTTTAAGCTACTGTTCTGAGATAACCTGTTACACAGCAATAGGAACGGCCTACTAATGGATCTCACACCAATAAACATCCCTTGTCGGACACCACTGTCTCCTTTTTCTGGATTATCCCCAGAGGTGTATAGTCATGCTAGAATCTCTCCTTTTTCAAAAACTCTTGATCTCACATTTTTTATTCTTCTGTACACTGAAATTCCTACTAACGGTTCTATAGTCACTATTTCTGATTCCCTTTTCCCTCTTTTTTCCTGAGCTATTCAAATAGGCATTTCAGCTCTGAAAAAGCTCATCAACTAAGAATCACCCCTCTTATTTAACCCAAAATCCAACCTACAGTCGTCATCTAACTTGAAACACTATTCATTTGATAAATATCTATTAAGTAGCTACTATGTAACAGGCATTGGACTAGATGATTGATATATAGCAGTAAGCAAAACAGGCCAGAAAAGGGGAAAAAAAAACCCCTCTCCTCTCCTTCCTTATGGAGTTTACATTCTGGTGTGTGTGTGGGGGGTGGGGGGAATGGGACAAACAATGTTAGTAAAGCATTATGCGTATTTCTGGTAAAATGACATGATGTCTGGGATAAAATAGTTCAAAATAAAAGGCCAATGGAAAGGAGCAAAGAGGAAAATAGATGCGCTTGCGTCACTGTCATTAATCATTTTTTCAATTTTTAAAAAATTGCTTTTGTTTTTGGTTGCACTGGGTCCTTGTTGGTATGAGCCAGCTTTCTCTAGCTGTGGCAAGCAGGGGCTGCTCTTGTTGCAGTGAGCGGGTTTCTCATTGTGGTGACTCCTCTTGTTGCAGAGCCCAGGCTCCAGCTGCGGTACGGGGGCTCTGTAATGGTGGTGTGTGGGCTTAATTGCTCTGCAGCACGTGGAACCTTCCTGAGCCAGGGCTCAGACCCGTGTCTCCGTGTCCCCTGCACTGGCAGGTGGATTCCTATCCACTGTACCACCAGGGGAGTCTATGTTGTTAACTATTGAAGCTGGACAGTGAATAGGTACATGGAAGCTCCTTACGCTGTCCTTGGCTTTGGTTTGGATTTGAAATTTTCCGTAAGGAGAAAGGGGCGACAGAGGATGAGATGGTTGGATGGCATCACTGACTCAATGGACATGAGTTTGAGCAAGGTCAAGGAGATAGTGAAGGACAGGGAAGCCTGATGTGCTGCAGTCTGTGGGGTCGCAGAGTCGGACATGACTGAGCAACTGAACAACCCTAGGATGGTCCTGATGGTAAAACCCAGGCTCCCAGCTTCCGGCTGGGCCTCTCCCATTGGCTCGTGGACGCCCTGCTGGCACCTTCCAGGTGGAAGCCCAGGAGAAGCGCGGTCATGTTCTCAGGCTTGCAAGGAAGCGATCAGAAATCATGGAGCACAAAACTCATGTGACATTTTAAAAACACAAGGTACTTCCACGATAACGTGGGGTTTATAGCAGGTGCTCCAGGAACAGCCACCCTGAAGAGGGGGGGCTGTTTCAAGGGGTCCCTAGGGGAACAGTAGGGCCCTGAGGACGCGTTCTGCAGCTTTCTATCTACTCGGCAAGTTGTCTTCAACGTCCCTCACAGCTTCAGCTCAGGCCTCCATCTGCCCTTTCAGGAATCCCCCAGAACAAATGCTGAGGGCCACCTCAGCCTGGAACACCTTGGTATTAAGGAACATGCTGAGTTCAGAGGGTGTGTGTGCAGCGTAGGGGCAGGATGGTGCCGACAGCACTTCACGGAGCCCTGCAGAGCCTCACGCTGTGCCAGGCGCTCGTGGACGTGCGGGCCCCACGCGCTCCTCACCGCAAGCAAGGATCGGGCCCACCTTCAGGAGGAAACAAGACCCAGAGAGGTTAAACAGCCAGGGGATGCCCAGCTGGGAGCAACAGGGCTGGGACTGCCCGCTGGGTCACAGGCCAGCCCCGGTGCCCCCGTCTCAGGCATCCTGGACGGGCCCGCACAATCGCCCTGGACCTGCTGAGGCTCCAGACTTAGACGAGCCCTCACTTCACAGGCAAGCGAGGCCCCTTGGCCAGAAGCAGCGTTGCTTCTGGAAACTCCTCAAAAGGTGTACTGGCTCCCCAAACCACAGGGAAGACCCCAAAAAAAGAAAAGGGGCGGGGGGCGGGAAGGCCAGGTATAGGTGCGGAAGAGCCTGACCCCAGGACATAGGTATGGAAATAGGTTCCTCAACCCCAGGGAAACACGCCGGCCGGCAGCATCCTTCTTTACCTTCTTCTCAAACTGTGTGGGAGACACAAGTCACAGCAAGCTGGAGCCCCAAGAACAGACCAGGGGACGGGCCAAGAAAGGAACAGTGGGGTCCCTCTGGTACCACAACACAAGTCGTGCTGGCTGCACAGGTAATAGGAGGCTCTTTCTGGTGACGTGTCTGTGTATACACACACACACATACACGCACACACACACTGCCCAGGTAGCAAGAGTCTCTTTCTGGGGATGTGTCTGTGTACACACATGTGCACACACACACACACACACACACACACACAACCACCCCACCCCACCACACACAGACACATACACTCTCTCTTCTTTTCTTTTCTGAAAACATCTTCTCCCTCTCAGATCACAGAGGGCCCGCCAGGTAACAAGAGTCTCTTTCTGGTGATGTGTCTGTGTACACACACACACCCCACCCCACCACACACACATACACACACACACACTCTCTGTCTCACTTTCTTCTATTTTTTCTGGAAATATCCTTTCCCTCTCAGACCACAGAGGGCCCTCCAGACAACAAGAGTCTCTTTCTGGTGACGTGTCTGTACATACACACACACATGCACACACACTTTGTCTCTCCTTTTTTTTCCTGGAAACATCCTCTCCCTCTCAGATCACAGACGTCACAGCCTGACCCGTGCTGTTCCCAGTCTGCAGGGCAGCAGAGACACATGGCAAGGGCAGGGCTGCAGGAAGACAGGAGGGGAGACCGAGGAGACGGAAGCAAGGTCCCAACAGCAGGGAGACAAGAAAGGAGGCCGGCCTGAGTGCGGAGGCCTGGATCCCGGGGGCCTGAGGCAGTCACTCTCCAGCCTGGCTGTGTTCATTAACGCCTTTGCTTTTCTGCTTGTGACATCTCAACTTAGATTCTATCATTTACAACCCCAAGAGTCACTATCTCAGAGACTCTTCACACATTCGCATACAAAGAAACCAAAGTAATTTTTCAAATTAACTCAAGGAATGGGTCTCTCTCCAAGAAGCTGTTCAAATGAAAGCATTTATTTTTATAAACGTTGTCTCCAGTCAGTATATCTCAAACTGCACTTAAGACACTGGGGAAAAAAAAAAAATCTGTATTTAATCCTGTGCCAAGTTAAAAGAATATCCAGTAGCTTCCACTTTCTGTTTTAGATGGCTATTACCATTTAATTTACATTCTTTTGGTATAAAAATATGCTTTAAAAAATCCCAGACCAACACATAAACACACTTACCGGCACATTCTTAAAAACACAAATGTGACTGAAGCCCATAGTTGGGCGAGACGGGAGTGGCCTCTTGGGGCAGGGGCGGGGGCCGAGCGGAGTCGTGAATGGCAGCGGGCAGGGCAGATGGTACCAGAAGACCCCGGGCCCTGGTCTGCAGCCCAGGACCCTCTCAGCTCACGGGCACATCTCACAGTATTCGAAGACACCCACCTCTCGAATGGGATTAAAACCAGGGGAAGGAACAATGTTCTTGGGGAGCCACATGGCACAGAAGTGCCCCGGGGCGCTACGTGGCCAGCGGGCCCAGCCCCAGAGTCTGACCACAGGCCTGGGGACCACAGCCCGGTCTGGACTTCTCTCTGCAGATGCGAGGGTTCCCCGCGATTTGAGGGCTGCCCGACCCCGGCCGTGGCTAACACGCCCGAATCAACGACGATCCAGTGGGGGAGAGGCACTGAGCTCCTCGGGGTCACGCGCGAGGCTGGCTCTGGACTCAGTGGAACGGCCGCCCCCGCCTGGGCCGGGACCTGAGATGTCCTGCTGAGCGGCGCACAGCCTTCCTCTCCTGCCGGTGCAGTTTCTCAGCCTCCTGCTGCTGCTTCTGCTGCTCCGACTGAGAGAGAAGAGTAAATGAGGGGAGAGAAACAGAAAGGACATGCCAACACCCCTCTCTGGGGGCCATCGGAATGCCAACGGCCCAACCACCACCCTTAGCCCCGTTCCGGCAGGGACAGCAGGACCAATGCCAACCGCCACGGTCACTGTGAGACCCGAAGCCCTAAATCCCCTGGGCCGGAGAGCGATCTGGATGCACCGGACTGAACCACACAGCCTGAGGCTGGTTCCTCAGCCCACACGCCACACAGTCCCCCGGGACAGCCACCCTGAAGAAGACACGATGGCTTTCCAAATGCCCACTACTTCTCTTGCGGAACTGTCCTTCGCTGACAAGCCAGAGCCATTCATCAGTTTACTCACATTGTCTTAAAGACAAAAGAAGTCCTTCTGTGTCCCAAAACTGTGTAATAACCAACCCACGATTAATCATCCAGTCCCCCAGAGCTGGTTCCAAAGAGAATCAAACTGCCCTGAAAGGCAGAGAGCTACCACTAAATGCTGATAAAGGCTCAGCAGACATGTCAGTCAATCCCAAGTTCATGGCCGGAAGGGGCAAATGGGTTCTGGGATGGCTGCTTTGAAGGCACCATTCTCAACACTCAGGTGAGAGAACCAGACCTCCGAACACTGTCACTAGTTTCACAGAAGAGAGCTACATCAGTGCAGAATCTGCGCTGAAGGGAAGAGAAGCTTCGGAGTTCTAAGAATACAGCTCCATTCCACCGAGTCTAGTTTGGAGAATACAAACCCCTAACTGTGAAGCTCAAAAAAAAAATCTTAGCTGGTGGAACTGACAGAAGGTCCAACTTTGACAGCAGTGGTGGGGCAACCACTTTCAAAGTTGCAAAATGCTGCCTTAGAGACACCTGCATGGCCTGCCGGCCTGTGATCTGCCAGCTCCAGGCACCTGGGGGTACTCATTCATATGTCCGCCTTGAAGAAGAAGTCTCTGTGTTCACTTACTGCCGGGATTATTCTACTTCTGTAAAGTGAAAGAGCTGGGAGGAAAGAACACAATTTGTGAGACCAAAAACCGCTGACTCTTTCCTATCTGAAGAAACCCTTGGACTGAGATTCTGGAGAATCGAGCTCTTTTCCCGACTATGTACCGTTTTTCAAAGCCTTCTCAAAGGGACCCTGCCCAAGTGTGTCCCCTGCAGGTCCCTCTCCCGGCCCCACCCAGCCCAGGGCGCGGTCCTTCCTGCCTCAGGCTGGCCCTGACCTCTCACTACGACAGGGTGAGGAACCCCTGTCAGCCCCCTTCAGTTTGCCTCCTCCTGCAACTTTTTAAAAATAGAAACGGTATGCCGATCTTCTGCTAACTAGACCTTTTTAACCGCTTTCCACAGTTCTTAGGACTGGGGTTAAAATTTAACCTCAGACAGGGCCCCGACTGACAGCTCTACGTGCCTTTCCAGCTACGTGGGAGGCCACAGTTGGCGGACCCGTGACGGCTGTGTTTCACACACGTAGGCTCACTCCCACCCTCCAGAGAGGCTGGAGGCTGGAGCCCCGCCAGCCCCTCGGGGCTCTGCCTGCCCCTCACCCAGCCGTCCCTCACTCCTCTGGCTGGGCTGGGCCCAACACTCCCAGCCCTGGGCCTCTGCATCCCACATTACAATGAGGTGACTGTACGTGATCTCCCTCCATCCACGGGACTGTGGCACCCACAGCCAGGTCTGTCTGTTCTGTGTGTCCCTAGCACGTGGCAGAGAGCAGGCTGAGGCTCCTTTGTGAACGAAGAACTCAGAAAGCCAAGGGAAACTGCACGCTCCCTAGCAGACCAGATGATGGTGTGTCAGTAAGCCCCTGAACACTGCTTATTTAATATTCTGTTTCTTCACATTAAGAAAAGTGAAGTTGTTCAGTTGTGTCTGACTCTGCGACCCCGTGGACTGTAGTCTGCCAGGCTCCTCCATCCATGGGATTCTCCAGGCAAGAATACCGGAGTGGGTTGCCATTTCCTTCTCCAGGGGATTTTCCTGACCCAGGGATCAAACCTGGGTCTCCTGCACTGCAGGCAGACGCTTTACCTTCTGAGACAACAGGGAAGCTCTCATATTAAGAAGCATTCGTTTAAAAATGCCTCTGGTCCAAGTAACTTTGGGAAATGAGGTACTAAATAAAGATAAACAGGAAGTGCTGGCGCTTTTTATGTCAGGAGCTGCTCTGCATCTTTGATAATACAGACCTCTGTAGTGGATTTCCCTTGGGGGCGTGGTGGCAAAGCCAGCTTCCAGGAGCCCCCCGTCTGTCTCCTGGATCACACCCTACGAGGCCCTGCCCGTGGAGTCCCCACAAAGGCAGGTGTCTACACATGAGCTCAGAGGTAGCAGCGATCCCTGCAGAAAAACCTCTGTCCAGAAACAAGTGTGTGCTCAGTCGTGCCTGACTCTTTTGTGACCCCATGGGTGGCAGCCTGCCAGACTTCTCTGTCCATGGAATTCTCCAGGCAAGAATACTGGAGCAGGTTGCCATTCCCTACTCCAGGGGATCTTCCTGACCCAGGAATCAAACCTGGGTCTCTTGCATCCCTTGCATTGGCAGACTTTACCACTTTACCACTGTGCCACCTGGGAAGCCCCTGTCCAGAAAAAAAACTCTCCTTATCCCCAATCTAGAGAAGAGCTGTATTTGCAAGCTGCTGCCACTGTGTGACCGATTCGTTATGAGTGAAGAGCCAACCAGCTGACTCTCCTTCCTGTTCCTGTCCTGACTCCTTCCCCACATCCATGGCAGTCCTATCTCGGGACGGGGGAGACTTAAATGCAAAGCCCACCCCTGCACCAGTACCAGGCTGGCCCAGAGCCCCTGAGGGAATGAACTACAGGGTATTTAAAAGTAGAATCTGGGACCTAATCCTAGTTTTGCCACTAAGCAATTTTAAATAATATTAAAGCATAGGTTTTTCTCCTTCAATTTGATTAACATTTTAGAAAGTATATATGAAAATACCAGGAAAACTTGAAATTTTACCTGAATATATCACACACCTAGTATAAAAGGATTTGTATTAAAAAAAAAACCCACAAATAAATAATTCCATAAAAATTCTTAAATAAAACTAAGATTTAATAGTTGAAATTCTATTAGTCAAAAGGATGAAACAGGCATGAGCCAAATGCCAACTGATGCATTTCCCAAACTAGTTTCAAAGCCTCTGCTAGACTCAACCGCCAGGCTGTTTTAAGTATTTTCACTTAACTGTTTCGTTTTTGTGTTGCAGTTTAGTCACTAAGCTGTGCCCAACTCTTTGTGACCCCATGGACCATCTGTCCCACCAGGATTGTCTGTCTAAGGAGTTTCCCAGCCAAGAATACTAGAGTGGGTTGCCAATTCCTCCTCCAGGGGATCTTCCAGGCCAAGGGAGCGAACCCATGTCTCCTGCGTTGCAGGCAGATTCTCTGCCGCTGAGTCATCAGGGTAGCACGTTTTTGGGGGGAGGGGGGAATCAGAGCCATCTTATTTTCAGTTTACCACAAATCATAAACTGATACTGAACTCAGTACCTTCCAACTGGGGAAATGTGGGGAAGGAGTGCTCGCATCCTCCCAGCTCACCCCATGCGGCACAGGGAGCCCTGGGCCGGGCAGCTGGGAGCCTGTGAGGTCTCCCACAGGAGGCCTGCGCCTGCCGCCCCCTCAGCATCGTGAACTTCAGAGGAAATTAGGAAACGTTCGAGGGCACACAGAGAATCTCTAAGAAACTAGGCACAATGAGTTAGTTTGAACACACAGCCAGTTTTGGCTTATTTAAATGAAAAATGTAAGATGCAAGTTTGCTGTAAATGGAGACAGATTAAACTGAAAAGCTTCTTACACACAGAATAAAAAAGTTCTAATGGGGGGAGTGGGGAGAGGGGGAATTGGGAAAAGGTGATCAAAAGTACAAACTTCAGTCACGAGATAAAGGAGTATTAGGGGTGTGATGTACAGTGTGAAGACTACAGTCAAAACTGCTGTATTACACACAGGAAAGCTGTTCAGAGGGTAAATCCTTAGAGTTCTTATCACAAAGAAAACACAATATTTTTTTCTTTTACTGCTCTTTTTTTAAAATTGTATCTATATAAGATAATGAACAGTTACTAAGTAAAAAATATCCTTATCACTTGGCAGGCCTTCTGACGACATCAGAAAGAACTGTCAACAACCAGAGATGAATGAGCGGAGGTTGTGAACACATTTCTCTGAAGGAAATGTATGAATGGCCAATAGGCACATGAAAAAAAATGCTCTACCATTGTTAGTCATCAGGAAAATGTCAATCAAAACCACAGTGAGAAAAAAAAAAAAAAAACCACAGTGAGATGCCACTTCACACCCACAAGGATGACTACAAAGACCGACAGTAACAAGTACTGGCAAGGATGAGGGAAAAAATAGAACCCTCACAGACTGCTGGTGGGAATGGGGAATGGTGCCATCACTTTGGAAAACAGTCTAGTCGTTCCTCAAAATGTTAAAAAAACAAACAACCCTAATGTCCACCATCAGATTAAGGTAAATTGTGGTATGGGCTTCCCAGGTAGTTCAGTGGTAAAGAATCCACTGGCCAATGAAGGAGACATGGATTTGATCCCTGGGTCCAGAAGATCCCCTGGAGAAGGAAATGACAACCCACTCCAGTATTCTTGCCTGGAGAATCCCATGGACAGAGGAACCTGATGGACTACAGCCTATAATATCACAAAAGAGTGGGATTCAACTTAGCAACTAAACAACAAGCTGTGGTATATCCACAGAATGAAATATTACTCAGTCATGAAAACGAATAAAGCTCTTATACACGCTGCAACAAGGATTAGCCTTTAAAAACACGCTAAGGTGAAAGAGGCCGGTCACAAAAGAAAACACGTTGTGTGCTTCTATATATATACACAATGTCCAGAACAGGCAAACCCATAGGCTGGGACATGAGAGGGTGGCGTTTCCTTTTGGAGTGACGAGGATGGTCCAGATTTAGATGGTGATAATGAGCACAGCATTTGGTGACTACTAAAAACCCTGAACTGTGTATTTTTAAAAGGGTGGATTTTAGATACTTGTATTATATCTCAATTTAAGAAAAGGATCAGAAGTGAAGTCTTTGTCATTCTTTCCCTCTTTGTGACAATACATATTAAGTGAGAGTGACTAAATAAGAAAAAAATTGTTTTGAAAAATAAAACTATGGAGCTTCTTCACTCATCAGTTCATAGCAAATATTTAAAGCAGCTTATTCTTCCTTCACTGTATGCCAGGTGTCATCAAAGGTGGCTTAGAAATGACTGTTGTTAAGTCGGTTTAGAATGGGACCTACTGTGGATAGAGTAATGTGCCTCCTTAAACTATCTACCCCGGGCAAGCTGATTGCACTGTCATGAACGCATTAGAAATCACCAGTTCTTGATCATCTTCAAGTCCATGTGAGCCTGAGCTATTCTTTCACAGCTGTGGATAGTCAGGACTTCCGTTTTATAAGGTCCCACCTCAGTGACCCAGCGACCCCGAAACTATGCTGCGGCTCTTCACCAACAGTACCGAGTCTGGGTCACTGGGGGCCTGCCTCCCTCGGGACACCAGACACACGCCTGGCTCTGCCAAGGCTCTGCCACGCAGTGTGCTCACAACCCAGGAGGGGCTCCGGCTGCAGGGAAAAAATGCCCGAACAGCACACGCTCCCTCAGCAGGGGGAGGCTTGGAAGGCAGCTCTGAGGTCAGACACACACAACACTGCTGGAAGCCTCGTCTTCCTTCTGTGAATTAAAAAAGAACACGAGAAAGCAACTCACCTTCTTTAATGTAAATGTCAGTTGTTTGCTGCCAACCGTTGTGTCGGATACACTCAATGTTCCGTTTTTCGCTTCAAGTTTCAACCGGTCTTCAAGGGTTTTACTGCAGGAAATTTAAGAGAATGACACATTAATTAGGGTTATGTTTTGATTTCCCATTAGAAACAAGCTTTAATTAGAATCGATCACATGAAGAATGACCTTTTACACGTGTGGTACAGACAGAAAATGGCATTTGTTTAACATAATCAATGGACAGAATTGCAGACACTCAAACCATCATTACAGACTCAGCAAATATGCAGTAGAAACAATGGCTGTCCTGAACACCCACTAATTAAGTGTTTTAAGTAGTGGTTCCACATATTTCAATGCTTGCTATTTCTGTTACTAAATCACATTTCTGAAGCCAAAATGCAAAGGAGCCATATTTCTGAAGCATGTAATTTACGGTAACGGTCAGAGGCACTTAAGCTGCTAAAGCATTTTATATTAAATCCAGGCACTAGTTAGGTATGTGAGCATCTCAGCAACTCATTCACCTTCTGCACAGTAGTGAACACAAACAAAGCCTTCCGGGTCAAGCCACAGAGAAGTGCTGAGAACTCTAACTTTTCCTTCACTCGGTCTTAGCTTGTCGACCACACTCATTACCCACAGCACAAGCAACTTGATACATGAGATCGTCTGATGACATGGAGATAACAAAAGCAATCACACTGGGGATAAGTTCTGACTTAGCCTGATTCAGGGCTACCTCTCCTTTCAACTTCTTTACTTACTTTCTGACACAATTAACCCCCAATTCAAACTTCATTTCTTGTCATGTTTCTAGTCTCTTTGTCGTCATGGTTTGCTGTGCCTGGCAACTCACTGCATCTGTAACAGTCAAGATGTTGATTCTGAATTTGAATTTAGTACCAGTTATATAACACTTCATTACATGTTCTTATAATAATGCTTTATTATAAAAGCAGATCAGTGTTAACTTGCTTTAGAGAGAAAAAACAGAGCTAAGCCTAAAGACAGATGTTTTTAGTAAGTTTAAATGTTAGCTCTAGCCCTTCTGCATGTGTGAGTGCTCATTCATGTCCAACTCTTTGCGACTCCATGGACTGGAGCCTGCCAGGTTCCTCTGTCCATGGGATTCTCCAGGTTAAGAATTCTGGAGTGGTTATGATTCATGTTGATGTATGGCAGAAACCAACACAATACTGTAAAGCAATTATTTTTCAATTAAAAAGAAAGAAAAATATTGGAGTAGGTTGCCATTTCCTCCTCCAGGGAATTTTCCTGACCCAGGGGTTGAACCTGCATCTCTTCTGGCAGGTGGATTTGGGAAGCCCTCTAGAAAAGGTTAAAGCAATACCCTCACATCACTGAGATGTAACTGGGAGAGGAGAGAAGAAGGAACCAAAAAGAATAAGGTTGTCTCTTCTATTCAGTTCCTTCCTCAAAAAAAAAAAAAAAAAGTAAAAACACTTCCCTTTCCAATATTCCTTGCACCAACTTAAAACTGAATGCACCCTTTTTCAGTTTAAAAGCTTGCCTGAATTTTAAAGAGAGCGGTGGTGGTGGTGGTGCATTGTATGAAATGGTCTCTTTCCTGAAATACGATCTTTGGGACTAATTAACGAGAACACAGCTCCACGAGACAAAGTGATGCTCCTTTGAAATTCTGAAAGCCAGTGTTTGATGTTCACAGCTTTGAAAGCTCTATCTCTAGTTTACGACTACTAGTTAGTACTAAATAACACCTTCCTTATATAATTTGAGACATAAGTGGTTAGCATAAAAGTGGCAACTCTTTTCTAAGCAATAATGCTATTAAGAAGCACTTTTAAAGTACTTTTCATCTTCAAAGTTCTTAACAGACTAACTAATTAATCCTTTCAACATCCCTGAGACATACAGATGGCAAAAAGGGAGGTAAGATATTCTATGACTTGCCCCAGGCCACAGAAGGATTCAAGTCTAAAACCAGGATTCCAATTTAAGAATCTCTGGTTTCCAGGCATGTGTCAGACTATGCTTGATTTATAAATTTTGTTCAGGAAATGTGTCCATTAAGAATTCTAAATGACAAGCTTCCACATGACAAACTGAGTGAAATGAACGTTTGATTTCGCCTTTTCTTTTTTTTTAAAACCAGAATTCAAAAGTAAAGTGTAAACCGACTCCAGCATACGTGTGACTCATGTCAGCCTCAGCAAATGCCTTTGGTCGTTCATCTCATTTTTGTTCTTTCTTTTCAGAGCTATAAACGCTGAGATTTTGAAGGCAACAGGAATTCTGAATAACCATGGAGCCACTGAGACAAGGTGGTACACAGAGAACACTAATTTGGGAAGAAAAAGACTTTTCAAGTAAATTGTGGGAAATTACTACTCTTCTCAGGATGACCTAGCTCCTCCATGAAAGGGCAGAGCAGCTCTGGTCTCCTCTCCGGGTACCTGGCCGTGCGCTTGTAGAGACTTGTCCTGTCTCGGCTCCCTGGAGAGACCGAGCTTTGGAAGGAGCCGTGGCAAAGGATCAGACGCGGGGGCCAAGGGCAGAGGCTTCTGCAGTAAAGCAGGTCCCACTCTCCTCCCTTCAAAGTCGGCCTGCAGAATGAGGCTATGAACCAGCAGTCCCTGAGCCTGCTGCCCACGTGTGAATTCAGTCAGAGACGATGGGAGACATGGCCAGACCCCTGCAGACTGTCTACTGTGAACAAAGAAGAAATTGCAGGAGCCCCGGTGCTTGTCCTTCTCACACTCGCCCAGGACGGCTGGCCCTCCCAGTCCCGCTCCACCCTCTGGCTACTTTGTAATTGATGGTCAAGTCAAGAATTTCAGGAGAAAAAAAAAAAGCTTTTTTTCATGAGATGACTGCAGGGACTGCTAAGATACAACATGGGCTATAGAAGGTGGAAAGTGAGAGAAGTACTCAGCACAGGATGGAGCGGACACAAGGTCAAGAACCTACATGATCAGTACGGCTGTATTAGAAGAAAGAGGAGTGGGCATAAACTCCAGGGGGAAATACTAAGGTATTTTATTAGATGCTCCAGGAGAGCTGAATGATTTACTTCTTTGAGGCTCTAAAGCACACATGCACTGATATTTAATTAAAAATAATGCTCCTTCTTGGAGTTAAAATCATTTTGTGAGGAAACGGAGGGAGAGAGTGGAAGACATCCATAAAGGCACAGAGAAGAGGTAAACTGACGGAAAAGAAAGGAATCACCCCTTCCTAGTCTGCATTAATGGGGATAGGAAGAGAGTAATGAATCCACAGATAAACTGAATTTTAAGTACTTTGTTTTAAACATGTAACTTTGTAACACATAAAGGTTACTGAAACTCTGAGTGCTTCCAGTTTGCACACACTGCTTCAAAGCTTCTACTGCAGCATGTAAGTTCAGGCAACCACCACTTGTAGCTCAACCTTCTGCTCAGTTAAAATCTGAGAAGGTTCCACTGCTGTTGCCAGTGTGGGGGAGACAGGCACATGAGGCCTTTCTGGAGGACAACCTGGCCACAATGATCACACACACCTATTCTGACCCAGCAAGCTCCATCGTCAGGTAATATGGTCTTCAGAAATTCTTGCACGTGGTACATATTTATAACAGTGAAAATGGAGGAGAAAACCAAGAAACAACCTAAACACTCAAAATTAGGTATTATGGCCCATCCACCTTATGAAATACTTATGCAGCCATAAGGCAAACCTCCATGCACTTACAAAGAAAACATTTCAAAACTTGTTTTTCAATGAAGATTAGTGCTATCCACAACTGTACAAGTGAGTGTGTGCATACCTGGGAGTGACCAGGAGGTCACTTAGGACCTCAGGGTGGGAGTGTCAGGGGAGAGAAGACTGTTACCTTTCATCCTACGATATTTTGTATTTCAGCGATATTTGTATTTCAGCGATAGCATGCTTGTGATAATAAAGACACATACACAGCGATGATAACACGCTTGTGTATCAGTGGAGTACTGATTACTAGAGTAATAAAAGGTTCTCTTTTAAAAAAAGAGGAAGTTTGAAACGGAACTTCTTTCAGAATTAGACTTTTAGTTCTTATCCACTATCAGTGAGAAGGAAATTAGCTGGCGAGGAAAAGCTGGCCACAGTTGTTTAATTCAAAGAGGATAAGGTTGCAGACATGATAAGCAGCTCACCACGAGATACCAAAGTACCTGATGAAGATGAGTTCCTTGAAGGCAGAAAATCTCTTCGCAGAGTTGGACATAATTTAGTGACTGAACAACAACTACAACGACCACAGCGTAGGTGCTTTAAAGAATGTTTTCATGAATTGAGCTGAAAGGGCCTCCCGACATGTAGCATTTATCACCTAAGAAGAGGAGCTATCCTCTGCTACTGAAATCTGGAAAGCTATCTTAAGGACTCTTTCTCACGGGTTTACCTACAGACATCCCCAGCACGTACATCAGGTGCCCCAGACCGAGGCTACCCTGGTAACTGAAGGGGGTCACGTGCCCCGATTCCCAACAGAGGCCAGCGTGAACATCCTCTCTTTCTACCTAGAAAGACAGTCACTTCCACCCATCCTGACTTCTCTGCTTGGTTTCTGAAGATGGACCTCTCTTTAACTGGTGGCTCTTGGCCCCATTCGCTCCTGACTGCTCACCCGGTACAACCCACCAATTCAGTCCAGTCATTTCGTCACTCTGCCCTTTCCATGGTTAATTCCTCTCTGCATACTAATAAGACACCTCTCAAGCTTAAAAACCCTCTCCTGACAAGCTATTGGCCTTGGTTCCTTCCTTTCACTGCCAGTATCTTGAAGGAACCATCTATGCTAATTGTTCACAATGTTCTTTTTTCTCCCATTCCTTTCTTGATCTTGACACTCTTCCCATGGCCATGCCTCCATGTTGGGGACCCCCCCTGCACCCGGCATCAGTACCATGCCCTCCTCTGTGACATTCTCTCCAAGCATGGCTCTTTCCAGTTCCTCCCACCTTTTGGGCAACTCCTTAGTACTGTTTACTGCCCACCTTCTCCTTCACCAGCCCTCTAAATCAGACCTCTCAGCCCCAGGCTAGCAACATATTCCTGACACCTCTAAAACCGTATGTATTACTTTGCACGCACTTGTATGCTTTTAGAGAAGTGCATGGTTTCCACCATAGACTTAAGAAAAACATTTGTTGTTCCTAAGGGCTTTATTCTGAGCCTTCGTTTCCCTGTACACACTTCTGCAAATTCTTTTTATGCCAGGGTCTCAACCCCACAGGGAGGCTGGTAGCTCTTAAACCAGTGTCTCCGGCCTAGCTCCTACATTCCCATTTGTCAGCCGAACATGACCAGGAGGACACATGGGTCTTGGGGATTCAATGTGCTGAACACCCAGCTCAATAGTTGAGTCTTAAATTTGTTTTTCATTCTGTATCCTTTATCTCAGTGGCAACACTTTTCATTTCAACATTGCCCCGACTCCTTTGGTATTAAATTAGTAATCAAACGGTGTTGCAGTGTGTGTCTTATTCTTAGACACGCTCAGGAATAATCTGGTTCCACATCTGTCCGCTCCTCTCCACCCCATGTCAGGCTTTCATCACTTGCCCCTGGGACTGCTTTATTACGATTGGCTAGCTGATCTCATGGGCCCAGTTTCTCCCTGCATTTTATCTCTAAAACTGCAGTATTTCACTAGCAGTTTCTGGGAAATAGGGCTTTGTTACGCCTATGCTTTTATTTTCTTCAACAAACATGTACTGCTTTTACTGTTAAATATTTACATAATTGGGAGGAGGGACTGAACAGATCTGATCATGATAATCTTAGCCCCGGTCTCCCCTGGCTCACCGGTATCTCAGCCAGGGCCAGGGCCTCACGCGCCTGCCTCCCCGGCTCCCGGGCTGTGCTCCCTGCCGTGTGCTCTGTGCTCTCACCCCACGACCACAGCTCTTCCCTCGCCTCCACAGCCGTCCTGTTCATACGGCCCCTTCGGCCAAGAAAGCCAGCTTTCCCACCCTGCTCTCTGTGTTCACCCTTTTTCTTTCAAAAGACCAGTTTCAATACGACCTCTAATTAAGACTTCAGTGGCCCTCTAAAAATTCACCCCCTTTCTTCCTCGCACACGTTCCCAGGGCCTCCGGACAGCTCACAGAGCCCCGGTGAGAACGGCGGTGCTTCCGGCATGTGAGCCGGGCCCTTCCTTCCCACCCCCGGGGCCCAGGACGGCACTCTGCTCACCCGAGGCATCAGACGACTGTCTGACTGATGGATGGGTGGGTGGAGAGGTTGACAGGGGGATGAATAAACTCAGAAGGAAAGCACAGCACACTGGAAGGCACGTAAGAATGTGCTGACAGACATATGTATTTATCTGAAGCTCTTGTTACCAGGCTAGGCAACGGAGAGAACTCGCTCTGGTTTTAAAAACTGAAATGGTTTTAAAGCTGAGCAAGTCCAAGTGAACTTTCAAACATAATCCATTTGACTCCGATGCTGCATTTTGCTGATTGCCTTGTGGTAACTCCAAGAATAAACATAAGGAGTCACTTTAGCTCTCTGAAGGATAATGGTGCAATGCTTCATTAAATAATATTAGAACATTACAAGTTCAGGATTTGCCAAAATAATCCAGTCAAGACTAGAATTCAACAAGCAGTGTGTGCCCAAACGCCAGCAAACTGCGGGCTATTCCTACCAAAGGGTGGTTACTTTAAGCAACAGGACTTTTAAGCCTGTGTAAGGATTATCGCTCATACAGCTCCTCTTCTCAAAACAACTAACTTACTGACGCTTAACTTAGTAAGAACGTGTAACTGCAGTATATTAGCTTGGCTATCATTATTCATTAAATACTAAATGTACATCCCTTTTGTTTTCTACATGAATATCCTACCAAAGCTCACAGGCAAAACAAGAATGCCAGACAGTTTGGTCATGTCTCCCACCCTCAAATCGCAGCTTCCTGTTACCATGGTTACACTGAAAAAGACTGCTCCCAGACTGTCCTGGTCAGTGGTTTTCGGGTAAATGAGTTCTTTTTCAGCACATCTTGGAAGAGTAACTTCCAGGGCTGCCTGACAAGGAATCAGTGCATAGAAGATCCACACCCTCACAAGGATTTATCAAGTGCCTACTCCGGTCAAGATACAGATTCAGGAGCTTGAGGTAAAGTAAATAACCCAAGACAAAAACAGCAGATCATCTAACAAAGAAATTCACTCCATAGAAACAGAATACTGAAAACAAGCAGTCTTCCCTCTGCTTCTGACTAGGACTCCAGGTAAAAATCTACGAATGACAGCTACATAAAAAGTGGAGTTGCACACACTGCTGGTGGAGACAAAAGTGAAGCAGTCTTTCTGGAAAAAAGTTTGGCAGTTTCTCAGGTTAGACATGACATTACCACGTGACCAGCAGTTCCACTCCCAGGTACGCAGCCAGGAGAAATGAGAGCACATGTCCACGCAAACACACATACAAATGTTCACAGCAGCACTGACAAGTGGACACACCACGCATACCCATCAACTGATCTACGGATAAATAAAATGCGGCATTACCGACAACCTGGAATAAAACTGAATGGACTACTGACACATGCAACAACATGGATGAACATTAAAAACATCATTCCAAGTAAAAGCAGTGGGACAAAAAGCCACACATATGATTACATCCACATGAAACGTCACAACAGACAAACCTGTAGAGCTAGAGAACAGATCAGTGTTTGCCTGGAGGTAAGATGAGGTGGAGTAAATGGGAGTGAATATTGACGGACGGGGTAAGGAATTCTGCTTGTGGGGCTGTGATGAAAATGTTCTAAAACTGACTCTGGTGGTGGCTGCCCAACTCTGTGACTCTACCAAAAACCAATGAACTATATACTTTAAGTATGTGACTGTCTGTTATGTAAATTATATTTAAAGAAACTTGTTAACCAAAAAAAAGTGAGGTTGGTAGGTTAAGAAAATCTCTTCATGAGATATTAAACCTATCATTAGATTGTTTGTCTACCAACCTATCTTCTGTTAGGCAGAGCCAGAATTTCTAGATGATCCTGTATCTAAGTTGAAGGATTCCCTCAACATTTCGTGTCTCAGACATTTGCTAGAAACTGGCAAAATAAAGATGAACAGGCATCTCTCCATTCCAGAAATAATTCAGTCTATCTATCATTGTCCTCCCCACCTTTCCCCTCTTCTTCTGTCTGAAAAAGCACTATTTTCAAACCAGGAAGCTGGGGGTTAGAAAAGTACAGGGCATAGAACTGGTACAGCCCCCATCTGACGCCTCGCCTGCCTTGCTTGGCTCCCCCTGCCCTCTTCCCTTGGCCCTCCAGACCTTTAGGCTCTTCTTACAAGACTGTCTACTCTATCACATCCAGATCCTGTATATCAACACGTGGCCAAGAAATTCTCAAAGCAGAGAATTTCATGTGACTCTCATGTGACTTACAAACACTGGGGGCTTAACTACCTAACTCCTTACTTAGACACCTGACAACTGAGACTGTTCAAATAATATCATTTCTTTTAAAGGAAAACTTTTATTTATTTTTACTGTGGTAAAATATTTAACCATAAAACTTACCATTTTAACCACTCTTCAGTGAACATTCACACTGTTGTGCAACCATTATCACTATCCATTTCTACAACTTTCTCATCATTCCAAATGGAAACACCGTAGCTCATTAAGTGGTGTCTCCCCAGCCTCCAACCCTGGCAACCACCATTCCACTTTCTGTCCCTGTGTACTCACCTATTCCAGAATGCCACTCTTTCTGATCTCTTTGTTTTCCTATATAAAGCTAAAAAAAATTCGTGGCAAATTTTCCAAGTGACTTTTTACTCAGATAAACTACGATGAGAGTAAACATAACTGAAATATTTTAAAAATAACTTTTTGTGAAAGAAGCTGTTACCTCTTTAATTGCCACCATCATTTTTAAGAGTGTGGGTTTTGTGGAATCAAAGTGCTCTAATGTACGTATTTACCAATACTCTTGGGGTCACACCCTGCATCTTACTCTATGTAAACTATGCCTCAAAAGGTTGTTCAGAATCACCACAGTAAGGACCAGTGTTATGTCCCCTCTGGCCTCGAGCTGCTACTGTCACATGAACTACAAAGATCAATATGACCCCTTGAGGGCACAGGGCCAGCCAGGAAGAGCAAGGCTGGACATCGAGCAAGCCAGCACCGGGGGCACCATTACTCACTTCATCAGCTTCTGTTTTGTGGCTGAATCTTTGAAGCTTCTGAATTCCTCGCCAGCTTTGATCTCATAGAACTGTGGCTTGAGGACCGTCTGCTGATCCTCCCGGAGCTGTTCCTGCCTCTTCACTTTTTCCTCCTGTTGGAGAAGTCGGCGCTGTTTCCTGACCTCTGCGACCCAGTCTTTTTCATCATCTGAACTCTCAGAACTTTCTGCATCACTTGGTTTTCCTTCTGGTTCTTCCTCCTCTTCCTGAAAATAAAAATAGTAAGAAGCAGCTCCTTTCCCTCTGCCAAAAATACCAACCCGTTATTTCCTTTTAAATAGCGTTAACCTATCAGAATCTGTGACATTGCGTGCACTGGGAAAAAACGTCTTTAATAAAAGAAGGTATATTCCTAAGCTGAAGGTCAAACAAATTACAGCTTTATTCAATGACTCTTCCAACTTATACAGAAAACTAAATATTACGCAAATTCTAAATGATAAACAGTACGTTACTTTTCCATGAAGTTCCTGTTGCTCTAAGAGTCTCAGTTTCTTCTTCCTTTTTTCACTAATTTTGGAAACAAGTGGGTTCAAAAGTCTAAATTCTTCACTCTCTTCGTCTACTTGGAAGTCAGGGTTCTCAAACATAACTTTAAATCGATCATCGGTGAGAATATTAGGAAGGCTCTGTAAGAAAAAGAATGTCAAAATTGAAAGTTAATATCAGAATAAAATCTGCCCAGAAAGATGGCTTAAAAACATCTTACTCAACAATTTATTAAAAAGCTACATAAGGCACAATTTACTAAATTATTATGACATTGTTAAAGAACCAGTTTCTAGGCCTTCCTTCTTGCTTATTTCTTATCCACAATCAAATCCTATTAACCTATTTCACAGCAAATATGTATAACTTGGCTGCTGCACACAAAGAGCTAAGAATGAGTCTTCTGCGCTAACTTTATGCTTAATACGTTGGGAAGATTTTTTTTTAGTTAACATTTTTTAATGTAAAAACATTTCTCAAGGAAATACATGGTTTTGAAACATGGCTTTTAAGCATGACTACTATGCTGAACGAGAATTAGTCTGTCAACTTCAGATTCCAAAACTGGGAAAGGAAGCATGCACCAATAATAAGTTAAGAATTAACATGGGTCGCGGGGAGCTGATGGTGTAAGTTTACTGACTCTGAGTTACTTGGAAACACAACGGATATTTCCTTCCCTTATAGGGTAGCCTCATCAATTTTCCCCTAGGCCATTTCATTGTTCTCAAAGGATATAGTGTACGACTGAGATTTCGACAAAATAAAGCTTTACGATTGAGACCCATTTGGATAGCTCAGGACTGACACTGAATTCCTTTTTATTTGTATCACTTCTGAACAGAACATTTTCTAAGAAATGTACTATAAACTTAGTGAAGTGAAAGTCACTCAGTCATGTCCGACTCCTTGCGACCCCATGGACTATACAGTTCATGGAATTCTCCACGCCAGAATACTGGAGGGGGTAGCCTTTCCCTTCTCCAAGGGATCTTCCCAATCCAAGGATCAAACCCAGGCCTCCCGCATTGCAGGCGGATTCTTTACCACCTGAGCCACAAGGGAAGCCCAAGAATACTGGAGTGGGTAGCCTATCCCTTCTCCAGCGGATCTTCCCGACCCAGGAATCAAACCAGGGTCTCCTGCATTGCAGGCGGATTCTTTACCAGTTGAGCTATCATGGTAGCCCAACTATAAACTTAAACAGATGATAACTGTATACACTCAGGGCTTCCTACTGTCCTAATCTGCAGTAGTCTTGGAAATAAGATAAACTAACCTATTTGACATGGTTTGTAATTAGACAGCCTAAGGATCAGGCTGGAGAAAACGAACCTATCTGTGGTGGCCCCTGGCTCTACCTAACAGACTTTATCTTACTGCCTGTTTCTCCACTACTGAGAGTAAATATGGCTCTAAGTTGTTGAGTTCAGAATGCTGTTTTTGTAATAACAACTATACAAAAAATTGCCAACAAAGGTCCATCTAGTCAAAGCTTTGGTTTTTCCAATAGTCATGTATGGACATGAGAGTTGGACTAAAAAGAAAGCTAAGCACCAAAGAACTGATGCTTTTGAACTGTGGTGTTGGAGAAGACTCTTGTGAGTTTCTTGGATGGCAAAGAGATCAAACCAGTCAATCCTAAAGGAAATAAGTCCTGAATACTCAATGGAAGGACTGATGCTGAAGCTGAAGCTCCAATACTTTGGCCACCTGATGTGAAGAACTGACTCACTGAAAAAGACCCTGGTGCTGGGAAAGACTGAAAGCAGGAGGAGAAAGGGATAACAGAGGATGAGATGGTTGGATAGCATCACTGACTCGACGGACATGATTTTAAGCAAGCTCCAGGAGTTGGTGATGGACAGGGAAGCCTGGCGTGCTGCAGTCCATGGGGTCACAAGGAGTTGGACACGACTGAGCAACTGAACTGAACTATACAAAAAAATTGGCAAACCATGAGACACTAAGGAACTTGGGCTATTTATTACCTGTATGTATCTAAAATCTGACTAACCTTTACTAAAATTCTATGATATGCTGAATTAATATTTGAGACACACTGAAGGCTTCCCTATTATCATTTCCAAAACAGATTTAAGATCAAGGAAGAAACAGAGATATGTCCTAGTTCTTGATCCCAAGGCACTCACTCACTCACAACTTGAGTAATAAACAAACCAGACTCTAAGCTACAAGGCACCTTATGAAGGATGCTAAGCAGACATGAAAGTACTCTAAGAGCAGAAGGGTAAAAAGTAATTCCAACAAGAGACATCTCAGTGGGGAGGTGTGGGGGGGCAGTACACATTGGGGAAGAGGCTTGAAAGAAGGGTACTTTTCAACAGATAGGAATTTGGGAAGAGCATTTCCAGCCCCCTGAGGAGTGGTGAGCAGTCTGATAATGCAAGGATAGTGGCAAAATTTGAAAAAACAATTTTTGATCAGGTCAGACTGTAAAAGACTTAATATGCCATGACCTTTCTCTGCAGGTAAGGGGAAATGACTAGGGAAAAAGACGATAAGGAGGAGAAAGATGACAAACAGAAGAGTAAGTCAAGAATCTCAGACACAAAGAAACCTGCTTTGCGATTCTGCAGCCACATGGTACATGGTGGGCTATTGAGATAGAACTCAGACACGAGGAAGATGAAGAGGCCACTTGAGGAAATGGGAACAGAGACAGGGCCTGAATCAGGGCAAATGGTATCCAAGGGTGAAGATACACTATAAGCTAGAATTGATAGATATCTCTATGGAGGAGATGAGAGGAGGAATATGGAAAAATAGTAAAGTACACCATGATACATTCAGACAACAGAGTATTATTCAGCACTAAAAAGAAACAGGGTATCAAGCTACAAAAAGACAGACAGACCCTTACTAAGCAAAAGAAGCCAATCTGAAAAGGCTACGATCCCAACTAAATGACACTGTAGGAAAGGTAAAACAATGGACTCAGGCAAAAGCTCAGTGGGTGCTAGGGGTCAAGGGGAGGGATGAAGAGGTGTAGCTCAGAGGGTGTGGGGGAAGCGAAAATATCCTGACCTTCTAATAGTGGACACATGTCTCTACACACGTGTCTCAAACCACAGCATGAACAACATCAAGCATGAACCCTAATGTAAACTGTGGGCTTCAGGGGATTATCACATATTAATGTAGGTTCATCAGCTGTAACAAACAACCCCCCTTGGTGGAGGATATTAACAGTGAGGTGGGCTGGGGGTGGACCTAACACATGTGTGGGGGACAGGGGGTATGCGGGAAATCTCTGTACCTTCCTCTCACTTTTGCTGTGAATATAAAACTGTTATAGAAAGTATCTTTGGAAGAATCCAGTAAATGAGAGAAGTTAAACAAAGAAAAAAACAAAATTATGTTTCATTTAAGACCAGTTAACTCAGTGTATTCTGAAGGATGCCATCAGGTGTCTGAAAACCAGGCACCAGGGCTCAGGAGAGAAGAGAGGGCTACCCTGGATACATTTTGGAGTTATCTGTAAACACAGGGCAGGTGATACTGCCCAAGACCAGAATAAGTTATTTGCTAAGTATATATTTTCAGGTTTTATAGTTACATATTGTCATGTTTTATATATTTAGATTTAAAATGTATATGTATATAAAATGTATATTTAGATATAAAATGTATAACGTATATGTATGTGAAGTTGCGCAGTCATGTATGACTCTTTGTGATCCCACTGACTGTAGCCTACCAGGCACCTCCGTCAATGGAATTTTCCAGGCAACAGTACTGGAGTCGGTTGCCATTTCCTTCTCCTGGGGATCTTCCTGATTCAGAGATCAAACCCAGGTCTCCTGCATTGCAGGCAGACAGATGCTTTATAGTCTGAGCCACCAGGGAAGCCAATGTATATGTATATACATATGTAAATATACAAATCCAAGGGAAATCTTTTCTTTTCCATCTTACTGTATTATCACGTTTAATAAATAACAGAGAAACATGTTAAAAAAAAGAGTAAGTTGGCTAGTATTCTCTTTTTTCCCCTTAATTTAAAACAAGTTGCACTGCCCAAAGACAAGTATGCCTTGGATGAACAAATATAAAGTAAAAACTCTTATAACCAAGCTGTAAAAATATTTCCCCCAGAGAGTTTTCCTAGTCTAATTGTTTGTTTTCACAGCCGTCTTAAAAAAAAAAACAACACAGTAGGATGAGATGTAGTTAGTGATGTCCTATAGTAGTTTACACATGTCTGGTTAGCAGTCTGCCCTATAAATATACGTGTATGTATGCCAAACACGTGCCACTGGAATCTGGGAAACATCGTAAGGTACTGTCACACTGTAGCCCTGCCTCAGAGAAGGGTGCTCTGGGTAGATCTGAGTGGGCACCCTCACTATCCACACTGTGTCCCAACACAGAACATATATGAGGAATACTCCACATTTAAAACAGATCAACACTTGCAATGCAATGGTATCTATGAAATTAAGGTGATGCCGACTTCTGAGTGAAGGCAGTGGTTTGAACAGGAGCATCTCCTTCCAATCTCTGCTAAAACACCACTAAAACAATAGAAGAGGGGCCTTAAAAAGACACGAACCCCCAAGGAAGAGGAGGCCAGGAAAGGAGACGGGAGCAACGAGGATGCAGAAGCAAGAGAGGAAGGTCTACCACCCGGCGTCCCCAAGTGAAGGCCCTTCTGGAGGGGGACGCGTCCGGCAGGGGCCGCGGTGCGCTGAGGACGCACCTGGTACCCAGGGGAAGCAGGCAAGGGGGAGATGCCGCCTCACCCCAACGTCCCCGCCCTCCTGCTGACAGTTCCCGGTCCTCAAAACACTGGCAGCCAGGCCATCACTCTCTGAGCAACAGAGTCTGACCAGAAGAAAGAGGCTGAAAGACACTGCGGTTTGGTGCATTCCCAAACAGATTGGCCAGGTCAGCGCACAGGACTGAGGTGCCCTCAGGGTCTCCACTCAGCTTTTTGTATCTTCCACTCTTTTAAATCTGAACCAATGACTATGCATCACAGTAGGCAAAAACTACGTACAGTTTTTACCCAAGACTGTTTCCCAGCACCTGAGTTCCTGTACTGAGGGGGACCCGAGGAGGCCAGCACTGCGGCTGGATCTCTGGTGGAAGACAGCCCCAGCACAGCCCTGGGCCGGTCCGGAGACTTCCTTGGACTCCTCCTTCTTGCCTTAGTCTCACATTGGAGGAGAAAACCCTAAGGAACTTCCTGAGGAAAAGTCGCACGTAAGAGTGATTTGCTGTTGTTGCTATTGAGAACTGTGGGTGTGAGGATCTCTTTACTACCCCTTATACTGACTGCTTGTCTGTCTGGGCTGGAAACAACATTCCTTCAGAAAACTGAAGGTCCTTACGATTCTGGGTCCATCATGGGGGTGAGGTGGAATGAACCACCAGGATGCTGGCTGTAAACCAGGATTTGAAGGGGACCATTCCAGAATGGAGCTGAGCAGAATGATGTAGAAGAGACTTCTTCAGGAAAGTCAAGTTTATATAACAACTGGTGATCTTCATGTAACTATGAAGAGACAAGATTTAGACAAGCGGCAAAGAACTGAGTGTTGACTATTGATTAAGTACACGGAAAACTAACAAAAAGTTAATTACTAAGTCCAGGGACGACTAAGATTGTGCGGGAAATAAGACTAAATAAGGTCATGTAGGAGATGTGGTATGAATCCACCTGCCAACACAGGAGATATAAGAGACACGGGTTCGATCCCTGGGTCAGGAAGGTCCCCTGGAGAAGGAAATGGCAACCCATTCCAGTATTCTTGCCTGGAAAATTCCATGGACAGAAGAGCCTGGCAGGCTACAGTCCAGAGGGTTGCAAAGAGTCAAATACAAGAGAGCACTCAGGGAGAGGAGGAGGAGATGTATAAGAGTATACACATATTTGTAACAAAGTAAATGCTGAATAGTCATGTATGGATGTGAGAGTTGGACTGTAAAGAAAGCTGAACTCTGAAGAATTGATGCTTTTGAACTGTGGTGTTGGAAATGACTCTTGAGAGTCCCTTGGACTGCAAGGAGATTCAACTAGTCCATCCTAAAGGAAATCAGTCCTGAATATTCACTGGAAGGACTGATGTTGAAGCTGAAACTCCCAATATACTTTGGCCACCTGATGTGAAGAACTGACTCATTTGAAAAGACCCTGATGCTGGGAAAGATTGAAGGCAGGAGGAGAAGGGGATGACAAGAGGATGAGATGGCTGGATGGCCTCACCAACATGATGAACATGAGTCTGGGTAACCTCTGGGAGTTGGTGATAGACAGGGAAGGCTGGTGTGCTGCAGTCCATGGGGTGGCAAAGAGTCAGACAGGAATGAGCAACTGAACTGAACTGACTGAAATGCTGAATACTGACTTACCCAAAGTTACAAAGTTTCCTCCCTGACCCAGGGAGGAAAGGTTATCAAAAGACAATGCCTCCATATTCTCAGACAACTGAGAGCTATGTTACTGAAGAGTCCTTGTGAGGTGATCAAGTTTATTGCTTAAATAAATTTTTAAAGACAATGCCTGACATTTGAAAATCAAGAAGGAGCACCATAGGCCAGCAATAAGAAACAGAGTTTTAGACCAAAATAATGAACTAAAAAGGCAAGAGTGTCAGGGAAGCTGAAAATGGGAGAGGGGAAAGAAGAGGGTGAATAGAAGGCTGGAAGGGCAGGCAACATTCCTATCAAACCTTGGCGAAATACTAGTTTTCAAAACTCTGTGTACAGAACTGTAACAACAACAGAAACCACACAATCTTTAATTGGTACTGAAAAGCTTTAAAACATAACATTTTGGATGTTTAAACTGATCTGATCCAACCCAGAGTCTATGAATAATTATGTCTTTTCCCTGGAGAGGTAAATAATTACTTAACATCTAAGGTGATGCTGGTATGGAAGAATCCTTAAGGCTGGTAGGACACTTCTCCCAAGGTCTCTGAGCCACAGAACACACCTAGCCTACTGACGTCATGCACGACAGTACCTGGCTGGGCTGCTGCAGAATTCGAGAGAAGTACCTCCATACAAGACTTTAAGGCAATGGTGAAAATTTGGCAGAAAAGGCCAATGGGCAAGAAGTGGCACTTGTAAGAAAAGTGGCTTAGCTACAACGCACACCCTTATAGATCAAGTGGATCACCATTTGCTTGCCTCTCCCAAAGTGCTTGTACCTACTGGGAGCTCAACATATATTAGCTGAATAAATGAATTGATTCTTAATTAGAATTAACACCACCGCATTTCTAAGTTTGGATAAGGTTCAGATAATTGCTTCCTGACACTATGTGGTGGGTCACTTGCCATTGCAGATCCAACATGAAGTGAATGGTAAACATCTTATTAGAATTTAATTATGTTATCAGTGGGAGCAATATCTGGGAACATATTTCATTGTCTGCCTCCATGAAATTTCAGCTGGAGTCAAAGCAGGCCATAACTGCACTGTACTGACTTTTAAATCAGAAGTTACCAGAGCTATTAAGGCTCTTAAGGGTTTGAAGAGCTGAGTTCAAAGACAAGACTAATGAAGTGCTGATGGATTTAACAATTCTTTCAAGTATTCTTTACAATTATAATGAAGGACTTTTTTCTTAATTCAGGAACCGTTTTTAAGGTCTTTGTTTTCTGTTGTTGTTGTTGTGTTTTTTTTTTTTTTTTTTTTGCAGGATCTTAATTCCCTGGGATGCAATCCAGGTGCCATCAGTGAAAGCACTAGGTCCTACCAGTGGACCACCAGGGAAGCTCCAAGGTCATCTGAATTAGATAAAACTGTTAAACAACAAATCAGACAAGCTAACAACAGACTTTTTGTTGTTGCTGTTGTTTAGTCGCTAAGTGTTGTCTGACTCTTTGCAATCCCGTGGACTGTCGTCCGCCAAGCTATTCTGTCCATGAGATTTCCCAGGCAAGAATACTAGAGTGGGTTGCCATTTCCTTCCCCAGGGGATGTTCCTATATTTAAGTATTTCTGCAAAGAAACTGAACTCCGATAATGAGGACTGACTTGGGTCAGCAAGTCACTGAAAAGTCAATGAAAACACCCCTTTCTAGCAGTATTCTAGAATTCACACCACTACAAACACCACGCTTCCAGCTTCCAACAGCGGAAGGGAAATTGATGGAAGAAGAGAGGGATTTCTCAGGTTCTTCCTCTTTGCACTTGCAGTATGAACAGCATGTAGCTGGATGCTTCTTTATAGGATAACCCTATAAATTGTTTTAAAGGCACAGACAACCATGACTTTCCCATGGACTCTGCAGGTCATTCTGCATGTTTTCAGCTCTCGGGGTTGTTGCTACCATCCTGCACCCCTGGGCACAGCAAACGCCAACTACGTTCTCCATCTCCTCTGGCTGTCCCTAATCTCAGCAAGAGTGTGAAGAGGGGGGCAGAGAGAAAAGGGGCTTCCTCTGCATCTTCATAATCCTAAAACCTTTAAGAAAGGCTCCTGTACACTGTGTAAGCCATGCTGCACAAAGTATCAAAATTAAACATTAATTTGTGTCATATTCTCTTTAACACTGAATGTCATACAGACTTAGACGCATAAACTGTAGATAGGAAAAGAAGACCTCTGCAGCATAAACCAGCTCCTCTCCCTTCCCACTGCAACCTCAGGGCATGTAAATCCAAAGATCATATCCGTGAAGCTTGGGGAATGACTTATAAAGCTGACAAGTTACCTCCCTAACCATCCTCAGGCTGGGCTAACAAGAAAATCACTGGGAGCATGCCAAAGAGAACGTCAAGAGAGCCAGAAGCACTTATATTTTGAACACTTTAAGCTCTACGCATACATGTGATACACTGATGAAATTAGGAAGGTACACAGCCACAAACACAATCATAGCACTACGAAGGCTCCCCCGTCCCCACCTCAGTCCTACTCCGCATAGAGAAGGACAAGCTACGACCCAGTGAAGCTCAGCGTCACCCACGATGACACAACTGGTGAGCAAGGGGGACCAGACACGAGACCCTTCAGTTGCAGCCCCCTGACGCGGCTGAAGAGAGCGGTACAAAAATAAACACACAAAGGGCTCACTTGTCTCCATTCACTTACCTGGTTAAAAAACTAGAGAGAGAACAGAGAAAGAATAAACACTAAGAAAACTCTCCGGACAGCTTGACACAGCTGGCCCAGATACAAAGTTTGGCCATCTACGCAGGCAGGTCCTGCAGGCTCGTAGGAGAGATGGGATCTTTACAACTCATTCCAGAGAAGAGTCCGGCCCACTTATCTGCCTGCCTGATGTAAGCTGATGGGGAAACAGCACGGAGAAGAATGAGGAAGCTCTCACTTCTCTGGGAAAATGAGAAAAAATCCACCAGCTGACCCTTACTTAGTTTATGACCGACCTTCGTCCATTTTACATCAGGAATGGAAGGTAGAGAGCAGTTAATCCTTAGAGTGCATGCGCCCAGTAATGCCAAGTCTAAACGAAAGCTGGTTACTTTTTCAGTTATAAACAAACCTAGTGACTACAAAGAAAAACAATAAACAAACTAAATATTTAACAATAAAAGGGATATTTAAAATACATCCAAAGATAAAATATGCAGCTCTCAAAATATTTATAAAGATTGTTTAGTAAAATGTGAAGCCACGTGTGTTATTTTACAGAACCAAGATAAATATTTTATACATATATATCCTATTACAGTTTATAATTTTAAGAGAAATAAGACAGGAAGGAAATTCACTAAACTATTAGTGATGCCTTTCTCTGGATAGAAGTACATGAGTGACTTTCTTCTTTATACTCTATCTGTTTTACAAACTTTCCATATTGAGTATATACTATCTAATAAGCAGAGGAAACAAGGAAAACTAAACACATTTTCAAAGTAAAAGGATACAATTTACCATCAAGAAAACAGAGAAATAATTTATCAATATTTTCTTTGCCTTATAAAATCTTACCTTAACTTTCTTTTTCCAGGTAGATTTTTGCTTCTCCTCCTCTTCCTCAATTAATTTAAGTGCCAGCTCTTTGTTAACTTTTGGCAATTTCTAGCAGAGGAGAAAAAAAAAAAGTTGTACTGCAATACCTACAGTTGAGCTTTGGAGGTTAAAGCAAAGAGTAGGGACAAAGGGACTCCATGTCCTAGACTGCCTTGGCCAATATACACACACATATTCACTGCTTTTTTTTTTTTTTTAATTCACTGCTTTTAACTAACAGTCTGAAAAAAGCAAAAGCTTGCTACTAGTTTCTGCACTGAAAGTGTGTGCGTATGTTTTACAAAATGTCCAGTTAGAAACGATCATATCCCTTGGTGGTCGATCTCGATCAGGCCGGGAAGGCAGGAGGAGACGGGGTTTCCGCTTCCCCTCTGCTGGCCGCAGGGCTGGTGTCCTGCGTCAATAGTTCTGTCTCCTGGCAGTAACGACGGCTCCAGCAGAGCAAGGGAGTCCAGTTTGTGGCTTCCCCACACTCCCAGGAACAGCCTCGTCCTACCTCGAGGGCCCCACCGCCAGCTGTCAGCCCTCTTCCGAGGTCCGAGTCTCTAGGCCCGCCTGTCTCTTACTGCCAGGTGCTGGCAAGTTAGCTGCTCCCTGTAGCCACCGCCTCCTTTATCAGCGTTTTTGCCTCTTCACCTCTCTAATACCTGGGTAACAATTCTTATACATTAAATTCTCTCTGATAATAGAACTAATGTGGCCTGATTCCTGTCTGGGCCCTGGCATAGTCTGATGACTGTTTCCCATGATCCAAGCAGCTAGCCTAAGACACTCCCATGTGTCACCAAGAAATGGGGATTAGAAAAGCCCCAGCACTCCAAAGTCTAAAAACACCTGTTTGAAAACAGCATTGTATTTTCTTGGTAGGATCGACAGTATCAGCTCACCTGGCATTACCTGCCACAACACCACTATCTTTACCATAAGGATGAAACTAGAGCATCCACCCTCACGACAAATAAAACATATCAGAAATATTAGTGAATGATGTAAACTAAGGATGGGGAAAGTAAGAAATGGATGGCAAGCTTCTCCGAATAATAAACAAAATAAAAATGAAGAACCTTTCTCTAGTAGATTCAATACTGACTGTAATATTTACCTTTAATTGCACTCTTTGTGCTCGTGTTTCTTCTATCTTCTGCCGGATCTTATCTTTCCTATATTCTTCATAAGCAAATGGATTTACCATCAATTTCACCTTTTTGGAGTAGAAGAAAATTAAAACCAAGAGAACTACATTTAGCAGCATGTCTCATATACAGCATGAATATTATGCCAAAGGATAGATCTTTTACAAATCTTAAGTAAGTTTTATAAAAATATACATAAGTAGAGAAGAAATGGCCACAAAGCAATTATCAGTCACCTTAAATAACTGTAGCTTTGTACTTACCTTGTGGTAGAGCCTTATATCCATGAAAAATCCATGCATATATGCCCGAAGAAAAGGTGATCCAATGAGATGTGTGAGCCCTGGGGGAAGTTAACCAGAAGAGGGCAGATCTTTATGAAATCCTAATCCTGATTAAAATTCAGCAGTTTTTCACAGATAACAATTTGATTATAATTTCACTTCTAAGTAAAAATTTAAGGATTAGAACCACTTATCTTCTTTAACAACTGCAAAGAAAATTTTAATCTACTTCAGCAACATTATCTTACTTATTTTTAATGTAATATTGTACTAAGCATAAAAATGATGGAAAGGTATTCATGAACTATAACAGACTAGTAAAGAAGGGCTCCCCACACTACTGGTTCTCAGGTTTTTTTCATTCCATGAAAGTGAAGTCACTCAGTCATGTCACTCTTTACGACCCCGTGGACTGTAGCCTACCAGGCTCCTCCGTCCATGGGATTCTCCAGGCAAGAATACTGGAGTAGGTTGCCATTTCCTTCTCCAGGGGATCTTCCCGACCCAGGGATCAAACCCGGGACTCCTGGATTGCAGGCAGACGCTTTACCCTCTGAGCCACCAGGGAAGCCCTTTTCCATAAGCCAGTTTCAAATCTAAAAATAATACTGAGACTCAACACTAGGTTGCCAACTTTCATATTGCCAAGTAAGAACAGGGCTGGGGTAGGGGCGGGAGTGGGGTGGGGGAGGGGGATGGTCCGTAATTTCCAAAAACAAAAGAAAAACTGTGTCACAACAATAAAGTAGAAAGGGTATGTGTTCCCCCAAAAGAGAATAACTGGCAAATGTATACCAACACATATACTAAACACACACATACTGCATTATGGATGAATGAAAAGTCTAAGCCAATGAGTGTCTAGCAGCCCTGCTTTAAAGAGTATCTTTCACAAGGTTCCCAAGATTCAGTAGATTTCATTTACAATTAGTGGTGTGGGGGGTCACATAAGGATGCCCTGCCTATGTCATAGAAATTATTAACTGCAAATATTTACACAGAGAAAGGTTACAAGAATATTCATCTTCAGAATAAGACCGCCTATGAAATAATTCACGTGAACAGCACTTTTGTTTATATAATACTAAGGGGCTTAGTAGCCTCCAAGGAAAGCATTACCCTGATTTCCAAATTTTAGAAATAACCCTCCAGGGCTAAAAATAATGTCTAGGTAAAATCACATAGGTGTACAAAACAGTATACATTATAGAACAACATCAAAAGGCAAACCTAAATTTAGGATAATTTCATAAGGTAATTATAAGTCTTGGTCAGAAAAGTACTTTCTTAGAACGTTAGGTCAATAAAACTCCATTGTTTGAATTTGCACAGTGGAAACTTAAAGGTGCAGTGGGGAGGGCTGAACCTTAATGAAATGTCCAAATGCACAACAATCTGCATTGAGGTACCTGCACATGTGTTTTTATAATTTTTTATTTCCTCTATTAAGTATACAGAACTTATATTTATGGCCCAGAATTATTCCCATTCCAAGTTAGGTCATGAATAAAATCCAGCAGGAAGTTTTTCACATTAAAACAATTGTAAGGAGAGATCTGGCATCAGGTTTTCTCATCCTTAGCTCCAGACAACACCGGTCCCAACAGATCTTGGAGGAAGACGAGGTTCTGTGATTAAGTAAGTTTCCTCCCTCCTAGTGATTTACAGTGTATAAAGGCTCAAAGTCCACAGAAGAGAAACTGATTTAACTTGGTTAAACTGAACATTTCTCAAATAAACTTATTTGCCACAAATCTCTTAAAATGATAGGTAACATTATGGATTGTTTAAATACTGTGCTGATTAATTTTCAGGCATGATCTGATTCATTCTCTAAGCAACTCGATGAGTAGGTGCCATGATTATTATTTTATAGATGAGGAAACGAAGGCACAATGTAATTAAGTAAACTGGTCAAGTCACAGAGCTATTTCGCGGTAGAGGTGGGGTGTGAGCCCATGTCAGCCTCCCTAAAGCCTGTATCAGCCACTATGCTGCCCATCTAGCACTTCTGACAGAAGCAGGGGTCCATGAAACACATTTTGGGAAATGGCATGGTACAGGACCTGCTAAAGGCCATAGCTAGGAAATGACAGAACCTGCAACTTTTCAAATGCTATAATCTTGAGAAACAAGGGAAGTCAGTTCCATGGCCTTATTTTTACTTTAACATAAGCTACTTATTTGATAAATGAAAATACTGATGGTAAAATCTATTGAAAAATATAACCAATGGCTATAATAATCTACATGAAAATGATTTCTAGTATAATTTATTTTGTTGAATATTATATCTATTTCCATAGTCTTAAAAATAGGCAGTCTGGGGACTTCCCTGATGGTCCAGTGGCTAAGACTCCGTGCTTCCAACGCAGGGGACCCAGGTTTGAACCCTGGTTGGGGAACAAGATCCCACATGCTGCAGCTAAGAGTTCACATGCCACAACTAAAGATCCTAAGCATCTGAAGCAACTAAAAAAATAAGCATCTGAAGAAAAAAATTGGCAGCATGAATGTATTTTAACAAAACATATTTAAACCTTTATAACTGCCTTCCTCACCCAAAATAAACATAGTCAAGAGACTGAAAAAGCACCCAAAATATACTAAACACAGTAGTTTTTAAAAATCCACAAAATAAAAATGTCTTTTTATTCTCCAGTGTAATAATGTAGGTGAGTGTCACACAACCATACTATAAAAATTACGCTGGAGATATTTAAGAAGGCATTTCCATGGAAAGATTTATTTTACCTTATTTCATCCATAAGTCACTTTTCAAAAGGCTAAACACAACTCTTTCCTTCTTAAACACATTAAAATTTAAGGAATTATTTTGGTGGTAGCTGGCAGAAAATAATTTTGCCTGAATTAACTGCGCTAAAAGATATGGTTTAAATATAAAGTTTAAGACTCTCGTCTAATCTGTTACATGATTCTATTTTCTTTTAACATTCAACTGCTATTGTATATCTCTCTGTTCTAAAGACAACTAAGCTGCCTAGGCTTGCAGAGAATGGATCCTATTTTCGTACTCTCAATAATTTGCTATGCAGCCTTTTTTCAGGAGAACAAGATTAACAAAACCTACTCTCATCCTGCAAACTAGTGTTAGCCAACTAAGACAAATATGTTCTTCAGGGTGTCAGGATGGCTGAGGTTAGTTAAGAGCACGGACTCTAGGTTTAAATTCTAACCCTCACATTTACCACCACTGAAGCCTTTGGGAAGTTACTTTAATCTTTCCATGCCTCAGTTTCTTAACCTAGAAAATGAAATCATAATAGTATCCACTCAACAGGTGTGAGGATTAAATAAAATGTATATAAAACATTCAGAATACTGCCTGGGCAAATGTAAGCCCTATTTTAATGTTGGCCATTATTAAGAAGCATTTTTGGTTTGTATTCTTTAAATTCAAATAACAGTTAAGGTTCTACATACTTGAGGATTCAACCCATGGTTTCTAAGTTGTGGATTTGGTCTATTAATAAGCAAACCTACAAGGGAGACAAAAAGCATTTACGTGCAGTCTCTGAGATTTCTCACAATCTTATTATATTCAAATAGTACTTGAAAGAAAGTCACTGCTTCCAGGAACTGGTATTTTCCTATACACAGGTGGTAGGCCAAAAAAACTGTTCCTCACTTAACATACAAAAACGCTTCAGTAGATTGAACTTATCTGAATCTTCCAAGCAGACATTATATGTACTATGTTTAATACCTGATTTGTCAGAAAGAAGATCTGTAACATCAGATGAATGTGACTCCATCACTTTTGATGTTCAAAATTCAAAACAAGTAGAAATAATTTTATAAACATTTCATTGTAATTTTCTTTTACCTAAATTTTCAAGGTCTTTCTTGGTGACAAATTTGTAATCATCATAAACTGTGCTTTCTGGGTTCTCTTCTAATTCTTCTGTCAAGTTGTCCAAGAAGGAACACCACCTGGGAGCAGGACCCAAAACCTGCCGGGTTGACGAAAAGGTTAGCAAGTGTATACCCTCATCATATCAACTAAGAGTCAGTTATTTTACAACCAGTTTCCGTAAATACACTTTTAAAATCCTTGATTCCATCAGAAGTACTGAGAAATAACTGCAAAATGCATCATCAAGTCTATAATGGAAGAGAATAAACAAAGTAGGAAGAAGATTAGGCTTGTTTACAAGGGAAAAAAAACCTCAGTCTGGGATACAATGATATTAATGAATATTCTTACATGAGAACTATGAAAAATAAATAATAATTCAGGTACTAAGAATAACATCCATCTATATAGTTCCACCACTTCCCTCATTCAAAACATAAATAGAATTTACAAAGGCATACACTTGGCATAGCAGATTTTTTAAGTTTGTCATGCATGACAAACAAAAGTCTAAACAAAAGGAGAATCACCCTTTCCTAAGAGTTTTCAACTAATGACTTGATAATTACATTCTATCTTGTATGGTCCATTTCATTTAATTTATGAAAAAATTAAAATTCTGTGTATAGAATTCTTCAGATTTAACCTAAAACTGGTGGCCAAGATCCACAATTAGTCCCAATGAAAGGCTGAGGAACAAAGGATTAAAGAGAATTTATAACCAAGTAATAAGATATGAATACTTCAATTTGTAACCCAATTACTTCCATAAAATAATGATTGTTTTTCACTTTTTTGCCCTTGATACAAATCTTTCCCACCAGATGCCTCACCCACTGAGGTCAACATTTATCCCAAAGGAAATAACACTCAGCGGGAAAGCCAAGATCATGGTAGAGGCTTTCAGAAGAGAGAACTCTGGGCTCTTACAAAATGGATCTACCTGCCTGTGTATTCTGACAGTAATCAATTAAACAGGGGGGAAAAAAAAACAAAACTCATAGTGGAAATTATTAAATCTAGCTTAAACTTTTTGGAGAAGGGAAGGCAGGAGGAAGAGAGTTACATCAAAGAAAAATGGCCCCTAATATCCTCTTCAACCATTAAAAAAAAAAAAAAGAAAAAAGCAGATGTTAGATATAGCCATACTAATTTATAATTTTATTATTTTGCCTGATTAGAAAGAGAATGATCCCACTACTCCTGCCAAAGGCTATGGGGCTCATGAACAAGAAAAACAACTCTTAATGACAATTAAAAAGTACCACTGAGAATTTTCTTACTAGCATAATCTATATAATTCTTAAAAACAGAAGGAAAGGTCTTGATACACTTAGTCGTTTGACTAACCATAAAAGACAAATCTTCAAGAAATGTAAGGCAATAAAAAAAAATCAATGTAGACCACTTTAAAGAAACTGTTCTGATATTAAGCAATTTTAGGACAGTCACTTGAAGTCAACAAATACTGATATTAATTACTACTAGATATAAAACACTGTGCTAAACCAAAGTCCCCGACCATGGTCTTATCCCCCAAGGACTTAAAAACCTAACTGGAGCAGAGAGCGTGTATGTGTGTGCACACGCATGCACATGCACACACACTCAGCTCCTTAAAGCAATGGACTGAGACTGCACTAAGTCCATGTGGAAGGCAAGTGAGGGCTAGATGAAACAGGCTGGGCTGGGATAAGTATATCTGAAAGGACTTCCGGTTGGAATGAACATGTGAGCAAGCTAGGAAAACCATGGGGCACCTTCTGAGAGTGAGCGTTTAGGCACCAGAGCTACAAAGCAATCTGCGTTCCATCAGTCACAGATCTGCCCAAGTGAGGCTCTACCACGTGCTGCTGTAAGGCCCAGGACGGCAGTCTTCTCTCTCAGAGAGGTGTAGTCACTATTGGCACTTTCCCAGGACGTGAGATCCAAGGTAGGTTCTTACGGGAGGGTCCAAACTTCACCTGTTTTAAGTGCTTAATTTCCAGTGCCTAGAACACTGCCTGCCAAGTAGCAGGTGTTAAGTATTTCATAAATAAATCTATTCATACATAAAACACATATGAATGCATTTAAGATTTCCAAACAAGACTTAAAGGGTCTTGTCTGGCAAAAGTTATTTTGTAAATGGTCTAGGACCTCACAATAGTTTCGCATTTAAACCTTAAATCAGTCATAAACATGGGGTTCAAAGACAATGAAAAGATACTATTCTGTGTTTACTGACTATTCTTGGGGGAAGAGATGTAGGAGTATCAAAATATCAGACCAGATCTGAACTTACTTTCACGTGGTTCTTTTTTATTATGTTTCACAACACTCATCTTGATCGTTATCTGGATTCTAATGGAATTGTTTCAGATTGCCTCTCTAGGGACAAGTCTGGCTAGGTAAATAATCTCGGCCATCAAATTCACAACCATCAAATTTTACAGGAGGAAATAGTTCCATCAAAAACAAGAAAGGCTAATGGGCTGATTTTATTAATCACGTTTCCCTACTTCCTACTCAGAGAAAAAAACATCAAAATGATGATAACAAAGTTGAAATGACTGATTTAGTTGGCATTAACTAGAGGTTTTATCCACATAAGAGCTTTCCGCAAAGGTCTACCCCCAATAAATTGCAAAAACAGTGGTCAGCTTAACCAACAAAGAGGGTTTAACCACATCATGCACAGCTCTGATGTATCTGTAATGACCACAATATTAATTCATGTATAAATTAAATAATAAAAATTCCTCACCATCCTTACTCATAAAATGTTAATCCTTCAACTAAGATTTAAAAATATATTTAACTTATTCTTAAAATTCTGGCTTCACAACTTGAAGAAAACATCTTTTTTTTTTTTTTTTACAACCAACATACTATTACTACTATCTCAAAAGATTCTAGGTTTTCTGTAGTATCATTATATTGTTATATTCTCTACTGCAGTCAAAACTAATTATTCTTTTTTTTTAAACTGATTATTCTTTGATGATCTACATTTTTATGCACCGTAAGAGTTTCGTTTCAGAAACTTGGTGAAGATTCTTCTATTTTAAACTTCAGTGATCTGTCAATGATCTTCCACTGTTTATTTATAAAGCACTTTCTAAACTCACAGGTCAGTAAAAGTACAGAATTGGAAACTGACTCAACAAACTGCTATAAAGGATACTGAGGTGTCTCTCGGCAACTTCGGCAACTTTCATGACAACCAATTTAAACAGAAATACCTACCCTCCAAAAGAGGAGAGAATCTTTATCGGTGTGCTATGGGAAGCCCTTGACTCAAATGCAGCCAATTATCTGCTTGCTCTAATCCATTTGGGCACAGGAACCAATTTGAAGGTACATGAAAATACATGCCACGTGCCCAAGATTATCTGTCTGCATGATTACAAGCTACCTGTAAGAGGTTAAGCATATATGCCTACTTTAAAACCTCAAAATTCTCGTATATTCTGGTAATGGACAAAAATGATGAAGAGTGGAAAGACAATGAATATTAAAATTCTCAGTTGACAGAAATGGTACCCCTTCCCTCATTCTTCTTTTGAAAAACCACTGTGCCACACCTAAAGCTGGGTTAAGGCAGAACTAAGCATTGAGGATTACTGAATGGATGGTTTTAACAGATCAGGGTGATTAAAATAACAATTATTGACATTATTAGAGACAAAGAACCAACTGTACTAACTCAATATAGATGACATAGTTTTTTCCATTTACTTTTAAGAATACTGAGAGTATTTCCTACTATTAATCTAAAAGTCACTGACAGTATAGAACAGCAATTAAATATGAAATTGTTATCTTGAGTTTTAAACTAATTACCTAAAAAACAATTTAAAAAACTTTAGTAACTAAGAAAACTCTTAATTACTCCATTTACTAGAACTCTATCAGCATACAATAAATAGCTTCTTTCTTTTTTCACAGTGTGAATCAAAATGGGAAACTAACTGTATGTAAAATACCCAAGTGGTCTAATACATATAGCAGTTACAGTTTCCTCCTACTAGAATTTTAACCCATAGCTAACGTGGAGTCTGTTACTCTCACTATAAGGCCAATATTCTTTACTAGAAACTGTTGGGGCCAAAAAGCATCTGAAACTCAGAACCTTAGGCATTTTCAAATGGTAACACAGTTATGTATACTGCATTTATGTAAAGTCTTCAGTGGTATCTGGGTCAGTGGTCCGTAACTAAACACATTAAAAGTTCTCTGAGGCAAAATCCATACGTCTTCATGCTAGTGATCTGGATAAACAGACTAGAAAGAGTCTTGCCATTACATGTCAGATTTGAGTCCTAATGAAGCGTTTCTAATTTTGCCACCAATGAGTTATAATAAAACAAAACAAAAAAACAACTAAGAGCTTTTCAGACTTCAGAATGGCAGATCAGAGATGATGGAATATACTGTACTGTAAATATCATTAACCACTATTAATGGTAATTTTTCTAAATGGAAAGCCTGCACCTTCAGAAGGGGAATGGGATTTTGCCAACTAAGACGACCAACCCTGCATACATAAACTCAAAGGCAAACTTCCTTTTCAAACTTTCCCTCCATTATTAGCTGAATGACACCACTAGCACCAGCATGTATTTTCAAATTCTGACAGCTGGGGATTACTAATAACCGATCATAAATAAGCCTAAGACAAGAGAGACAGGTGGGTGAGCCAAGGGAGTGACCATGAATTTGAGCATGTAATTGTATTTGCAACATAATGAGCTGCCTAATTGCATATCCAAGTTTACATGCATTTGTGTGAGTAATTATGAGTCATTTAAAGGTACCTGACTTGTAGTGCTTTGTTCTCTCATTCCTAAAAATCAGATTAGCAAAAGAGCAATTTAACATTTAAAAATATTTTAAAAAGGAGAAAGATTATTATCTGCCATGGTTTCAATTTTGATTGTTTTTGAAAAGTAGTTTAGACACTGAAATAAAATGATAATAAAATAAAATAATTGTTGTTTAGTTGCTAAGTTGTGTCTGACTATAACCCCATGGACTGCAGCCTGCCAGGCTCCTCTGTCCATGGGATTTCCCAGGCAAGAACACTGGAGCAGGTTGCCATTTCCTTCTCCAGGGCATCTTCCCAACCCAAGGATTGAACCCAGGTCTCCTGCATTGGCAGGTAGATTCTTTACCCTGGGCCACCAGTGAAGCTCGATCATAAAATAAGGCCAGGTGAAAAGGAAAAAGTAAGATTACTTATGCCACCCTACCACCATCAGCCAACAAACACTTTAGTGGCACACTAACTATATATTATCTCCTCTCCCTCCCAAGCCTAGTTAAAATGACAGTAAATCAATATAAAAGATAATAACCTGCAAAGACAAAAAGAACAAAAGAAGAAAATACAGTGGTTAACAGATTTAACACAGTATAAATTACAGAGGTAATAACAAAGAGGAGACTAGATTCTTTCCTTAGTGTCCTTGAGACCCAGCTCTCCCAGGCTCCATGTATCTGGGAAGACGGGCCCGAACAGAGGGGAGATGATGGAGCTGATGAAGCCCCTTAAGAAACCAGAGGACCATTCCCTGGAGACAGTGAAGGAAAGCTGCTCCACGTGAGTGGATACCCGGCAATGGTGACTTGAGCTGTAGGGCTGGAATCGGCAAACTAACTGGCGGCCTACACATCAAAGTGTGTGGCCCTCTGCCCTGTTTCCAACTCCCAGAAGGCCAGGAGCCATACGCGTGCTGCTAGGCTTCCATCCCTGCCAGCCTAAACCCCCAACACTCCTGGTGAGAAACTGGGTGATTCTCTGTAGAAAACTAAAGATGCCCAGAGAGAGCCTTCCCAATGTTGCTATCTGGGAATTCTCCAATACAGGCACAGACCTCATTTTATTGTACTTTGCTGATACTATGTTCTTTAGAAATTGAAGGTGTGTGACAACCCTGCGCTGTCAGATGACGGTTAGCAAGCTGTTGATCCCTGGGATCAAGAAGATCCCCTGGAGAAGGAAACAGCAACCCACTCCAGTTTTCTTTAGAAAACTCCTCTAAAGAGGAGCCTGGCAGGCTACAGTCCGTGGGGGTCACAAAGAGTCAGACACGACTTAGCAACTAAGTATGAGTGTGTGTGCTCAGTTGCTTTCTTGGAATCTCATGGACTGTAGCCTCACCAGGCTCCTCTGTCCACAGGATTTTCCAGGCAAGAAAACTGGAGTGGGTTGCCATTTCCTTCTCAAGGGGATTCTTCCTGACCCTGGGATCAAACCCTATCTCTGGCATTGGCAGGTGGATTCTTTACCACTGAGCCACCAGGAAAGCCCCCCTCTTTTTTAGCAATAAAATATTTTAAAATTAAGATATGTATATTTTTTAGACATAATGCTCTTGCACACAATATAGAATAATGTAAACATAACTTTTATATGCACTGAAAAATAAATGCATATATCCACTGGAGATCTACTGACTTTGAGCTTGGTGATATTCAGAACATGCAAACTTAGTAAACACCAACTAGTCCGGCTAAATTAAGGAAAAGGGCTAAAAAGAATTACTCTCAAGTGAACCATGGCCAATTTGAGAGAGCAAAAATCTTATTCAAAACCATGACATTCCTTTATGAACCAAATATCTTCAAGTTCTTTTAAGTATTCAAAACTGTACTACATTTAACCTAAGTATTTCTAATTTGAATGAGAATGAAAAACTGTTCATTTTTGCTTTTTCCAAAAATTACAGTCATTAAATAGTAATGATAAAGTCCTCAGCTTCCATCTTCCTTCAATTCTCAAGAAAAAAGGAAGAATCTTAACATGGTCCCTGACTTTTTCACTGTTAAATAGGACACTGTTAAATAGGACAAACGTGTTCTCGTAGGGTCTCCTCTTCATTCTATACGTGCTGCCCTCTTCATTCTATCCTAGACAGCCTGACTGTGGCTCTGCTGCAAATACCACTGGATGTTTATCATGTTACACTTGAAATTCCATGCAGTTTCCTCAAGTTCACATCCAGAGTCTACAGCTCCAAAGACTCCAAGCAATGTTAAAATCCTCTGCGTCCAGTCTTTTCCGGTCCCAGTTTCCTAACTATGCTAAAAATGCTCAACTTTGACGGCGATGTCTGCACATAAGAATATACGCAACAGCCCCATGGGTGCTAAAGGCACTCGGCCAATTTAATCATCTGAGAATGTGTTTATCTTTTTGATCACACACCTGGTAACACCCACTCTCCAAGATCTTGTTTTGTCATTTTATTCCTGCCAGGAGTTACACAGATGGCTTTAGTGTGCTATCCTGGTTACCACATCAGCAGTTTCCTGGTTCTATCCTACTTCCTTACAGGCAAAGGAATTTATTAAAAATTTTTCAGCATATCCTGATGCCTTCTAATTCTAAAGTCCATGTAAAATCTAAGGGTATCCTAAAGAAACTTGGCAGAGACATAGGAAGAGTAAAATGTTTTAAAATTAAGGTTATACTCCTCAACACTGCTATTTTGGGGGGGGGGGGAGTCAAAAAAATATTTTGCCCCACCATTTAGCAGTTAATATTTATCTACAAGGTACCATGTGGAACTAGGAAATCCTGAAGAATGCACTTTAAATTCAAGCAAAAGAAGATTTTCCATATATTCCCAAAGAAAGCCAAAGTAGAGCATTATACTGATAAGAGCAAAAGAGGGTTAAAGAACCCAAGTTCGAGTCATAATTGAATAAAATGTAACCAACCATAATGCACTTAAGTAATTTTCTACAACCCAGGTGGAAAGTCTATTTCAGATTTTAAATATGCGTGTTCCCCACTATGATGATAAACAGGATTCCTACACAAGACAATATAATGGCCCTACTAGGATATACGGTATGTGTGTGTATGTACAAGGTGATGGGAAGGATGTAGTATGTATATTGTATTAATCTTTTTTTAGTGAAGTCTTGGGATAGATTTCAAAAACTTGACATAAATCTAATCATTTTCAAAAAGAGAAGCACTTTACAAGGAAAAGCATACACATAATGACATCTTCAAACTCAGAATGACAGGAAAGCTATGTCGTCTGGGGGGTAGTGATGAAAGGGAAAAGATCACCCCCTGTAGCAGAACCAAAAACTGGACTCCAAAAATCGGACTCCATAGCAACCAAGGCAAAAAGTGATGTATAATAAGGTAGAGGGACACCATTTACTTGATAAAAAAAAGCATACTGATATGTCTGGAAAGAGAAGAAGCTCTCTTTTGGAACTAAACTTGAGAAGCATTTCATAGATCTCTCTCTAAGGAACTCTAACTGGACAGTATTTCTTTAAAACAGGTTTACAAAAGAAACTTCATATGACTGTTACACATCAAAGTAACATTAAACTATAATTTATGAAGGTCCAAGTAACATGATCCAAGCAAAGGGCTTGATGATCTAACTTGACTCTGTGTTGTCCAATACAGTAGCCACCAGCTACATGTGGCTACTTAGACTTATTTAACTAAGACAGAATAAAATGTAAAATTCAGTTCCTTGGGCACACCGAGCACATTTCAAATGCTCAATAATCACACACGGCTATTTGCTGCCAAGTTGGACAGAGCAGATCTTGGAATGTCTCCATCAGAGAAAGTTCTGAACAGCACTGGTTTAGAGAACTCAAAGAAATGAGTGGTGAATACCCATTAACAGGAAACTAGGCAAATAAATTATGACATACCTATATAATGAAATATTGTGGAACCATTAAAAAGAATGGGTTTACTTTATATTTATCTGATCTGATCAGAATAATATTGATATACCATTACATGACAAAAATCTCTCTCAGAACAGTATGCATCATGAGATTCCAATTCTGCAAAATCACACGCTAGTGTGTAGGCAGGGTGTGTGGGGTAGGCATGGAGGGAAAGAGAATGTACACTATCTTGTTAACAACAGTAGTGGGAGTGGCAGTTATGAAGGACTTCTTCGGTTTATACGTTTGATTTTTTTTTTTTTAATAGGGCATTTTTCCTAAAGTAAAACAACGCTCCCAAAGGGAGAGAGGCACACAGACAGAGTTACCAACTGATCAACAAGCCACACAACATCAAACTGAAACAGCAATGGTTTCAGATGATCTTCATGAAGAAGCAGGGGTCCAGCCTATAATTCAGGATTGAGGCCCTTAGTGAACTTACTGTATTTGTGATATTGACTGAGAAGAGACCTTTACGAAAGACAAACACTCTTTTTTTCTCTCCAGAAAATTCAAGAACTTAACTCACTGACAACTTTTGTTGTGAGAAATATCAACAACTTCAGAAATGTAGATGATACCACTCTAATGGCAGAAAGCAAAGTGGTACTAAAAAGAGGCTTCTTGACAAAGGTGAAAGGGGAGAGTGAAAAAGCTGGGTTAAAACTCTATATTCAAAAAACTAAGATTGTGGCATCCGGTCCCATCATTTCATGGCTAATAGATGGGGAAACAATGCAAACAGTGGCAATTTTTATTTTCTTGGACTCTAAAATCACCATGCACAGTGACAGCAGCCATGAAATTAAAAGACACTTGCTCCTTGGAAGGAAAGCTATGACAAGCCCAGACAGTGTATTAGAAAGCAGAGATATCACTTTGCTGACAAAGTTCCGTACAGTCAAAGCTATGATTTTTCTAGTAGTCATGTATGGATGTTGTTGGACCATAAAGAAGGCTGAGTGCCATAGAATTGATGCATTCAAATTGTGGTGCTGGAGAAGACTCTTGAGAGTCCCTTGACCTGCAAGAAGATCCAACCAGTCAATCCTAAAGCTATGGTTTTTCCAGTAGCCATGAACGGATGTCAGAGTTAAGACCATAAAGAAGGCTGAGTGTGTAAGAATGGATGCTTTTGAACTGCGGTGCTGGAGAAGACTCTTCAGAGTCCCTTGGACTGCAAGGACATCAAACCAGTCAATCCTAAAGGAAATCAACCCTAAATATTCACTGGAAAGACTGATGCTGATGCTAAAGTTCCAATACTTTGGCCACCTGATGCGAAGAACTCACTCACTGGAAAAGACCCTGATGCTGGGAAAGATTGAGGGCAGGAGAAGAAGGGGGCGACTGAGGATGAGATGGCTGGATGGCATCCCCGACTCAATGGACATGAATCTGAGGAAACTGCAGGTGACAGTGAAAGAGAGGGAAGCCTAGCGTGCTGCAGTTCATGAGGCCGCAAAAAGTCGGACATGACTTGGCGACTGAACAACAACCTAATGATCACCAAGCCCTAAGGATATATTCCCTCCTTACTGTCTCTTCTGTGTCTTCCTTCACCACCCATTGCCAATATCTCAGAGGGAGCACACAGAACTTTTGCTGATCAATTACAATCCTAAGTCCTGCTTCCCTAGTGGCTCAGACGGTAAAGAATCTGCCTGCAATGCAGGAGATCCGGGTTCGATCCCTGGGTCAAGAAGATCCCCTGGGCAGAAGAGCCCGGAGGGCTGTAGTCCATGGGGTCGTAAAGAGTTGGACACGACTGAGCAACTAACAGGCACAACCCCTGCTTCAAAGTCACCCCTTCCTATAGGCAGAATAATCTTATCCCCATATCTGATCTCATACCCTTGAATAAAACCCATCAAAAGCATGCCACTCCTCTTTAAACCAAAACCCAAAACACTGTACAAAAGGTTTAGATACAGGCCTTTTATCTCTCCAGTTTTACTTATCTCTTGCCCCTCCCTACCCTTGGAAAACCTAAGCTCCTTCCCAGTGCACTGAACAGATCTGAAGCTCTAATTTCAATCCCCATGTGCAGAAAGCTCTCCCTTTCTTTCTACCTCTTCACTGGTTAATTTCTACACATCCTTCAAAATTCAGAACAGGGACTTCCTGGTGGTCCAGTGGTTAAGAATCTGCTCTGCAATGCAGGGAAGTCATGGGATCTTGGCTCCCCAACCAAGAAATGAACCTGGGCCCTTGGCAGTGAAAGCATGGAGTCCTAACCATTGGACCACCAGGGAATTCCCTCTATTTAGTAACTTTGGCCACATGATGCAAAGAGCCTACTCACTGGAAAAGACCCTGATGCTGGGAAAGACTGAAGCAGGAGAAGAGGGTGGCAGAGGATGAGACGATTGGATGGCATCACTGATTCAATACACATTAGTTTGAGCAAACTCCGGAAGACAGTGAAGGACAGGGAAGCCTGGCACGCTGCAGCCCATGGGGTTGCAAAAACACGACTGAGTGACTGAACGGCAACAGCAACAATCTTCAAATTTCAGTTTTCAAATAGAGCAATTTAAACCACTAATAACACAAGTCAATCCCACAATCACCACCCAAAAGGGCATGGGGGAAAAGCAGATGACACTGAAGCAAGGAGATGGATAGACAGAGGCTCACTGTATCCATCTTTCAGTTCAGTTCAGTTGCTCAGTCGTGTCCAACTCTTTGCAACCCCACGAATCACAGCATGCCAGGCTTCCCTGTCCATCACCAACTCCCGGAGCTCACTCAAACTCATTTCCATCGAGTCGGTGATGCCATCCAGCCATCTCATCCTCTGTTGTCCCCTTCTCCTCCTGCCCCCAATCCCTCCCAGTGTCAGGGTCTTTTCCAATGAGTCAACTCTTTGCATCAGGTGGCCAAAGTATTGGAGTTTCAGTTTCAGCATCAGGCCTTGCCATGAACACCCAGGACTGATCTCCTTTAGGATGGACTTGTTGGATCTCCTTGCAGTCCAAGGGACTCTCAAGAGCCTTCTCCAACACCATAGTTCAAAAGGATCAATTTTTCAGCACTCAGCTATCCATCTTTAATTTACCCTTATGCATATTTGAAATATTTACATAATAAAATGTTTTAAATGAACTGTCAAATACACATTCCTTCAAATCAGCGTGTGTTCAGTGAGAGCCCACAAAGTACCAGACACAGTTCTAGTCACTAGGGATACAGCAGAAAGTAAAACACACAAAAACCATGCCCTGAGCATGCTGACATCCGGGCACGCGTGCACTGGAAGAAAAACTTGCCTGGAATTTGAGAGGACACCAAATCAAAGTAAAGAAAGTCCACGTCCTAGAACTTTCTTTTTGTTTTCTGTATTAGCCTGGCCTTTTAAAAGAACGTAGCCCAAATTTCTTACCTATTTGTACAACTTGTCTTCTATTTTTAAGGTTAAAAAAGAAAAAACAAAACACAACAACTCCACAGTAGGTAATGGGCCTCTCAGTCAAAGAAAGTGCCAGAGGATTCAGACTATCAGGCAAACTCAGGAACTAAAAACCGACCACTGGCTGTAAACACTACTTCCTACCACCACTGCCTAGGTGACCATACCAACAGACCCCTGGAGTACCGGAGTGATTCCCATCTCTCTCTTGCCGGAAACAAGAATGGTAAAGAGATGAAACTGGTGAGCACCAAGACGGAAGGAATCACCAGAGCTGGAAAGACATGATCTTTGGTCAATATTTGATTCAAAACTAAAAACCAGCATCTGAATAGGAAGCTTTCAAGCAAACAGGCATGCCAGATGTGCAACTGTTTTAGCAAAAACAAGTATCATCTAAAAACATATTAACAGAATAAAGTTAATGTCATACATGCGTCAAATATTTCCATATGGAAATTATGTTCATTTTTACCTCGCCGGAACCGAAATTAACTTTTGAAAATGTGACAGGATGTTCAGAAAATTACTTCCTGAGTGTTACACATTAATGCTCTCTGTGCGTCTGCTATTCTAGTGACCCAATAAAATGTGATGGGAAATGGAGAGGATTTCCTTTGTTGAGAAAAATGCCAAAGATACTGTTACTGCCTGAAGTCTTTAGATTAAAATAGGAAGTCCACATTTCCCCCTTGTAAAGACACAAACAACTTGTTTGTATTAGGACAGAATACTTTATTAGCCACCTGACACTCGTGCCTTACTTCCCATTTCACAATTTTGAACATATAACTGAAAGATTACACATAGAACACAACACCTTATAAAGCAATTTCATGCATACGAGAAAATTCAGTTACAAGAGATCTGCTGTGAGGTTGGGTGAGTTAGAAAAGAAGCTCACTCTGCTTTTCACCCCTCTCTTCTTCTGTTAATTAGAAAAAGTAATGAAAATACATGGAGCTTGGAATTAACTGCCACTAACCTGCTGTTTTGCCTATAAGTGCCTCACATATTTTTCTCCATGAAGTTAGGTCTATCACCTTACATAAGATGTCTTACCCCCGCAGATCTTTCCTATGGGCTTGGCTTTATCTTTTAAATGCTTTTCTTAGAGAACAAAATTAAATGTATGTTCCATCTACATTATCATGAATCAAGACATCTAAAAAATACCCATCTCTGAACTCAAGAGTTGAACTCAATTTAAAATGAATCAGGTTTTCATTCATATTTGTCTTCTCTTTCCTTTTCCACTGCCTCCTGTATTCTGACAGCTCTCCCCACACATTCAATAATGAAAATTTTCTTCCTTAGTCTAAAGTGCGATCATTTTCTTTACCTCCCATGGGGTGCCTTTCTTTTATGAACTTATTCTTTTCCTAAATCCTATAAACATGCCTTCTCTAGATGGTGCCTGATAGCACAATTCCTGAACTCTTTTTCTGAGCTTTCTCTAATCCTTGACCTGTGAAATATTTCTCAAAGAACAAGCATATTAAAAACCCCAAGATCACCCCTTCACTCTATCTCTTGTCCTCCCCCAGCCCCACTCACATGTGGAATCACTGCCAACATCCTGCTTAATTTATTCCTTTGACTTAGAACTGAACAAAACCCCCGATCCCTTTTTCACAAATACCATTGCAAAGCCCTATCTCACTCATTCTGAACTTGCTAATTATATTTACAATTTTTTTCTCTTTCTTCTACTCTGACCACTGTATTTAATACTTCTGAGCTGTAATTTCATTGGTTTAACTTCTTACATAGAGACCAGGTTCTAAAGTCAAGCAGCTAAGATTAACAATACGGTGCAGAAGAATCTGCCTGCCAATAGAGAAGACCCAAGAGACTCAGCTTTGATCCCCGGATCAGGAAGATTCCCTGGAGGAGGAAACGCAACCTACTCTAGACTTCTTGGCTGGCAGGCTACAGTCCATGGGGTCGCAAAGAGTTGGACACAACTAAGCAGAAGACAGAACAGCAGCAATTAAAGTCAAACCTGAAAATCCTTCACAGCAGCAATTAAAGTCAAACCTGAAAATCCTTCAGTAAGTCTAAAAGAGCACGTATGCCTCAGGTGTCAACCAGCGTCAGATACAGTGAGCAATCTGCAGCCAGGGGCCTTGTCACACCAAAAACTCTTATCTTAAATTACCAGAATCATCCTCAGTATGGCAATGCTATGAGAGGTACTGGGAACAAATATCTTTTGAAGAAAACACTCAAGCAGTCCCTTTCGAATCGCATGCCTCATCTCAACCACGTAACAGTGATCTCTAAGAGTTTATAATAACATGGGAAAACAGGAAGTGAGAAAAAAGCAAGATATTAGATCATATCAATTAAAAACAATGGAAAAAATAGAGCAAAATGTTAAAATATGTTTGTCCTTCCCTGACAGCTCAGTTGGCAAAGAATCCACCTGCGATGCAGGAGACCCAGTTTGATTCCTGGGTCGGGAAGATCCACTGGAGAAGGGATAGGCTACCCACGCCAGTATTCTTGGGCTTCCCTTGTGGCTCAGGTGGTAAAGAATCCGCCTGCAATGTGGGAGACCTGGGTTCAATCCCTGGGTTGGGAAGATCCCCTGAAGAAGGGAAAGGCTACCCACTCCAGCATTCTGGCCTGGAGAATTCCATGGACTATATAGTCATGGGGTAGCAAAGAGCTGGACACAACTGAACGACTTTCACTTTGGTTAATGGAAGAGTGAGTTTTCTACTTGTCTTTATTGGCCATTATCTATAGTGTGCTTTTGATAACAGAATGTGGGAAATGGACTTCAGTTTTAAAACTCAGATTTTTAATTTAAGCAACCAGATTTCATCACTGCTTTCTGTTTCAATAACTAACAGCAAAACCAATGGCATTCAGTAGTGCTCTCTCAACCTCTAGTTTACATGACCTGTAACAGACTGAACAGTATCAAATCATGTTTCTTATGTCATTTTCTTCACTCACACCTGTGATTCTGTCACAACCTTTTCAGTATATCTTTATTTTGTTCAATATCACGTTCTTCCTAGCTACATAAAAGCCCACATTCATATAATACTAAATATAAATACTCTTTGCCACTGGACCCATCAAATTTTACTCAATGCAAAAACATACAACAGCAATAATCAGCTGAATGTCTGTCAGGCAGCAAGCACCATGATAAATGACTAAGTGTCTACTGCACACAGCTGCCTCACAAAATCATTCCTTTGTAGCTCAAGAAATGGAGGCTCAGTCAGGATAAGTAACCTGTTCGAGGTCACCAAATTCTTAAGTGGCAATCCAGGAATTCAAACTCAGGTCAGATGAATTTTAAAATTCCTTCCATAACCAACTCGGAATGACGAAATGCCTTCACAATCCAGCTCCGGAACTAGCTTGTCATCTGACCTTGAACAAATGACTTGATTTCTCAGCTACCAATTAAGAGGCTGGACTAGATGACCTCAAAGCTCCTAACCTGCTCTAATGTTCTGTGCTTCAAAAGCTTCCCCTGTTCCTTTGCAGCCTGTGGAGAAACACTTTATTGTGGAAAACATTTCAGCATTTATCTGTCCAGCTCATGCTCTGTCTTGTATGTCCTCTGATGCTAGCAAGTTCCCCAGATACATCTGGTACTGCCTCCTTAAACCAAGAAAATATGCTGCAACTGGCACTAGAAAATAGGAATTTCTAAATTTAAAAAAAAGAAGAAGAAAATAGGAATTTCTAACAAAACTACTTCTGTCACTATCTCTAATATCTCTCTGCTTAAATGAGCATCTGAGAGGAAAACATGATCCATCACTTTTAGGATTCCATGTGAACACTAGCATATTCAGGGCCATTTCAGCATATACTAGTGGGTCAAAGAGATCTCACATCTGGGGAATCTCTGGTATCAGATTAGTAAACATAAGAGCCATCAGTCTTGGCTTTGAATCGAACTGGATCAATGGTCCAGATTAGAAGCCAAATCTTAGAAAGCAGCAGGCACAGCACTTCCAGCAGCTCCAACTAAAAGCACAGGAAGAAAAATGATGCATTTCCAACCATTAAAATGCATAAGCCCATCCTATCCTAGATGCAAAGCCAATGTTCCCACACATTTCAAAAAAGGTACAACAAAAGCTCAATGTCCTTAGTTTCATATTCTCCTTCTATATTTTTCTAGGAAACAGTTTATCTCACAACAGCACCAGTAATACATCTTTTGGACGAGGCAATTTTTTTAGAAATCTGTCAGCCTTCACAAACATAATGATTGAAAGTGAAAGTGAAGTTGCTCAGTCATGTCCGACTCTTTGCAACCCCATGGACTGCAGCCTACCAGGTTCCTCCATCCATGGGATTTTCCAGGCAAGAGTACTGGAGTGGGTTGCCATTTCCTTCTCCAGGAGATCTTTGCGACCCAGGGATTGAATCCAGGTCTCCCGCATTGTAGGCAGATGCTTTACCATCTGAGCCACCGGGGAAGTTCAGAAATGCATAAGGGCTGCATGACCCCAAGATTCTGTGGTCATGCTGATTAGAACATACTGTCAGAGCAAAAAAACCTGATCCTTATCCTGCTGTATAAAAATTAGTCTAGTACTCAAGAGTCATGTTCTTAACCTTTTAATTTCACTAACGGTAGCAGAAAAAGGCAGATGCTGAATTCAAATTTGGGATAAGAACAGCTAAAAATCACTGCAAACCAGCCACTGTCAAAACATATGACCATTATCCAAGATTCTTCAAATTACAGTTATCTGATTATCTCATATATGTTTTACTAATTTTTCAGCATATATTAATCAAATGCCTACAGCGTAAAAGGCACTGCTTTAGGTGGTGGGAATGTAACTGGGAAAAAAAAGAAACAGTATCTCTGTGTCCATGTTTTTATATCATAATAAAGAAAAATACACATTTATTACATACTTATTCATGTTTTTATTTATATAAATGTATAAATAAGTAAATAAATATAAGGAAGATTTTATGCTTCAATGGAAAGTTATGTGTAATCAAGAGTAGGGGGGGTCCACAAACTTTTTCTTAAAGATTTTAGGGCTTGCAGACCACAGGGTCTTTCTATCATAACTACTCAACTCTATCTTTTTGGTCAGAAAGCTGCTATAGACAACACATAATAAATGAACGGGTGCATTGTTCCAATAAAACTTTATTTACCCCAAAAAAGAAAAAAAAAGGCAGTGGGCATTTAGTTAGGTGTTTAATTTGCCAAACTCCTGGTCTAAGAGCATGCCTTTCAAGATTACCTGATTCTGATTCCATGGGATACATTTTACAACTCTGTAAACTGTAAGTAACTGACAGCAATGCAAGATTAATTGCTAACAGTCATGCGAAAGAATTCTGTCTTGGACAGATAACCCTCCATACCTTCGGAAAAGCCAATCTATTCATTTGTACATTCCCAACTCAGTATCACCTTATTCCACATAAATCTGTGCTATTTTAGACTTCACCTTTGATGACATGGACCTGATTCCTTTAATAAATTAAATGAAAATTTTTAACATGTTTATTTGAGATCTATGTTAAAGTCATGACTTCCCTTTTTTCTGAAAATTATTCTTAAACAGTTTTTGGTGTCTCGACCCAAGACACACAATGGACTCACCTGAAAGTGTCAGGGAGACTTTAGCACCAAGAAGAACGGCCAAGCACAGCTTGTTCCGTTGGCACAAGATGAATCCAAAGGAGAGCTGCGTGGACTCTGTTTTTCTAACTTTAATTTTCCTCTCTACTAATTCTGTGTTTGGGGTTAATTTACGACCTCTAAGTTATTCCCTGCTGCTGGCAGCGATGACGAGGGATTTGGTCTTTCACTCTGACCACTTGTCGATCTCTGTAAAGGATAAATGGATTTCAAGAGATCTGCTCTCTGATGGGTGAGAGAAAACGGGGACTCTGGTGTTTTCACCTTTTCCATTCTGTAGGGCATTCTAAGTTAATGACAGGAGCTAAGACATTATGCTGAGCAAAATGATAAGCCCTTGGAAGCTGCCAAGGAGAAGAGGGACAGACTCTGACTGGTTGCTTTTATATTTTATCATCACTATTCTTGGCCATGTTAGGCTGCATGTGAAATTCGCTGACCAGGTGTGGAGCCTGCACCCCCTGCAATGGAAGCGTGGAGTCTTCACCATCCAACCACCAGGGAAGTCCTATTTTTATATTTTAAATTAACCTGGCTGTTGTATGAAAAACAGAATGCAAGTGAGACAAAGTGTAAGAGGAAGGATCCGGTAAGAGGCCATTAAGGTAACCCAGATGAGTGGCAGAAGCAGAAATACTGAAAAATGGCTGGATTTGAACCAATACTGGAAAAAGAGTTGATGGGAAGTTTGGATGGACCGGACGAGGACATGTGAAGAGGATGGGCGAAGAAACACGGTTGTGCCTGTGCTCTGGGCCAAGGAACTGAGTAAGCAACGAAGTGAGAAGAGGGGCGGGTGGGGAGCTGGGACCAGTAATTCTGCTGTGGACACATAACTAGAGGGCACCAATGGATGTCTAGTGGAGAGGTCTCCACCTCCACGGCCCAGCAGACTGGTGAGTATGTGACTCTGCAGCTCTGCAGGGAAGGAAAGGCTGGAGACAGAAGTTTGGAAGTCCGTAGCACACAGGCGTCCCTACGGAGCCTGGGGGACAGGTAAGCTCCCTGAGGGGAGAACAAAGAAACAAGGACTAAGCCCCAGCACCAAAGGAAGAGAGCCGAGGCTCAATCACCAGGCCACGAGGGCAGGAAAAGCCACGAAAGCAGACTGACTGGAAGGGCTAACTAGGCGACAGGAGGACAACCAGGAGAACATGGCTTCCAGAAGCTGGCACAGCCTGGTTGAGCAGGGTGAAATGCTGCCTAAGTGATCTGCAGATGAGATCTATTTTATGGGAGAAAGCACGTCTGTCTGCACAATAGACTCTGCAGGAAAAGCAGAACCTTCTGTCGGCCAAAGTTCTCTCTGCCATCTGCCTCATTTCCAGAGACAGTGGGAGAGACCAATCTTTTCCCATCTTGCCCCCAGAAGTGTGCTGCAATCATAAGACAAAATAAAAGACCAAGTCCCTAGCCCCAAACTTTAAAACGAGGAAGAGAGTATCTATATAAAAAGGAGACACAAAATACTTGGTAAGGTACTGTCAAATCTAATGCTAAACTAAAATAATGTATTTGCCAAACGGACAGCTGGTAAAAATACGTTACCGTCTTAAGAGGTAAAGGTAAGGAGTAACTAGGAAGCACTATGTAACTATGCCCTTGAGATTCTGGAAAATCATGCCAAAACATCCCAAGCAGTAATGCCTTCCCTGGTGGCTCAGTGGGTAAAGAATCCTCCTTCTTGCCTGGAGAATCCCATGGACAGAGGAGTCTGACGGGCTGCATTCCATGGGGTCACACAGAGTCAGACATGACTAAGCGACTGAGCACTCCCATCCCAAGCATCAGTGCCTCTGGGAGGATGTGTGCTTGTGAGTTACAACTAAGTGAAATAAGTGGTCTTGAGATTTTATGCTTCTTAATACATAGTTATCTCTCTTTGCAAAGAGTTCTGTACATTTCATGCATTATGCTGAATACGTTCCAGTTTATAAATAAGTTTATATCTTAAAAAAAACACAAGCACTGGTGTGAGTAAATATAACTCTTTATGTGTTTAACTCTGCCCTATGTGCAGGTACTCTGGTTCCAAGAGTACTTTCCAAATTTAAAAAATGTACGTGTTTAAAAAAAAAACATACATCCTCAATCAATTGACTTTATTCTTCTAATTCAAACAGCTTCCTAATAAACAAGTAATTATTCTTTTTCTCAAGTTTACACATTCATATGTGTGTGTGTGTGCGCTAAGTTGCTTCAGTCGGTCCAACTCTTTTTGACCCCATGGATGTAGCCCTCCAGGCATCTCTGTCCATGGGATTCTCCAGTCAAGAATACTGGAGTGGGTTGCCATGTCTTCCTCCAGGGGATCTCCCCGACCCAGGGATCGAGCCTGTGTCTCTTACGTCTCCTACACTGGCAGGTGAGTCCTTTACCACTAGCGCCACCTGGGAAGCCCTTACGCATCCATACACATTATCAAGCATGCCAGCCATCACGTGTCCGTCATGTGTGGTCTCCGAGCTCACTGACCCACGGGGCCTTGGAGCCCAGAAGCATTTCCAACAGGAACAGTACTCGGCACCCTGGCAGGTTTGGGCTGGGTGCCACGGGACTTGGATTCCCTCTGGAGTCCATGCAGTTGCCAAAGGTATTAATTAGGAAGAACTAACCGACGATTAAATTATATTTCAGAGGAACCCAAAGTTGAAAAACTGTTTCTGGCATTAGTCCTGAAAGCTGCAGCTGAATTAGGCCCTGGAATTTAAAAGGCAAACAAACAAACAAAAGAACAGATCCTGGTCTCTCAGAGACAGAAAAAGGGAACACTAAGAAAATGGGGAAAGAGCTGGAGAAAACCCGTTTGGTCATAAAAGACTAGCTAGCTATTGGGATAAGTAAGTGGCAGAGACTATATAAATCAGAAAGTGCATTTACTCTAAAAAGACTTCAGGTACTCAAGAAAGATGGTACAGGGTAGACAGGCAAAAATTAACAAGCTGAAAGAACATTAAGCTGTCTTCATTTTCAGCACAGACTCAAAGAAGGGGGGGAAAAAAAGAGTTTTCATACCTGGTTTATAAGATGTTACTACAAATCATTGTCCAAACTGCCTATATTTGGCATGAATTGCATATTCAACACATACTTCTCTGGTTCTATAGGCCTCAAATAAATCTCTGTGAAAAATGTCAGCCTGGTGAGTTTGATAAAATCTTAGCAAAGATGGCAGGCTTTCAGACCCCTGGGCTCTTTCGCTCTGAAGGAGTGTCACAGAGAACAGGTTCCAAGTAAAGACAAGTGGTACCATAAACCCTCACAGTTTGCGAGGCAGCAGGGCAGAAAGATAGGTTAGGGAGGAACACGTAGGCACAAGCTGCCACACAACGCTCAGCTGAGCAAGAACAACTCTGTGCTGACCATCCACATGCTCTCAGCTGCCTGGGAGCAGTCTCTGGGTGGCTTTTTGACTTCGCTTGGCTACATCTGAACTACAGAGTTGAAACTAAGAAGATCTTCTAAGATGAGCTAACACTGTTCAAAAAGGCTGCTTCTAAAAACAAACAAACAAACAAACAAAAGGCTGCTTCTCACCACCTGGGCAGCAACGGCTCCCCTCTTGTGTGAAGCTCCCAGTGCTTGGAACAAAAAAAAAAACCCAGCCTGAGAAACGGATCCAGACAAGCAGAAGGGAACCGGGGTCTCCTCCAGTTCTAAGTCTATCATCCCCTTTCTCCTCCTGGATTCCAGCGGTCACCTCCATGTCCACACACTCACCAGGGAGAAAGCGGCTGTCACCTGTGGTTCTTTCCTCTCCCTTCCTCCCCACATCCAAGCAATGACCAAGCCTATCTTACAACTGTTGCCAGCTGTCCCAGTTCTGCCCCTACTGCCACCATCTTTGCACAAGCTGGTGATGTGGCCTTCCTGCAAAAACAGAACTGCCCCACCCCGCTCCACACCGAGGGGCGCCCAGTCAGAGGCTCCTCGCCAGCTGAGGACTCCCGATCCGGGCTCCACGCTCTACCTCAGTGCTCGATCTCACTTCTCACTGGTGGGTTCTACACACTTCTTACACGAGGAAGGGCTCTTCGACACGAGACATCAAGAACTTGCAGGCAGCTGCTGAAGATCAAAACACAGAAAGCCTTCCTGAGAGGAAGACGGAGACAGACCTCTCCCAGGATAAGTTCAGGGAGGGGCGGGCTGGTTTAGTCTGCCTCTCCTGACGTGCCCAGACTGTAGGAAGACTCAGCGCTGGACTGAGGGAAGGCTCTTCTTGTGACAGACACAAGTCTTTATCAGGGGACGCCTCTGGACATGCTGCCTGGCTATTCAAGGAGGATAACCCCCTGGAATCACTGCCTGCCAGATCAGACTTCTCTGAAACTACCCCAGAACCTCCCAAGCCCCAGTTTCTAAAGGGGACGTCTGGCAAAGGTAACACAGGGACCATGTCTCTCCTGCAGATCACCACAGCCTGTTCTTGCTGCTTCTGGGTTAGATCTGATCTAATCCATTCTCCTGGTGGCAGCCAGAAGTTAACAATCCTTCAGAAACGCAGGTCTGATCCCCTCACTCTTGCACCTGCACCACCACACCCAGCCCACAGGACCATCGTACCCTGGCTGCAGAGCACCCCTTCAGCCTGAGCTACCCTGTCCCTCAAGGGCAAATGCCCAGCCATGTGTATTACCTTCTTCTGGATCTTGGCAGACAATGTTCCCTTTACTTCTAAGACCCTTCTCCCATTCTGCATCCCACCCTCTTCATCTAGAACACAGAACCAGCCTTCCAGTCGCTCCTCGGAAATCAATTCCTCTGGACGGTTTCTCTAAGTATCTGCCATACTTCCCCCCAGTTTCCATTTCCAGGTTCCTTACTTCAGTTAAGAGTGTTCATCACGCTGACTGGACACTGTCTACTTTCTTGTTTTACTTCCTAATAATGAGCTCTTCAAAGAAAGGGGTAGTACCCTATCCACTGTTACTCTGTCAACCTACAGCACTGGGCCTGACACAGCTGATACAATCAATAAACAGTTACTGATCGAATGAAGACAAAAACACATAAACTAACAGGAAAACGGAAGCAGTATCTCTGAGAGGCCAGGGAGAAAAGCAACAAATGACAATTTAGGAAAATGGAGAAGCTGCTGTTTGAATGACCTACATCTCACCATCAACCAAAAGAAACATCCCAAAGTGCTTCCAACAACATACCAGGTTCCTGAAGCCACAGAAAGTCAACATTAACAGAATATCTTCTTTTGGAGCCGGGGGAACATACACATGGTTGAGCTATTTCAAAAGAACGATCATAAATATGAAGAATTTTCATAACTGGAGGCTAACGATGATCAGAGAGAGTTTATTCCCCCCAAACATCCGATCTTCTACATCCCCCATGCTCTTCTCCTCAAATCTCAGAAAAGGAGATGTGTGCTGACCAGAATCTAAGGCCAACTTTGCAGTACAGGCTTTTCTGCTTAGGTATAGGTAGGGAAGTGTCTGGCATTTGTAATAGAAGAATGCTTTAAGGAAGGAGGAAAAAAAAGGGACAAGACAGTAAACTGCATGCCATCATGGATCATGGCAATCTAAGACGGTTTCTTATACACAAAAACCCATTTTTAAAAGACAATGCGATGACCGAAAGAGTCCTAGACTTTTCTTTTAGAGGATTAGGTCTCTTGATCACTAATAGCTGGAAGTTTAAGATTCTGAAACACTCTGAAACAAAAAACAAATGTAAATCTGAAGAATAAAGATGAATTTCTACTGATGATTTTTAATGGGATGTTAAGTAGTTTCCCATAAAAGGATGGTTAAGCATTCATTACTTTAGTGGCTCCAGGAAGTACAGTGATTTGACAAGTGAGCCACTGTGTCTAATTTATACAGCCACATGCAGGCCCAAAGTCCCTCGACACAGCCAGTTTAAAAATACAGTGTCTTTCCTTGTTCTATTTTTACCGTAACTCCTTTTTGTATCACTTACCGGAATGTAATAGATGCCCATCTTGGGGGCTTCATTGGCGGTAAGAAGCATTCCTAAAAATAAACACAATGAAAAAGGTAAACATAAGGGAAAAGAAAAATATTCTTCCTACTTGCTTTATATTTTGAAATGAGTGAAATGCTCAGAACATGGTGAACGGCAGAAGAGCCAGACCAGCAGCCAGGCACCCTCGGAGTCAGGTTGTGGGCTCTGGTCCCTGACCCTCCTGGACGGGGCATCTGAAGTATCAGAAAGATCAGGTTTCCCATCTGCAAAATGCTCAGGCTGTATCAGCTAAGTGATCGAGCGGTTCCCATAGAGAAGGGCCGCCATTTTTAAGGGGGTAAGTTTTAAGCCTCAGACACACCGATAAAAGGTAGATTCGATGCACAATTATGTATTATGAAAGTTAAGATAGGGATCTTTCTGCTAATCGGGAATCAAAGAACCAAAGTAAAGTATTTACCACAAAATGTCATAGCAAAGTAGTTCCTCATGTTTGAATTAAACTTTACACCTTAATAGAAAACAAAATGGCTTAAGAGGAATGCTATGTGTAGCTACACTAGAAAAGACCCAGATAGAATCCGACAGCCTTTACCAAAATGATTCACCCAGAGAGTGGCTGATAATTTAGTCCAGGGATCACCGTTCTCAGAGAGTGAGAAAGGAGTGAGGGACAGCCTGTGGGATCCAGTGATGGCCCCCTACTAACCCCAGGAGCAACAGTAACGGATCCACTACACTTTGGCACAGAATCAGTGCACTCAGCTGGCTCAGCCCTGGGCTCAGGTCTCTGCCACACATGCAGCCCGCTCCGCCGCCCCCCGCAGGGGCTCTCACGGCAGCTCCAACCCTCTCTGCCCTGTTCCAGAAGGATGCACCAAAGCAAAACTGAAGTCAGTCCTTTGTAATTTACAAAACACTTCTGCGTACTTTATCTTGGTGAACATGTGACAACTCTCTGAGGTAAGGACTATCATCCTTATTTACATATCAAAAAATAAAGCTCATATGTACTGAGTTACAAGTGCTGAGCACAACATTCAGAACATTACAAGCTAGAGAATTTAAGAGCAAAATTTCAGTCAAGAGCTCTTGTTTTTAAATACTTTACATATCAACTTAAATTACCTTCATTTAAAAAATCTATTTGTAAAATACAACAGAAAAATCCATAGAAAGCACACATTTGGATTACCAGACCCCCGGCCCAGGGATCAAACCCAGGTCTCCTCCATGGCAGGCAGCTTCTTTGCTGTCTAAGACGCCACGGAAGCTCACAGTCCTAATTAAGTACACCAAACGTTAAGGATGGTGATGCAATTCTGTGATTTAAAAAGTACTTTTGTGCTGCTCTTCTGTTAACACAAAAGCTTGCCAAAGGGATGCTCTTGAATGCTGTTAACAGAAATAACGACGCTGAGGTAGAGGAGGTTTACTGATAGCCAGAGAGCAGGAACTCAACGCTCTGCTGGCAAAGCCATGTCATACATATCAAGTCCAAAGGGCGAGTGAGTCCTCAGCTAGAACCAACCTTCCCCAGAACACACACACACACACCCTTCACCAGAACACACACACACACACACACACACCCTTCACCACAACACACACACACCTTCACCAGAACACATACACACACAACCTTCACCACCACACACACACACGCACACTCGAGGAAGCAAGAAATGTATGTCTAAGTGAAAGTCAAGTAAAAATCAGACACTTTCTTATAGCTTGTAGCCTCCACAAACTCTTTCATGTGGAAACTTTTTCTGGCCCTGAAGACAACTCTTCACTGACGTTCACCACAGGAAGAAACCACCTCTACTGACCTGCGCTTCCCAAGTCTAACAGCACCATCAGAACTTCTCCAAGACCTTTAGACAGGGTTAAAGAAGAAAGTATGGAGATTGAAGAGACATCTTACAACCAGAAAGAAGGCTCCCAACAAGGACATCCCCTAAGCCCCGCCTCCCTGGCTCATCCCTGAACATTCAACAGTGAACTCTCTACAAGGAAACACACCACCCCTACCAAACAGACCACAGAAAAGCCTTGGCTCTGATTACACAGAAGAATCCAGGCTGGATGGAGCAGACTGTTTCCTACAATGAGCAGGACCTCACTTGACCGTATATGGACACCACCACAAGTTGACCTACTGAGAAACTGAAGTCGGGACGGTCGAAATGAGTTATAAATGAGAAAACAGCCTCACACAGCCCAGGGAACATGAGGAGTTTCTAACAAGAGGGAAGCAGGAAAGTTAACCCAGTGATGGAGTTAGTTCAGCAGAAATTAAGATGATCACAGGTAAAAGGCGAGAAGAAGGTGAAGTACCAGGCAAGGCAGTCCACCTCCACAGGTAAAAAAGTAGCTCGGGAAAGCTAGACCATTTGCTCAAGGTCACCACAGAACTAGCTGACACTGGACTGATTCCAAAGCCTGTATAACATGGGACTCCAAAACTCCAATGACAACTAAGATAAAGTGAAAAGACTCCTTGCACGATCAAATAAATCATTAAAACACACAGATATAAACACCATACAGTAACATGACAACTACATTAATAACAATGTCAAACTGAAAAGCAAAAGACAATTACACATGGTGACAATTTAAAACACACGAACACGTGCCTTATAAGACAAGAATTTCTGGGAATTCCCTGGTGGTCCAGTGTTTTAAGACTCCACTCTTCCAAGGCAGGGAGTGTAGGTTCAATCTCGGGCTGGCGAACTAAGACGCCACAGGCTGCTCAGTGTGACCCCCCCAAAAAGAATTCCTCTAATGGAAGGAGTAATTACACTTGTGAAGAGATTGTGGGATTATGGCTTTTCCTTTAAATTTCCTTACGAGGGGGCGACAGAGGATGAGATGGTTGGATGGCATCACTGACTCAATGGACACGAGTTTGAGTAAACTCTGGGAGACAATGAAGATGGAGAAGCCTGGCATGCTGCAGTCCACAGGGTTGCCAAGAGTCGGACACAACTGGGCAGCTAAACAACAGCGCTAATAATAAAAATAGGAACCTCGGAAGAGAAGGCAGAGATCGTCAGCACTGAGGAGGAAGAGCACACAGCTCCAGTGTGGACAGCGGAGTGCAGGACATGGTGTGCGGAGTGGGGCCACGGCGTGCTCCCCAGAGACACGCAGAGAACAAATCTCATCTGTCCAGGCTGTGGGGGCAAAGGACTCAGGGACGGTCACAGCTTGAAATCAGAAACATTGCTCAAGCCAGGACAACTCAAAGCATGCTCCCCAGGCCAGTCTGAAAACTGCTATCAAGCTGGCCGTTAAGTGTAGAAACTGAAGAACTTAGAAACCTGTATAGTGACTCGACCTTGCAGCAAGTTCCAAACATGTGACCCTTTTCCTACTAATTCATCTTTATGGTATTTGACAAAAGTATCCATCTGCAATGGATTGGAAATTTAAAAACAAAACAAAAAACATGAAAGGCTGGTCCTTCACCAGATACATCTGAGAATCACTGACTGGAAACGGAGGGCATCGGGTCATCGCTGGAGCGGCTCAGAGCAGACAAGCTGTGCGGAACTGCCCCGTGCTGGAGGGGAAAGGACAGGACACGCCTTCTCATGTAGTCAACTCCTGCAGAAAGCGGGAAGCCTGAGGTTTTACTACACACGGTGCCAAGGCTAGTGATGAGCCACATCTTATTTCTCGGCAGGCTACTGGGAGGCTACTGAGAGAATAAAAGGCAACTTCAGGTCTGATGATACAGACCGCCTCCACCAGGCCTAAAAGCAGGTGAGAAACAGCCTGGATCACTGGTACAGTTCTGAAGCCTGAGCAGCCTTTTGAGTGAACATCTCCTTTTCCTTCTCCCAGTGCTTCTGGATTCCACAGGTCAGGCTGGGGCCCAGCAAGCACTGCGGACCAGGGTCGTGGGGCCGCGGCCTCAGTTTCCCAACCTGCAGGGCAGCGCCCGACGTGGAGACACTGTCTGAGCAACTAGAAGCTGAAGGAGCCGCAAAGGCAGGACCGTTTCTCAACGTTCCGAGCAGTCTGAGCATCAGAAACACAGAACAGAACAGCAAGCAGTCATGATTCGGCTTTAATTACTCCAAAATGAGTAAGGGAGAAGATAAAGAAAGCTTAAGCTCATAGTGATGAAGCAAAAAAAACCTAACCAACAACATGAAAGGGACAGAGGGTAAAGCAAGGGAAAGAGCAAAACCTGTGAACCAACCATGCTTGGTCCAAACCCCAAGACAGCCGTGGAAGGACTTGCCTTTCTGGGCTTGCCAGCTAGTGAAATAAATCATCTGGCTAGTGTTTGTGCTTGATGACGCTCTTATAAGCTATCTGACGGTAAAGTCACTCTTCTGACCAAAACACCGTCTTAAAGTTTCTACCTGCCAGGAAAGCATCCTGTGTAACAGAGAGGCCTGCTGGCCACCTAGGCAGAGCCATCACGCTTCTCCTTGCTTGCTCTAGGATGACCAACAGGATGGGAAATGACATGGAGAACCCGTCAGCCCTGAGCACCACCCCTGTCCCAAATATTTAACCCACAGTGCACTGGGCTGTTAGATTTCACTTCTATTTTAGAACAACAACAACAAAAATACAGGGGCCGGAGGAACAAGTAAAGGACACCGTGAAAAATAATCACAGGAATCCAGGATGCAGAACATCTTATGAGACTACAGACCTGATGGTAGAAAACTCAGTGCCATGGAAGAAGGGGAAGAAAGGATGGGAGAGAATTCCTGATTGAAAGAAGCAGAAGACATAACAACTAAATGTAATCCACAACCTTGGTGATAGACTAGTTTCAAATAAATGGGCTTAAAAAGGCATTTGGTGGACAAGCAGGGGAATGTGAAAATGAAAGGTATTATTAGGAAAGGACTGCTTTCTTATGTGTGGTAACAGTACTTTTGGTACCAGAAGAAGGCTTCTACTCTGGTGAGATTACAGTCACATTCCATGCCTGCAGTTGACTCTGAACATCTTGCACCTTATCAGCATTCTATACTATTAAAGCCCTCCACGTCTGGACAAGCCCTGCTCAACAGAAATACCATGCAAGCCACATAAGTGACTAAAAATATTCTGGTAGACACATTAAAAAAAATTTTTTTAAACAGGTAAAATAAATTTGAATATATTTTTATTAACCAGTAAGTCTAAAATATTTTCACTTTAATACATAATCAATAAAAAAATTAACGATCTACTTCACATTCTTTTTTTTTTTTTTGGTGTAACATCTGAAGTCTGGTGTGTATTTTATGTTTAGAGCACATATTTCAGATTAGTTACTATGCAAGTTCTCAGTGGCCACAGGTGAGCACAAACCAGTCAGCACATAGGCTGACAACTTTTGTCACCATCTGCACCCTTCAAACTCCCACTCCTTCAATCCAACTAACCTCTTGTTCCAACTTCAGCTTCACCCGATTTTATTCACCTTTGTACTTAGCCCAAACCCCATTTTAGACCACTCGGCATCTTGAACTAGGACCCCAGCACCTTCATTAATTTCTGAATTCATCACAATTTGACTCACCCCTATTATAAGAAAATTCTCCCAATGATCACAGATGAAAAGCTAATTATGAAGGTCCAGGGTTTCTCATCTTTCTCAGGAGAGTATCCTGTAACTTAAGAGCGAGCAGAGGCTCCATGATCGGGGGAGGCTCACTCCAACTGAGACTCTGCCGCACAGCGGCCGGGCGACCAACCCCAGGCACATATCTCAGTTTCCTCACCTCCAAAGATGTAAGAGGGAAGGAAAGGGGAGGGGAAGGGAAGGGAAGGAAGGGGGAAAGGAAGGAAAGGAATGGTAAGGGAATCACTGACTCTCCCGGGTTATGAAAGGATTAAGTGACAACCACTAGACCCGCAGCACAGGGCCTTCCTGCCCCTTCCTGCCTCCACTTCTGCAACGCTCTGCTTACTGAGCAATGCCCGGGCAATCACTTCTCTCTACTTCAATAGCTGCTGGTTCCTTAACTGTCACTGTGCCTCTGCGCTGGCTCTTCCCTCTCGTTGCCCTTCCCACAGACTCAGGTCCTGCTGGTCTTCCTGTCTCCACTTTCCCCATCGATAACTGCCTCCACTGCAGCTTCCGCGATGACCTCTATTTACATGTCTTACCTGGTTCCCTTGGGCCACGCTGCCTACTGTGCCCTGGACGTGGCTCCCAGTATGAGGCTGTAGGTCACGGCGGGGCTCTACAACCACTTGGGAAGCAGGTGGAAAATAACCCATTTCAGGGCTCTCCCCCAGACACTCTGAGTCTGCACACCTAGTATGGGGCTGAGGAACCTGTACTTCTTAAAAAGCTCCCAGCTGATGTTGGTGGGCAGGCAGGTCGGAGACCCTCTGCCAGACACCACCACTGCCTCACTGCCTCCTCAGACTCAGATGCTCGAAGAAGACAACACCATCTTTCTCTCCGAGTCTGCCGATCTCAGCTCTATGTATCTCTTCCTACTCATTTTAGGTCAAAACTGATCTACCTTCTGCCTGGTGGACAGAAGTGCCTTCTGCGACCATGGTCTGCATCGGTCCTGACCACGGACAGCACCCAGCCACTCAGCATGGTCACTCTGGGGCCCCCAGCCGACGCACCACCTGCTTCCCACCCCATTCCTCCCACAGACCCTGCACTCTGGCACATGGGGCTCCTCCTGCCCACCACGTCTCTCACCCAGCACCCATCCTCGGTGCCAACAAAAACTTCCCCTCTGCCCTCCTCTCGCTGCTCTGCCTGGAGCCCCTCGCACTCCTGCCGTCACAGGGCCGGTGTGCACCTCCGTAACAGAACTTCTGTTTTGCCTCGTATCCCTCCATCAGAATTATCTGTGTGTGTCCGTCCTCAGGACACAACTCTGCAGGAGAGTGAGAGGCATTCTCATTTCCTCTCCTTCCCCAGAATTCTTCAGATCTGCCTTGAAGGTGTTATTAAATCTCAAAATCTGCCAAGTACTTTACAGAACTGCCTGCCACACAGAATATACTCAACGCATGGCTTCGCCAGCCTTGTGTATCATCAGGCAACTCTGGCCTCCTCCAAATCCCTAACCTCAACTTCTACACACAATTACTAATCCCATAAAAGAGCTAAAGCGCACACTAAAATAGCACCTCGCCTGCCACTGACCCACAGACTGCCACCAGCTTCTCCTAACAGCTAGGCTGGCTGAGGACTGAGTCACTGAGCGTGTCACTTTCTGAAGCATCCACATCACTTCCTGCTCTTAATTTTTCAAGTAAATACAATATCTAAAAACTGTCCTAACTGAGCCAAACCCTGTCTTAAGAAATGAAATGAGTTTAAAACCCTGTAAAGCAAAGCCTAGATTCATCTCACAAAATGGCCTGCTGCTCTGTACTGCATACCTGAGTTGGGGTAGAGGCAGACATCATTAAGGTCATGTTCTGGCTCCAGGGAAGTAAATATTTTTCCCTAAAAGAGTAAGCAAAAGTGAAGTGTTAAAACAGTCAAAGGAAGACAACTTTTGGCAACGTGACATACAGGAAGTAAGCTGGAGACATAACTCCATATACCCTGCTTATGTGAGAAAATAAAATCACCTAACAGAAATCACAGAATTTAAGGTTAAAAAAAAATCTTAGAGAATTTCATTTATCGATTTATCAAATCCTCTCATTTTAGACAGGAAGAAACTGAGGCTCAGTAGAGAGAGCTGACTTTCTTGCGAAAATAAATATGAACTTTTAAAGATAATGTCTACACAACAGGCAAGGATAAAGTTTAAAATAAAACTGTACATCAACTTTAAAAAAAAGTCCATAATCTGGAAGACAGACCCTAGTTAAACTTGTCCTCAAAGAAACAAAGAAGAGATGGTCAACATGGTAAAATGAGGCCAGTATCTGCCATCCTGTGTTACAAGGATTTGAGGAGGATCAAATAAGATAATGAATATAAGAAAAAAAAAATGAATATAAGATAACAAAATGCTATAAATACATAAGGTGCTAGTTATTACACAGTGAAGGGTAAAATATTTTATTTTAAATGTGGGGGAAAATATGCTGTATTTTTAAAAATTAACAGAAACTAAGTGAAAGAAAAACGAAGTAATAGATGGGAGGGAGAAAGGGTGATGAGAAAGATAAACAAGGAGAGCGAGTCAAGCAAAAACAAGTAATTTGGGTGTTGGTCAAGAGGGCGTATTCAGTCATTACAACAACGCCAAGGTAAAACTTACTGCAGCAACTACAACGTGACTTCAAGAACTGATGTTGAAAACGTCTGCCAGCTCTTGCGTTTATTAACCCATTATTAGAGAGGCTCCATGGCGGTGGAGGAAGGGGGGGCTACTAAAAAACTAACTTCGTGCTCCATGAAAAACAGCAGCAAGGCTCTAATTCAAGACAGACAGTGAAACACACAGCTACCTCCCTTTTGTCTCAAGTTTCCAATGAAACGAAAAATGGAAAGAGAGGAGGAAAAAGGAAGGGGAAATCAGAATAACAATAGCACAGAACAAAAGTACCACAGTTCGTGAAATCCACGTTGGGGAAAACCATGCCCATTGGAGGGCCGGGAAGGGGGCATTCTGACTGGTTAGTCATCACCTTTAGATAGGATGGGAGCCAGGCCATGGAAAACTTACTCTACCAGTGTGTTACGAACTTTCAAACATGAAAAGTCTGCATTTGTAGGGGTAAAAAGAAATGTTGTTTTAAAGTACACTAGTTTGGATTATCAGAAAAGAGAAGAGAAAAATTCTGGCCTAAGACACCATGAGTCTTTAAGAAAGTCCTCAAAACCCTCCCAACTCAAAGCAGGACAGTCGGCTCCTGGGTGATGAAGCGTCAGGGGAATTCTTCCGAGGACTGACGAGAGCTGGAGGCCCTTCCTTTTCTCTGTGAGAAAGTCTCAGGAAGGCCCAAGGCGACGGGGCTTGAGAGACAGGACACGCCCCAGGGATAACTCAGTCTCCACAAAGATCCAGAGGAAAACACAGAGGGAGCAGAGTAAGGTCAGTACGCTGAGAGCTGACAAGCTGTCCCAGCAGCCAGGGATTCCCATCAGCAGCTGACCTGTGATGAGGCCGCTGGTGGCCCCTCTGCCTTGTGTAGGGGAGCCCCATGAGAAGGACTGATGCTTGCCCTCCAGCAACTAATGCTGAGGCTCTTGCCCCCCCAACTCTTTACCTCAAAAATGAATCTATTTACAGTAACACTTTAAAGATGCTAAGTTTGAAATCAATAAATGCAAAGACTCTTAAAAGCAATTGCTACACTGAATGAATTTTGTCCCAGTAGATGAACTAACCTTTTACTACTCTCTCAAAACAGGAGAACCAACAACATAGGGCTTTGTAACTTTTTAAACGACATTTAAAAGGGCACAGAATATCAAATATTCTTAAAATATTGCTTTTAAGAAAAACACTATATAAGAAATTGGGCTTCCCTGGTGGCTCAGATGGTGAAAAATCCACCTGTAAAGTGGAAGACCTGGGTTTGATCCCTGGGTTGGGAAGATCCCCTGGAGAAGGGAACAGCTACCCACTCCAGTATTCTTGCCTGGAGAATTCCATGGACAGAGGAACCTGGTGGGCTAAAGTCCATGGGGTCACAAAGAGTCAGACACAACTGAGCGACTTTCACTTTTCATGTAAGAAATTACTGTAAAGGTATCATATCTAAAATCTATTTGTTTGACACAAGGAAAGGGTATGAAATTGAGATGCATAATAACACTGATATGGGAAGATTAGTGCATGTGTGCTCAGCTGTGTCCCACTCTTGCGACCCCATGGACTGTAGCCCACCAGGTTCCTCTGTCCATGGTATTTTCCAAGGAAGGATATTGGAGTGGGTTGCCATTTCCATCTCCAGGGGATGTTCCCGACCCAGAAATTGAACCTGCATCTCCTGCATTGGCAGGCAAGGATTCTTTATCACTGAGCCACCAGGGAAGCCCGGAAAGATTAGTAGTAGCTCATTAAAAGTTTCCTAAAGTTGTAATAAAAGAGCCTCAAAATCTAGGGGGTTTCCCATGGATCAAGTTTTTTTAAAATGATGATTTACATCTACCTAACAACATGTAAAAATGCGTGCCAGTTCTAGCAAATGAGGAAAAGTTTTTAACAGGAAGAAAACGACCTGGAGGGCATGGAAGTAACTAACTTCCAGTGAAGGGACTGAATGGATACTAAGTATTTTTTTTTTCCCAAGAACCCACATAACTCAAACAAGGCAACTGGAAAGAGAAGGAAAATAGGCAAGTCAGTCATTTTAACAACAAAAAATACTTACTGAGTTCTTATTCCACATTTTGATAATTCGAGAGTCAGCGGACAAAATCAAATCTAAGGAATCCTGGAAATGAACTGATTTAATGGGCAGCCCATATTGGTGATCTTTAACTAGCAATGGCTTATCAGATCGAAGATCATACAATAAAACCTGAAATAAAAAAGGTATTTCTGTTTAAATAAAATATTTCATCTTAAAAGAAACTTTTAAAAATGAACATCCTCACTCAGAGTACAAAGACTCTAAAGTAAGTGTCAGTCAGCAAAAATACTCCAGAACAATCTCCTCAATTACCCTTCCAGGGTATGGCTCTATGGATTCAACCCTAAGAGTAATTTTTAGGCACACTAAGATTCAGAACTACCTGGCTATGTTAAGGAAGGAACCAAAAGGAAAAAGTGCACAAGAATTTGTGTCATTTATGAATTTAATAAACATAAACATTGAGGGCCTAGTATGTACCAGGCACTCTCCCAGTGGCTGAAAGAAACAAGAACAAGAATCATCATGAAGGCAGTGGTGGTAGATTAGAGACAGATGCTGGTGGCAAGGCTATGACCTTTGGGGGCGGGGTGGGGTGAGGGGGGCAGAGTTCTCTTCTGAGCTCTATCCTGATAGGCGAGGGGCCTGGGGAAGCTGGATCTCAGACCCAGGTGACAGATGACACAGGCACTCTGTTGAAAGCAGGGCTCCCGCCTATGCTGAGGTCGGGACGGACTTAAAGTATGTGGGCTCTGACTTGAAGGAAAGGGAGAAAGATGAAATTAAATCTCTGAAGCTATTTCATTCATACTCCTCAGACTAGTCAGCATTCGCTGAGGCATGTCCCACTGACCACTCCCTGCACAGGATGTGGGAGACAGTGCTGGGTGGGAAAAAAAAAGGATCCTTGGACAAATACCTTTTGGAAACACTGACTCAGCACATTTCTTGTCTACAGGGATTCTGAGAGCCTCCACTATATATTTAAATGTGCTATAAAAATCTAGAGAATTTCAAATTTTTGTTTTTCCATAGAACTCTGTTCCACACACTCGAGAAAACGCTGTTCTAAACCACAGTCAAGAGGACACCTGAGGCGTAGCCCCACTGCAGCTTCAGCTTGAGAATCTCTCAGACCCGTCACTGGGGCCAGAAGCAGAGCTTCTCAATGTCCTGATGGAACATGGCAATCTGAGTACCCTGTCCACGCTGGCCAAAACAGTAACGCCTCAGTGCCTGGTCACACAGAGAACAGACGAGTGGGTGTTTCCCGTGATACACACACCCCTGAAACAGTAACTTAAGAGCGAAGTTTCCAGCTGAAACCTATTTACCTGCCCTGTGGATGTTCCAACGGCCATGGTCAAGGCACCATTAAATTTCAAAGCAGAGATCGTTGGCAAACTGTTGATTCTGAAAGGCAAAATATTTGTGTTCCATGCATATATGGTCAAATCTCCTTCCAAGTAACAAATTATTACTCTTCACTTCTAATGGAGAGGATCACATTTCTAGTCTATTTAAAAGGTAACTGTATCCAAACTTTCTAAGTCAAAATGAAAACTAACCTTTACTTATAAATGTAACCCACCTGAAAAAAATTGCAGGTTATCCTCTTTTAAAACTCTAAGAAACATTCTTAAAGTAACAACAAACAATAAAAGTTACTGAAAATATAAAACCAATTGAAAAGGACCAGTATGACAGTTATCTTTCATTTTGATTAAGCCAGAATGAGGTATTTACAGAAACGACTTTTTTTTGGCTTAAGAGGAAACAGTTTTATATTCAGACATGGGTATACCCATTTTCATTTTTAAAGTCAACGATGTCAAGCTAAAAAAAAAAAAAGACTAGTCCCCAGATGAGAGCCTAGAATCTCTAGAAGTAACAGAACAATGGATGTTTACAGCTATTAATCTAGAATATGTTTCTCATGCAGTAACCAAGAGTAACTCTGGGGTGAGAAGGGTCCTAGATGACGAGTCAGAAGCGGGCCATAGTCCTGATTTCAACAGCTTTGTCTCCACGACCTTGGACCAGAACCTAGAGTCCAGGCCGCTCACTGCTGGCATCCTCAGGCCTCTCATGCCACCTAAAGCCTCAACCTGCAACTACACTGACGCATCAGGTCCTGTAGGTAGCATCAACTTCCGTCACTGACTCTTCCAACTCAACTCTGGAACCATTTCTTGGTGAGGTGATACTGTTTTTGCTCATTTAGTCATGTTTGTTTCTGAATAAAATGTAGTCCTTTTCTTCAGATAAGTTACTTATCAAGCTTAACCCTCAATATTTTACAATTTTGGTTATAAATGAGAACTGGTTTTCATTTTATCTTTCTACATGAACTTTGCTGATAAACATCAAAGCCATTGATTTTGTACATTTATTTTGTAACGAATTTACTTAAATCTCATACTAGTTTTTAGAGTTTTTCAGTTTATTCTACTGGGTTTCTTGGGCAGACAATCATATACATCACCTGTAAACAACAAAGCCTGTCCTCCCCTAGCCAATATTTAACTCATATTTCTTTCTCTGACTGTATTGGCTTCTCCTTCTAGAAGGTCACCTATGTCCAATAACAGAGGTGACAGCTTTTAACACTTGTGTTGGAAAAAAATAAAGCTAAGCATAAAAAAGTAATAAATAAAATCACCCACAACTAAATCGACAGGTAAAGCTACTTTCAACACTACAACATATCCAGATTTCTTCTCGGTATACATATAAGTTCACTGTTTTTCTTATGAAAATGTAGTAACACTCGATAGGTAACTGTGTGGTTTGCCTGGATTCCACCACCAGATCCTACAGAAGGGGAAATATAAGTTCCTGTAGCATATACATTTTAACTCAGTTCCACGGTAACTAAATAAACACGGAACTCCATCTGGCTTCCCCAGTTAGTGAGCTTCCGCAGGAAAGGATTTTTCCATAAAACAATCACAAAACCACAACCCCAGAGAAACATGTTTTAAGAGTTCCATCTTTCAGCAACTGCTTTTAATTTAGTATTGACACTGTTGTTGCTGCTCTTCAGTCGCTAAGTCATGACCGACTCTTTGCAGCCCCATGGACTGCAGCACGCCAGGCTCCTCTGTCCTCCACTATCTCCCCGAGTTAGCTCACACTCGTGTCCACCGAGTCAGTGCTGCTATCTAACCATCCTGTGCTCTGCCACCCCCTTCTCCTGTGGCCTTCAATCTTTCCCAACATCCCAGCATTGACAGATCTGTTTAAATCAGAAGTTGGTGAGTATTTAAACTCACTTCCACTTACTCTGACTCAGCCGTGACACTACTCAACGCGCAGTCTAACACACCAACTCGGCCCCGCGTCCTCGGGTCCCAACACTCTACTCGGCCCTAAGTAAACAGAACAATCACTGTAAATTACAGCTGCCACTAGGAAATTTTTAGAAAAATACCCCCCAAAAAGAAAATGAAAAGCCTTACTGATTATCATGTGCAGATTAAGAACTTAACATTTTTAACTTTTTACTTGTACCTTTTTTAGTACTGTCAACTGTTTCATCATGAACTGCATTTCTTTTATAATTTAAAAAAGGAAAAGTAAAAAAGTATGGTTAAGGAAAAAAAGGTCCAAGATGCAATGCATGATACCTGACTGGACCTTGATCTGGTTGGTATGGTAGTGGGGAGAGGAGTTATGAAAGACGTTTTGGCATAACTGGCAAATTTTAAATGTAAATATTATTGTATCAGTGATAAATATTTAATATATGTACTACAATAACTGTCACAGAAGAAATCAAAATCCAACATATAATATCAAAATTAATGTAAAAATGAACTTTAAAGTGGTCTGACTATGCATATCAAATATCAAATCCCCACAGGGTCACAAAGGGTTGAACATGACTATGTACACACACACACACACAGAATAATCAAGAAACCGAAGGAATTTCAGGAACCCAGCCTCTTGGCTGGGTGCTCTGCTCCCCCTTCAACAAGTTTCATGGCTGGTCTTAAAACAGTTGGTGAAAGAGAAGCCTGCTCTAATTCACAACTTCTCTTACACAGCATGTTTCATGATGTCTAGCCTAGCTTGCTCTGTAAGGACTCTATTCAAATAAACAAATGTGTCAAGGAAGTTATTTTAAAATTTCCCCTTGGTAATCTCAAGAAAAGTAATTAGCAAGATAATGCTTCCCTGGCCTAACTTTGGCATACTAGTTTTTACAACACAGTCAACATAGTTTTATATATTTCCATTAAATCAAACTCAGGCAATCCATTTCAAATATTAATCTTTTAACCTAAAAATAACTTGAGCAAAGAAATCCACATTACATCTGTATGAATTGGTTTAATAAACTACAGTACATCTACACAATGGAATCTTATCCATCAATTTTAAAGAGTTACCTTAGTTTTACAAGTAATTACAAGCACCAGTGTATAAACATGTACATTATATAGCATTACACTAAAAAAAAAAAAAAAAAGGCAAATGAAGAACCACAGCATAATTTCAATTTTGTGAAAAACATTTAAAAACAAGTTACTAATGCATATGCATACCTGCCTATACACAGAAAAACAAAAATGAAAGAATATTCCAAGCCATTAAAGAGTCACCTCAGGTACAGGACTTGGTGACTGGAAGGCACAGAAGGGCATTTTTTAACAATACATTTTTTACATATTTACTTTTTTTTTTTTTACTGTATTTAACAATATTGTAATTAAAAAATGAAAACCTAGAAAAACTCCTAAGTATGAAAGACACTGAGTCAAAGGTGTTACGTAGTTTAAAATGAAAACGTGCATAATTGAGTGATACTATACAGGACGTCCAAATCACACTCTACGTCCCCTTACAGTTTATAATGCTCTCATGTAGGTTCTTCCATGTGATTTTCACCAGCACAGCGCCTCCACACAGCTGGCAAGCTAAGTTTTATCATCTCCATTTCACTGATGAGAAAAATAAGCCTCAGGGAAAGGAATGCAGTCATAAAACTAACAAGCAGCAGAGAGCTGGTGAAGAGCAAGAGTGGTCGCCACACACGAGCTGGCGACTATCAACTTCGCCCCCAGTGATGACGGCCACCCACCCCCGAGGCCAAATCCAGCCCCGAGGGGCACAGTCTGCAGCAAGTGCACAGCTGTGTCTCCCAGGAACCTGACCCACCGTTCACTCGAAAAGCAAATCAGGGGCTTGTCTCCCATCAGCACCCTGCTCTTAGGAACCAAGTGACCTGTCTTTACATGAAACTCTGCTGGCAAATGCAGGGTGGATGTTCTTCAAAATGAAGTCAACGTATGCTTACCTCTATAGTTCCTGTGGCAAATAAGCCATGCACTGAATTTATGTCACAAACATTATTCTCCCTAAAACAGTAAAGTGATAAGAGAGAGAGTTTTAGCATCTGCTTTAGGTGGAGGGACACTCAAAAACCTTCCTAAACAAGGAGGAAACCCACTGCTGTGCAGAAGGCGGCAGCCAGCAGACTTGCTCATCTGCACGTGAAAAGCACCAAGGCAACACCAGGTCCAGTGCGTGGCACGAGGGCCCTGGAGTTTCAGACCCCGGTGGGTGACACTCTATCTGCCAGGGATGAGACATGGAAGGGCTTGCTTCAAGACCACTATCCTACCGCCACAGAACACATTTCCCAAGAATCTTCTCCCAAAGCAAAACAACACAGGCTATCACAGCACCAATCCGGAGGCTTAGCCAGCCTGTTGAGTCCACTGCTCCTAGGCTCGACTTTTCTTTTTTCTGCAAAATGGTGTTCACCAACTTCATATTGTCATTATGAGGATTAAATGAAAAAACTATAAAATGCTCAGCACAGTGTCTAAAGTTTATAAGACCCTCAATAAATAAAAGTTGCTATTATAAACAGGAAATTCTGGAAGTAAAGAGCAGATAACTCTTTATTATTCAAGGATTCATCATGGTGTTACAATTTAAGAAGTACAATTGGTACTTCAAACCAATGTGGAAAAAAAAAAGATAACAAGAGTTTACTGGTTTTTATCATTACCTGTTCGGCCAACCTTTAGAAATCCCTTTCAAAGCAATAAGGAAACTCTAGCAAGCTCATTATATACCTAGATGAGAAGTAATCCAGCTTCCACTCCATACTAGCTGTGTGACCTTAAACAAGCTACTTACCCTCTCTGAGTCTCAGCTGCACTATCTGTAAAATGGAGGTAATAATAGTACCTATACTGTAAAATTTTGCTATAAGCTTCAAATGAGTGAATATATATAAAATCCTGAATAAAGCCTGGCACATAGTAAGCACTTTCACTACTGTATTGCTGTTGCTACTACTCAGTATTAATATTATGACAGATTCATTCCTAAAATATTTCTCTATGAATAAAACAAAAGTAAAGACTATAACACGTGATAAAAAGAAAACATGAAAAAAATCTTAAATGTCCACTAGCAAAAACATAAAAAATAAAAATTTAAAAATGGTACTCTGAGTTAATTCAAAATTTCCCTACAAGAGAAAATATCAGAAAATTAAATCATGAATGAAAATTTAAAGAACACAGCAAAAAACAATAACTGAATTTCTGGGCTAAGTTAAAACCTTCTCGGGTAGGTTAAAAAAAATTTTTTTTTTAATTTTAAGACATCACCAGGTCTTTCAGCGATTTTTTTGTGTGTAAGAGAAAATTTAACATTACTCTTTTACCTAAGCTGCCCAGAGAGCTCTGATTAAATGCAACACAGGCTATGTGACAACTAATTGGGTGTCTGGCTCCATCTCCTGGCCAAAATAAATACAGCAGGATGCTTATAACAACACTCACGCAGCATCTGTCTGTAGAGGATTCAGGTACCGTCCTTGTTCCAGGTTTAATCTATAAACTTCAGAGCTGCCAAACAATAAAAGAGTTAAAAATCCAGTAAACTAAAGGAACTTTTCTTCAAGTAAGTATAATTTTTAGAAACATGTATCTGTCATAAGGCATCACTTCCCTTTGTAAAACTGATACAAAAATGTACTCTAAACCTAAAAGATAATCACCTTATTTGTAAATTTGTTCATGCATAAGAGTGATTTCAATCATCCATGTGCCAAGGAAATATTATGAAGTTGTTAAGTAGAATATCATTTACAAATAACAGAATACGAGATCCAAAATGTATCTATAAGTGTATAACAAGACTACAATGAAATAACAGTAAAATACTAATAAGGGCTTCCTCTGGGTGGCATAATTATAGAATAGGTGACTTTTTTCTTCTTTATTCTTTTTCATGTTTTCTCAATTTTCTAAAATGGATAATCACAAAGAGGGTAGCATTTAAGAATAAAATGCTTTAGAACACATGCAATGGGGCTAAGATACTGACTTCCCACCACTGTCACCCTGCTGGGTTACCATGTCTCTAGATTTAGAGCCCCATGCCAATGAAAGTCAAGGATGTGACCCTTAAATGAGCCAGTCACTTTGGAACTACACCCTCTGAGCAACCACAAGGCAGGGATAATGTCTTATTCTTCTTTTAATCCTGCTCCTCCATTTTAAGAATAGAAATCAGTTTGGGAAGCTGGAAAGGAGAAAACAAAGGGTGATTAGACCCAATACCTTGCACCAACAAAGTACAAGTCACAGGATGGATAATGGTAAGAGAAATCTCGCCCAAACTTTGGTATTCTGGTTTTGTAGTAGAAACCTGATTGTGAATGAAATTCGATGTATCTATCATTATGCAGGAAGACAATCTGAAAATGAAACAAGAAAATTAGTTTGCTTAGGTTTCTAGATAAAGTGTTTATTTCATCATCACTGAAACTGGCAAAGCAAGAAAAACTCTCACCTCCTCCTTTTTCTTGCTCTCTGTAAACACACGTGTATAAACACAACTCACCATCATGGCTAAGAAATATGTTAAGAATCAACCTCTCCGTTAGTTACTTAATGCCTTCCTGCATTCTAGATAGGTTTTTTGGCAAACTTTACCTTGTAACTGAAAGACTTACAAGCAAATTTATCAGTATCTAGAGAAAATATATCATAAAATTGAATGTTCCAAAACATACAATAAATAGCTGCCACAGGCTATGGAAACTGTACTCCATAGTTGCCAGAACTGAAGACAATATATAAAACATGCCAGCTCTGGAATTTCAATTTTCCTTCACAGTGACACCTGACATCACTAAAAATTTTTCATCTTGAATTTAATAAGGCACTTCTGACAATCCTGTAACTGCTGAAAATGGCCACAGAGCTGAAAGATGCATTAACGGCACCAAAAAGAAAAAAAACAAATGTAAATATATAAGCTGTGTCTTGAACTGCTTCAGTGTATGCTACAACCACTTACTTGCATGGTTAAGAGTATTAAGCAAACAACCTGCTATTGTACTTTTCACATATGAATAAGAAACTGAAAGCAACCTGGCAAACAATACTACTTTAAGTGCAATAATGAAAATCACACATCTAGGATATAAGATGGTCTAAAAAGATGACAGCTACCAATTCTTAAAAATATAGGTACCGCCTCATTCATACATGCTATGGAAAACTTACTTTGATATTAGACTTGCCAAAGACTATCTCCATCCTCGCTGTCACATTCACAAGACAAACTAAACAGATATTAATAGCAAACAACAGGTCTTATTTTACTGCATAGCTACTTAAAATTTAACAATGGAAATACCATAAAAACACTTATCAAAAAAATAAATTCCACTCATTCATTTCTTGAGCACAGGCAGTACAAACCAATGCTATAAAACATACCTTTGAATAGTCATCAGACAAAGTTTCAAAGGTGACAACTGAAAAATAAGAAGTAGTAAGAAAAATATAATTATCAATGTTTTTAATAAAAATATAAAATTGATGCAAAGATTCTAATTCAACACAGACATTATACACAAATGCTGGGTTTTGCTTCCTTTTTTGCCATCTACATAAAATAAGAACAAAGATGTCATACTATATTGCCCCTACAACACCAAGAGGGAAAAAAAAAACACCAAGTAGAAAGTTAAATGTTTTATAGTTTCTTAATACAGATCAGCTACATTTTCTAGAGAACTGCAGCAAATTAGATAATAAATTCACAAAATATAATGATCCGTAAATTTTGCCACAGTTTTTCTGAGATGTTCAAAGTAAAATAACAAACATTAAAAGCTCAAAAATGTTTGCTTGAAAAAAGATAACAGTAACTTTTTACTCATTCATAGTATACCTGCTAAACAAAACTAAAGAGTGAAAACAGTTACTATTAGCAGCATATGGAGTTTGTATTGCTTTTTTAAAAAAAGAGTACAAGAAGTTAGGAGAATACAAATTCCATTAACTTCTTTTTCCCTCACCTCAAACATGGGGCCATCTCCATGTTGGAGATGAACTTCCCATCTCAACCTGCCCTTAGTACCAGGCAGAATTCTAAGAACAACCCCACTGACCTTCCCCCGGGTGTAGTCCCCTACTCTGGAGAGTGTGGGTGGACCCTGTCAACATGAGGAGACACCGCTCTTGTGAGTACATCACATTTTATGGCAAAGCTGAGATTTATAACTCTCCCGAGCCCTTTAAAAACAGTGAGTGTCTTCTCCAGCTAGAGGCAGAGACCAGGTGAGGAGGCAATCAGGGGCCTCCAGAAGCCAAGTGTGGCCCCCCGGCTCACAGCCAGCAGCAAGCGGGACCTCAACCTAACAACCACAACAAACTGCGTTCTGCCAACCACCTGCAAGTTTGAGAAAAAAGATCCTGCCCAGGGCCTGTTGAAGAGTCCCATGCCGCTGACATCGTGAGGTCAGTCCTGAGCACAGAACACAGGCGAGCCTGCACGGACTTCACCTACAGAGCTGTGAGTAATGAAATGAATTTTTCAAAGCTGCCACATTTACTGTAACTAATACACAACCCACGCCCAGTTTAAAAAGGAGAAAAGTACCCAAATGTAAAAAGTATTTTCGTGAATTCAAATATAATCTCTTACCTTCTGAATCCAAACACCTTTCAAACTTCAAGGATAACTGATAGGTGTCATAACATCGAACTCGAGGTTTATATGTTCCTATAAAAAATTCGATGGGATGTAAAACCTATTATAAGTTTGCCAAACAAAAAGAATTTAAAAGCGGCTCTCTCCAACATCCGAAGGGAAAAATGAGCAAAGGATATAAACAAGCAAGACACAGAAAATGAAATACAAATAACTAATAAACTTCACGAATATTCTAACAAGGTACGTTTTTTAAAAACTAGTTTTTATCTATCAAATGGCCAAGATGAGAAATTGGTTAATATCTGCATTGAGGTGGATATTCAAAAAAAAATCTACTCTCATACTTTGGTAACAAGCATGAAAGTGAAAGTTTGAAAGTGTTAGTTGCTTAGTCATGTCGAACTCTTTGCAATCCCATGGACTGTAGCCCACCAGGCTCCTCTGTCCATGGAATTCTCTAGGCAAGAATACTAGAGTGGGTTGCCATTCCCTTTTCAGGGGATCTTCCCAACTCAGGGATCGAACCTGGGTCTTCTGCACTGCAAGCATATTCTTTACTGTTTGAGCCAGCACGAAAGCGCAGTGACAAGTTTAAATTGTTACAAATTCTTTGAAGGACAATCTGGCAGTATTTGTAAAATATGTGATATTCTTACATCTTAAATCTGTATTTCAATTTATACAAATTTATTCTACAGAAACACACCCATAAGTGTACCAAAGACATGAAGAATGTTCACTGAAGCATTATTTACAAATGGCCAAAAGATGAAAGCAAATTAAATGTCCACTGAAAGGGAAACGGTTATGTAAATGATGGTAAATCATTATATGACTTATAAAGAGGATAACAGAGACCTGTAACCACTGACATGGAAGCTATCAAAACACATTATAAAGTGAAACGCAGAGGGAATACAGCGAGAGAGGTGAGCCCTGCAGGGTAGTGCTCCTAATATTAATACGATCCGGCCTCTGTAAAACTCGACTGTGACAATGCTAGTCCTCTGCACAGAAAAACGATGGAGGAATAAGCACAGTGACACCTGGTATATTTTAATACAATCTTAGGGTCTTTCGCATTTTCTCCTGTGTATTTCTATTACACTTTTTATAAGATTATCACATTTGCAATCAGGAAAAGACTGATTTTTAAAACCAGTAAGAATATTTCTATTTTTAAAAATTTCTTAGCCATGCCCTATTGCATGTGGGAAATTAGTTCCCCAAGCTGGGATCAAACTCATGCCCCATGCAGTGGAAGCACAGAGACTTAATCACTGGACCATCAGGCAAGTTCATAAACCAATGAGGATACTTCTAAAAGAAAGCGATGAAGTAGTCCTATACTTTCTGACATGGATCAAAGCCTAAGATCTCACTTAAAAATAGTACATAGTATAGCATGGGCTTCCCAGGTGGCACTAGTGGTAAAGAACCCTCCTTCCAATGTAGGAGATGTGAGAGATGAGGTTTGATCCCTGGGTCAGGAAGATCCCCTCGAGTAGGAAATGGACACCCACTCCAGTATCCTCGCCTGGCAAATCCCATGGACAAGGAGCCTGGGGGGCTCCAGTCCACAAGGTCACAGAGTCAGACATGACTGGGTGACTGAGCACACACATTATAGTACCACATATCACATACATGCTCTCTACGTTATATATATGTTATACATAATCTACAATTGTAGTCTATATCCTGAACACAAAACTGGAGGCTAAAAAACATGGACAGTGTTAGTAATGAGACAACCACTGACACAGAACAAAAGAGAATAGCATGTAGATGGATAAAAGTTCTGTCAAACAAGAAAGTGGTTGGTAAAGAGACACAGATCAATGTTAAGTCAAAAACAACAATAAAAAAGTAAGTGGACAATATCTAGAATATATGGAGCAAAAGCAGAACCAAAAACGGTTGAGTAATGTTGCTGTAAAGGACAATACCAGTTCCCTATATTTCAGGGCTTTTTCTACTGATGAATTATTGTTAACATGAGGTCTTAGTAGCATAAGAATCACTAGTACATGACAGAGGAAATCATTATGATAAAAATGAACTTTCCTGGAACTCTCACTCCTTGTCGGTGGGAGTATAAAATGATCTGACTACTCTGAAAAAATACCTAGCAGGTTCTCATCAAACTAAATACACACCTAACCTATGACTCAGCAATGTCCTTAAAACAGACTTGTATGGGATGATTCATAATGTTTTATCAATAACAGCCAAAGAATGAAAATAGCCCAGATGTCCATCAGCTGAAGAATAAACAAAGTGTGGCATATTCCTCAAAGGAAATATCACTTGGTAACAGCAACCAAAAAAGAACTATTCACACATACAATGACATGAATGAATCTGAAATACGAAGTCCTAGGTGAAATAATTGCACAAAAAGAATACATAGTACATGACTGCATTTATACAAAAGAGTCTATTTAAAACAGGCTAAATTTGTCTGTGGGGAAAAAGTAAATCACAGAGAGGTGGCTGGCTATACATGAGTTGGGGCAGGGATTGACTGTGAGGAGCATAACGGAATGTTCTGGGTTAAAGGAAAGTTCTGGATCTTGCTGGGGGTTTGGGCTACACAGGTATATACACTTGTCCAAAGTCATCAAAATTATTTACTTATGCAAATTTTTTTAAAAAGCCATAAATAAATACTGAACTCTAGTTAATGACATACACCTGAGGTATTTAGGGGTGAATGATACTAACATCTACAACTTACTCTGAAAAGCATCAAAACACAGGGTGGACTGATGGATGGCAGAGAGATGGATAGACAGGTAATAAAGCAAACACAGCAAACTATTGAAGCATTAAGGTGATATGTAAATGGCTGTTCACTGTACAATTTTTCCGGTATTTCTGTATGCTTGAAATTTTTTAATACTAAAATATTAGAATAATTCTCCCTTTCCCTCCAAAGCATTTCCTGTTATGAAACATACATTAAATTATAACAAAAACGATGCTTACCTGTTGCTAAAATATACTGCCCATCTTTTGATACCTTAATAGTGGTACAAACAGTAGGCATTTCGAAATCCTGAATAAGTTCAATTCTCCTACGGACATCTGCGAAGAAAGAAAATACATAACTGGTTTAATAGCCATGTGCTTATTCTGTGTCACAGGAAGACAGAGCATTCAAAGCAGTCCCTATAAACAACCACCCAGTGCCTCCCAGCCTTGGGAAGGCACCAACATAGCCCCACTACACAGCAAGATTTTCTCTCAGCTCCTGCCTTATTTTTCTAAACCATTTTATTTGTCCTTTTCAAAAAGCAAAGAGTATCACCGTTAATAGGGGGAAAATGTCTGTAATAGTGCATCAAGCATCCAGTTTCAAGCCCTGGATTAACGGAGGCAGAATAAACATTAAACCACTACTGTTATTCAATCATGGATCATGGCTAAATAATAAGCTTAAACCTTTAAAATCTTTAAAAATTTATGTAAGAAACTGGTACCAAGCTGACTTTTGCCTCTCCTTGGCAGCACTGATCTGCAGCCAAGAGGACCCAGGCTAGAGAAGACTTACAGCAATCTTAATCTCTCTGGGTTAAAACACTAAGACGGACTCTCAAAAACGGGTTCCCTAACACAAGGGGGCGTGGCTTCTGGCTGGCTGCTATATGTGCCCTCTGCAAGGACCGAGTGTGACTGTCCGGCCCCTCATTGCCTCGGTCACTAAGCCTGAACGTAAGATTCAAACCAGCTAAGGAGGAGTGGGCCACACAGCTTGGAAGACAGGGATAGTTTTGAGATGGGTTAGGAAGTAGTCAGTGAACTACTTTTTTCCTCTAAATGATCTGAGTCTGTTTGCTTACACACTTGAACACTGGAGTGGCAAAGAGAAAAACAGAAGAAATCAGAATCAGTAAACATTGTGAAAGCAGCAGTTGCTTCTTTCCTTTGATTTAAAGTTTTAATTTTCGAAAAATTAAATTATTTATCATTTTTGTTTGCACTGGGTCTTCCTTGCTGAGCACAGGTTTTCTATAGTTGTGGCGAGAGAGGGCTACTCCCTAGGTGCAGTGTGTAGGCTTCTTATTGCTGTGACTTCTCTTGTGGAGCACGGGTTCTAGGCGCATGCGCTCAAGAGTTGTGGCGAAGGGGCTTAGTCGCTCCACTGCATGTGGGATCTTCGCGAACCAGGGATCGAACCCACGTCCTCTGCATTACAAGGCAGATTCTTAACCACTAGACCACCAGAGAGGTCCTTAATTTTCTAATTTTACAGATACTATATAAAGCCTACTTTTCCAAGATACTTGCTTTGAGGTATTTATCTCACATCCAGAAATCCCTTCATTATCTTAGGTCTTTGATTTGTAGAAAATAACTTGAAGAAAATATATGGAAAGTTAATCATTTTTCATACATGACAAGTTGTAACAGAAAATTTAATGAAAGTCTGTCTGAAACAATTTAAGTTACAAACTGATCTTACAAGCCTATCTTCCCTGCTGTCTTAACTTAAAAGAATCAAAATCTTCTACAATGATCTTTCAGGGTTCATGTTTATATGTCCTGTATATAAAATTACTTTGTTTAGAAAGAAAAGGTTCAACAACTCTGCATCTCAAAAACTGACAGATGGATTTAACAAACGGAAAAAGATTTTAATACGCTGGAAAATAAAGCGATTATGGAACCGTTAGGACAGTTAGTCCTTCTAGGATTGCTTCAGTGGGTATGGCAAGACTGTAAGGCCCCGGCCAGTCCATTACCTGAGTCATTTCTCAGCATTATTTATGCAGCTGGGAAGCTTTATGAGTGAGTCTCCTCTAGACAAAGAGCCAGCTGGCTTACTGCTTGCTTTAAAGGCGGTGGACCCCTATGTTCAGTGTTCCTCAGCTGTAGCACAAACCTACTGCATGCAGAGCAACCATCTGGGCCACCCTGAGTGCCCCCATGGGACTTTGGGCAGGGAAGTGACCGAAGAACGCTGGTGTTCACGCTATTTGCTGTGCCACATGACTCATGGGGTCCTTGTCTCTGATCCAGGAGTCTTATGACTTCTGCCATCATCCATGAAACAGTAAGAGGCTAACCGACTGCCGTGTGAGTAGGTAAAAATCAAACCCCATGCCCACAGGACTGTATTTACCACAACAAGTTTTCTTCAGAGGGAAAAGACAAGAATGTTTATTTCCCACTGCACGAATCCCACTGTGTTTTTGTGAACATTCACTTAAACAATAAGTGAGTAAAAGCATTATAACATGGATCACAAATGTGGCTGAAATGAAAAAAAAAATTCTACTCACCGACATCTTTCTTCTGAAGTGCCCTCTTCTTCCTGTCAGAAAGCCACTTAAAGAAAATGAAGAGACTTCATTTTAAAACACATTTACGTGAACTGTCTCTCTGCTTACAAAAAATAATACATGCTCATATAAAAAACTGGAACCTTAAAGGATTATGTAACAGAGAAAAGGAAAACACTCTGTAGTCCTAACCCTACTGTTACATCCTGGCATAATGGATTTTTTTCTGGTATGCATTTTCCTTTACTAGACAATAAATTTTAAGGACTACCATATTTTACACAAGAGAAAACTAGTTCATCTAATCAACCTAAGGGAAAGCAGTAAGCCTCAAACATTATGGGTTATAACTAACACATGGAACCACTTGAAGTGAAATTTCAAAAAGCAAAACATTAAATGGAGAAACTGTCTCAAATAAACACATTTTTTACAAAATATAAAACTAGATAAATAGCTGAGACTTGATAATAAAGAAGTGATACTCTTAAAAGTCATATTCACAGACACCACATTTAGTTCTGTAATTACTATACCTTATTTTAGCTAGCAATATAATCTCATTGCATGAAAAGGTCCAATGATGAAGCACTAATAAAGTACAATTACCTTAAAGCAGTGGTTTTCAACCAGGGGCAATTTTGCCTCCAAAGGGCATCTGGCAACTCTTAAAGCGTATTTGGTAGCACAATGGGGTGGGGTGGGCACTCCTGGCATCTAGTGGGTAGACGTTAGGGATGCTGCCAAACCTCCTACAACGCACAGGACAGCCTGTACGCTAAGCACTGTCCCTCCCAAAGTGTCAATAATCATGAGGTTAAGAAAACATATGCTCAAGAAATCAAAGAAAACCAAGAGAAAGATTAATAGATATCATTTCTAAAAGCACAAACCCAACGTACAGCCCATGTTAGACACCAGACATTACAATCTTTAGGGCTCTTTGGTCATGCAGACCCACCCCTAAAGACCCTCACTGTGATGTGTGATACCTGAGGAAGGGTGGACACTGGCACACGTGTCACTCTTTGAAGGGCTTGACTCCAAGCCAGAGTTTTCCTCCTGCCTTTGTCTTCAGAACACTGATTTGTGGGTTTACACTAGTCTTTGTGATTATATTGTTCTGATTTCATTTGAGGCAATAATGCTTCAACTAAAGGTGATGTTAAACTTTATTTCTGAGCACTCGATATGTTCTTTTACATCACACTAACACAAGCAAAGGGCTCCCCTGGTGGCTCAGTGGTAAAGAGTCCACCTGCCAATGCAAGAGACCCGGGTTCGATCCCTGGGTCGGGAAGATCCCCTGCAGAAGGAAATGGCAACCCATTCCAATATTCTTGCCTGGAAAATCCCATGGACAGAAGAGACTGGTGGGCTGCAGTCCACAGGGTTGCGAAGAGTTAGAAACAACTGAACAACTAAAGAACAACAAAAGACAAGCAAAACAGAGGTATATTACCAGGGCTTCTCCTTTAATAGGGCATTCAATTTCCTCTTCTCAGAAGTTATGCTCAAGAAGAGGCCAGTTCACTCAACAGCTCGTCTCATACATCATGAAAAGTGAAAGTGAAGGTCTCTCAGTTGTGTCTGACTCTTTGTGACTATACAGTCCATAATACTGGAGTGGGTAGCCTTTCCCTTCTCCAGAGGATCTTCCCAACCCAGGTCTCCCGCACTGCAGGCAGATTCTTTACCAGCTGAGTCACCAGGGAAGCCCAAGGATACTGGAGTGGGTAGCCTATCCCTTCTCTAGCAGATCTTCCCGTCCCAGGAATCAACAGGGGTCTCCTGCATTGCAGGCGGATTCTTTACCAATGGAGCTATGAGGGAAGCCCAATGCTATAATTCCCATGCTATGAGGGATGCTCATACATCATGACCACGGAGCAAAGAGGAGGGGATGGAGACTGCCTTCTAAATGAGAGCCTGGGACCTTAAAAGGGTCAGAAATTCTGTACCACAGTGATGACAGGAAGGAAAAACAATTCATGCTGGAGTTTCTGTACAAACTGACAGCACTCCAGGACAGCACACTAGACAGAGTCTGTCCTGCACACTAGTACAGGAATGAATCAGTCTAAGTTTTAAAACTTCACCAAAGCCCTGAAAGTTGTCACTGATTCCAGGCATCCTCTTTGTGTTCTATAAAAAGCACCACTAATAGAGAATGGTACTTTACCAGTGCCAAATAATTTAACCTGAAACCCAGCAAAAGAGCTCCAGAGATGCTGATAACCTAAATCTCCCACTGGACAGGCACCTTGCCGTCATTAGGGGGAGAAAAAAAGAACCCTAGTGGATTTTACATTTAAAGTAGGTAAAGCAAAATAGGCAATTTGTTGATAAGTCAGATTTACTTTAAAAGAAGATTCAGAGATTCCCATGGCAGGATACACATACCTGTTGACTCAACATTTCCATCTGATGTTTATTAGAACGTCAAAACTTCAATATCAAGAAATAAAATTTTGATCTCTTTTGCCCACTACTTTCCCCTTGACCCACAATGTGCTCAATTCTCCATTTCAACTATGAGCAACACGGTGTCCCCAGTCATTCAGATCCAAACCCTAAGAGTCCTCTCTGGATTCTTTCCTTCCTTTCACCTCAAGTCCCTACAGCTATTCAACCCACTAGCAAGCGCCACTAGCCTATCTCCAAAACACCTCCTTTACTCCACCAAATCTTAGTATCTCCTTTGCTACCATCCTAGCCCAAGCATCAGTCTCTCAGCTGGATCATCTAACTCATCCCCACTCACTCTCCCCAGCTGCAGTAATCTGACGTGGAGTAGCCAGTCTGAAACCCAACAACAGCTTCCAATAGCATTAAGAATAAAGCCCTAACTTTCTACCTGAGCCTACAAGGCCCATCTCTTCAGTCTCATCTGCCCCCACTCTCCCACCTCACTGAGCATTCCACAGCCACCACCGTGGTGCTTCTGTGTCTCCAATGTGCCAAGTGCATTCCATTGTGGGTCACTGACACCTGTTCTCTCAGCACAAAAAAACTCTTCCTTTCCCCTTATCTTCACAAGACTCCATCCTTTTCATCATTCAAGTTTCTGCTCAAAGGTTGCCTCTTGTAGAGACGACTGCCCTCAAGGCTTTAATCCAAACCACTTTCTCTGAACACTTCATTCACAAGAGCTCTCTTATAGACACTCAGCACTCAAAGCATTTATCGGTATCTGAAGTTGTTCTATTTGCTTACTTATTACCCTTTTCTCCAACAGGAAACCATATCGGACCAGTTCATCACGTATCCCAACACTTAGCTCAGGGCTGCCTGCACGTACTCACATCCCAGGAGATGCACGGAGGAAAAGAACAAACTGAGAGGGATCATGCTGTGTGACAGCTGGAGAAGGAGTTATTTAAGGTGAATTCTGAGAAGAAACTCAACGCTGGCTCCAAACCTTTTGGGGTCAGACACAAGAAAAAGCTACATTTATTCTGATTCCCAAGGGCAGAACTCAGACCAACAGCAGCATGTAGGAAGGGCCATGTTTTAAAAACAACTGTCTAACAAGTAGTTTCAAGTGGGAAAGAGCTTCTGCGAAAAGTTTCTTCTCACTGGTAGTGCTTCCGCAGTGACTTGACCATCACTCTTAAGAAATAACATCGAAGCCTCAGAGCCTAGGTGTGTGACCCCTGGACAAGTCACCTTTCCCCTCCCTGGAACTTTTTCCCCTATTTCTAACATGAAAAGATTGGAAGAGAACTGCTAACTTTCCAAGCCCCTTCCAGTTTTGACGTCCAAAGACTCAGTGATATCAAGTTAACTTCAGCAAGGTCCAAAAATACCGTCCATGTCATAAATTCTGCAGCGGCAAAGCCTGCATTTTCCTTCACTGCTGTATTTCTAGAACTTGGCATATAACAGAAATTCAACGAACAGCTGAAAAAAGTGAGTGTTAGTGGCTCGGTCCTATCCGGCTTTTTTGCGACCCCAGGAACTGTAGCCCACCAGGTTCCTCAGTCCGAGGGATTCTCCAGACAACAACACTGGAGTGGGTTGCCCTTCCCTTCTCTAGCGGATCTTCAGGACCCAGGGAACAAACCTGGATCTCCCCATTGTAGGCATATTCTTTACTACCGTCTGAGCCACCAGGGGAGCTGATGAGGGGCATTTAAACGGGGGAGAAATATCTGTCAACCAACCTGTCTACGTTTTCCTCCTTGGTTGTAGCAGCGGCTATGAATATCCATACAAGTCCAAAGGGATACTTCCTCTGTCTAGAGAACTTTCCCCCAAAAGAGTTCAAGAAAAACTCATCCATCCTGATTACCCCGAGGCCCAATTTCCGGCGCGGTCGTCGTCTCCCAGCACCGACCAGCTTCCCCAGGTACCATCCCTCACCTCTGGGCCTTCCCGGTCTGGGGCCGGCCAGGGCCCAGCAGAAACTGCCAGGGACCGGGCGGAGGACAGAGGGGCCTCCCGCGAGGAGGAGGACCCGACCTGACTCACCTCGGGAAGGGACTTGCCGCAGCTGAGACTGTAAATCTTCACCTCGTTGAGGCTGGAGACCTGCATGGCGGCGCCGAGGAGGCAACAATCCCGGTTCCTGTCCGGGACCCTCTCCCAGCGGCGCAAGCGAGCGTCAAAAACTTAAGAAAGCCTCCCCGAGCGCCTGAGCAGCGTGAGGCGCGGGCGCCGGCGCCGGCGCTGGGTGATTACGCACTTCCAGGTGCCGGTGGGGGAAGGAAAAAATGGCCGACCCCGGAAGTGACGGAATTAGGGAAGAGGATCCGATGAGGCTTTAGGAGAGATGGCAGTGCCCTGGGAGCCATGTGAAGAAGGGCAGGGCCGGAACCCTCACGGCAGGGAGACGCAGGAAGCTCTTAGCGTCCCTGCCCGGGCCGAAGCGTCGAGGTACCCTGGAGGGCGTGGCTGGCCGGGCTGACTGGAAGCCTTGTGGGGGAGAGGGTCCCAGTCAATGAAGCCAGGTGGAGGAGACCTGTGAGCAAACGCGGAGTGGAAGTAAAATTCCGTTCTCACTGGTGTTTCTGCACTCTTCCCATAAAAATAAATGCTTTTGGAGATTGATGTATTAAAAAAAAATATTTGGGGGGACTGCCCCGACGATCCTGGGCTTCCTCTTCAGGTGGTACGGGTTCAATCCCTGCTCGGGGAACTAAGGTCCCGCGTGTTGCATGGAGTGGCCAAAGATGAAAATTAAATAATTAAATGAAGGTTTTTTTCCCAGAAGTATTTATCAATTGGCTGCAATCAGTTTTCTTTGCTGCATGTGATTTATGTAGTTGTGGGGGTTGGATGGGTGTGGCGCTTTTTTGTGATGGCTTGGGCTTCACTGCGATGCTTGATGTCAGTGCGATGTCTTCTTTTGTGAAGCTCTGGGTTTGCAGGCTCAGTGGTTGCGGCCAGCGGGTGGGCTTGGCTGTTCAGCAGCATGTGGGATCTTCCCAGACCCCTGACTGTGAAGTCGTTCAGTCGTGTCCGACTCTTTGCGACCCCATGGACTGTAGTCTACTAGGCTCCTCTGTCCGTGGGATTTTCCAGGCAAGGGTACTAGAGTGGGTTGTCATTTCCTTCTCTAGGGGATCTTCCCAACCCAGGGATTGAACCCGGGTCTCCCGAATTGCAGGCAGATGCTTTACCATCTGAACCACCAGGGAAGCCCCCTGATGGAACCCAGCATTGGCAGGCGGATTGCTATCCACCGCATGCACCGGGAAAGTCCCTTCATCTGGATTTGGCATTCGTCCATAGAAGAGCAAAATTCGCCCCCCCTGGGGACTTCCCTGGTGGTCCAGTGGCTAAGGCTCCATGCCCCCAATGCAGGGTGCCTGGGGTTCGATCCCTGGTCAGGGTAGTAGATCCCACATGCTGCAACTAAGACCCAACACAGTCAAAGAAATAAATAAAAACAAATATTATGAAAAAGAAAAAAAAATTCGCCACCCCAATATGTCTCTTTGTCATGTGCATTATTTCCATCTGAAAACAATCACAGCCCAAAAGACATGGGAAGAGACTTTTGACCTTCCCCTTCTCTGTCTAGCAGAATGTAGCCAGAGGACCTGTTCTAGGAAGGGAGCTGTCACCAGAGATAACTATAGTATGAACTAGGTGTGGTGGACAGGGAAGAACCTAGCAAAGTCTGTTAAAATTCTTTTTGGTGTCCCATTGTCTCTGAAGTACCCAGCAAGCATTTATTTGTTTAGCAACATTTGCTTTTTAATCACCATGTCAGTTGCCCTCCTCGCCTTTGAAGTCTCAAACCATCACCCAAAACAATTTTTTGTCTTTAGCTAACGATGGCATTTGGACCTCCCAGGTGGCTCAGTGGTAAAGAATCCACCTACCAATGCAAGAGACTTGGCTTCAGTCCCTAGGTCAGGAAGATCCTCTGGAGTAGGAAATGGCAACCCACTCCAGTGTTCTTTTTGCCTTTTTATACTATTCATGCAGGAGGAGAAGGAGGTGACAGGGAATGGAATGGTTGGATTGCATCACCGACTCAGTGGACATGAGTTTGAGCAGACTCTGGGAGATAGAGTGAAGGACAGGGAGATCTGGTGTGTTGCATTCCATGGGGTCACAGAGAGTCAGACACGACTTATCGACTGAACAACAACAAGCAGTATTCTTGCCTGGAAAATTACATGGACAGAGGAGCTTGGTGTGTTACCGTCCATGGAGTCCCAAAGAATTGGACAGGACTTAGCAACTAAGCGGCAGCAGCAGTGAGGGTATTTAAGGTGAGGGTTTTGACTGTTTCGGCGCGTTGAGTGAGTAGTTTCCCTGAGTCTCTCCCATGTATTCATGTTAGTACACTTTTGTTTGATTTTTCTCATATTAATCTGTCTGATGTCAGTTTAATTCTTAAGCCAGCCAAAGGAACCTAGAAGGGTAGAGAAAGATTTTTTTCCTTCCTGGCAATTACACTAAATAAGGATATATTTCTTTTAAAATGTACTAAGATAAAAAGGAAAAGTGATCAGGAATGAAGTGGATTTGAACCTGATATCTTACGAGACGGGTGTGTGGCGGTATTGACAGTCACAGCCCCTCACTTACGTATCGTTTTCAGAAGGTTCACAACCTTTCTCTGCTGATCATCCAGTTACTTAGAGACCTAACTTTACTGTTGCCTAGATCTGAGGACTTAAGAATTCTTGGAGTAGAATATTTTTCTCATTCTCCTATGCTTTCACTGTACTGAATAAACGCCTTTTTTAGTAGATTTTTATTACCAAAATACACAAAATCCTACAAATAATAAATAATGAACATGGATGCCATGCTATGCTAGATGCCTATTCTTGGCAGTTTCCTTCAGGCACTGTTTTCCTTTTAAGTCACAATCTCTCAAGGCTAATTAAAATGTCATTTTTAAAATAAAGCCCGTAAAACTTTCTTTCTTTAATTAAACTTGGGATGGTCTCCTTTTTAAAAATTAAAAAATTAATTTCTAAACAATTTTTAAAGGTTACTATGAAATATTGACTTTTACAATTATTTGTAGTTTACCGTTATTACAAAATATTGGTTATATTCCCTATGTTATAAATACATCCTTGTGCCTATCTTACACCCAGTGGTTTGTATCTCCCACTCGCCCACCCCTTTATTGTCCCTCTAACTGATAACCACTAGTTTGTTCTCTCTCTCTGCTTCTTTTGTTACATTCTTTTGTTACAGCTAGTTTGCTGTAGTTTTTAGAATAAACATAATACATATATAAGCAATATCATACATATTTATCTTTCTCTGACTGATTTATTTCACTTAGCATACTGCGCCCCAAGTTCTTCCATGTTGCTGCATATGGCAAGATTTCATTCTTGTGCCTGAATAGTTTTCCACTGTACGTGTAGATGGACATACACACACACAGAATTTATCTGTTGATGAACCCTTAGGTTTTTTCCATGTGCTGTAGAGTCCTTTTGAATGTGTTCTTCACCCTGTTGTTTTCTTTCTCCCTCATTTATCATATTATAGGGATTTTGTTTTACGTATTTAGAAGTATAATAGTGTATTGAAGTCATATATGTAAAACCAAGTTTCAACAATTCACACATGAACCATCATGTTTCAGCTACACCCTCACCACTTCCTCATCCTTGGATTATTTTGAAAGATTTGAAGTCAGTCCATGACAATTACTTCTGTGGGTTGTAACGTACTTGTCTGACCACCCCTTCCATCTAGACGTGATGACAAGTCTGGGCCTTAATTCATCTCTGGGTTTCCTGGGCCTACCCCAGTGCCTGGCACATAGCATGCTCTCAGTAAAGATTTCTTGATTTAAAAAGGTAACAATTAATCACTCTCATCCTGACCCAAAGTCCTAGTTATTTGTTACCTACGTTTTGGCCTTTGGAATATTGAAAACAGCACAGCTGTCTGACAGATGATGGTTGTTCCAAACATGCCCAGTTATACACCTTGTCTCTCCACAAGAAATGTCATAGCTTAGAGTCAGGAAACACACTTGAAGGAATGCAGTGTTCTCCGCCAGGTAGAACAAGGTGTTCTCGGTCGTCGGTGCCAGGATGGCGCCCTCCCCGCAGTCACTGGCCTGAGGGTTCAATCCAGTGTTTTATAGAGTTGTTTTCCCCTGAGGATGGAACTACAGAGCAGGTGCTGCTTCTCAGGTGTTTCTAGTTTCATCCCTAACACAAATATTCAGTCGTTAGACTAGGATGAACTTGAATGTGGTGCTTTATTCAATACCTATCCTTGGAGCTAAGAGCACAGACTTTAAAGCTACACTGCCTGGATCCAAATTCTGGCCCTACCACTGGCTACCTGGATAGAGACTGGAGAGAACAAGTTTTGTAATCTCTATGCCTCTGTTTCCTCATTTGAACAATGAGGATAATTACAGAACCTACTTCAGAGGGCTTGACGTAAAGATAAAATGACTGCATGCCATAAATCATTGAGTCCAGGATATCTGTTACTTTGAAATCAGGATGTGTCTTGTGTGTCAAGAATATTTAATTGACAGTAATTTTTCTTCTAATAGTACATGGGATAATGGTGCATCTTATAGTTAATGAGCTTCTAGATTCAATAAAATACATATGGGGCACTTAGAACAGTTCCTGACATAGTAAGCACAGTGCACTAGTTGTTGTTATTAATGCTGGGGAACCAAAACATTAAAAACAGTTTAAGGAAAAAAAAATCAAGTTGTAGACTCTAAATAACTTTAAATGCTGTGTTATTAGTTGCCATTCCAGAAACCTTCAAGCAGCCTTCAAGATCCCTCTCCCAATTTCCTACTTCCACAGCCCATTATTCTCCAAATCTTTTTGATTCTACCTTTCAGATGTCGAATTCATTCTTCTGTGTTCCCAGTGTGAGACGAGATCAAATCTCATCCTCTCCCACCTGGCCCAACAAAATCCTTTTGTTCTGATCTTTGTTCCTCATATCTGTCTCTCACAGGAGACAAAGTCATGTCTCTAACAGGCAAACCCAATCACATTAACACTCCAACTCAAAGCATTGTAGTTCTCCCCACATCTGAACAACCTGGCTGCCCCCTTCTGACTTTCCCCGCCACCACACCTGGTGCTGGCCCCTCCCCAGCACCTCTCTTACCCGCACCCTCACTCCCTAGACTCTCCGAGCTGCAATACATACAGCTTGAAAAATATGAGACCCCCGACTGGGACTGACACATATACGCTATTGATACGATGGATGAGATAGACAACTGACTGGAGCCTACTCTAGAGCACAAGGGACTTTACTCATTGCTCTCTGGTGACCTAAAAGGGGAGGAAATCCAAGAAAGGGGGAATATATGTATACGTATAGCCGATTCGATGGCATCGCCAACTCAATAGAGATGAGTTTGAGTAAACTCCGGGAGTTGGTGACAGACAGGGAGGCCTGGCATGCTGCAGTCCATGGGGTCGCAAAGAGTCAGACAAGACTGAGCAACTGAACTGAACTGAACTGATAGCTGATTCGCTTTGTCGTACAGTAGAAATTAACACTGCAAAGCAGCTGAACTCCAATAAAAAGTAAAAGTAGAAAAATGCAAGACCTTCTCTCACGCCTCCTTCAAGTCTTTGCACCTGCTCTTCTGACGACTTTCACCCCCTGCACCCCCCCTGTGTACATCAGTAACTGCCGCTCAATCTCCTTCATCTCCAGGAGACTTTAAATAACTTAGATTCTCATCATGCGTTACATGTAACCTCACTGCAGTGTTTCTTGAACTAGGGCTTACAGATGTATTTATAAAATAGCATCTCGGGTTTTTTCTTCTTTTTTTTTTCAACAGTAACCTTTTAAACAGTTGATATAAGCATATCTGATTCTCTGGTTGGCATCTTCTGAAAAGTACTACTGCTCATACCATCACCAAGTTTGCATTTAAGTTCACAGTTCACTGGTTCCACGTGCCACTGCTTTTATTGTCTCAGTTCAGTGGTTGGAAGGAGAGGTGATAGTGTGAAAAAATACAGTAGGGGGCAAGTCTGAGCCTACTGAAAACCCAATGATGTCATGGCCTGCTGTGTGAAATAAGGTTTTGCAGTTGATCAAATCGATAACAGTGGTGGGAAGAAGTAAATAGGTTAGGGATAGAGAATGTGAAAGCCCTCAGGCCGTAGCAGTGCTGCATGTTCATTTAGCAAAGCAGCAATTGATTTTGGTTTAAAAAAATGTATCAATCATCATAGTAAATTAATTTGAGTTATATTTGTTTTAAATTTTTCAATTTTGCATAAAAATAATGTATCTATTTGTTTTGGTGTACAGTAATACAAGAGCTAAAAGCCTAATAAACTTATAGCTGGGTTTACATTTGTGCATCCTTAAATAAAATACTAGAAAGAATTAAGTCCTAAATGCAACATGGCAGTGTCCTGGATTGAATCCTGGAACAGAAAGATGACGTTAGTGGAAAAACTTGTAAAATGTGAATGAAATCTGTAGTTTACTTAATAAGAACTGCACTAGCGTTAATGTCTTCAGTTCAGTTCAGTTCAGTCACACAGTCGTGTCTGACTCTTTGCGACCCCATGGACCACAACATGCCAGGCCTCCCTGTTCATCACCAACTCCCGAAATTTACTCAAACTCATGTCCATCAAGTCGGGGATGCCATCTAACCATCTCATCCTCTGTCACCTTCTCCTCCTGACCTCAGTCTTTCCCAGCATCAGGGTCTTTTCCAGTGACTCAGCTCTTCACATCAGGTGGCCAAAGTACTGGAGTTTCAGCTTCAACATCAGTCCTTCCAATGAACACTCAGGACTGTTCTCCTTTAGGAGGGACTGGTTGGACCTCCTTGCTATCCAAGGGACTCTCAAAAGTCTTCTCCAACTCTTCAAAAGCATCAATTCTTTGGCGCTCAGCTTTCTTTATAGTCCAACTATCACATCCATACATGACTACTGGAAAACCATAACCTTGACTAGACAGACCTTTGTTGGCAAAGTAATGTCTCTGTTTTTTAATATGCTGTCTAGGTTGATCATAACTTTCGTTCCAAGGAGTATGCATCTTTTAATTTCATGGCGGCAGTCACCACCTGCAGTGATTTTGGAGCCCCCCAAAATAAAGTCAGCCACTGTTTCCACTGTTTCCCCATCTATTTGCCATGAAGTGATGAGACCAGATGCCATGATCTTAGTTTTCTGAATGTTGAGCTTTAAGCCAACGTTTTCACTCTCCTCTTTCACTTTCATCAAGAGGCTCTTTAGTTCTTCTTCACTTCTGCCATAAGAGTGGTGTCATCTGCATATCTGAGGTTATTGATATTTCTCCCGGCAATCTTGATTCCAGCTTGTGCTTCATCCAGTCCAGTGTTTCTCATGATGTACTCTGCATATAAGTTAAATAAGCAGAGTGACAATATATAGCCTTGACGTACTCCTTTCCCAATTTGGAACCAGTCTGTTGTTCTATGTCCGCTTCTAACTGTTGCTTCCTGACCTGCATATAGGTTTCTCAAGAGGCAGGTCAAGTGGTCTGGTATTCCTATCTCTTTCAGAATTTTCCACAGTTTATTGTGATCCACACAGTCAAAGGCTTTGGCATAGTCAATAAAGCAGAATTAGATCTTTTTCTGGAATTCTCTTGCTCTTTCGATGACCCAGCGGATGTTGGCATCTGATCTCTGGTTCCTCTGCCTTTTCTAAAACCAGCTTGAACATCTGGAAGTTCTCGGTTCACGTATTGCTGAAGCCTGGCTTGGAGAATCTTGAGCATTACTTAGCTAGCGTGTGAGTTGAGTGCAATTGTGTGGTAGTTTGAGCATTCTTTGGCATTTCCTTTCTTAGGGATTGGAATGAAAAATGACCTTTTCTAGTCCTGTGACCACTGCTGAGTTTTCCAAATTTGCTGGCATATTGAGTGCAGCACTTTCACAGCATCATCTTTTAGAGTTTGAAATAGCTCAACTGGAATTCCTTCACTTCCACTAGCTTTGTTCATAGTGATGCTTCCTAAGGTCCACTTGACTTAACATTCCAGGATGTCTGGTTCTAGGTGAGTGATCACACTGTAGCGATTATCTGGGTCGTGAAGATCTTTTTTATATAGTTCTTTTGAGTGTTCTCTTAATATCTTCTGCTTCTGTTAGGTCCATACCATTTCTGTCCTTTATTGAGCCCATCTTTACATGAAATGTTCCCTCGGTATCTCTAATTTTCTTGAAGAGATCTCTAGTCTTTCCCATTCTCTTATTTTTCCTCTATTTCTTTGCATTGATCACTGAGAAAGGCTTTCTTATCTCTCCTTGCTATTCTTTGTAACTCTGCATTCAAATGAGTGTATCTTTCCTTCTCTTCTTTGCTTTTCACTTCTCTTCTTTTCACAGCTATTTGTAAGGCCTCCTCAGACAGCCTTTTTGCTTTTTCGCATTTTTTTGGGGGGGGGGATGGTCTTGATCCCTGTCTCCTGTACAATGTCACAAACCTCCATCCATGGTTCATCAGGCACTCTGTCTATAGATCTAGTCCCTTAAATCTATTTCTCACTTCCACTGTGTAATCATAAGGGATTGATTTAGGTCATACCTGAACATTCTAGTGGTTTTCCCCACTTTCTTCAATTTAAGTCTGAATTTGGCAATAAGGAGTTCATCATCTGAGCCACAGTCAGCTCCTGGTCTTGTTTTTGCTGACTGTATAGTACTTCTCCATCTTTGGCTGCAAAGAATATAATCAATCTGATTTCGGTGTTGGCCATCTGGTGATGTCCCTGTGTAGAGTCTTCTCTTGTGTTGTTGGAAGAGGGTGTTTGCTATGACTAGTGCGTTCTCTTGGCAAAACTCTAGCCTTTGCCCTGCTTCATTCTGTACTCTAAGGCCAAATTTGTCTGTTACCCCAGGTGTTTCTTGACTTCCTACTTTTGCATTCCAGTCCCCTGTAATGAAAAGGACATCTTTTTTGGGTGTTCTAAAATGTCTTGTAGGTCTTCATAGAAATGTTCAACTCCAGCTTCTTCAGCGTGACTGGTCAGGGCATAGGCTTGGATTACCGTGATATTGAATGGTTTGTCTTGGAAACAGAGATCATTCTCTCGTTTTTGAGATTGCATCCAAATACTGCATTTCAGACTCTTTTGTTGACTCTGATGGCTACTCCATTTCTTCTAAGGGATTCCTGCCCACAGTAGTAAATAAAATGGTCATCTGAGTTAAATTCACCTAAAATTACTTCAGAATAAAAGTTTTTTGTTTGCTTGCCTGCTTGTCTTTTAAGAATCAGCCAATATTGAGAGTCCTCCTGCTAGGTCCATAGAGCTTCACCGTTTCTTCTGGAACCCGCTTCCTCATTTTCTCTCCATGAGTATTACAGGAGGCTTGTGTATAGATTTCCCAACTATCCACCAGGACCAGAACTCTTTTTTTAAAAAAATTATTTTTATTGATTTATTGATTTGTGGCTCGGCTGGGTCTTTGCTGCTGTGTGAGCTTTTCTCTAGTTGCGTTGAGCAGGGGCGAGTCTCTAGTTGTGGTGTGCAGGCTTTTTTTTTTTTTTTTCATTGATTCTTCTTGTGGAGCACAGGCTCTAGGGTGCAAGGGCTTTAGTAGTTGCAACCCACAAGCTTAGTTGCTCCAAGGTGTGCAGGATCTTCCCCATCAGGGATTGAACCCGAGTCTCCCACACTGGCAGGTGGATTCTTTACCACTGGGCTACCAGGGAGGCCCAAGAACCAGAACTCTTGAAGCCTCTCACCCCTGGCCTCCCTGCTGTCACTCCTGCCCGGACTCTTAACCCTGCGAACAACCTTTTAGAAACACCACATCAGATGATTCCCTTCTCCTTCTTAGAACCCAGTGCACTCACATTTAAATCCCAGCTCCTCCCTGATGCCGATGTGATCCTCCACCGCCTGTCTTCAGCCTACCTCTTTCTCCCCAATGACTTGGCCACATTATTTACTTGCTTTTCTGACCTCAGGGTTTTTGCACTTGCTCTTCTCCCTGTCCAGAATGCTCTGACCTTAGCATTTTGCCACTTTGCACCATCTGGATCTCATTTGAAATGTCCCTCCCCACTCCCGGATACCTTCTCTGACCCACAGCAGTCCCACCCCCACCTGGCTGCCTCCATCACATTTATGTGCTTTGTTGTCTTTCTTGCATTTATTACCTGGAATGACTTTGGCTGTCAGACACTGATGAAAGTTTTTTTATCCTCTGGTTCCTCCATGCTCAGTAGCATGGAAGCCCGTTGAGAACAGGAAACTTATCCATCTAACTGCTATACATATATGTAATTACACGCAACACTAAGAATAGAACAAATATAAATTTGTTGAATGAAAGAGGAAGATGTTATTCTAAGTGATTCCCAAAGATAACGCTCTTTCAGGCTCTTGCTGATAGCATGGTCTTCTTCCTGCCTGTCAGACCCCGTTTCAGAATACTGAAGTTCCTAGTGGCTGGCCACACCTTGCCCAGCCCAGGGTGCCAAGCCCACCTATTTCCCTGTTTCTCTAAATCATCGCTCAGGCTTGCCCGTAACCTGCAAAGGAATTTTCCACACCTTAAAAATATCATCAACAACTGAATTGGTTTTCTGTTGCTAATAGCAAATTGGGATTCCCTGGTGGCTCAGACGGTAAAGCGTCTGCCTGCAATGCCGGAGACCTGGGTTCGATCCCTGGGTCTGGAAAATCCCCTGGAGAAGGAAATGGTAACCCAGTCAAGTATTCTTGCCTGGGAAATCTCACAGACAGAGGAACCTGGTGGGCTACAGTCCATGGGGTCACAAAGAGTCGGACACGACTGAGTGACTTCACTTTCACTTAATAGCAAATTACCACAAACGTAGTGGCTTAAAGTGAAGTGAAAGTTGCTCATGTCCAATTTTTTGCGACTCCATGGACTGTAGCCTGCCAGGCTCCTTTCCTTTGTCCATGGAATTCTCAAGGCCAGAAGACTGGAGTGGTAGCTATTCCCTTTTCCAGGGGATGTAGTGGCTTAAACCAGTATCAATATTGACCCACAGCTCTGCATGCCAGAAGACTAATATGGCATGGCTGGTTCTCTGGCAGAAACAATGGTGTCATCCAGTCTGGCTGGTCTGGAGGCTCTGGGGAGAAAGCGGCTTCCCAGATCATTCTTTCTTTTGGCAGAATTCAGTGTTCTGCAGTTGGAGAACTGCCAGCCAGGGGCCACTCCTAGTTCCCAGAAGCTGATCACAAGTTCTTCCCCTGTGACTGCCGCCCCCCTCTCCTGCCATGGGCAACTCACAGAATAGACACTTGTAGTCTTTCAAGCCAGCCAGAGTAGGTCTCAGACTTCCCCTCTGCATCCAACAGAGAAGGACTCGTGTGAGTGGGTGAGCCCTATCTTAAGATCAACTGATTAGTAACCTTAATTACATTTGCAAAACCTTTTTGCCATGTGATGTGACATAATATCATATTTACAGAGGAGGGAATTATGCAAAGGTGAAGGACATTGGGTCATCTGGGAATTCTGCCTAACCATGTGCAGCTTGTATAGTTGTCACCATCACCATCATTGTCATCACAGTCGGCATGGACAGGTTGTCTTTCCCACCCAGAGAAGAAGAGAATCCCTCCTGAGTTACAGCAAGGATTTGAGAAACTAAATTAAGTACACGTGTATTCTGCTATTGGATTGAAATGCCTTTAGGACTTACCTATAAATTTTCGTATTCTTTTAATACTTTGCTCTTGATCATGTGTCCTGTAACCATAGTCACTCATGTACTCATTCAGCAAATTTCTACTGAGGGATGTCCCTGGTGGTCCAGTGGTTAAGAATCCACCCGCCAGGGCAAGGGACAGGAGTTTGATGCCTGGTCTGGGAAGATTCCGCATGGTGCAGGGCAAGTAAAGCCCACGTGCCACAACCACTGAAACCTGCATGCTCTAGAGCCCGAGCTCCTCAACAGGAGAGTAGTCCCCACTTGCCATAACTAGAGAAAACCCATGCGCAGCAGTGAAGACCCAGTGCAGCCAAAAAAAAATGTAGCTGTTGAGTTACTACTGTGTGTTCAGGCATTTGTCAGTATGTCTGCTTCAGGTGGTTGGGTTCTAGAAGGCAGATTGGAAGTGACATTGCACCTATGAAAATGCTTTGCAGATGACATTATTATATGAAAATAAGATACTACCATGTAAGTCTTTCTCTGTGGGCTGCATTGGCACACAGATTCCAGAGTCAATATTATGAGATAATGTTCAAGTTTTCTGGAATGCACACACAGTTTGCAGATTGGTGCTGCCCTGCATTTTCACATGGCCTTGTGTTATGCTTTTTGTCCATTTTATATAGCTTGGGCAAGAAAGAGAGAGGAATAGACTTAATATTTTTGCTGTTAAAAAGATTTCCTTTTTAATTATGTTAAATCCACAAATGGACAATGGTGGATTATAGAATGTTTGATCATGGAAATCTGTTCCTTAGGTAAACACATAAACACTCCAAGTCTGTTGAATAAATAAATGAACAACTAAATTTAAAAAGTCAGAGTTACATGTTATTAAGAAAACAACTTTCATAAATGTTATCAATATAAATTTATTATTGTTTCTGCTAGTTTTTTAATTTTTTGTTTTCATTAGTATTACGTATACGGGCATTTAGCTATCTTAAACCTGAATGAGTTATTATCTACATTATGGACAAACTTAAGTTGAACTTTAGGTTAAGTAAGGCTGTGATTTGTTTTATTGTCTGCTCTAGGTAATGGTGGTAGGGGGTAATATAAGTTATCTTATTTCCACAAGATAATATAATCCAACCCTGAAATCTCCCCTCTGATTCTTTCCCTCTTTTCTTCCTCCCTTTATGTTCCATTCATTAGCCATATACTGGACCTATTTCCAGACCTCATGCATATTAGAGATAAAAGACTGCGTAGAGCACAGTCCATGCTGAAAAGGAGTCCTGAGCAGGAGAAATTAAGCCAGGGGAGGTAGCAGCAAGTCAGACTAGAAGACTTCTTATACTTGACCATGAAGACTCTCGGTAGGACCTGAGAACAAACCAGATCACAGCAAGCACCCCAAATCTTGCCCCAGACTGTGGGATGCTACCTCGCTGCACATTTCCCCCTTCAATCACACACTTAAACTTTGTGTAAATAACACCAAATACACATGGGCATGCATTTCCTGTCTATTTAAAGGAGCTTTTTTGGAAAGTTTGATGTATTTGTTGTTGTTTACTCACTAAGTCGTGTCCATCTCTTTTGTGATCCCACAGACTGTAGCCAGCCAGGCTCCTCTGTCCATGGGATTTTTCAGGCAAGAATATTGGAGTCTGTTGCCGTTTCCTTCTCCAGGGCATTTTCCCAACCCAGGGAGTGAACCCGCCTCCTACATTGGCAGGTGGATTCGTTACCACCAAGCCACCTGGAAAACCTGAGTTTCATGTGTAGAATCCTTTGACTAAGAACAGATATTTACTGAGAATGAGCACGGGCTGATTATACTACCCCCAAACTGGTGACTTCTGTGCTTGAAGGTTTATCACCATCCCCACCTTTGCAGTGGGATCACTGGCTGACGAAACCACAAGCAAATTCATTTCATCTTGAAATACCCTGATCACAGCAGGCCTCATTGAATGTAATTATTTGTTGACTCAGTTGTCAGAATTAAGCAGCTAGATTATAATAGTAGTCAATGTTTTCTGTTCTAAGAGCATTCAAAGTGATCTGGTTATAGCAAAGGAACAAAAGCCACTGGTTTCGGAAAAAAGCAACTCACTTCACAGATGACCTGCCCGAGCTCTTCAGAGCCCTAGGGCTTCCTGCTCCATCGAAACACAGACAGTGACAAGCAAGGGATGTGCAAAGGCCCAGTACAGTCATGAAGAGCCTCGTGCTCACAAGAGCCTCACTCACACCTGGTTTACAACTCTGCTGTTGCATCTTGAAATTCTTAACAATTTTTGAGCAAGAGACCCTGCATTATGTGCCCAGTCCCATGTACTGGGCATGATGGGTGCATCAACAAGGGGCCCCAACTCATTCAGGGGGTGGGGAGGCTTTCAGGAAAAGGAAGGGGCAGTGGATATTGGGAAATGCAGCCGAGAAGGTGCAAAAGAGCCAGATAGTGAACTGGTATTTGTCAAGTTAAGGCAACTGGAAATTCCCCCTGAGCTAGTGGGTGTCAAGCTAGATGGGTGGGGTCAGATTTGCAAAAGCAGCCTCTCAGGCTGATCTCTGAGTTATATTTGCTGGGTCCTGCTGGTAAGCAGTGATTGCCATTATCTGAGTGAGGAATGAGGAAGGCCTGCACATGGTACCACTAAGGACAATGAGAAAAATCAGCAGACCTTCATGATTGTCATTAGGGCTAAGGGAGAGGGCAAGGTTAAAGGTGCCTCCCAGTTTCAGGGTCAGGCATGGTGGTAGATAACACAAGAGCAGGTCGTGGTGGTGGGGAAGGGGGTGGAAGTTTGGGGAGATAAATAAATAAATGAGAAGATGTTCCTTCTCCCCACACTAATCTATAGATTCAATGCAAAACATCCGCAGGCTTTTTTTTTTTTTTTTTGGTAGAAATTAACAAGCTAATTCTAAAATGAGTAGCAGTACAAAAATTATTTTCAAAACACTTTTAAAAAACCACAAAGTTAGAGACTATTTAAAGGCCTACTATAAAGTCACCATAATGAAGATGGTGTGCTTCTGAAGGAAGAATCAACAAATATATCATGGAAAAGAAGAGTCCAGAAACAAATCCCAATTTATATTATCATTTGATTTTCATTACCACCCAAAGTTTGTAGTTTTTATTAGGTTTCATTCTTGGTGTTCATTCTTGGTATTCTATGGGTTTGGACAAAAGTGTACAATGACATGTATTCATTGTAATAGCATTGGGTTGGCTCAAATTTTCATTTCAGTTTTCCCATTAGATGTTACAAAAATATTATATGATACAAACTAGTTTCACTATCTTAAAAATCTTCTGTATTCTATATACTCATCCCTCTCCACTACAGTTGAATTTTTAAGAGTTATGAAGAACAAGTAGTTCCTGTGGAAGTGGATGAAATATCTCTGGGTAAGTGTATGGATAAGGCTTCTTAATCTGGAATCCAAGAGTCTAGGCGGACCTGCAAACCCCTTGATGATATCATATGAAAAGAAATCTTATATACATGTAATATACACATATTTTTTTCTGGGAGGAGAGATCAACAGAGAATCAAAGGGTTCTGTGAGCCCTCAAAAGCCATGAACCTCCAGTGTAGCTCAAGAGAGCAGTGGGTAATGAATGGAGACAATAAAAATAAAGGGAGGTCAGAGAAAAGACATGCAGGAAGGAGCCTGAGTGACCACATAAGATGATGGACTCATGCAAGTCCCAACAAGGGGTGATTCCAGAGGAGAGTGTTAAACGATTTGTGGTGCTAGAGAAGACTCTTGAGGGCCCCTTGGGCAGCAAGGAGATCAAACCAGTCAATCCTAAAGGAAATCAACCCTGAATGTTTGTTGGGAGGACTGAGGCTAAAGCTGAAGCTCCAGTTCTTTGGCCACCTGATGCAAAGAAGAACTGACTCACCAGAAAAGATCCTGATGTTGGGAAAGATTGAAAGCAGGAGGAAAAGGGGGTGACAGAGAGTGAGACAGTTGGATGGCACCCCTGACTCAATGAACATGAGTTTGAGCAAATTTGGGGAGATGGTGAAGGATAGGGGAGCCTGGCGTGCGGTAGTCCATGGGATCACAAAGAGTCGGATATGACTTGGCGACTGAATAACAACCTACATCGGGGAGCACTAATAAACATGACCACACCTGCTCCCTGGGATGAAAAATGGGAGGAGGATTGTTTTCAAGGAAGTGGTGAGGACAGAGCCAGATGGGGGCGGCCTGAGGAGGGAACAGCGCCCACCTACACACGCTCAGCTGGGAGATCCCTCCCACCAGGTGCGGCTCTTCCTGTCTCCATCCCTCACGAATCTGGGCCACTCTAAACTTTCAAGGCCCTGTCACTTCTCCAGGGAGGACCCTATTTGAAGTGGGTTTTCCCAGCTACTCTCAGTCTCATTCCCCCTTTTTATCTTCTTTGTAAGAACTTTAAAAAAAACTGTGAATTTCTTATTCTTATTTACCTGCTTACTTGCATCTGACCTGCCTTCCACACTAGAATGGAAGCTGCCCGAGTCCAGGGCCTTGTGTCCCCTGTGGTTACCCTAGCCGTGAGCACAGGCTTGTACACACAGTAGGCCCTCGGCAGGCAGGGGAATGCGGGTGTGCCTGGCGGTCGGGATGTGAACACACTGCCGGATGTTTAGAATGACGGAGAGAGACCTGAGGGGGCAGTGGAATGGGGCTCGGACCGAGGAAGGAGGTTTAAAGATAGATGATGATTAAGGGAATTCCCTGGTGGTCCAGAGGTTAGGACTCAACACTTTCACCGTGGTGCCCCAGATTCAATCCCCAGTCAGGGAACTAAGATCCTACAAGCTGCAAGGCACAGCCAACAATTTAAACAATCATACAGAAAGAAAGAAGGCTGAGTTTGCACGCTGAGGGGAAGGATCGTAGAATGACGGTGTGCTGGATGATGACAGACAGCTAGGAGATAACTGATAGAGGAGATGGGGGAGGCTTTTGTGATGAGCCAGGGAGGGGGTGCCAGCCTCAAAGAGGGGGACCTGTCACATCCTCTAAACAAGAAGAACAAGGCAGCAACAGGGTGAAGGACTACATAAGATGGTAAATCCATAGACTGGCAGAATTGGAAGCAACATGACATCTGAGGGTATCACTTTCCTGGGGACTGGGGGGTGAGGTCATCTTCAGAATGAAGGCTGCAAAGCCTCCAGGAGAGACTCCAGCTGAGCAGCGAGGCAGACCCGGTTGAGTCACCACGATGGTCTTGGGTCAATTTACCATGTACCCCACAAGCAGGGAGGTCTATGAGAGCAGGACCGGACCTAGCTTTCACCACTTGCCCCTGGCACCTTGAACAGTCCTGGCCTGCAGTCAGTGCTCAGTGCATATCTGTTGAAAGCACGGATGGGTGAGTGACAGAGGGAAGAGACAACGGGGCAAGGAGGCCATGTGCGGAGCCGGGCAGCATGGGGGCGCCTCTCGGGCACGGCTGGGCTGCCCGGGGGGCGGGGGGAGACTGAGCACCAAGGGTTTTGCTGAAATGAGGTGAGGTGGATTCATGGGAAGAGTAGGATGCAAGAGCGTCAGAGGTGCTGATGAGAAGGCAGTTCAGACCGTTTGCCTGGCAAGAAAAGAAGCCACATTGGGAGGAGGTGACTGAGCAGGGGAAAGCAGAGGTGTGTGTGTGTGTGTGTGTGTGTGTGTGTGGGCATGCTGAGGGCAGTGCAGTGGGAGCTGGGTATGAGAGTGGGATACTGGTATTTAAGCTTTCCAAGGTGGGGCAGTTTCAGGTGATGACAAGGCGCAGGGTGCGGCCACAGGAGTGGGCAGCTGAAAAGACAAATGGAAGGTCCTTGGAGTGGAGGAGCTTGGAGGCTGGGGATGGACACTTTCCATGGGGACAGTCAAGCCACCCCACTCGAGCTGGAGAGAAACACTGTACCAAAGTCAGATGCTTGAGTCCTCACGGAGGAGGGGGGGAGGGGCTAGATGATGACATTTCACTCATCCATCTTCATTTATTCATTCAGGAAATATTCACTGTCGATTTGCTTTGCCTTCACAGGCAACCAGGCAGACAGGGGTCTTTCCCTGACCTACTCCGCCATCTCCAAGGACCACGCAGGTCTCCGCTTTCTGCGTCCCTTCCTGGGAGGGGGAAAGGGCGGTGCCCTGCTGGAGCCTCGGCCTCAGGAGCTTCTCCACGGACACAGAGGCCTCTGGTCTGGCCACACCGGTTTCCCCCGCAGACATCCTCGAGGTGGGGGCTCAGCACGAAGGAGGCGGGTTGACACGCAGCCAGTGTGTTTGTCCTGGAAGATGTCTCCAAGTTGCCTCCAGGCTCTGGGATCAGGGGGAGGACCTGGAGCACGCTGGGAGGTTGGGAGTGAGGAGAGCAAGGCACAGAGAAACAGCAAGCGCCCAAGGTGGGATGAGACGGGCTGGCCGAAGACATGAGGGTCCCCAGGGGCCTCCCAAACTCAGACACATGTCTCAGGGTCATCCCCCAACCCAGACCCATGGCACTCTCCCAAGGGATTTCAGCAGCTAGTCTCACTAACATCTGGAAAGTCCCACTTTGTCTGTCGCTTCATCAACCTGGTTGACTCTTCAGCAGGTTTCCAAAACGCAGAGACTCGCGGAAAATTCATGCTGCTCCTCATGGCGGTTGCGTGTTGGGGACCCTCCTTCCTCTGTGACATTCTTATTCAAAACTCCCTAGGAGCGCAGTGCTCATTTTCCAAATGGATACCGTCCCAGTGTCAGTGTCACCAGATAAACCTATGGCGAGAGAAGATGGTCAAAGGGACCTTTACAACCTTCCTTTAAAGACTGCCAGGCAGGAGCCTCCTTTGTAGAGCCAGGGAACCGCCTGTGCTGTCCTCCCCACAGGCCAGGCCAAGGGGCGTGGACTCTCCCCTCGGCTGGCTGCAGGCTCTCAGTGGAATGCCAGGACGAGGAGGACAGGACCGGCCACTTCCTCCATCACTGTCACCTGTGCTCCGGCCTGCTGGCCAGGCGCAGGTCTCCAGGATCAGTTCGGGAAGAAGAGCCCACAGCACTAATCTTGGTGACTCAGATTTAGGGTCTGGACGCACTAGATCATCTCCAGAGCTAGCTGCAGACTGAAGGCCAGAGAGGGGATGGGGGCACCTGGGCCAGGGTGCTCCCACTCCAGCCATGAACCCAGCAACTTGCTCCCCAAGATGTTGGCTGCACAATGCTGAGATCAAAGCAGAGTTCAGGACTCCGGGAATCTGACGCACTTGACCTCTGAGATTATTAAGCACAGCATGCTTCTCAGAACCTCAGGTTCAGCAATGTTTATCAGATGCTGACCAAGCCAAGGTTCACGGCTATGAATATTTATTGATCAAACTATTAGCTATCTGATGATATGTTTGTTGTGTCACAGACCGTATCAAGGTGATTATGAGAATTCACTCATTACACAGACCTTTACTGGCAGCCGTCCTTGTGAAGGTGGAGATGAGGACAAGAGTGAAGGCTGCTGATCCAACCCAGCAATGAGGACAGACAGACGGACTGCAGGCTCTTGGGCCACGGCTCTGAAACCCCTGAGAGAGGAATGGGAGGGAATCCAAACAAGGATTTAGAAAGGTTTCACCAGCAGGTCACGCTTGAGTGGCCTTGTTTGTTTTTCGGTTACCTTTTTGGTAAATGGTATTTGTGGTTGCTTTCTATATTTTAACAGCTTTCTTGACAAATATTTCACATACCATACAATTCACACATTAAATTACAATTCTTTTTTTTACACAGTTGTGCAATCATCGCCACACTCAACCTCACTTTTGCATCATCCCTCGGAGAAACTCTTAGCAGCCACTTTCCGTTTTCCTCTAACTCTTCCCCACCCCCTTGTTTTCCCCCAAACCCTAGACAACTACTCATCTGCTTTCTGCCTCAATGAATTGGCCTATTTTGGATATTTCACCTAAAGTGAATCATGACAATTTATGGTCTTCAGTGACTGGCTTCAGTGTTGTCAAGGTTCATTCATATTGAAGCAAGTGTCAGTGCCCCACTCCTTTCTGTTTGTTTTTTGCCTGGCTATCAGTTCCCTGACCTGGGACTGAAGCATGGCCACAACAATGCAAGCCCAGAATCCTAACCCCTAGGCCACCAGGGAACTGCCCACCCCTGCTCATTTTCATTGCCAAATAATATTTCATTGTGTGGATATGCCACATTTTATTTACCTGTTCATCAGGCAATAGACATTTGAATTGTTTTGGGGTATTATGACTAATGCTGTTGTTCACATTTGTGTCCAAGTTTTTGTGTGTATGTAGTTTGAATTTCTTCACTATATACCTGGGAGTGAGGTTGCTGGGTCATCTGGTAACTGTGTTTAACGTTTAAGAAACTACCAAACTGTTTTCCAAGGTGGCCGAGCCATTTTTTATTGCCACCAACAGTGTATGAGGGTCTCAAGTCATCTTATATCCTCATCAGCACTCGTTTTCCTTTTTTAAGTTCTAGCTCTCTTGGTGAGTGTGAAGTGGCATCACATAGTGGGCCCAACTTGGGTTCATGGTCATAAACTTAAAGTAGAATTGTAAGGGGGGGAAAACTCTCATCAATCCTGTCTGGGTCTCTGGCTGGGCCTAAGAATTAAACTGACACAGAACAAATTAACAGGAGAAAAGCATACAATTTTTTTAAAAAACCAAAGCAGGAAGCTTTTACATCTTTCAGACAAGCACACAATGAATTTGTGACAAATGGACAAGACAAAGGGGCTTATATGAGGGGTAGTAAATGGTGAAGAAGTAACCTTGGAAGATAAGGGTTAGTTTAACAAGGATGTTGGTACAGATCTTAGTCGCCAGCTCCCCCCCCCAACCCCCCCACGCTGCCCATCTTTAGTGATAAGAAAGTCTTTCTTCCCCCTGGATCAAGGAGGACACTTTCATAAGGGAGCTTTATCTCCTGCTTTCAGGAAAAAGAACAAGATCAGTGTCCTTCTTGCCCCTGATATTTCTTAAGTGCCTTTCATTCAAAGTAATCAATATGCCAAAGTGGCCTGTTTGGGGGTGAAATATTCCAGTCTCTGCCTCTATCTGCATGTCTTCTTCCCCATGTGTCTCTCTCTGTGTCTTCTCTTATGATAAATCCAGTATGATGTCATCCCAGTATCCTTAACTAATTATATCTTCAAAGACCCTTTTCGTAAATAATGTCCATCCCATAGACAGAGGAGCTGACAGCTACAGTCCATGGGGTCACAAAGAGTTGGACATGACTGAGCAAGCACAAAACTTCTGCATCTGAGATTCAGGTGGATGTGAATTTCTGTTGGGGAGAATACTATTCCATCTGCTACAGGAGATGACAGTAAAGATGATAATGACCTAGAGGAATCAAAAGAAAGAAGACAAGTAGGCAGATTCAAGATATATTTTAATTAATTTATTTTAAAAAATTTCATTTGAGTATAGTTGGTTTGCAATGTTGCATTGGTTTCAGGTGTAGAGCAAAGTGAATCAGTTATATTAATACATAACCCACTCTTTTTCTTTAAGATTCTTTTCCCATATAGGACATTACAGAGGACTCAGGACTGAATAGAGTTCCTTGTGCTATAGAGTAGAACATGTAAAGTATGCTTTGGATTGGCTATTAAGAAGCTACTGAAATGAAGGACTGAAGAACAGAATGGAACACAAGAAAACATTCACTTCATGTTTTTCAAAGGTTGTAATAAAGCTAGGAAAGTCCTTTTGGGTTGCAACAGATATTTACTTATTTCCATATCTAAACATTTGAATGTTTGCTATATGCCAGGCCATGTTTGGGCTTCTCTCATGGCTCAAATGGTTAGGAACCTGCCTGCAATGCCTAAGACCCAGGTTCGATCCCTGGGTCAGGAAGATCCCCTGGAGAAGGGAATGGCAACCCACTCCAGTATTCTTGCCTGGAAAATCCCATGGACAGAGGAGCCTAGTGGGCTACAGTCCATGGAGTCACAAAGAGTCGGACATGACTGGGTGACTAACACACACACACACAGAGGCCATTTTTATTGTACTTCTGGTGGCGCAGTGGTAAAGAATCCACCTGCCAGCGCAGGAGATGAAAGAGACGTGGGTTCCATCCCTGGATTGGGAAGATCCCCTGGAGAAGAGAACGGCAACCCGCTCCAGTAGTCTTGCTTGGAAAATTCCATGAACAGAGGAGCCTGGTGGGCTACAGTGCAGTTGGTTGCCAAGAGCAGGGCACGACTGAGCGACGAAGCACGTACACGTCAAAAACAACAACAGGCCCTTGGTGTCCCCGAGTTATAGGTGAGGAAATCTGACTACAGGAGCTTGTACTTGGAAAGGGCACAGCTGATCCATGCCAGAACTGGAGACTTGAGGTCAGATCCTCTCAAGTCCAAGGCAGAGCTTGAAACGCTGGTGGGTTCTCTTTGCTGGAGCCGGGAGACTCCTCCTTAAGTTCTGGCTGCTCCTTCCTTCCTCCTGGGTTAACTGCATCAAAGACACGTGAGACATGACTGAATGCATGAGTGACAGACGGGGCACGTGTTTACAACTGGGCAGAATCAGTATCTTCCAAAAGAACCTAGGAGGTGGGGGAAAGGAACTTGGAAATGAGAAACAAAAGAAGACAAAGAGGCCAAGGAGAGAGAGGGGCTTTTTAAGGCTGCTGATACTCAGAGCACACCTTGACTGACGACTGACTGGTAGGGACCGGTCGCTGAGCCCTGTTGTTTAATCTTCAGAAAAAAGTTACAAAACATGAACGATTACTATCCCCACTTTATAGCCCCCTGAGCCCAAGTAACTGTGCAAGTTTACCTGGCTGATGAGTGAAAGAGCCAGGAATTGAACTCCACATAGTGGGTTAGAAGCTGCTTCTGTGGACTGGAGGAGTCATTTAGATATTGTCGTGTAACACTCAGAAGAATGAAGTTCAAATCCCAGGCCTACCATTGACTGTACTCTCAGTCGACTCACTCAATCTCCCTGGGCTTGTTTCCTCATCTGTGAAATGAGGATCATGGCACTTCTTGAATGTTTATATCTCATTTTTATGCGTGTGCCACATCCTGCTCCGCATTTTGTATTCATGGCTTCATGAGTCGGGACAGCTCGAAATTCTGTTTACCATGCTTGTTTTGCTCTACCACGGGTCTGAAAACTGATTTATTTTTGCAAACTCCACGGAGGCTGGAAGATACTGGGAAAAAAAAAAACAACTTGTTAAATGAAATGAACACTTATCTCTGTGTACTTGAGTAAAGGAGTCATGAGAATTCTTCGGCCTTATTTTCTTCAAGAAAAAAAATGAACACCATCAGGACGCTGTCCTTAAAATCACAAGGGTATTGGCTGGATGACAAAATGTAGATCAAAGTACTCTGAGTCCCTGGAGAAAGATGTCGGGCAATAACAAGGGATTATTATAATATGCCAAACGTAATGGCAAATAATATGCCAAACGTAAACCCCTAGAGACCTAAGAAAGCAGAGGGAGTGAGAGGTGAAGGGAACCTTTACTGAGCACAACTGGTTCTCGGGCTCCGACTTTGGTGCTTCGAACACTGTTTTCTTTCATCCTCACAGCAGGCCTGAAAGGTGAGCATAATTGCCCTCCTTTTTAAACATAGGAACCCTGTAGCTCAGCGAGGTTAAGCAGTTTATCAGATTATCTGATTCCAAAACCTAATCTCTTCCTACAACCCCATGCTGACACTCCAGGGACAATTCAGCTTGCATTTTTCTCCTCTAGAGACCTGTCCCTTCAGAAAAACTTCCCTGGGTCCTTCTCAGCAAAGTCTAAAAAAATCTACCCAAGCCGATTGCAGGTGGAATCATGCATCTTTGAAAAGAGTTGTCTCCATGCAGTAAGGAAGAGGGTACCGTGTGGGAGAGGCCAGTGGATAACAGACCAAAAACACCAGCCTTGTCCTTCTGGTTCCCAAACCTGATGGGACTGTTTCCTTCTGCACAATTTAGCTGGCTCAGTGCACAGCCAGTGACAGCTGCAGAAATGTTTCTGGAATATTTAGCCAAAGCCAAATTCATAATACGCTAGAGATGATTCAAGGCTGATGGCATTTCCTCCCCGGCCTTTTTTTTCCCTGGGAAGAGATAGCACTCTTGAACCTGGGTTGTAACCTGGGTTCTTCCAGAATTAAAAAAGGTCTATAAACCTTTTTTAATTTTCATAACCTGGGGGTATTTTATAAATGTTGGTCAAGGCACTTCAACTTAGAGCAGCTTTTAGAGACTTTGGGAGTGGGAGGTGGAGAATTTGAACATGGGTGTTAAATGCTGCTTCAGGCTAATATATGGAAGGAAACCACTTTTGTTCTATTGATGTATGGGATGGGAATGCTGTTTTGTATTCTCCTAATATTCTAAAGGGGGCTTCCCTTGTGGCTCAGCTAGTAAAGAATCTGCCTGCAATGTGGGAGACCTGGGTTTGATCCCTGGGTTGGGAAGATCCCCTGGAGAAGGGAAAGGCTACCCACTTCAGTATTCTGACCTGGAGAATTCCATGGAGTCCATGGGGTCCATGGGGTCGCAAAGAGTCGGACACGACTGAGCAACTTTCACTTCACAATATCCTAAAGGATCAGCTCTACAACTTTTGGTTGATGTCTCTCTCTTTCTGTTAAAGAGTGATCTCACTTTATAGGGAAACAGGAGAATAATACCTCGATTCAAAATGGATAAGTACAAATAGTGTCTTGAAAACTGCAAATCAAAAAGCCCTGGGGCAAGACAGTTGTTTCTGTCTCTCTCAGTCTCTCTCTCTCTCTTTTTTTTTTCTTTAAGATGTAAGTTGTTAAAAAAAAAAAAAAAAGATGTAAGTTTTTCAGCAAGATCTCTTTGTCTTTGAAATCAAATGTATCTGACTCAAGTTCTGGTGTGGTAAATTAGTGATAACATAGACTGATAAATTTATTTTTATCTCTAAAAAGCAATCCATAGCAGGATGCCAAACTTTATGTATAACATATAATCTCAGTCATGTCCTAAAGCCCATATTTGTATATATGAATATACATTAAAAAAAAAATAACAGAGGCAATTTGAATGTTAACAGTGGTTATTTTTAAATTGTGGAAATATAGCCTTTGAGCTCTAGAGCCTGTACTCTGCAACAAGAGAAGCCACGGCAATGAGAAGCCCAAGCACCACAACCAAGGATAGCCCCCACTCGCTGTAACTAGAGAAAACCTTCACAGCAACGAAGACCCAGCACAGCCAACAATAACTAAATAATTAAGTGGTTTTTTAAAAAAAAATGCAAAAGACCAGAAAGATTGCAGATTCTGAGTAAGATGAGCAAGACTACAGTCCTTATTCTTTTCTTAATCAGATGTCCTAGAGTTAATTCGTGTCAGACTTTTATTTCACCAAAAAAGAGGAAATCAGATTTATAAAAAGAAAAGGATTCACAAGCAAAGTTGGGGACACTTCTAAACACGTTGCCCAATCTCTAAGAAGCCAGGTCTCTGAACAAGGAAGGATGGGAAAACCTGGACTGAGATGGAAAGCACAGGTTCTCACAGTGAGGACCCAGGCCTGCCTGCAGGCTTTCTGGGAGCAGTCAGAAGGACATGGGATTTGGATCAGAGGCCTGAGTTCCACTCACAGCATTGCCACTTATCATCATGTGACACCAGCAATTCCAGCGACATCTGTGGGCATTGATGCTGTTCATGAAAGAGGTCTGCTCCCAACTCTGTGTGTTAGTTGTTCAGTCACGGCCAACTCTTTGCAACGTCATGGGCTGAAGCCCACCAGTCTCCTCTGTCCATGGGATTCTCCAGGCAAGAATACTGGAGTGGATTGCCACTCCCTTCTCCAGGGGATTTTTCTGACCCAGCAACCGAATCCAAGTCTTTTGCATTGCAAGCAGATTCTTTACTATCTGAGCCACCAGGGAAGCCTGACTCTAGGGATCTGTCTTCCTTGGCTGGAAAGAATGGCATTCCAGATAAAGTCCAAAATACGAGACCCCACGTCAATGTACAACCAGGCCACTCCTTCCTTGGAATTGCCACTTAACCATCCTGCACACACTGGGTTTCCTCATCCTTGGTTTCAGGTGTCCTCCCTCGGGAGGGAGTGTCGCAAGGACTGACTAATGCGCTCGCGTGTCCCAATCACGATGATACAGTGGACAGCTGCAGGGAGTTCCTACCTGCCATTCCCAGCTCTACAATAGGATTGCAGGGCCATCCTGCCCTGACTTTAAAAGTCACCTTTCCGTCCTGCATCTGGGGTTCTTACGCTTTAGGCTTCTTTCCAGAGGTCTGAGAGCATACCCTGTAGCAGGTGGCCAGTCTGGCTAACTTCATGCGGCAAGGGGGAGTCCACACTCAGGGACGCAACTGAAACTTCTTCAACATCCTCTCCCTCCTAAAAAATAATTTAGAGATTTTAATCTTTCCCAGAAACCACTGAAAATATCCGCGAAAAAGGATGCACTAAAGTTTCCTCCTAGCCTCCAGAGAAAATGGATTTTTAGAGGTGTGTGTGTGTGTGTGTGTGTGTGTGTGTTTCCTTTTCTTTAAACACTCACACGTTAATTTCTGGGGGGTTCCCTCTCTTGTTTTCAAACAGCACGGATTGTGAGCTCAAACCGCGTTTCTACGCGGTAGTTTTATTGATAAATTCCTTCTATAGTCACTGCGATTACAAAGGCGGTCAAGTCCGGTGGGCGCGCCCTGAGGTGGAGAGTTTCCTTGGCAACCGAGTGCAAGCTCACACCCACGTCCAGAGGAAGACTGTTCCTCTGCGCAGGTGAGTGTTCCAAAACATAAATGAACCTGTCGTGGCGCTTTCCACAGGGCAGTTCTGTCTGTTAGTGATCCCCCTTGAGACCCGGTCCCCGGTTGCTGTCCAGGGATGGAGTAGAGGGTGGAGAGACGCGAGGAGGGCAGGTGTCCGGGTCCCCAGCGCCTTCCTTGTTTCTCTCGGTCGTCCGCTCTGCTCCGTCGCGGGGTTGGGACCCCCGTCTGATGCTCTCCAGAATCCCTCCGGTCCCCAGTCCAAGCCGATCGGGGTTCGGGGATCTGGCCAAGACGCGAAGGGAACGGATCCGCCGCCCCCTCGCGCGGCACGGTGGCCCCAGCTGCCCCGCGCCCCGACCCCGGCTGCGGCGGGAGGCGGGCTGCCTGGTATGCAAATACCCGGCGGGGCGGGAGCCGCCTCCCGCTCGTATAAAAGCTCGGGGCGGGGCGCGGCGCAGAAGCCGCTGCCTCCCGGGAGCCGGCCGTGCGCTTTGGCCCAGCGCCCGCCCACTGCCTCCCCGCGCGGCCCGCGGGCTCCCGGTAAGGACGCGCGGCGGCTCGAGGACCCGAGGCGGCGAGGGGACAGGGCGCGCGTCGCGACCCGGGGGACCAGAGAGAGCTGCCCGCGTCCCCTTGGTCCCCGCTCCTCCTCGACCCACGCGCGCCCTCCACGAGCTTTCTCCGTGGGAACCCGGGAGTCGGCTCTTCTGCTGCGCCCTCCCAGGGGCCGGGGCAGGTGGCATCTCCTCGGGGCCTGTTTGTCGCCAGGCCATCAGCGATCAAAAGCGAAAGGAACTGCGTTCGGTGTGCGCGAGGTTAGGAGGGGTGAAGATTCTCCCGGAGTGGAGGGAGACGGGGGTCGACCAGAACGATGGGACTTGCACTATGGGACTCTGGCTGTAATTATCCTGGGGTTTTTCGTGACCATCCGGGGAGCTGCTTTGGGAGGCGATGGAAGGGAGGAATAAGCCGAGGGGAGAAAGGTGTGGGTGTGTACACGTTTGAATGAACAGAACGAATCGACTTTAGACGCTGGACAGAAACTTCCAACCAGACTCAGCATGTTACCCACCTCTGCAGAGTAGACACCTAGTCTTGTGGGAAAATGACTTTAATATTCCCCTCTCTTTCCCTCCCCCGCCCCAACCTTAGTTTACAAAAAGAGGTTTTTCTGAAGTCTTTTTTTTTTTTTTCGTATTTATTTGGCTGCACTGGGTCTTAGATGCAGCATGTGGGATCTAGTTCACCAAGTCCCTGCCCTCCCCAACCCTGCATTGGGAGCGTGAATCTTAGCCATTGGACCACCAGAGAAGTCCCTTGAAGTCTTTTAAAATTAGCATCAATCTCAAGGTTGGTTGGTTACGATATGGGTTTGCCCAGGCTGCCCTTTGTGGAAGTGCCTCCTCTGTGGTTCCTGCATCCTGGCACACACACAGTCCCAGGAGAGGGAGAAAAACAGTCCAGGAGGTGCCCAAACCCAGGCTACTGTCCCCTGCTTTGTGATATCCCATGTGGGTCTTTCTCTGGAATAGGAGAGACAGAAACCTCAATCCTCCTCCTCCTCCCCTCAAAACCGGTCAGAATCACCCGAGGGAAGGAGGATATTTGGGAGTCTTTGTGAAGACCCGAGGGCTTTCCAGGTGTAGATAAGCCTGGGGCACATGGCTGTCCTTGGAGCCATAGAATCTGAACTGGAAGGTCATAGAAGGAATGGGAAGTGGGAAAAGCGGAGAAGATTAATTTTGAGGGAAGGGAGTGGTGAAGAGGTAGAGATATTTGACACTTGTTTCCTCCTGTTTCTGTTTGTGTGTGTTGCTGTGGTTCTGGTTAGCAGCTGGATCAAAGAAGACTGGAAACATGTCGGAGTTTTGGTTAATTTCTGCCCCGGGAGATAAGGAAAATTTACAAGCCCTGGAGAGGATGAACACAGTTACCGCCAAGTCCAACCTGTCTTATAACACCAAATTCACAATTCCTGACTTCAAGGTACAATTTCCTGGGGAGGAGGAAGGAGGTCATGGGCTGGGGTGGGTGTCTTCTGGAAAGCCAAGGAGAAAAAATATGTCAAAGGCACCAACGCTGGGGTTCAGCCTGGGTGTGAGGCTGGACAAGGGGTTTCCAGATGGGACTGGCTTGGGTGGGGGCTTCACGAATAGTCCCAAATGAACTGTGGTAACTGTGGACACAGAGCCACGGACAGAACGAGCAGGAGACAAGGGTGTGGCTAGCAGTGTCTTCAAAAGGTGGAAAGGGTGTCTTACACACTTGGGTCCTCAGGAGTTGTTCTCAGATCCTTTCTGTCTTCAACATCTAAGAAAACCAACATGGTTTAAATGTGCAAGCTTGGAGATGTTCATCCTTGATTGCGTTCTTGGGCTGGGAGCAGGATGGGCAATCCAGCATCCCTCTGGTTCTGGTGGAGAGAGAAGGAAGGAGGTTCACTGATAACTACGTAGATGGCGGAAAGAGATTTTAAAATGAAACAGACATGACAGAGGAGCAAGATATGTGAAATCTTTAAAAAAAAAATTTGGTAATCCTTTAAAAATTTATTTATTTGGCTACACTGTGGGATCTTTAGCAAACTCTTCAGTTCAGTTCAGTTGCTCAGTCATGTCCGACTCTTTGCGAACCCCATGGACTGCAGCACACCAGGCCTCCCTGTCCATCACCAACTCCCAGAGTTTACTCAGACTCATGTCCATTGAGTCAGTGATGGCATCCAACCATCTCATCCTCTGTTGTCCCCTTCTCCTCCCGCCTTCAGTCTTTCCCAGCATCAGGGTCTTTTTCAAATGAGCAAACTCTTAGTTGTGGCAAATGGGATCTTAGTTCCATGATCAAGGACTGAACCCAGGCCCGCTGCACTGGGAGCGTGGAGTCTTAGCCACTGGACTACCAGGGAAGTCCCTGTAGTCTTCTTAACTTCAAAAAGAGTAGACTGTTTGCCATCTTTCCTCCAGGAGAAGAAGCATAAGGCAGTCTTTCTGCCCTACAAATCTCTCTTGGGATCTGGAGTGCGTGTGTGCTAACAGTCAGTCCTGTCCGACTCTTTGCAACCCCATGAACTGTAGCCTACCAGGCAAGAATACTGGAGTGGGTTGCCATGTCCTCCTCCAGGGGATCTTCCCAACCCAGGGATCACACCTGCATCTCTTATGTCTCCTGCATTGGCACGTGGGTTCTTTACCACTAGCGCCACCTGGGAAGCCCAGGTTCTGGAGGCATGTTGCTAAGCGCCCAGAGGCAGTTCTTCTAGTGAATTGCTATATAATCCTCTTTTAAACCTCAGTTTGCCTCTCTGGCAAAAGAGCTGCATAGTTGTTGGTGAGGCTACTGCATTTAACAGAGTTTATGGACTGGGACACTGAAGGCCTGTACACCACAACTTTAAGTGCATCGGTCACCACTCCCACATTATAGATCAGGACGGGCTGTGAGGAAGGAAACTGGGGCTGTGGAACTGGTAAGCAGCAACACTGGCTTCTGAGCTCATTTCTTGATGATTTTTCCAGCCTGCTGTTGTTTGTCCATGGTCACATATGTGAAGCTTAGTAAATGAAGCATCCACTCATTGCTTACTTACTACATGTGAGGCATTGTATTAGCCCAAGGGTACAAAGATTTAAAGAAGACATGACTTCTGCCTAAAGTTACTTAAAATCAAGTCCTCTGAAAAGGAATAACACTTCTAGGAATATCCAGGGTTCGTGGTTTCCTAATTACTTCTCAATGTCTGATGGGTGGTTGATGACGTGAGAATGAACTTTTTCCTTCTGATTCTGTGAGTAGGCAATATGATTTTGGACATGGTAGCAATTTCCACATGAAGAAACAGGTCGTCATAAGTAACCTATCCTGAAAAGAAAAGGACTTTCCTAAATGAGAGCTGGAGGTAAAGCTGGGCTTGCCCCAGAAAGGTCAATGTTAATAACAGCAGAGAGGACCAGACAGAAGGCTTGGCCATACTAACTTGGAGGAGAAAAGGCTTTCAGAAATGGTAACTTCCTCGATTGGCTTTTTGTCACATCTTTTCCTCAGCTCTGAGGATTAATCCCCTGAAGAGCAAACTGTCCTTCTCTTTTTCTGTCGTTTCTTTTTAAATTTTATCCCACTCAGTTATGTGGGATCTTAGATCCTCAACCAGGGTTCAAACCTGCGCCCCCAGCATTGGAAGTGTGGAGTCTTAAGCACTGGACTGCTAGGGGAGCCCCCTAGACTGCCATTCTTAGAGGAAAGTGAGCTGAGGCCAGACCAGGACACATAATCACTCCTGCCTGTGGCTGAAATGACAGTTTATCCTCTTGGCCAAAAAATAAAATAATAGTAATAACAATAATATTCCCAAATCCACTGGTTTCTCTTGAGAGCCCTTCTCAGTTTCCAGTCTGACCGTTGACCAAGGAAAACTAAGTCAAGGTGGAAGTTAGAGAATTCCCTGCCCTGGAGTTGAAAGGGCACTCTCCCACCCCCCTGCTACAAAGTCTGAGCCCCTAACTTCTCTCCCATCTTTCTAGGTGGGGACCTTGGATTCCCTTGTCGGCCTCTCTGATGAGCTGGCGAAGCTCGATATCTTTGCTGAAAGGTAAAATATTTCTTATTTACTACATACAAGTGAGAATGTGCCAGTGTTGTCAGAAGACACAGTGCTTTCGCTTTGGCTGGCCCCAGACGTCACAGGAAGAGCCGGGTGGGTCTTCGTGAGGGTGCAGGAGACCTTGAGGAGATTTGCTTGCTCAGGCAGCATGTTTTTTTAGGGGGGCTGCCCTTCAGAGGACTATGGAATAAGGTGCTGAAACACTTAGAAAAATATGATGCAGCTTACCCCTGCCAAAAGCTTTTCAGTTTTTTTTGTTTGTTTGTTTGGTTTTGTTTTTGTGGGAACATACGCACATGCACATCATTAAAAATTCAAATTACAAAGAAAGACTGTCCAGTAAAATCTGCTTTTTTCTCACCTGTTTTCCAGTTTCCTGTCCCCTTGTTTTCCCTCTTTTAAGGCAATGTCATTATAATTTTTAGGAAAGCCTTCCAGAGACAGTCTGTACCTGTAGCAATAAATATGAGCATATTCTTAAAAATAATTTTATACAAATGATAGCATATATCTTGCACCTTGTTTCCCTGCCCTGAAACCCATTTCTTAGAGATAGTTTCATGTCAGCCCATAATTATAAAAAACCAGCTGTATTACCTTGACTAAATGTAAGCTAATTTATTTGAATTTTCCTATTGATGGACATTTAAGTTTTCTAGTGTTTTGCTATTACAAACAATGCTGTAATGACTGTCCTTTTTTGTACTTCTTTGTGCCCATGTAGAAGTGGGATAATTATTTTAGAGCCTTAAAATCATTTATTTTAAAAAATTATTACAAACCTGGTACATAATCATTGGGAAATATTTATGGATCATTATTGTTGTTAATTCACTAAGTGACATCCAACTCTTTTCGACCAGGCTTCTCTGTCCATGGGATTCACACATTTTACATGCTTTTCCCTTCATATGTTATTCTTTGGATCTCACCGTTATTAATCCACTGTAATGTTACACCATATGGATTTGCCATAATTTATCTTTCAGGTCGATTTTAAATAATAATACTACCTTGTCTTGGTGTAGATAAAACTCTGTGGTTTAACAACTGTTTGCACTTGGTTCTAAGAAAAGTACAGATGAAATAGGTGACAAAAGAGTCTTCAGGGGCCAGGGCATGCACCTACCACTCTGCATGTCCAGGGGAGACTAGGTTTTGGCTGCTTGATCCTCTGTAGAGGGTTTCCTTTTTTTTTCTTTTGCTTGTGCTGGGTCTTCATTGCTGCGTGGGCTTTTCTCTACTTGCAGCTAGTTGGGTTTATTCTCTAGTTGCAGTGCAAGGCCTTCTCATTGCAGTGGCTTCTCTTGTTTCAGAGCACAGGCTTCTTCAGTATTTGCAGCGGGTAGGCTCGGTACTTGTGACACAGGGGCTTAGTTGCTCCCAGGCATGTGGGATCTTCCTGACCCAGGGATCGAACCCATGCCTCCAGCATTGGCAGGTGGATTCTCTACTACTGAGCCACCCACGGTTGCCTATTTTCAGGGACTGTGGACATGTGCTTTTATTACCTTCTCAGGGGAATGGTGATTTGGATGCTGTGGCCTTTTCTGATTCATTTTAATGGAAATTGTAGATCTAGGATTTCTAGTGATCATACTAGAGGTTTCTGATCTGCAGCTTGGTGCAGGGGAATGGTGATTTGGATGCTGTGGACTTTTCTGATTCATTTTAATGGAAATTGTAGATCTAGGATTTCTAGTGATCATACTAGAGGTTTCTGATCTGCAGCTTGGTGCCATGAGCTGGAAATTACATTTTCTGTGTTCTACTTGCTGTTCAGCCACCCATCACCTAAGAATAAAAAGAAGCCCTTTGTTAGTAACATTTTGCTCTGTGTGGGATGTTGGACTAACCACATAAAGGCAATCCTAATCATCAAGTAGTTTGTAGCTCACAGTCCTCGAGAAGGAAAACCTTCACCTTCCTCATCTGTAAAATGGGATAGTGGTGATCATCTCTGTGCTTTCAGGGAAGAGTGAAGGGGAGTCAAATCATGTTGAATCAAGAATGATCAAATCCGAGGACGTGTTCTAAGAATCACTGACATCCAAGAAACCAGTGGGTCGGTCCCTTAATATCAGCTCCTTTCGAAGGCTGCTCCACCCATGGGGAGGTGGGTCTGACAGATACCGAGGAGCCTGGCCCACTATTCTGGACTGGCGATGCCTTTTCCTGGCAGCCCTGACAAGCAGCAGGATGCTGTGCAGTAAAGGTGCAGCAGCATTGGCCTAAGAGTAAATTGTTAAAAAAAAAGAAAAAGTGTGAATTGTTCCTAGGCCTGCTGTAGAAATGACAACTAGTCAGTATTTTAATTTTTCTGGACCTTTCTTTGCTACCGGTTTTCTTCCTTAAAAAGGTGCATGTCCTTAACCTCTGCCTTATTCACCAGAGCCCTTTCTATCTCTCATAAAATTCTGTGATCTTAGATTATTATCACTTCCACTTTCCTTTTTTGTTTGTTTTTTGGTTTGGTTTTTTTCAGTAGTCCTGTGCCTATTGGTTACACAAATTACTTGTGTTTAAGAAAATAATGAGCAAGGCAGATTAAGGCTGTAATTGTGAAACAGAACCTGAATGAGAGTTTTTTTTTTTTAATATATAAACAGAGTGAGGTACGGCAGAATGAAAATCACTGTGCCTTGTTATTTTTTTCTTTGTGGGTGCATATTCCCAAGAGCCTTCCTATCAGGAGAAGAAAAGTGGTGTGGACTGAACACCCTGAAATTCTTATTTTTAGCATTCATCCAGTCTAGAGGTCAGATAACTTTTGTTTGGGGATAAATGCTGGAGCTTCTGGGGTAAAATAATGGGAAACACTGATAAAATACAGAGATCAGCTTCAGTTAGAAGGACCCAAGTGTTATTAGATAAATAAAGGCTAGCTGGGAATGTAACCCAGGCAGCATGAACCCGTCAACACTGCTTCTGGTTAGGAGAGCAGAGAAGGATCTGGAGTTTTCAAGGTGTATTGTTTCCACCTCCTTTTATTATTTATTTACCTGGGGCACTAGAGTGTTTTTCCGTGTAGCTGGAAGGCAGTTTTTGCTTGCTTACTGGAGCCTTCCTTTTATTTTTGATTGATTGCCCCATACCATCTTTGGTAATTTACCCTGTGTTTACATTTTGATTCACGAACATTTGAGAAACCAAATGATTTTTCCTTGAAAAGAGCCCTCCCTCCCTCCCCCTCCTTTTTTTTTTTCCCCTTCTATGTTTGAGTTCTCAGTATCTTAGCCTGTTTTGTGGTGCTGGTTAAAATATTACATTTCACTGGCACTTGGGCTGTCAGACGCACCTCGTGAGTTTCTTTGGTGCTTTGGTGACTGTCACCTGCCCCTGAGAGCATTTCCTGGCCTGTGGAGTCGCTGGTGGATTTTCTTTAACCACATGGTTCTGTGAAGCTGACTGCGGGCTGGCTGATGAAAGATTCCATATCCGAATGTGGATGTCTGTTTAGTGATGCGGGTCTCAGAGAGTCAGCTCTTCAAAGGGCACTCTAGAGACAAGCAAAATATGTTACCCAAGCTTCTCTTCTCTGCCCCTGCAAGAATATCAGGTCAAGATTATCTGCATTGACGCAGCTTAGATTCACTGGACAAATATCAGCTGAATGCCTGTTTATGCTTTCTGGAGTCCTCAGGGCTTGGTCGTCCTGCTGCATGTGAGCCGACTTCCTGCTCCCTGGAATGACTAGCCTTCCCCACATACTACTCTCCCTGTTATTGCCTGTTTCCCCCCTTTCAGCTCCCCCAGACTCTTCTCCCAACCTCAGCCCCCACCTTCAGACTCTACTAGTATTGGGCTGGCCAAAAAATTCATTTGGGTTTTTCTGTAAGACAGTACAGAAAAACCCGAATGAGCTTCTTGGCCAACCCAATGCCACTGAGCACACCTGTCCCCTCCTTCGTAACACCTTCCATGGTGCCCTTGTATATTTTCTTGTGGTATCACTGGAAGACTGTCTTCCCAGCTAGACTGTAAGCTCCTGAAAACCAGCTGAATGAATGAACAGAAGAAAGAATCCTGGAATATTAGAGCTGACCAGGTCTTTAGAGATCTAATCTAACTCTTTCATATTCCAGATGAGGAAACATGCCTAGACAGAAGCTTCTGGAAAGAACTGGGTGGGCTGGGGGAGTAGAGGGGAATAGACCTTTGATCCAAATTCAATAATTCGCCCATTAGTGGTCAGTCTGATCTCTGCCTTGTTGTTGTTACTCACTAAGTCGTGTCCAACTCTTTGCGACTCCATGAACTGTAACCTGCCAGGCTGCTCTGTCCATGGAATTTTTCAGGCAAGAATACTGGAGTGGGTTGCCATTTCCTTCTCTAGGGGATCTTCCCAGTCCAGGGATTGAACCTCCATCTCTTAGGTCTCCTGCATTGATAGGCAGGTTCTTTACCACTAGCGCCACCTGGGAAGCCCAGAGCTGAAGGCAGTGCTTCTCAAACAGACGTGTGAGTCCCCTGGGGATCCTGACAAAATGCAGAGTCCAACTCAGCATGTCTGGGCTGAGCCTGGGATTCTGCATTTTTTCGCAGCTCCCCAGTGATACGGGTACTGCTGGAGACCACCCTTGGTGCAGCACAGTCGAACAGGGGCTCTCAGAGTGTCATGTGGGTCAGAATCATATGGAAGATTTGTTAAAACATGGATTTCTGGGCTCCCCTTCCAGAATTTCTGATTCAGTAGCTGTGATGCGGGACCTCAGAATCTGCATTTCTGCAAGTTCTCAGATAAGCTGATGCTGCTGGTCTCAGTGCTAAGACTGAGAACTGCTTCTTTAAATGGTGACGGGATGATCTGTTTCTGGAAAGTTTAAAATATGTCACTCTAGGTATTGGGGCTTGCTGCACTTTTAGGAGTAGTTCTGTTCCTCCAAATTTCCAGGATTCTAGAGTTTCCTCTTTGGGAGAAGTGTATCAATTTTGGTAATTTTCATTTTCCTCAAAAATAATCCACATTGTTGACTTTTCCAAGTTATTTGCATAGAATCAGCTATTTTTGTTTTGTGATTGTCTCTGCTAATTTCTCTTTATCTCTCTCTGTTTTTTGGTGTTTTTGTTTGATAAGGCTATCCAACAGTTTGCCTATCTCACTCTTTAAGAGAAGCAGCTTTTTTCCCTCAATTTTTTAAAATCAATCTTACACTCTTACAATTTCTAATTTTCACATTTCTGCATTTATCTTCATTCCTTTCTCTTGCTTTGTTTGGGTTTGTTTTCTTGCTCTTTTCTGCAAACATAACTGGGTTATGTGATGCATTCATTTATGTTCTTTTTGTTTCATTCTGTGATGTTTAAGGCAATGGATTTTTCTCAGTGTATTACATAACTGTTGGCATGGGGAATTTTCATTATCGATTTTTTTCTATGTGTTCTGCGAGTTTTTTAACCTTTATAAAATTTCTAGACTGTTCTGTTCTAAACTGTGGAGCTTTTTTGTTGTTTCTGTTTTCGTTTTGTACTTTTGTTGCTTTGTTGTTAGAGAATAAAAAAAAGAGAGAAGTGCTATTTCTATCTTCGGACATTTGACATTTTCTTTGCTGCTTTTTCTACGTGTTATATGGGTGCCTATGTGGATGCCTTATACGGATGTAGTCTCTAGTTTTCCTTGTATAGAGTGGATATATATCTGTTGGTGCAACAGCATCAATGATTTCCATATCTGCTGTGTCCATGTTTCTAATCTTGATGCACTTGGCTACTCTTATTGCTGAATCACAAAGGTCTGTGATGGTTATGACTCCCTGTGATGTTCTCTGGTGCTTCTGTTACATTGTTCTGGCCTTGAGTCCCCAGAGAAGTATCTCGGGATGCTGCTGGTTGTTGGTTGCTAGGCACCACGCTTTGATTACCAGTTGTTTGCCAGGCACTGTGTTAGGTGCCTTCCATTTCCCTGGTGGCTCGGTGGTAAAGGATCTGCCTACCAATGCAGGAGATGCAGGTTCCCTTGCTGGGTTGAGAAGATGCCTTGAAGAAGGAAATGACAACCCACTCCAGTGTGCCTGCCTGGAGAATCCCATGGACAGAGGAGCCTGGTGTCCATGGGGTCGCGAGAGTCAGACATGACTTAGCAACTAAACCACCACCACCATTTCTGTTTCCTCATGAGATCCTCACCATGTTCTAGATAAGAACCCTGATGTTCTCAGAGTTAAGCCGCTTAGCTGATGAGCATCGGGCCTTCACCCGGTCAATCTGCTTCTCTCTGTTCGGAGCAGATGGTGGTTAACTTCTTCCTTTCCTGCCCTGGCTCTGTCTCCTCTGTCAGGCCCTGCTGGGACAGTCGCTGCTTTGACAGGCCCCCAGCCAGCTCCCAGCAGCTCTCACCAAACCAGAAGTCACCTGCAGGGAAGGAGGGTTGTTGATTTCTGTGCAGGATGCGAGCGCCAGCCTCAAGCAACATTGTGAAACTCACAGGGTGACTCTCTGGAGGGGAAATTTAGCATCAGGCCCTTTCATTTTAGATCCGGGCCAGCTCCTGGGAACCATGACGCAACTGTTCTCCAGACCTCAGCCTGACCCTGTCCACATCACACTCTTAACGAGACTTGTTTTCAGGGGCTTCAAGGGCAGCTTTAAATGGCTCTTTTTTGGGCACTGGCTTCATGTCATTCTTGATGGACAGCTTATATGTATTCTTTCTCCTCTTCTGTGGTCTCTCCCACCTCAGTCAAAGGCTCCTGAGATCCAGGCACCTGTGTTCAAGCAAACAGTCTGGGCATCTCGTTTCTGATCATCCCTTTGAGACCCCAGTAAGGACTGAGCCCCATGGCCTACACCTCCCAAGCCTGTCCTGTATCCATCCACTCCTCTGCCTTCCTCCAGTTCACCTTCAACCCCTTCTGTATTTTTGCAACAACCCCCTGATATGTCTCCTGCTCGCTTTTCATCACTGCCCACACAGCAGCCCCAGTTATCTTTTTTAAAAAACAGTATCATGTGACTTTTTTGCTGGAAGACCCCTCCTGGTTTTCCAGTGCCCACAGTAGGAAACACATACACTTGACTCTGGCTCCCAGACCCCTAACTATCGGGTCCTAGGTGTCCCCTTCAAGGCTCACTGGCCCAATCACCTTCCATGATGCTGGCTCCATCTGGGTCTTGCACAACCTGTTCCCCCAGCCTACAAGGCCCCCACCTGCTGCCCCACATTAAAGGTGGGGGCCCCCTGTCCTCATCCCATCTCAGTTAGAATGTCAGCTCCTCCAGCGGCCGAGTCCCTGTAGGTCCTTTATTTTAATTCTCTGCCTTCCACGTGTGCATGCATGCTGTCGCTTCAGTTGACTCTGTGCAACCCCATGGACTGTAGCCCACTAGGCTCCTCTGTCTGTGGGATTCCGCAGGCAAGAATACTGGAGCGGGTTGCTGTTTCCTTCTCCAGGGGATCTTCCTGATCTGGGGACCAAACGGGCATCTCTTACATCTCCTGCATTGGTAAACAGGTTCTTTGCCACTAGTGCCACCTGGGAAGCACTCTTCGTTTGTGTGTCTAATGGAATATCTGCCCTAAGGAAACAGGGGCGGTATTTCTGTGTGCATCTCCTAGAGCGGAGCCTGGCGCAGAGCTGGTGCTGAATCAATATTTACTGAGTACACGTCCATCTCACAGTAGTGGGCCATCTCTTCTAGCACTTGTTCTATCCCCTGGGGAACCTAAAAAATTCATGGGTCCTGGGGCACCTCCTCCAGGGATGCTGATTGGGTTTGTCTGGGGTAGGACCTAGGAATCTGCATTTTAAGGAGGTGTTCAGTGTGATCCTGAGTCAGATGGGCTTCTGACTTTGAGGACTTATGTTATCAATAACATTTATATGGCTATTAGCCCATTGGATCCTAACGTACTTCTAGGAAGTATTAAGGCCAGGGATTCTAAATTTATATTTAAAAAGATAAGATATCTTTTAAATATAAATATAGATACTTATATTTAAAACAATCTTTATAACAAGGTTGTTTTTGTTTTCTGAACAGGTGATACATTCACATGTATCAAAAGCAAAACAATATAAGAGGTTTTACATGAGAAATTTCCCTTACACCTTACCCATCCAACCCCTCCCCAACCCCTGCTTAGGAAGCCACTTACTTGTATGAATTGCTTGGATACATTTTTTTTAATATTTATTTATTTATTTGGCTGCACTAGGTCTTAATTGTAGCATGTGGGATCTTCAGTCTTCATTGCAGCATACAGGATTTTTTTAGTTGCAGCATGTGGGATCTATTTCCCTGACCAGGGCTTGAACCGGGGCCCCCTGCATTATGAGTGCAGAGTCTTAGCCACTGGACCACCAGGGAAGTCCCTTGGATGCATTTTTGATGCTTCTTTATGCAAGTAGAGGCAAATTCCAGCATATATTTTTATTTCTTCCCTTTTCAAATACAATGGAGAAGGAAATGGCAACCCACTCCAGTATTCTTTTTTTTTTTTCATTTATTTTTATTAGTTGGAGGCTAATTACTTTACAATATTGTAGTGGTTTTTGCCATACATTGACATGAATCAGCCATGGATTTACATGTGTTCCCCATCCCAATCCCCCCTCCCACCTCCCTCCCCATCCCATCCCTCTGGGTCTTCCCAGTGCACCAGCCCCGAGCACATGTCTCATGCATCCAACCTGGACTGGCGATCTGTTTCACACTCGATAATATACATGTTTCAATGCTGTTCTCTCAGATCATCCCACCCTTGCCTTCTCCCATAGAGTCCAAAAGTCTGTTCTATACATCTGTGTCTCTTTTTCTGTCTTGCATATAGGGTTGTCGTTACCATATTTCTAAATTCCATATATATGCATTAGTATACTGTATTGGTATTTATCTTTCTGGTTTACTTCACTCTGTATAATGGGCTCCAGTTTTATCCATCTCATTAAAACTGATTCAAATGTATTCTTTTTAATGGCTGAGTAATATTGCATTGTGTATATGTACCATAACTTTCTTATCCATTCGTCTGCTGATGGGCATCTAGGTTGCTTCCGTGTCCTGGCTATTATAAACAGTGCTGCGATGAACACTGGGGTACACGTGTCTCTTTCAGATCTGGTTTCCTCTGTGTGTATGCCCAGGAGTGGGATTGCTGGGTCATATGGCAGTTCTATTTCCAGTTTTTTAAGAAATCTCCACACTGTTCTCCATAGTGGCTGTACTAGTTTACATTCCCACCAACAGTGTAAGAGGGTTCCCTTTTCTCCACACCCTCTCCAGCATTTATTGCTTGTAGACTTTTGGATAGCAGCCATTCTGACTGGCGTGTAATGGTACCTCATTGTGGTTTTGATTTGCATTCCACTCCAGTATTCTTGCCTGGAGAATCCCATGGACAGAGGAACCTGGTGGGCCTCTGGGGTCCATGGGGTCTCACAGAGTCAGACATGACTGAGTGACTAACACAGTTTCAAATATAAAGTCGTAATCCACATGTTTAGCATCTTGGATCTTTTTCACTTAGCAGTGTACCCTGGGAGAGATTTCTCCATCAGTGTATAGAGAGCCTTCTTGGTTTTAAGCTACCATGCATTCCATGTGGGGGAGGTTTATTGGTCAGTCCTAGAGGTGGACACTTGGCTTATTCACTTTTATGGAGAAGGGGGCCTGTTACCAACAGTGCTGCAGGGTATAATCTTGCTCCTACATCATTCCTTTGCGCATACAATTATGCATGTGTATCTCCAGGATGAATTCTTGGAAGTAAATTGCTGGGTCCTGGGTCAGGTGGCTCTGTAATTTTAATGGATGTTATCAGATTTCTCTGACCATTTTGAATTTCCACTAGCAGTGGAATTAAAAGAGTCCCCCATTTTCCTACAATCTTTCTAATCAAGTGTGCTGTCAAATTTTGGGATCTTTATGAACCTGGTAGGTAAGAAATGCTGCTTCAATGTAGTGTGGGCTTTTTTTTTAAGTGGCTTTATTTAGACATTAATGATGTGCAATAAATGGCAGGTTTTTAAGCTTCACAGTTTGAATAATGAGTTTTGACGTATATACACCAGTGAAGCCATCACCACAGTCAAGGTAATGAACATATTTGTTACCCTTGGAAGTTCTTTGCATCGCCTCCTTCAACACTAATCTGTTTTCTATCACTGTAAGAGTGCACGCATATTTTAGAACTTGTGGAATAATATGGTGAGTATTCTTTTTTTGGTTTGGTTTTTCCATTCTGCCTCATTATTTGAGATTTTTCTGTGCTGTGGTATGTATATTAATCTTTCTTTCTTTTTTACTGCTGAGTAGTATTCCATTTATTCACCCATTGGAAGATTTCCAGTTTTGGACTGTTTAAGTTGTGAATACCATGTATTATGTACTATTTTTGTATTGACAAATTTTCATTTCTTTTGGGTAAATACCTACCCCTTGAGGCAGCTAGGATCCTGGTACCCAAACTGTGACCCTTAAACCTTTGCATTGCTTCCTGACCCTGGGGGATGGGTATGGCTTGGCAGAGGGCCAGATCAGATCGTGGAGTCCCAGGGTGTGGCCCCTTGCCATGGACTAAGCTTGAAATAATGGCTGCACTGAATACTATTTTGTAGAAATAAAGAATACCGATTTTTATTTTAATTTTTTTTTACCATGCCATGGCTTGCAGAATCTTAGTTCCTCAACCAGGGATCAAACCCATTCCCCCTTATGTGGAAGTGTGGAGGGAGTCCTCATCACTGTACCACCAGGGAATTCTTGTGAATATTGATTTTTTTTTTTTTAAGAAATGCTCATTCTTTGCAAAGGTCACATTCTAGGAGATGAGGTGAAGGAGTAAAGAGACCATCTGCATCCTAGGTGGGACATGAGTGAAGCAGGAAAGACAGGGAGCCCTGTGGCTCTGAGGAGCGCTGAACTGATGTCCTGCTTCATATCCTCAGGCACTTGTCCAACCGGGCAGCCAGGATCTGCTGGTCATCTGTGTGTTTTCTCAGAGCCCCTGTATTTTGCAGCAGCTGACGATAGCGGGAGTAATAAACTTGCAGAGATCTTTTTGCTTAGTGGCGACCAGAGCACTTGTGCATTGTGATCATTTATATGGAGAAGGTGGGTTCCTGGTGTCAACCCCATGAGGGCAGTAGCTGTGGTCTGTTTGTTCACTACTGTTTCCCATAACACTGCCTGGTGCATGGCGGACGCAGTATGTTCTTTTGCTGAGTGCAGGAAGCAACCAGTTTTGGGTGGAGGTGTTCACCAATGCTGATTGTACTTGTTAGGGGTGCCTTGCCTTGAGGAGGGGGCACTTGGGCTGTTAGAAAGGGTGAGTAGCATCCAAGTGGCTCCAGAAGGCTGGCCCGGCAAGGGCAAGGGAGGGGAGGAGGATGGAGAAAAAGGAGGCCAGACAGGGTGGGGTGTTTCTTGTAAACTCTGCTAAGGAGTTTCAATGTCAATATTTGAACTTCTTGGGAAACCACTGATAGAGTTTAAGCAATACAATGGCATGCAAAGATGTGTATTTTTAGAGATCCCCCTGGCTGCTGTGGGAGGGATGGACAGCTGGAGGCTGGGTTGGGAGAGGCGAGGAAAGCCCAGAGTGGGGTGCTGGAGGAAATCTGGACAAAGACGGCATGCCCTGCCTAGGACAGCGGCCCAGGGCCGGGCCTGGGCTGATTTCCGGTAGCTAAAATATAGTGGTGATGGGAAAGAAGAGGGTAGAGCCAAGGAATTCTGGGGAAGGTGACGATATCCAGCATAAGGGGCCAAACCAGTTCTTGACATTCTCCAGGCTGGGTCTCTACCCTGGAAGCCAAGAAGAAGGCTGAGACTTTTTTTTTTTTAATTGATGTATAATGCACACACTGTTACATTCATTCCCTTAATGTATAAAATGCATTCGTCTCTAGTGTGTTTACAAGGTAGTCCAGCCACTGCATGCATGCTCAGTCTCTTCAGTCGTGTCCCACTCTGCGACCCCATGGACTGTAGCCTACCAGGCTCCTCTGTCCATGGGAATTCTCCAGACAAGCATACCGGAGTGGGTTGCCATGCCCTCCTCCAGGGGACCTTCCCAACCCAGGGATTGAACCATGCATCTCCTGCATTGCAGGTGCATTCTTTACCCACTGAGTCACCTGAGTGAGAAGCGCAATCCAGCCATTGCCACCATCACATTCCAGAATGTTGTCTCAAAGAAAACCCAGTACCCATTGCAGTCCCCTCCCAGGGAGGATCAAGCTGTCCTAGACGCCTTGTTTCTGTCCTGGTCAGTTCCCAAGGAGCTGTGCGATCTTAGGCAAGTCCCCACCGCACCTTGGTCCCTAAAGGCCCTTCCAGCTGTGACTCCATGCAGTGATTCTGAGTGGGCAGATTATGTTATGGTCATACTTCCGTGACTCTAATGTTAAGGATTTTTAATGGGGGAGGAGGGCTTGTTTCATTTTATTTTTTATGGTAATCAAGCACAGATGATTCTAGTATAATTACCACCCTAATTAGCATCCTGGCATAAATCTCTGTCTTCATTTTTGGTTACCTCCTAAAGTTGCACTTCAGAAAGTGGAATTACTGGTTCAGGGGATGGAGACATATTTAAAGTTGTTTGTATGTATTGCTAAATTGTTTTCCAGAGAGGTCGCAAGAACAGGTCGTTTCATCAGACCCTTGTCAATTGAGTGCCTTTAGAAAACTTTGTTCATTTCCCTGGCAAAATGAAAATGATGTGGGATTGTTTGACTATGGATTTATTGGATCACCAGCTTGAGTAAGCACACTTACAGGTGGTTCTGAGTCTTCTATCCTCCCATTTGTGATCTGCCAGTTCTGGCTGTCACCCTGGCATTTCCTGGGAGGGCTGTGGGTTGCACCATTCTGGTGACGCTCTTCACTTGTGAGTCCTGGGATCCCTGCAGTTGGGCACGGCACCTGGGCTGCTTGATGGGTCACTTTTTAAAATAGTTTGGTTTACTTGTTTTTGGCTGTGCTGGGTTTTCATTGCTGTGTGGGCTTTTCTCTAGTTGCTGAGAGTGGGGGCTGTTTGTTGCAGCGTGGGCTTCTCATTGCAGTGGCTTCTCTTGTTGTGGAGCACAGGCTCTGGAGTGCTTGGGCTCGGTAGTTGTGACTCCCAGGCTCTAGGACACAGTTCAGTAGCGCTCTGGCTTAGTTGCCATGTGGGATCTTCCCAGACCAGAGGTCGAACTCGAGTCTCCTTTGTCTCTTGCGTTGGCCAGCAGATTCTTTAGCACTGAGCCACTAGGGAAACCCTTGGTGGGTTGACTTGTAGCAAACTCTCCGAACTCAGACATCGTCAGGCCTCTCTGCCTATAGATGTCAGACGAGTGTATTCTCCTCGGTTCTGTCTTGTCTCAACAAAAATTTGAAGCGACATACGTTAGAGCCCTCGGCATGTCATTGCTCTCGGACAGACCGTGTTATAGCTCTCGGGTCTTGGACAGACTGTGTTATAGCTCTCAGGTCTCAAACAGACCGTGTTATAGCTCTTAGACAGATTTGTGTTACAGGTCCATGCTACAGCTCAATTTTATTTAGAAAATAGTAAGAAAATCCATCCTCGAGGCATGAGGGCAGGCCGACCCAAAGATGTGTGAAGAGAGGGTGGCCCCTGGCCCTTTGGCTCCTCTTTTTATATGTTGTTTCCTCCCTCCTGGGCCTGCCCTATATAAATTGGGCTAGCCAGGAGTGCTGTTTGTTCTTCCTGAGGTCCTCACTCCGGTCCTGGACCTTTCTTTGTTCTATTTTCCGGGCTTTTCCCTTCTTTGTCTTTTAGCCACCGCCGTTCTGGACTCCTATTTCCTATTCTAACTACCTAACAGTCTCTTGCATTGGCTGGCAGATTCTTTAGCACTGAGCCACTAGAGAAGCCCTTGGTGGGTTGACTTGTAACAAACTCTCCAGAACTTACACATCATCAGCTAAGTATCAGCTAAGTATTAGCAGAACTGCCCAGTTACTCCTATAAGACCTCAGAGCATTTTAGCATCAATTCAGAACAAGGAGCCTTCCCCCTCCATGTTCCACTAGAGGGCAAATTTCCTCCAAGGGTAGGTTGGCTTTTTGAAGAGGATCAAGAATTTCTTGATGGCTCAGACGGTAAAGAATCTGCCTGTAATGCAGGAGACCCGGGTTTGATCCCTGGGTCAGGAAGAGCATCTGGAGAAGGGAATGGCTACCTATTCCAGTATTCTTGCCTGGAGAATTCCATGGACAGAGGATCCTGGTGGGCTAAAGTCCATGGGGTTGTAAAGAGTCGGACTGAGTGACTAACACATACACATACACACACACACACACACATAGAATGTCTATGCTGTGATGTGGGAGAATCAAGGTGCCCAAAGCTAGAGCCGATCCTGGTTTGAGTGATGGGGGAGGGGATGGGTGACTCTGCTGAGTGGAATTGCTCTAAAGATGGGAATATCCATCCATTATTTTAACTCTGAGTTTCTGTGAAGCAAGGACAGGATCCACGGTAAGCCATAAATGGGACCAGAATCCCCAGAGCAGGGACCTCCCAGAGGCCTCACGGGGGATCTTTTGTTTCTAAAAACAAAGTCACTGAATTGCTTTGCTCACATTTTCCTGATGACTTTGCTGCGGGGCATGTCCCTTGACGAGGAGGAAGCAGAGAGACAAAGGAGGGGGGGTGAGGTGCCCTGGGGGTGCCCCTGAGTCAGCAGCAGGGGCAGACTGCCCGCCTGAGTGGGAGCTTCTAGGCCTCTCTCCCCAGGGCCTCAGTCTGGCTGCAGGCAGTATCTCTGTGTGTGGGGAGGTTTGGGGTGTGGGTCCCCCACAGAGGGTCCTGACAGCCCCTGGTGTGTTGCCAACAGCTGGTGTGGAGGAGGGAGACTTGCTTTAGAGGCAGGGTGCAGGGTTGGTACGGCCACCAGTGAAGGGACCAGGGTAGGGGGGCTGGAAGCAGGCAGGGGCCGGGTAGTTTTGGCCTCCCTGAGCCTGTTTGCTCAGCTCCTGGGGAGTTCCCCTCCTTCGTCCTGTGGAGCCAGGTCAATCTGCCATGTATCCTCTGAGTGGGCTTTAGTTTGGGACTTCAACCTATGTGGCTGGGACGCAAACCAGGCCAAAACCCATGGTACCTGGTTTCAGGACCTAATCAAGCTCAGATCCTTGATGTCTCATTGCAGAAAGAATTCAGTGAGAGATAAAGTGATAGGTACGAATTGGGTTTAATTCAGATTCAGAGAGAAGCACACTCCACAGACAGAGTGTGGGCCATCTCAGGGGGCGAGTCAGTTCAGTCGCTCAGTCGTGTCCATCTCTTTGCGACCCCACGGACTGTAGCCCGCCAGGCTTCCCTGTCCATCACCAACTCCCAGAGCTTGCTCAGACTAACGTCCATTGAGTCGGTGATGCCATCCACCATCTCATCCTCTGTCGTCCATTTCTCCTCCTGCCTTCACTCTTTCCCAGAATCAGGGTCTTTTCAAATGAGTCAGTTCTTTGCATCAGGTGGCCAAAGTATTGGAGTTTCAGCTTCAGCATCAGTCCTTCCAATGAATATTCAGGACTGGTTTCCTTTAGGATGGACTGGTTGGATCTCCTCGCTGTCCAAGGGACTCTCAAGTGTCTTCTCCAACACCACAGTTCAAAAGAATCAATTCTTTGGTGCTAGCTTTCTTTATAGTCCAACTCTCACATCCATACATGATTACTGGAAAAACCTTGATTGAGGATCAAGGTCTAATTAAAGTCAACTTGTCTGCCATATTGGACCCATTCGTTTCTAATCAGTTTACGTTGTGTCCTTGGGCTAGGTCATTCTTTCAGAAAGTTGTGCCCTGTCCCCTTCTCTCCTGTTACATGAGGACCCAGGACAGCTCACTAGATGGAGCCACTGTTTTCCTCTGCTTCAGAGGCCATGGAAATGCCCTCTGCCCTCCCTGTCACCCGTTGGCCCTCTCCTCCCGGGAATGGGGTAATTTCTGAAAACTAGACCAGTCCTAGCCTGCACTGCCCGAATTATCCAGAAAACCCTGGAGTTGGGGGGATACCCTCTCTTTCACGTCCCTATAGACCTGTGCTCCTTAGCTCAGAACCTGATAGCCACGCTCTCCCTACAAGGGAACCGGGTATAGGAGACCCGGTCCCTCCTACCGGGCAGGGGCAAGGCAGGTAGGTGCAGATGGCCCAGCCGAGCGCCTGGATGGAAGCGTGGCCCGCAGGGATGCTCTGCTGTGCACGGTCTGTACTGGAGATGCCATTTAGGAAGCATCTCATCTGGGCTTGAGCCCCGGGGGGCGGGGGGTGGGCTCCGGTGCATGGGGGTCTGTGGTCTCCACCACTTCTGTCTAGTGGGGCCAGCCTTCTCCCACCCACAGCCCCATGCCTGGAAGAGCCCTGGGACCCTGCATGCCGGTCAGTCAGATGAGTTCCAGGTTGCAGGAGGGTTAGTTGGTGGACATAGAAATCTCAGAACACCTGCCTGGCGGTGCTCCCAGCTCTTGAGCCACCATCCACCTGAAGGGGCAGCGGGAACTCTGGGTGTCCTTGAGCCCAGAAATCAGCAGTGCTAGGGGTGCCCCAGAGTGTTTGCAGAAAGGGAGGACAGGACGTGTCCGTCACACACCTGGCCAGGTGTCCGGATTCTGCCTGCTCAGCTCCTGAAGACGCCCTCCCTTCTCTGTTGCCCTCCCTGCCCTGCTCACACCTGGAGGGAGAGGGGCTTGCAACAACACAACGTGGAGAGGTTGCAACAGGGGTGCCCACCTCTTTGTCTGCGCCTCTGCGATCAGAAGCATCATTCAAAGCAGATTCTTCACTATTTGGAGATCAGTGTCCTTTGCCCACCCTGGCTCCCCCAAACTGTGTGCAAATTGCTCCACTAACACACAGCTGCCTGCCTGGGGCTGGGGTTCCGAGGGCTTGCTGCCACTGTGCTAAGAGCTGGTGGTGACCAAGATTAACTGCAGTTTTATGGTTCAAGCTTCCCCCTGGAAGTTGCTGGCCTTCAGTAGATTCCAGAGTTCCAAAATGGCTACATCAGACAGACTCAGCTAGTGTCCTTGTTGTTTAGGTGGGGAGACAGTTTCCTGGTGCTTGCGACACCTCTGTATGCCTAGAATTCTCTCCTATTTATAGCCTTATTAATCATTTTTTAAATAGTTCAGTGGCATTAAGTACATTCACATTGTTGTACAACCATCATCACCACTTCAGAAGTCTTCTTGCAAAACTGAAACTCTGCTAATCCATTATATACTAACTCCTTATTCCCTCCTCCTCCAAGCTCCTGGAAACCATCATTTTACTTACTGCTTCTATGAATTTGATGCTAGGTACCTCATGGCAACCCACTCCAGTATTCTTGCCTGGAGAATCCCATGGACGGAGGAGCCTGGTGGGCTACAGTCCATGGGGTCCCAAAGAGTCGGACACGACTGAGCAACTTCACTTCACTCACTTTCACCTCATATAAAAGGAATCATACAGTATTTATCTTTTTATTTCACTTAGCATAATGACTTCAAGGTTCAGCCTTTCTGTACCATGTGACAGACTTTCCTTCCATTTAAAGCCTGCATAATATTCCACTATTGGGCTTCCGTGGCGGCTCAGCAGTAAAGAATTCACCTGCTATGCAGGGGATGCAGATTCTAACCCTGGGTCGGGAAGATCCCCTGGATTAGGAAATGATACCCACTCTAGTATCTTTGCCTGGAAAATCCCATGGACAGAGGAGCCTGGTGGGCTACAGTCCAAGGGGTTGCAAAGAGTTGGACATGACTTAGTGACTAAACCACAACAACAATATTCCATTATATGAGTAATACTATATTTTATTTATCTATGCATCCATTGATGAGCACTTGGGTTGCTTTTTTTGGCAATTGTAAACAATGCTGCTATGTTTATTTATTTTTATTTATTTTTCTTTTGTGTTCTACTTACAGAAGTAATATACATCTTAATCAATTCAAGCATGACATTACAGAAATACATTTAAAGGGAAAGTCCCTGTTTTTGTACACCTGAAAAAGAAGAGAAAGAAAGAAAGTAAGTTTAGTCACTCAGTCATTTTCGAGTGTTTGCGACCCCATGGGCTGTAGCCTGCCAGGCTCCTCTGTCCATGGGATTTTCCAGGCAAGAGTACTGGAGTGGGTTGCCATTTCTTTTTCCAGAGGATCTTCCCCACCTAGGGATCAAACCTGGGTCTCCCACATTGTGGGCAGACACTTTACCTTCTTGAAGGGAACCAGTATTAACAGTTTCTCATTAACAGAATCATGCGTGTCAGGATTCTCATTTACGTATATACTGACATATAATTTTCAAAAGTGGAATTAGGTACTGTACATGCTTAAATATTGTTTAATGTTTTATTCTGAGCTAATTTACAAGTTCCAGAAAAATTGCAAGACTGTTGAAAGAATTTCCCTTTACCACATTTACTTTATCTTCTCTCACTTGCTTTTTCTGAAGTCTCCTGGCAGATATAATGTCACCTTACTTCTAAATACTTTAATGTATATTTTCTAAAAACAAGGACTGCCACTAACATTGTCCCTTAGTACAATGATCAAAGTCAGGAATGCAATATTATTGTAATTTACTGATTTAGTTGGATATCACCAATAGAAAATCTCATATTTTCCTTAGATAATGGTAAACATGAAGTTGTCTCCCTGTTTTTCACAATTGTCATGTTTCGTTCACCTTGTTTAAACTGAAGTGGTTATTCAGACTCTGACTTTTACATTGAGTTTCTTTGACAACTACAAGTCAGTTATTTTGTAAAATGCTTCTTAATTTGAACTCGTCTGATGTTTCCTCGTGATGAGATACAGATTATGCACTTTTTGCAGCAATACCCCGGAAGTGAAGTTGTGTTCTTCTCAGTACATCATATCAAGAGACACATGCTATTCATCTTCCCATTACTGGTGACTTGAACAGATAGTATCTGTTGTAAATTTTCTTTTTTTTTTTAAGGTTGAAGTTTAATTTAAAACACTATGTTCATTTCAGGTGTACAGAAAAGTGATTTGGTTTACTTTCCATTATATGTTATTACAAGGTATTTAATATAGTTCCCTGTGCTATATATTAGGTCCTTGTCATTTATCTGTTTTATACATAGAGGGGTGTGTATCTTAATCCCAAACTCCTAATTTATCCCTCCCCAACTCCCTCCTCCCTTTTGCTAAGCATAGGTTTGTTTTCTGTGTCTGTGAGTTGGTTTCTATTTTGTGAAGAAGTTCATTTGTATCACTTTTTAAAAAAGGTTCCACATATAAGTGATATTATATCATATTTGTCTTTCTCTGTCTCCACTTAATATGATAATCTCTAGGTCCATCCATGTTGCTGCAAATGGTATTATTTCATTCTTTTTTATGGCTGAGTAATATTCCATTATATATATGGACCACATCTTTATCTATTCATCTTTCTTTTTTTTTCATTTATTTTTATTAGTTGGAGGGTTTATCTATTCATCTTTCGATGGACATTTAGGTTGCTTCCATGTCTTGGCTATTGTAAATAGTGCAAACACTGGGGTGTGTGTCTATGTTGAGTTAGAGTTTTCTCCAGATATATGCCCAGGAGTGGGATTGCAGGATCATATGGTAACTATAATTTTGGTTTTTTATTCTATTTTATGTTTTGCCTGTACTGGGGTCTTCATTGCTGTGTGCAGCTTTCTCTAGTTGCAGCAAGTGGGGCTACTCTCTAGTTGCAGTGCACGAGCTTCTCATTATGGTGGCTTCTCCTGTTGTAGAACATGGGCTCTAGAGCATATGGACTTCAGTAGTTTTGGTTCACAGTCTATTTATTTACTTGGCTGTGATGGGTCTTAGCTGCAGCATGTAGGGTCTTAAGTTGTGGCATGAAAACTCTTGTAGAATTTAGTTCCCTGACCAGGGATTGAACCACAGCCCACCACACTGGAAGCAGAGAGTCCTCGTCACTGGACCACCAGGGAAGTCCTTTGTAGACATAACGATGGCCATGCTGACCGGTGTGAGATGATATGTCATTGTAGTTTTGATTTGCATTTTGCTAATAATTAGTGATATTGGGCATCTTTTCATGCTCACATGCTTCTCATGTGCCTGTTGGCGATCAAAACAATTTTTTAATCAGGTAAAATGTACATAGAGTTAAACATGCACGTCTTAAATTAACTGGTTGATGAATTTTTTTGGGTACATCAGTGTAACCAACACCCCAATGAAGTTATATGCTATTTTCAGTTTGTTTTTTTAATTAAAATATGATTCATACATCTTCCCTTATGGGTTAGTATAAGTTTTTGCCCAGTATTTTAGAGGAAGGAGCCAGAGTTTAGTTTAGTTTAGCCAGACTACCATTGAAGAGCATGGCTTTAGAGTCATGTAGATTTAGGATCAATTTCTGCTCTGACATATAGCTCAGTATAAGGTGACTTTTAGCTCTCTAAGTATTAATTTTTTCATCTTTAAAATGGGGATGTTTCCTAGCTCAAAACAGTGTCTCAAGAATTGAGTCCCTGAAACACCTAAGAGCCCTTATAAATCATTTTTTTAAAATGAAGAAGCCACTAGAAAAACCAACAAAAGATATGAACACTCTGTTAACAAAAGAAAATAGTCATTTGTAGAGTCAATAAACCTATCAAAAGCTGTCCAGCCTCACAGACATCAAACAGATGCAAGTCAGTCAAACAGATGCAGAGCAACAATGAGATAGAATTTTTCAGCTCTCAGATTGGCAGGGATTAAAAAGGTACATAATCTGTCATGTTGGCAAGGGTTTAAGAGGTAGGCCCTTGACAGTGCATTGGCTCTGTATACTTGAAGGATAATTTGGCCTTATCTGTTAACACTGTTAAGTGCTCACACCCTTTATCCCAGTAGTTATCCTTTTGCCATTTATTCTGCATATGTTCGGTTGCTAAGTCATGTCTGACTCTTTGCAACCCCATGGACTGCAGCACGCCAGGCTTCCCTGTCCATCACTATCTCCTGGAATTTGCCCAAACTCATGTCCACTGTGTAGATGAGGCCATCCAACCATCTCATTCTCTGTCGTCCCCTTCTCCTCCTGCCCTCCATCTTTCCCAGCATCAGCGTCTTTTCCAGTGAGTTGACTCTTCACATCAGGTGGCCAAAGGATTGGCACTTTAGCTTCCACATCAGTCCTTCCAATGAATCTTCAGGACTGATTTCCTTTAGGATAGACTGGTTGGATCTCTTTGCTGTCCAAGGGACTCTTAAGAGTCTTCTCCAGCACCACAGTGCAAAAGCATCAATATGTCGGTGCTCAGCCTTCTTTATGGTCCAGCTCTCACATCCATACATGACTACTGGAAAAACCATAGCTTTGTCTATACAGACTTTTGTCAGCAGAGAAATGTCTTTGCTTATGTGCCTGTACAAATGGGCAAAATGTATGTTTTGTTGCAAAATCCATCAAAGCATAAGCAACCCAAATGTTCAATAGAGCAAATTAGTTATGACTCATGTTTGCAATGAGATGCTATGCAGTTAATGAAAGGAATGAGGAAGCTCTAACATGACGTGTAAAGTTTTCACAATAAATTGTATAATGAAAAAAAAATTTTTTAAAACAGCATCTAGCCTCTCAGATTCCTTTTCATGGGAAAAGTGTTTTGATTTAGCAATACTGCAATTCACTAATGCCTGTGGTTAATGATCACAGCTAAGTCAGGGACATTTTTGTTAGGTGCAACAAGCAATTTTTCCAGCAGTTAAGCTTCGTCGGACCATGCTATTCTGAGATGTTCCATGGTGGTGTACATGCCTGGGGCCAGGTGTGCCACCATACTTGATATGGTTAAAAACTTCTTAGAGGCTAGAATTGGAAACAGCAAATAGTCATTAACAGAATGGTAAGTGGGTTCTGCTTTTAGGTCTACTGAGAATGAGGCCTGTATGTTAGTTAGGTGCTCTGACATTCATTTATTCATTCAACAAACATTGCTTGAACAGCTGCTATACATCAAACATTGCCCTTGGGGCTGGAGTTACAACCCTCATGTAAGGACATTACTCAAAGTACGACCGAGAATATAATAATAAAAGAGAGCAACCTGCATTGTCAGTATAATAATGATAAAGAGGAATCCTTGACAGCATCAGAAAGAAGTTCCCTGAGAGCAGGGGCTGTATTGTTCACAGCCTCTGCATTCACAGCACTCTAGTCCATGCTTGGCACAGAGCTGGTTAATATCTAGAATTTGCTAAATGAATGAGTGAATGAACAAATGAATTGATAGAATCAGGGTTCTAACAAATAACAGAAGAGGGACTTCCCTGGTGGTACAATGGATAAGAATCCACTTGCTAATATAAGGGACACAGGTTTGATCCCTGGTCTGGGAAGAGTCCACGTGCCGTGGAGCAACAAAGCCTGTGCACCAAGGACTTCTGAACTTGTGTGCCTAGAGCCCAGGCTCCACAACAAGAGAAGCGACCGCAATGAGAAGCCTGCACCCTGCCACGAGGAGTAGCCCCTGTCTCGCCGCAACTGGAGAAAGCCTGCACGCAGCCACCAAGACCCGCTGCAACCAAAAATAAATATATTAAAAAAAAATAACATAAGACACACTCTGATTTTGAGGAAAGATTATTCATGAAGGGGCATGTGAGGTGTGAGGACTGTTGGAGAAACATATGGAATGGTACAGAAACGCAGGTAGAAGGACGGATGTTGTCACACCTGTAGGCTGTAGGAGGCGAGAGGAGTTGGGTTACTGGAACTGGGAGGGAACCGGATTCACATCCCCCCGTCTCCTATTGAGTCTTCTGGGGAGTCAGAGGGCAGGGAGCCTGAGTGTCTCCATCAGGCTGCACATCTGAAGGTATTTGTCACACACTCCCGGGGGCCTTGGTTACATGCACTGCTCCAAACTCTGTGAGAGGAGGGGTGTCATCGCTATGTTGCCAAGGAAACGGGATGAGATTCGCTCGGTCCCTTGCCCCAGCTATCATTAGGAGGAGGCAGAACTACTATCCTAAAAAGTGGCAACATCTGTAAAGATTTTAAACCCAGGTGGCCCAGAGCTGTGGTGCCCACAGACAGACTGGATAGTTGGGAGGCAAATTATTACTACTACTCTGGGCCACAGTCTCCCCATCTGGAAAAGGGAATGATACCCGTCTTTGAGAATTCTTGTGATGATTCAATAACAGTGATATAGAAATTGGCACGTGGTCAACAAAAGAAAATGTTGACCTGCGAAGCGTGTGAAACATGGTATTGGGTGGGAGAGTGTGGTTGTTCATTTTTGGTTAATTACTTTATACTTGTATTCATCAGTTTTTTGGCCCCAAACAGATGGTAGTTAGATACGAAAGCAAGTTGCTTTCCCCACTACTATGTTCTTTTCTTCCCTCCCTCCCCCCTCTCTCTTCCTTTTGGTGTCTTCTGCCTCAGGTTTGTGTGTTGGACCCTAGGCCCCTGGGCCATCCTCTGAGGGGCCACATGGCCAGTGCCTGCCACAGCGGGGGAGTCCGTCCTCCACTTGGAATTCAGGGACCTCTTCCTCCTCCCTGCCAACAGCAGCTCCCTCCTGGGAGCCAGGAGAGAGGGCCTGAGGCAAAGATGTGGATCGTCGGAGACTTTGATGCGATCGGCCTGCTTCCTCCTGCAGTTCTAACTGATGGGCTTCCAGGAGCAGACACTCTTTGCCATTTATTCTATTAATATTTATAGCAATTCCTCAAAATGGATATCATCCCATTTTACAAAGAAGGGAGCTATGGCTCACAGAGATTAAATAAATTTGGCCAAAAATCATACATGTGGCAGAGCCACAGAAAATGTGAATGCCTCTGAATCTCCTACTTTCTTATCCTTTCTTAAACTTTCTGAAGCCTTCAGTATGTTTTCTGAAGACTTAAAGAGCTTTAATTTTCTAATTACAAAAGCAATTTGTTGTTGTTTAGTCGCTAAGTTGTGTTTGACTCTTTTCTGACCCTATGGATTACAGCCCACCATACTCCTCTGTCCACGGATTTTTCCAGGCAAGAATACTGGAGTGGGTTGCCATTTTCTTCTCAAGGGGATCTTCCTGACCCAAGGATCAAACCTACCTCTTCTGCATTGGCTGGCAGGTTCTTTACTACTGAGCCACCAGGGAAGCCCTATAATAGCAATGCTGGATTATAATAGAAAATATGTAAAGTAGGAAGGACATTTTCACATGGCTGCAGCCATACTGTCTGTATAAGTTTGCAGTTTCTTTTTCATGTAACATTATAATACATGCCTTGTTCCACAGTCTTAGAAATTCTTTGTAAACCTTATTTTCAGTGGCTGCTAATAATCCCTCAGCTGGGTATACTATCATTTACTTAAACAATCGTCTATTGTCAGGCCATTCGGTGGTTTCCAGTTCCTAGCTGTCAGCAACATTGCTGCAAAGAGCATCTTTTTATTCAGAAAGCTTTTTCTGTTTGTCCTATTTCCTTAAGATGGTTTCTCAGAAGTGGAAATACTGGTTCAGTTACCAGTTCGAGTTTTATGTCTCTTCGTACATATTGCCAAGTTGTTTCCCAAAGGGTGGCCCCAGCAGAGTGGGAGAGCGTTCTGCGGGCAGTTTTCTACTCTTAACTGGCTTTGCATTCCTTCCCAAAAGTCTCATAAGGAGAATGGCCCAGAGCGTGGTGGAAGTGATGGAAGACGCCAAGGGGAAGGTCCAGGAGAACCTTCTGGCCAACGGAGGTAGGTCCCTGAAGCGCGCTTATGGTGGTCCTCCCCCAGCTCATTCTAGGCCATTCATGGTCCCAGCTGTGGCCACACAGGAGGGCTGAAATGACACGGCGGCACGGAGGCGCCACACTGACAGCCTCTGCCCGGCCTCTGCCCGGCCACGTAGAGCACAGTGGCACCGCTGTTTGGAAGACTCCAGTCTCCCTTATAATCCTTCTGTCTCATTTCTAAAGCACCTGGAGTTTCTTACCTGCAGCTGAACTCCTCAGTGAAATTTGAGATGAAAATGGATTCAGTGGGGTTTAGGGGTTAGTTGGCTCACCCACCTTCTCTGTCAGCCTCCCTTCTATCCCCACACCCTAACCTATTTAGTCCTATCCCCAGAGGAGGCTGGAATGCCTCAAACTGAATTCTTCAGCTGTGCCCAGTAATTAGATGAAGGTTAGACCAAAAACACTTTGTGTAGCGGGTTTGCATTTGGAATTTCTGACTCCTACGCTGATAGGATAAGCCTGTAGATTCCAAGGATGTTTTGGTCCATGTATTAGGGTACAGACAATTTGAGTGCCCTTAAAATGTGCAAGACAAAAGCTCTGAGGCTTTGGGAACCTTAGAATTAGGTGTTTCGATATCTGTAGAGATAATTAAACCCGTGGCTCTATGCACCAGTATACTGAAAATGAAAGCATATATTCTATATTAATATGTCATTTAGTACATATCATTAATATTATACATTATTATACATATATAATATTATGCAATATCACAATATTATACATTATTACACATATATAATATTTAAAAGATATAGATATTATGAATTTATTACATATATATTCATGTTTTTTCCCCCTGGAACCTTTTTTTTTGGGGTGCCACATGGCGTGCAGGATCTTAGTTCCCCAATCAGGAATCGAACCTGTGCCCCCTACATTGGAAGGGCAGAGTCCCATCCACTGGACCATTAGGGAGCTCCCATCTGGGAACCTTGGAAACTGTTACATTCGCTTGATTAAATTGATAAAGGGAAATGCTCGTATTCCCAAATCAGAACTTAGTTTTGTATGTTACTGCAGTCTAATGACTCCACCCTCTTACGTTGCAGGTTTGAAAGAAAAAATGAAGTGTTTAAAGAGTAGGTTATGTGTCGTTTGCTGTGTGTGTGATGCCCGCGTGCCCCTGGGAAGGGGGAATCTCAGTCTGGTTGTAGGGATACAGTGACCAGGTGACGACGGATTTCTCGAGTGACAGCCTCGTGGCTTGGTCACAGTGTCCATGTAACACAGACAGCAACTGCTTCTTCCCTTCCCCCTCTTCCTTGCGTCTCCCCTGCCTCCCGCAGCAGCACCGCATGCCTCCTGGAGTTCAGTATCGACTTTGGCATCTTCTTGCTTTTGGTTTGCTTCTTGCCTTGATGGCCATCCCCAGCGTCATCCTGCCTGCGGGGGCTGGCTGTGGGGTGGACCCTGACATCCTTAAATGCCAGGCTTAGCTTTGTGTGGCCTCGATGGGGGTCTCTCATACACTCTTCGAGCCTCTCCTAGGAGAGCCTCTGTGCTCAAACAGGCCATTTCTGGTTTCCCCGTTAGGAGGTGCCATTGCGTTGGTTTTTCTCCAACCTGCTTAGACTGGTGGAATTAAAGCCAGCAAATCCCATTATGTAGGACAAATACAAATCTTGGCAGACCAGAAGTCACCAAAATGCCATCTGTTAATTACACTGAGATTCCTTGCCTGTGTGCTAATCAAAAAAATTGTTTTGTTGAGTTGATGAACTTCTCTTATTTCCCAGCAGGTAACTCAGAGGGCCTTAGATGGAAATGCTGACTTAGGACTACTTTTCTATCTAAAAAACCTGGTCTTGAGAATTCGAGAACTGACTCATTCGAAAAGACCCTGATGCTGGGAAAGATCGAAAGCAGGAGAAAGGGATGGCAGAGGATGAGATGGTTGGATGGCATCACCGATTCAATGGACATGAGTTTGAGTAAACTCTGGGAGTTGGTGATGAACAGGGAGGCCTGGTGTGCTGCAGTCCTTGGGGTCGCAAACAGTAGGACACGACTAAGTGACTGAACTGAACTGAGGATTCGAGAATTTGAGCTCACTTGACAATAATGCTCAAAATGCTTACATTCTATTCAAAATTCACGTCAGTTAAAATTAGGTGTCATTATTACATCGTATCCATCCCCAGTTTCCTGTCAGGAGGAGAGAATTCAGCGATATTTGTTTCCATCTGTTTCATTATCTCTAGGCCTCCTGGGAGTCAGGTCCCCATGACTTTCCAAACCTAGAGCTTCCAAAGCTGGTCCAGTACCTGTGCACACAAAAGTCAAGGACCCTCGGGCAGCCTTCATGGCCTGCTCTTGAACATTCATCATGCACAGCAGCGCAGTAAAGTCTCTGAAAAGTACTGCAGTCAAGAAACCTTTGAGACAGTTTGGCTCAGGCTTTCCTGATAGTCTGTCTGCAATGCAGGAGACCCAGGGTGGAGCCCTGGGTCAGAAAGATCGCCTGGAAAAGGGAATGACAACCCACTCCAGTATTCTTGCCTGGAGAATCCCATGGATAGAGGAGCTTCGTGGGCTACAGTCCATGAAGTGGCAAAGAATCAGACACAGCTGAGCGACTAACACTTTCAACTTTCTTGACATTATTTGGATGGACGAGGAGCTATTTTTCTTCTAGAGAGCACCTAGGGAGCTAGTGATAGAATTAACTGCAGGAACTCAGGGTTTCACCAGCAGGTGGGATTTTAATCTGGTCTCTGAGGTTACCCCCCAGGTCTTCTGGGCTATGTTTCCTGGAGGGCCAGGGGCCCCGGCCTTGGAACAGTCAGGCTTGGCTCTTTGCGACCTTGGCAGGTCACCTCCCTGGGTCTTAGTTTTCTCGCCTCTATGGACTTAATCCCTTTACGGTTCTCTGCTTTGCCTGGGCACCTTTTGTTTCCATCTATTCTTTGCTTCTTGCTGCGCTTGAAGCAGGAAGCACACAGGCGTGTGTGACTGCAGCAGAGCTGAGCAAACATGCCCTGGTCTGGCCGGGGCCCTGGAAGGTTCAGGGTCGGAACCACCTGATGGTCTGTCTGGCTGTCTGGCCTCCGTTGGTGTGGTCACCGGTCCTTTGTTCTGCTGCTGCCAGGAAGGCTTTGTTTGGGTTCTTGGATGACACCACTGTTGCTCAAGGGCAGCCGTCTGCGTGTTTTGAGTGTTTTGATTCGAAGTGAGCCTGCCTGGGTCATGATATGACCTCACAGGCCTTCGATCCAAGCACACATTGCTTCCTGGAGACCAGGCTTCCGGGATTTCAGCCCGGGGACAGGAGGGGAGGGGAACGTCTTTATAAGCAAGCAGAGAGGAGGCTGTGGCTTGGGAGCACCCAGAGGGTCCTGGGGCTGCCGCTTCCTAAGACTGAGGACCGTCCTCGGACCACATTCTCACCAAAGGCGATGTGCAAGGGGCAAGGTTCTCGTCTACGTGATCCAGGCGAGGTGCAGTGTCTGGAACTGGTGGTCCTGACTGGGGAGAGGGGATGTCAGAGAAGGAAGTCACAGTGACAACCTGGAGGTCTCTGGAGCCTTCTGCAGGGAGCTCGTCACAGTCTCCTTATCTCACCTCCTCCTTCATCAGACACTCACGGTCGGCCATTGAGCGCCAGGCACTGTCTGTTCTGGGCATCTGGAGATGATCACCCTCCAGGAGCTCACAGTCTGGGGATCAGACCTGCAGCGCCTCATGTACTGTCATGGAAACCAAGGGCTTGGGAGCCTTCACGAGGAAAGGGGCTGAGTCGTAGAGGAATTATAGGCATTCTAGTGGAAAGGAGGATGCATTCATTCTCTTTGGTCTGAATGCTGGAAAGCCTGGAGTTAGTAAAAAATGCATGGAGACAAAAGCTTGTCTGAAAGGTACCTCTCCTAAGCAACCTGGCTAGTGTTAGGACAGTAATCAGGGTTATTAGGAAGATTCTCGTATGAGGCGCTTGCCCCTTGCTGTACACTGTCACGGAGCTCTGGGGACACAGAGACAGTCAACTGCCCTCAAGGAGCCTGAAAGAGCAGGGGAGTCAACCATGGTTGTGTAGCATTGTTAGTGTGAAGGAGTTGGCCAGCGTCCACAGGCTCTGGCTGGCAAGGGGAGGGAGGGTTGGGCAGGTTTTCAGGAGTTGGTCTCCATCCTGATGTTCAGGACAGGGGCAGCCGTGAGAGGGAGAGTGAGCAGCTGGGGGTGGCTTGGCTTGGGTGGTGTGGTGTGCCCATGGGGTCTGGAGGGGGCAGTGGTGGGGATCGCCAGAGCACACATCTTCCTGGCATCAGCCTGGGGGGGATGTTCCCTGGTCTGTTGCGGGGGGAGGTGTTGGCGGCGCCTACCAGGCAGCAAGCAACCAGCCTGGGAGCTGTGTGACCATCATGCCTGTCCAGTGCCTGGCCCACAGTAGGGTTCAGTAGCAGCATCAGGGGTGACCACTGACACAGAACAAGTCCTTTGTGACCTTTGGTTCTGCCACTGACCATGCCCCTGCCATCATCCAGACCTTAATTCAGCTCCTCACAGGCCTGGATCCTCCCTGCAAAGTCACCTCCCTGCCCTAGTGTGGCAGTCCCCCAATCCATATTAATACCAAATTAGTACCAAAATCCTGTATGAGTCAGCTCAGGCTACCATATCAAAATACCCAGACTGGAGCTTAAACCGTGGACATTTATCTCTGGAGGCTGGAAATTCAGGGTCAGGGTGATGGCAGGTTTGGTTCCTGGTGAGAACCTCCCTCCTTCGCTCTGTGTTCACACGTCCCTTCCTTGGTGGGAGGACACACACAGGATGGGGCGGGGGTGGGGGCGGCCCTCTGGTGTCTCCTAAGGGCGCTTAGTTCATTGGGTCAGGACCTCACCTTTGGTGCCTCTGGGGTAGTCTCGTCAATCTCAATGTCTTTGGAATCTGAAAGAAGTGAAAGTCGCTCAGTCGTGTCCGACTCTTTGCGACCCCATGGACTATAGATTCCCTGGAATTCTCCAGGCCAGTATTCTCCAGTATTGTACTGGAGTGGGTAGCCTTTCCCTTCTCCAGAGGATCTTCCCAACCCAGGGATCGAACCAAGGTCTCCTGCACTGCAGGCGGATTCTTTACCAGCTGAGCCACAAGGGAAGCCCTTGGAATCTGAAGAACCTCTCTTAAGTCGTGAGACCAGATGTATCGGCGTGTGGTTCTCAGGAAGGGACCAACCCATGACAGCTTCTCTGTGTCCCCCCCACCCCCAGCCGCCTCCACGACTGCCTCACCTGCCCAAGGGCGGGGCAGAGAAGGAGCACCCCCCACTGCCAGCTCCACGTTCCTCGTCTCCTTTTCTGGTGGAGGTTACATGACTTACTCTGTGCCAGAGTTTCCTTATCTCTAAGCTGGAGATAATGATAAGACCCAATGAGGTTGAAAAGTAAATTAACTGAAGTACTGGGTTGGCCAAAAAGTTCGTTGAAGTTTTTCGGTATCCTCTTATGGAAAAACTCAAATGAGCTTTCTGGCCAATCCAATATCTCATGCATCCAGGCCAAGGTGAAGCACCAACCAGGGTCAGCTGGCTGTGAAGATCGTCACCAGCATCGTCATCCTTATGTTGAGTGAGTGAGTGAGTGAAGTCGCTCAGTTATGTCCGACTCTTTGTGACCCCAAGGACTGTAGCCAAACAGGCTCCTCCATCCATGGGATTTTCCAGGCAAGAGTACTGGAGTGGGTTGCCATTTCCTTCTCCAGGGGATCTTCGCGACCCAGGGATTGAATCCGGGTCTCCCGCATTGTAGGCAGATGTTTTTACCATCTGAGCCACCAGGGAAGCCATCCTTATGTTAAGACCCGTCTAACAGCTCTGCCCGCAGACCTCTTCCCTCCCCAGAGCCCCACTTCATTTCCATCTGCTCTGTGGGGACTTGTCGACCCCAAGTGTCCGACTCAAGCTCATCTGGAGCTGAGCCCGTCTCCTCTCGCTTCTGCTCTGGCCCAGGCTGCCAGCTCCTGGCTGCCTGGCTGAGTGCACGTCCCCTTCTTCCATGCAACCACCCAACCTGTAAACCCAAGGGACCCCCCAGGCCCCGTTTTGCCCTGGGGTCACTGTCCCTGCGTCCTGTTAAGCTGACCTCCTGCCTCCACTCGCAGGACTTGGGTCCCCGAGCTTTTCCTTCTCTCCTGCAAACCTGAGACGACTGCTCAGGGCACGGGTGTGCTCGCCGGGCTACGCGGCCCCTGGAGGCTTGCGTCCAGACCTGCTTTGCTGAGCTTTCAGCCCTGCTGTTGGGGTCGGAGGGACGCGTGTCCAACTCCCGGCATGCACGAGGGGCTCAGTAAACGGGCCCGGAGTCTTGATCGCCTCAGGAGAAGGTGCAGACATGACCTGACCCTGCTCCGTCCACACCCCCGGCCCATCAGCTTGACCCAGGGATTCCCCATGCCCAGAAAGTGATGTTGGCCAGTCCACCTGGTCGACACCCAGCCCCCTCCTTCACTGGCCACGTGGCAAACTCTCTGGCCCCCTTAGGACCTGCATGAATACAGGGTCTCCTCAAAGCCCTCGGAGGCCTCCACCCACCCAGGGCAGGAGGCAGGTGCTGGCTCTCCCCTCCTCCCACAGTCCTGCCCTCCTCACGTCACACATCTCACTGGGGTATCAGGTTAGACCAGCATGCCCAGGAGATCGAGGGTGAGTGGGCCATGGCCTGCTGACCCCAGCACGGTAGCTAGCTGGCCTTCGGGCATGGTGACGGAATGTCGAAGGATGGTGACCGGTCCCTTTTCATCTGCATGAGGGTAGACTGGGAAAGGCTCGCATCCACATGATCTGGGGTGAGAATCCAGGTCCTTCTTGCTGGCTTTGAGGAATTTGGGGGCCCCCTTAGCACGTCATACACTAAAGGGGTGACCGACTGGGGTGTAACCTGCAGCTGGCCCCCAGGTAGCACCTTAGAGGAGTGCGGGCCCTCACCTGAGCAGAGTGGGCCCTCGAGAGACGTCCCCCTCTGTGCCCCCACTTCTCAGGTAAGGAGACTGAGGTGCAAACAGTTTGGTTACTAACATGTTTCGGTGCCCCACCGCCCCCAGCACTGACCTCCAAACCCCTTCCTCTGCCCTCAGCTCGTTAGAGACAATCGCAAACACCCTGGGCATGCAAGGTTTAGTTTGCTTTTGAAGAAAGTTAGGAAAGCAGGAAATTTGTTGAAAAGACACTGATTGGTTCTTCTGACTGTAGACTTTATACAAAGGAGATACCCTGACAAAAGCACGTCTGTGCCAAGTGGTGAAAGCCACATACGCGAACGCTAGTATTTTGTTAACGTTGAAAATGCCTTCGTTAAAGCAGACATATGTGGCGCTGGCCTGTCTAGTGCTGGGCATGGGAGGCAGGAAGATTGCTCATCTGCTGGGTGGCTGGCACCCATGACAGGCTGTGTGGTTTGCGGGGGGTGGCTTGAGGCTCTCTGGCATGCCTTTGGGATACTTCAAGCCAATAACTCAGCAGCAGGCATGGCCGAACCTACTGAAAAGGGCGGGGAATTCTCCCAGTGTCTTGAGTTTCTCCTGACTTGGGGTCCATCTCCTGGGAAGGCAGGGCCTCTCACGCAGGGCTCTGGGGTAGCTGTCTGGGTTTGAGTTTGGACACAGGAGCCCACCCTTACAGCATCCTGGGGACTGTGGTGGGCTTTTCTGAGGGGCTTAGGAGCTGCCTGCAGGCCTGGCTGGTGGCTGGCCTGGCCTCTGCTCTCCCAGAGAGGAGGGAGCCCCGAATCTGTCCTTCAGTTTCTCTAATTCCTTGGTTTAAGTGGGGACATTGGCCCGGGCATGGCACCTGGGTCTCAGGAGAGACGGGAAGCCCACTGTCTGCTGAGATGTGTCTGTCTCTTGCAGTTGACCTAACGTCCTTTGTGACCCACTTCGAATGGGACATGGCCAAATATCCTGCAAAGCAGCCGCTGGTGAGCGTGGTGGACACTCTGGCAAAGGTACGAGGAGGGTCTTCTCTCCAGCCGGGTTACCTTTCTGTGACCCTGACAGTCTGGGGACATTGGGGTGGAATCTACATGGCCTTTGGACCCCGGCAAAGCAGGGAGGCACTTCCCAGGATGCCAGAGGCGGGAGGCGGGGTGGGGTTCAGGACACCCTGGAAACAGGTTGATGACCACCTGCCCCCCATACCTCTTCCAGAGTTACTTGCTCAGTCACATCTGACTCTTTGTAACCCCATGGACTGTTGCCCACCAGGCTTCTCTGTCCATGGGATTCTCCAGGCAAGAATACTGGAGTTGGTTGCCATTCCCTTCTCCAGGGGATCTTCCCAACCCAGGGATCGAACCTGGGTCTCCTGCATTGCAGACAGATTCTTTACCATCTCAACCACCAGGGAAGCCATATATACCTCTTCCAAAGTGAAAGTTGCTCAGTCATGTCCGACTCTTTGCAACGCCATGGACTATACAGTCCATGGAACTCTCCAGGCCAGAATACCTCTTTCAAACCTACCACTCGACAGGGTGGCTTCATCTTACAGGACACTCCCCTCCAGGGGCACTCTGAGCCCCAAGTGTTCTGACCCCAGACCCTGGAGTCCGTTCACTGTGCCCCCCTTTGAAAGATGCTGATGGAGAAGTCAGCCCCTTCCTGACACCCCTACCGCCAGGGTGATTGTTGACTTAGCAAAAATTATCAGCTTCAGTGGAGAATTGGGCTTAGGAGCCCAAACTCCTGCAAGGCATCGCCCAGCGTGCCACCCCTGATGACACCGGGGAGCCGGTAAGCCCTGGCCTCATGATTCAGCCCTCTCAGTGAGCCTTTGTCTCTAACTTCTGCTCCATGAATGAAAGTATCAAGGTGGAGCCCTCTGGGGACATCAAGGGTGTCTCCCGGCGTGTTGACTCCTGTTGCCTCCCTGAGGGGGGGCACTGATGAACATTCTGAGATTTAGCCCGATGGTTTATGACCGCTGTCCCACCTCCCTCCACGACACACGGAGCCCCTCATATGTCACCTGAGGCCCACCAGGTGTGTCTGGGCGGGTCGGGTATAAGAGATGGGTCTCAGGATCCACCCCTCTGTGGGTCTGCTGCTGGCAGGCTGGTGCTCCAGCCGGTGTCTCTGGGAACGAGGGCGGGGCCTGAAGTCTCTGGAACCTGGTGCGGCTCATTGGGCACCCCTTACATCACAGAGGCCCCAGCCCATCCTGGGACAGTTGGGCAGTGATTCTAAAAGGCCCTTCAAGGAGCAGCTCTGAGAGCACCCGTGCCAGGTATGGCATCCTGGGGGACATTGTGCACCTCCACCCCCAAGCTGGAAGCACGCGCTGGTGTTCGGGGCTGGTCACTCCCTGCCCTGCCACTGCTGAGGCCAGGCCGAGCCAGGCAGCATGGCCAGAGCTGTGCTCGTCGTCAACTGGGGATGACGCTGGCTGGCGTGGCTGTCCCGGGGACACAGGCAGTGATGAGGGCTCCCGGAGCACATCGGGGCGTCAGCTGATTGGGGAGCCATTGTAGAGGACAGAACCTGGCCTCTCTCTCTCTCCCCTGGGGGGCCCAGAGAGTGACCATGGCAGAAAAGCAGGGTGGGGAGGCAAGCCCTGGTTTGAAAGCACTCGCTATATGCGTAGAACTTTTCCTTCCCACACACCCTCGTGGGCAGGTATCACCTTCCCTGATTTCAGGTGGGGAGGTTGGCTGAGAGGTGGCGTGGCATCCCCTGGGCCCTGCAGGGGCTGAAGTAGTGCCCTGGGAGGGGGATGAAGGTCTCAGGTGTGTGCCTGGCACCACTTCCCGAGGCAGCCCTGAGATGGCTCCACTGATGGGCAGAGGGTCTGGGTATCAGCTTCCTCACCCTGTGTCTCCCCCAGGAGTACTGGAGTGATGCCCTCAGCACTGGCTCAGGCCTGTTCCCCCAGTGGGAAATGCAAATCAGTTAACTAGAGATATCCTGGTCAGAGAAACTCCCTTCTAAAATGACCAGTGTCTTCTGGGTGTCCAAGCAGGTCTCCCCACCCAGGAGGTGCCCCATGCTGACACGGGCAGGGCTGGGCCCCCAACCCTCCCGAGAGCTGGAAACTGAGCCCACCTGCCTGCATTAATGCAAAGGAGCAAGGATGGGGGCCCGGCCAGTGCCTGCGTCCATCTCTGTGGGCTGGTTCACACTGAAGTTCTTAAAAGGCTTCTAGATCTTTACCGGCCTACAGTAAATAGCAAAGTTTCTTTCTTTGCCGTATGCGTGTCCACAGTGGTTAGTGGGGGCCTGCTCCTTGTCCACTCACTCAGGGCGCTGGCTCCCGGTACCTCCACCACCTGAAGCATCCCTATGCAGGGAGGTACATGGGGTCTCAAGGCTCTGCCTGGCACACATGCCTTTGGTGGTGGGGAGTGCACGCCAGCCAGAGGCCAGAAGGAGCAAGGTTGGGACTGTTTGGTCCTGGACACATTCTCGAAGCACCGCCAAGTGCCGGCCACTCTGTCCAGAATTGCAGAGTTGACCCAGATGCAGGCCCACCCTCGAGGGGCTCAGTCTGCTGGAGAAAGGACTCACCTTCCTGGGTAACCTGCTCCGTGGCACTGAGCTCAGAGAAGTTCAGCTGACACCAGGTATTACAGCCAGAGCAGGTGGGCACCTGAGGCCAGGCACCCAGGGAACTGGGTCTTGGCCTCGGTGATCTCATTTCCCTGCCCATCGAGGAGGGGAACTCGGATGCGCTCCTGAAACTTCCAGAACAAGGGACATCTCCCTATGGTCAGACTGATGACCTCTCTCCAAACTGAGAAGAGCCTTCTTCCCTGTGCAGAGCATGAAGGGGCTACCTGGGGCACAGCTGAGCCTGGAGACCTGGACGCTGGTCAGGGCTCGGCCACACTGGGTGCTTAGAGGGGTCAGGATGAGGGTCAGACAGAATTGACCTCCAACAGAACCTGAGGGACACAAGCCTCTTATCCTTCTCCATCAGAGGGCAGAAAGAATGACTACCACAATCACAGAAAACTAACCAAACTGATCACATAAATCACAGCCGTGTCCAACTCAATGAAACTATGAGCCATGCTGTGTAGGGCCACCCAAGACGGACGGGTCATGGTGGAGAATTCTGACAAAACATGGCCCACTGGAGAAGGGAATGGCAAACCACTTCAGTATTCTTGCCTGGAGAACCCCATGAATAGTATGAAAAGGCAAAAAGATAGGACACTGAAAGATGAACTCCCCAGGTCGATAGGTGCCCAATATGTGACTGGAGATCAGTGGAGAAATAACTCCAGTAAGAATGAAGAAACAGACCCAAAGCAAAAACAACACCCCGTTGTGGATGTGACTGGTGATATAAGTAAGGTCCAATCCTATAAAGAACAATATTGCATAGGAACCTGGAATGTTAGGTCCATGAATCAAGGTATTTGGAAGTGGTCAAATAGGAGATGGCAAGAGTCAACATCGACATTTTAGGAATCTGAACTAAAATGGACTGGAATGGGTGAATTTAACTCAGATGACCATTATATCTACTATTGTGGGCAGGAATCCCTTAGAAGAAATGGAGTAGCCCTCATAGTCAACAAAAGAGTCCAAAATGCAGTACTTGGGTGCAATCTCAAAAATGACAGAATGATCTCTGTTCATTTTCAAGGCAAACCATTCAATATCACAGTAATCCAAGTTTATGCCGCAGCTACCAATGGCGAAGAAGCTGAAGTTGAATGGTTCTATGAAGGCATACAAGACCTTCTAGAACTAACACAGAAAAAAAGATGTCCTTTTCATCATAGGGGACTGGAATGCAAAAGTAGTAAGTCAAGAGATACCTGGAGTAACAGGCAAATTTGGCCTTGGAGTACAGAATGAAGCAGGGCAAATGCTAATAGAGTTTTGCCAAGAGAACTCACTGGTCATAACAAACACCCTCTTCCAACAACACAAGAGATGACTCTACACATGGATATCACCAGATGGTTGACACCGAAATCAGATTGATTATATTTTTTGCAGCTGAAGATGGAGAGGCGCTATACAGTCAGCAAAAACAAGATCGGGAGCTGACTGTAGTTCAGATCATGAACTCCTTATTGAAATTCAAACTTGAATTGAAGAAATTAGGGAAAACCACTAGACGATTCAGGTATGACCTAAATCAAATCATACAGTTATACAGTGGAAGTGACAAATAGATTCAAGGGATTAGATCTGATAGAGTGGCTGAAGAACTATGGATGGAAGTTCATGACATTGTACAGGAGGTGGTGATTAAAATCATCTCCGAGAAAAAGAAATGCAAAGAGGCAAAATGGTTGTCTGAGGAGGCCTTAAAAATAGCTGAGAAAAGAAGAGAAGGTAAAGGCAAAGGAGAAAAGGAAAGATATATCCATCTGAATTCAGAGGTCCAAAGAATAGCAAGGAGAGATAAGAAAGCCTTCCTAAGTGATCAATGCAAAGAAATAGAGGAAAACAATAGGATGGAAAAGACTAGAGATCTCTTCAAGAAAATTAGAGATACCAAGGGGACATTTCAAGCAAAGATGGGCACGATAAAGGACAGAAACGGTATAGACCTAACAGAAGCAGAAGATACTAAGAAGAGGTGGCAAGAATACTCAGAAGAACTATACAGAAAAGATCTTCATGACCCAGATAACCACAAAGCTGTGATCACTCACCCAGAGCCAGACATTCTGGAATGTGAAGTCAAGTGGACCTTAAGAAGCATCACTACGAGCAAAGCTAGTGGCGGTGTTAGAATTCCAGTTGAGCTATTTCAAATCCTAAAAGATGTTGCTGTGAAAGTGCTATACTCAGTATGCCAGCAAATTTGGAAAACTCAGCAGTGGCCACAGGACTAGAAAAGGTCAGTTTTCATTCCATTCCCTAAGAAAGGCAATGCCAAAGTATGTTCAAACTACCGCATAATTGCACTCATCTCACATGCTAGCAAAGTAATGCTCAAAATTCTCCAAGCTAGGCTTCAACAGTATGTGAACCGAGAACTTCCAGATGTTCAAGATGGATTTAGAAAAGGCAGAGGAACCAGAGGTCAAATTGCCAACATCCATTGGATCATCGAAAAAACAAGAGAGTTCCAGAAAAACATATACCTCTGCTTCATTGACTACATCAAAGCCTTTGACTGTGTGGATCACAAGAAACTGGAAACTTCTGAAAGAGATTGGAATACCAGACCACCTTACCTGCCTCCTGAGAAACCTGTCAAGAAGCAATGGTTGGAACTGGACATGGAACAACAGACTGGTTCCACATTGGGAAAGGAGTTCATCAAGGCTGTATGTTGTCACCCTGCTTATTTAACTTATATGCAGAGTACATCATGCAAAATGCCAGGCTGGATGAAGCACAAGCTGGAATCAAGATTGCCGGGAGAAATATCAAATCACCTCAGATGTGCAGATGACACCACCCTTACGGCAGAAAGCAAACAAGAACTAAAGAGTCTCTTGATGAAAGTGAAAGAGGAGAGTGAAAAAGCTGGCTTAAAACTCAACATTCAGAAAACTAAGATCATGGCATCCAGTCCCATCACTTCACGGCAAATAGATTGGAAAGTAATGGAAACGGTGACAGACTTTATTTTCTTGGGCTCCAAAATCACTGCAGATATTGACTGCAGCTATGAAATTAAAAGATGCTTGCTCCTTGGAAGAAAAGCTATGACAAACCTAGATAGCATAATAAAAAGCAGAGACATTACTTTGCTGACAAAGGTCCATCTCATCAAGGCTGTGGTTTTTCTAGTAGTCATGTATGGATGTGAGAGTTGGACCTTAAAGAAAGCTGAGTGCTGAAGAATTGATGCTTTTGAACTATGGTGTTGGAGAAGATTCTTGAGAGTCCCTTGGACTGCAAGGAGATCCAACCAGTCCATCCTAAAGGAAATCGGTCCTAAATATTCATTGGAAGGACTGATGCTGAAGGTGAAACTCCAATACTTTGGCCACCTGATGCAAAGAACTGACTCATTTGAAAAGACCCTGATGTTGGGAAAGATTGAAGGCAGGAGGAGAAGGGGATGACAGAGGATGAGATGGTTGGATAGCATCACCAACTTGATCGACAAGAATTTGAGCAAGGTCCAGGAGATGATGATGGACAGGGAAGCCTGGCTTGCTGCAGTCCATGGGATGGCAGAGAGTCGGACACAACTGAGCAACTGAACTGAGAGCCTGAGGGCATGTGGAGTGGGGACCGGGGGTTGTGAGAGTACAAGAAGGGCTCGAGATAAGAACAAGACTCCACTCACTGAGTGATCCTAGAAAAGCCATTTGTATCTCAAGCCTCCTGTCTGCAACGTGGGGCTCTCTGTAGGGCCGGCATGCTGGCAGTCTGCAAAAGCAGAAGGGAGAAAAATGTAAGCCTTTCCAGCAAATGGGCAGGGTGCAGTGTTTTTCCTTAACTGCCCCAGGAGCAATATGTGGCAATTTTGAAAAGTTCGACCAACTTTTTAAATTCTCTTTTGCTTTTCCAACTAGCAACTGGCACAGATCGAGACAGACCTGAAGTCCCGAACGGCTGCCTATAACACTCTGAAGACAAACCTAGAGAATCTGGAGAAGAAATCCATGTGAGTATTCGGGCTCCGAGATCCTGGTGGCCTCAGGGCCTGGCTGAGTTGGGGTCCAAGCTAGGCTTATACATGCACGTTTGAGATCGCTGGTTGAGCCAAGGTCTGTGTCTGTCTGTGTCTGAGCGGTCAGGCCAGAGGCACTGGTGCATGTTCACAAGCTATGTGCTGGGTGGGGATGTCAGCAGTGGCAGTGGTTGATCCTTTGAGCACATACACTGAGTGAAGGAGATGAGGGTGAAGTGGGTCAGTGTCTACCTCCCTCTTCTGTTCATTCTTTCGAGCAATGGGTGTTTTTTTGGCCACACCTTGCATCTTGTGGGATCTTAGTTCCCTGGCCAGGGACTGAACCCAGGCCACTACAGTGAAAGTGCAGAGTCCTAACCACTGGAACCACCAGTTTGAGCAAACTCCAAGAGATAGTGAAGGACAGGGAAGCTTGGAGTGCTTCAGTTCATGGGGTCACAAACAGTCGGACACGACTGAGCAACTGAACAACTATGCACTGATACTACAGAGAATCTCAAGAACTATAATTTTGGCTCAATTGCTGGTACAACACCCTTGGCCCCTGTTCTAGAAAATACCATGACCTCAATAAGACTAGGCTCCACTGGACACACATGCAAAGCTGTTTCAGGTGAATGTCTCCTGGCTGCTGGACCGACAAGGCTTGTAATGTGAAACGGAGCCCTCACCGGGGCTGTGTTTGCCCAGCACAGCCCAGGTGGCATCTTGAGCCAGCCACTGTGTGGCCACTTGTGTAACTTAAGCTGCCTGCCACCAGCGATCCCCTCCCAACAGCCGGTGGCTTGTGCCAGGGCAGTGCAGGCAGCCAAAGTGTTGAATTCAGCTCGGGCAACTGGTGATAGCACCTGAGGTCCTGCCAGTTACTGCAGTTCTGGCCGCCCAGACACAAAGCTGGGGGACACTTGACCCAGGGTCCCCACCCCTCCCTGGGGAGTGTCCCAGGCCTTCCTGTCCCCCGCTGCCCTGGGTGTTATGGGTGTGCCCAGGGGTGCCTCCGTGTGCCTTTCTGCTGACCCCACCTCTTTGTCCCCCGCGAATCCAGGGGAAACCTCTTCACTCGGACCCTGAGCGACATTGTGAGCAAAGAAGACTTTGTGCTGGATTCCGAGTACCTGATCACACTGTTGGTCATTGTCCCCAAGTAAGCGGGCCAGGGGGAGAGGGGAGTTGGGGGTTTCTGGCTAGGTTGGTGATCACAAAGGAAATCGTCCTGCCCAGTGGAGAGGAAGGGAGAGCCCACCATGGTCAGATCCCGGGGCCCTAAATGGCAGCTGTGGAGTTGGTTTCAGGAGCAGGTGATAGAGCTTGTGGCAGTCACAGTGACAGGAGCGGCCATTTCTCAGACATCCATCCACTGTTGTCAGATGCCATACACAGGAGGCATCTCACACACGCCTGGGGGCTGTTACTGTTCCCTTGTCCTGAGACCAGAGAGCTCAGCTGGCCTGCCCAAGGTCACACAGGCCTGGGGTTAGAGCTCCCAGCCAGAGTCTCCACTGAGTCCTTCCCATGGGCCCCTCCCTGCTGCCTGGGGCCTCCTGGGGAGGTGAGCATTCCAATGCCCATGGCAGGGCCTCGGGGGATGTTTGGGGCGCTGACTGGCCCTCAGCCCTGCTCCCCCTCGTCCCTCAGGGAAAAGGGCACGCAGTTTCCTAGGCTTTCAGGACACCTCACAACCTTTTCTGCAAAAATCATTGAATGATTCTGTACTCTTGCAGACCAAGTTACGTACAATGGCAGAAAACCTACGAATCCCTCTCAGACATGGTCGTCCCACGGTCAACCAAGTAAGTGAGGCCTCAGGTCCTGGGTTTGGGGGGCCATGTATGGGCACTCTGAGACACCCAGCCACCAAACATACCCCAGAGGTGCAAGGGCCCTCAGCCATCCACACACGTGCGTTCACAGCCACACACTCAGCCACAGGCCAGACTCCCTCCATCTTTCAGAAGTCTGCTCCCTTGCTGTCTCCTCCAGGAAGCCCTCCCTGACTGCCTTCTGGCCCTCAGCACTTGCAAGGCAGCACTGTGTTCCGCATGCTCATCTTGGCCTGATTCTTCCCCACCTGAGGGTCAAGCAAGGGCCTGGCCGTGATGGCCGCAGAGCACGAGCAGGGAAGGAAGAGTCTTGGCATGTGGCCTGCTGGGGTCAGAGCAGGAGCGGCCAGTGAGGGCTGGAAAAGTGACTTAGAAGGGATGGAGGAACATGTTCGACCCATGAGTGCCACCCAGTGGGGAAAACCAACGATTTAGCGCTGCAGGCAGGAGCAAGCATAGATCTCACTGTACGATGTGAAGTGGAGAGAAAGTCATAGAAGGGGACACACAGCACAAAGGCATTTATTATTTAAGATCTCCAAATGGACAGAACCAGATGGCATGTGACTTGAGAGGTGCAGGTGCACGGATCACGGGGTATTTGAGGATGAGAAATGCCGAACAGCACAGCGATGACCTGGGGTGGGCAGCAGGGTGCAGTTGGGAGGGCACGTGAGTCTTCAATTGTATGAAAATTATTCTATGTCTTAAGCTTGATGGGGGAGGGGATCCATGGATATTTGTCATTCTCTCTACCTTTCCCTGTGTCTGAAATAGCTTGTCATTTGAAATGATTTGACAGTGAGTCTTGTGGCTCAGACGGTAAAGAATTCAACTGTAGTGCAGGAGACCTGGGTTCGATCCCTGCGTTGGGAAGATCCCCTGGAGAAGGGAATGGCAACCCACTCCAGTACTGTTGCCTGGAGAATCCCATGGCCAGAGAAGCCTGGCGGGCTGCAGTTCACGGGGTCGCAAAGAGTCGGATAAGACTGAGCAACTAACACGCACACGGAGCTCAGCGTGGGGGCAGCCTTGCCCACTCCCATCCCAGCCCAGAGGCCTCTGGCCTGGCACCTGCTGCAGGGCTGGCTCTCCATGGGTCACAGGCTCTCAAGCGATAGCAATCAAGAACTAAACTGAAGGGTGCGGGGAACAGGACAGTCACAGCCTGAGGTCACAAGGGGAGGCTGGAGGAGTGAGCCGGGGGCAGTGTACCCGCAGGAGGTGGAGGAGGGGGTGCAGGCTGGCAGAGGAACTGCCCTCAAAGCTGGCCTGCTGGGCTGGAATGTTCACTTTTCTCCAGGGCTGGCTGTCCGTGGCCACATGAAGGGAGAGGCTGCTACCAGAGGTGGCTTGGCTTCGCAGATTAGAACCCCCAGGCCCTTCATTGTCAGGGGGTACCTGTGAGCCTGCTGAGATGACTGTGGAAAGGTTCCTGGAACCTGGGTCAGCCCTGATGGGTGGCTTGGAGAAGCAGGAAAGGTGACCCGAAACCCTGCCCAGGCCCATGGTCAGGTCATGTGGTCAGCAGGATGCCAAGGCCCTTAGAGTAGGGGTCCCAGTGACCACAGCACTCCTACACAGGGTGTGCCAGGGAGGCCGTGTCTAATTAGAACAGTGTGACACTGGACTTGAAATGCCCATTGTGGGATGGTTTTTACCAATGGGAACTCCGCCCTGCTTCATTGCACCGTGGCATTCGAGAGCTGGGCACTTGCTATGCATGCCAGGTGATTGAGATCCATGATCAGCTGGCTGGCTCTTGGCCGGTTCATGTCCGGACCACCAACCCAGATCTGCTCAAGAATCCAGCGTTTTCCTCCAGGGCCTGTGTTCAGATCAGCCGCAGGCCCCTACAGCTCTAGCCTGGAGGGTGAGTGAAAAGAGCTCGAGTTAGGCTGCTGACAACACTCTGCCTGGAGTTAGGACACAGGAAGGGTTGTCCTTTGTTCGATGCCCTCGCTCCTTCCAGGGCCGCTGCTCCTGGACCACCGGGCTCCCCCTGGCAGCCACCTACCGCCCCCAGGGAGTCGATGGACTCTTTCCGGGCCAGCTCAGGGGCCTGGTGGTGCATCCAGTGAACAAGACCTTCTCTCCAACAGGTTGATCGCTGAGGACAAGGAGGGCGGCCTCTTCACCGTGACTCTGTTTCGAAAAGTGATCGATGATTTCAAAACCAAAGCCAAAGAGAATAAGTAAGGGCCAGCCTTGGTGGGTTTTCCCTGAGTTTGGTTCGTCTGCCCTTGGAGGGGGTGATTTCTGGCCCGACTGGAAGCTTCTTAGCCACAGCCACTTGTTTGCTTGTTTTAAGGTTCACTGTACGAGAATTTTACTATGATGAAAAAGAAATTAAAAGGGAAAGGGAAGAGATGACCCGATTGCTGTCAGATAAGAAGCAACAATATGTGAGTATATGATACTGGCCGGGAGGGTCCTCAGGAAGGTTCTGGGTGGTCCCCACCCCACCACAACGCCACCCTACCTCTCACCCCTGCAGCACAGGCCTGGAGCAGAAGGGCCCTGCCCAGTCCCCACCCCACAGTGCCCTTCATCCCCCTCCCCCCGGTGCACACCCCCAGGGATGTGTCCTGAGGGCCTGCTGGAGCAGGTCTGGGGGACAGTGACAAGCAGGGTAACCCGGAGGTGGCACGTGAGCCCTGCAGCAGGAGATCTCACCGAGCCAGGCCCTGCCCCCCGGGAAGGGACTCCGGGCTCCGTCCTGGGGATGAGAAAGTGAGGCTCTGAGAGCCCCCGGAGGGCGGGCGAGGCTGTTGGCACTTCAGGCAGCAGTGCGTGTGCTAAGAGCGGCCACCAGCTTGCAGAGTGCAGCCAGCAGTCACCCGAAGCCCTGGCCTGCGTGACCTCCAGGAGGGACGTGACCAGTCACAAGCACCTGTATTTACCTCCCCCAGGCTTTTAGCAAAGAGTGGGTGCTTCTCCCAGAAACTTCCGACCGCTGCCACTCAGAACCTTCTCCTGTGTGAGGGCAGCTGAGCTCAAGGGGGGAGAAAAACAGGTTTTCATTGTTGACGTGTGAGCGGTGCGGCCGTGACTCTGTAAAATGGGTGCATTCTGGACACGGCCACCCCCAGCTCGGAGCGAGCCTGAGCCCCGTGGGATGTTTTCAGGTCCCCTCCCCCACTGGCCCCACCAGGGAGGGTTCTCAGAGAAGCTTCCAGTTCGGCCCCTAGTGTCGAGAGGAGGGAGGAGGGGGAGGTCCAGTGTGTAAACACGAGGCTACATATGTGTTTGGGTGACGTGTGAGTGCTTCCCATGGGCCGTGTGTTTACCCAGGGCCTCCTGCGGTCTCAGGCTGGGCCTTCTGCCTGTCCCACCTGACCTCTCTGGTCAGTGACCTTTGCGGAGGGACAGCAGACACACGGCCTCCAAGTGAGAACCAGGCTCAGAGCCCCCCAGAATGGGGCCCCCCGATGCCCACCGGATCAAGCCATCCTTCTTTGAGGAGGAAATGGAAGCTGATGACATAGAAGTACCTGTGGGGATTTCAGCCCCTCTCCCCTGGAGGCGGGCATAGCTACCTGCTCCGGTATTCTTGCCTGGAGAATCCCGTGGACTGAGGAGCCTGGGGGACTACCATACATAGGGTCTCACAGAGTCGGACACGGCTGAAGCGACTTAGCACAGACGCCCTTTGAGGAGAAAGGCACGAACACATACAACAAGGGAACGCACACGGGCTCCAGCCAAGGCTCCAGGGCTTGGCGCCCCTTCCTGAGGCTAAGGACTGAGCTGGAGCCCTAAGCCCCTTGTCTCAGACCCCACTCACCGGCGGAAAGGATGATCACCAGCAGGAGCTAAGGTCCAAAGAGTGTTGTCCTTTACCCCAGCTCACCCGAAACCAAAATAACCCAAGGACGTTCAAGCCCTCTCTCTAGCTGAGGCCTTTGCCCGCTTGCTTCAGTCCTGGCCCCAGACCCCCATGGCGTCTCTGGAGGGGGCTTGATGGTAGCACCTTTCACGGGTGTCCGAGGCCTTTGGCACCCATCTCCAAGCTGGCACAGACCCCCCCTGGAGATCGTAGTGATACACCCAAACCTGACGCCTGCACCTCCGTCTCAGGTTGCTCACTGGCGCTTTTTCACATGGTGTAGACTTTGGCACCCCTGGCTGCCCCGGGGAGCCCTGCCCAGTCTCCCTGGAGGGGGAACCGGAGCCCCGAAGCCCTGGAGCCACACTGAAACATTTAGTTCCTTGTGACGCTCTTGGGGAGCCCCCGCGAGCAGGGTCAGCTGGGGTCAGCTCTACCCCAGCTTAAAAATCTCTTCCTGCCTTTAGCCTTCTTTGAGGTGAGACCAGCGTCCTGCGTCCCTGTCATTAGCTTGTTAACTGGAGGGGCCAGGCTGGGTCCCGGGTTTCAGCCCCCTTTGAGAATACAGCCCGGGATTTTCCTGGGCTTTGCCCCTGTTTGCACAGGAAGATGTTAAAGGATGCTTGGCTCATTTTCTGCCTGCAACATGCCTAAGTGCACTCCGATTGCCAAGGAGGCAATTGTGGGCTGGCCTTGGGGGAGACACCCTGACGGAGCCCACACAGTCCGGCACGTGGAGCTGGTCGATGCCAATGTGGGAAAGCTCCTGGCCAGGCCGAGGGAGGGGCTGTGGACTCTGCCCCTGGAATACAGAATCCTGGGTCTCTAATGCCCTCTGCCACCCCCCCCCCATCCTATCCCACCCCCAGGGGGCCAAGGGCATCATCTCTCCCTCCAGTCCAACCAGCACGCAAGTCCACGGGCGGTGGGCCGGCATTCCTGAGTCGCCAAACACGTGCTTTTCAAGCCGTGAGAATGATTTCTGTTTTGTGATGCCTGTTTGCTGAAAGATTAATAAATCATTTCTGTGCCCTTAGCAAACTTCCTGTGTTGCTCTTAAAAAGGGATCATCCACCTTCCCGGACCACAAGGTTAAGGTAACCCCGCTAGGGAACCCCGATAGGCCCGCTGCGGGGCAGAGCGACAGAGAGAGAGAGAGTGAGGGTGAGGGTGAGGTAAGCAACCCCCCCGGGAGCCCTGGGGTTCCCTGGCTCGCATGTCCTCGCCCGCCCGCGCAGGCACCTTTGGGAGAAAACAAATCCTCGCCTTTCCTGTTACCTACTGTGGCTTTCAAGGTCTTAAATTCAAGGACCCCCAGAATCACGCTTCCTCCTGATCTGCAGGGCCTCTTGGGAGCTGCCCTTCCCTCCCCCAGCAGTGATGGGTGCTTGCTGGCCAGGGTGCCTTGGTTCTGGCTAGAGGTGGCTGGAGCTGGTGATGGGGCACATCCTGGCTGGGGGCGGGGGGGTGGTAGTGGTCGGGCATCTCAGTTGTCTTCCCTGGGTGCCCCGGCTGGACCCACCCCTGACCTCTGCGGACATCCGCGGAGGACAGCCACGCCAGCATTAGTGATGGCTGCTGTGGCTGAGGGGCTGAGGCCACGTGAAGTGGGGCCGTGAGGAGACCCCTGGAAGCGGTGCTGGTGGATGATGCCAGGACCTGGCAGCCGGGGGACTCCTTGGCAGCACAGTGTTAGATGGAGAAGCCTGCTAGCACCTGCGGAGAGCCCTGGGTCAGGGGCTACCCAGCCCCCTGCAGCTTGGTCGGCGGTGGCCCCGTGCGTGTGCCGGCTGGGCTGGCCCACCGAGGCACCCCGGCACCAGGCGTCCCCTGGAGAACACGCACCCGGGCCTGGCCCTGGGCCTTGTCCGACCGACCTGCTGCTTCTGCGGGCCGCTGGGCATTTCTTCTCGGCTCGGGGCTCGCTCTGTCAAAACCCACGTCCCTCTGCTGGCCGGGCGTTGGGTGGAGTGGCTGGGAGGGGTCACCGCTCTCCTGTCCTCTGCAGGGCCCGCTGCTGCGATGGCTCAAGGTCAACTTCAGCGAAGCCTTTATTGCCTGGATCCACATCAAGGCGCTGAGAGTGTTTGTGGAGTCTGTGCTCAGGTGTGTGGACGTGATGCTCTGGGGCCACCTGGCCTCTGCCACCCTCCTTCCAACCATGACCCCCCGAACCTGCCAGCCTCTGGGACATGCCCTGGCCCTCCTACCCTCTTCTTCTGCAATTCTTGGCTCTTGGCAACAGGCTTAGGGATTCCTGACTCGAACAAACCGTCCCTCAGTCCTGAGGCCCCTGCTGTCTGGTCCTCTGTGTCTTTCCTGCCAGGCTGGCGTCTTGCTCCCCCCACCCACTCTGTGCAGCCCTCCAGGGCCCAGTGGCTCCTGCAAGAAACACCAGCACTGTCTCCATCCTTGACTTTTGAGGCCTAGTCCTAAAAGCAGCACAAAATATGAAACCCAAATGAACCAACAACAACAAAACTTACTTTACCTCCTTTTTAACAAATGCAAAATAGGTTCACTGTTTTGTGGAAAACTTGGCAATTACAGGTTAGCACAAAGAATGAAGAAGAATCACCTGTAACTTTAACACCAAGAGGAAACACTGCTAACTCGCTGGTGTTTCTAGCATCCTTCAGGCTTTTTGAGATTGTTTTTTTTTAATTTGCAGATATGCATGATTTTTATAAAATGTTTACGAAAATGCAGTCAAGCAGGAAATATTTATTGAAGCCCATTTGAACATCTCCTGTGTCCTGAACTATTGCGGGGGGGGCGGGGTCTTGGCAGCACTGCATGTAGCTGACTGCACCCCCATTCCCAAAGCTCGGCCTGCTCTGGCCTGCAGGTCCAGTGGCCCCTTGGCCCCTCTGGGGTGGTCCTGCTGGGCCCCTTCCCTGCCTACACCGAAGGCATCCTCAGGACCCCATCCCACACCTGCCTGGTGGAGTGCCCGGCTCTCTCTTCCTTGCTCGGGCTTCCTAGGTGCCCCCTGCTATTCATTTCCCCAGAGGCTTCCCCTGGACTTCTGGCTCATCTTCCCTCCCAGTCCTTTCCTTCTGATCCTCGTATCTGCCAATGGCCTCAGGTTTCTCCCCAAACTTCAAGGCCCCCTTGGACGCCTACCTCCCCTCATCCTTACGTCCTTCCCCCTCCCTCCACATCACGGCACCCTGACAAGCCTCCATCCTGCCTTGACCCTCGCTCTCTCTCTCTTTCACCGTCTCCTTCCCAGCTGTCGCCAAAGGCTCTTTCTTGGTCCTCTGCCTCCAGCTCATCCTTCATGTGGCTGCCAATGTGGTTTTGTCCGAACACAAGCTAGGTCTGACGTGGCTCCGTGTCTTCTCTCAGACATCTCAGACCTCTGTCCTGGCAAGCATTGTGACAAGGGGCTGAAGGGCAGACTCAAGATAACCCAGAGTGTTCTAGCCATCAACAGGCCCCAGTCTGTCCCTGCTCACCTTGAAAATCATTGGCCCTCAGGCTCAGCACAGCAAAGCCTGCCATCCTTACTGGAGGCCCATTTTGCTCAAGAGCGAGGTCCAGATGGTCCACAGAGGTCCCGCATATCGTGTTTAAGCTCAATAAAATGGAGTATATGCAAAAACAATTCTATTCAAAACTATCAATGTATGGCATTTTAAAAACGTATACTTTTATTTCTCCTGAATAGTTGCAACACATCACTGCTGTTAAAAAAAAATTCAAGTTCAGAAATAGGTACTGTGGAAAGTAAGTTCCTGTCAGTTCCACCAGCCATGGATTATCCCAGTTAATGGTTTTAAGACTCTTCTTTCCCAAGTTGGTTCATTTATACTTGATGTTCTGCAACTTGATTTTTTCATCTGCTATAGTCTCATCACTATGCATAGAGATACTCAATCTTTTTTCATGATTTTTTCATATTCCATCATATAGAGAGAGCATAAGCTAAGAAAACAGATGTTAAAGCAACTTGATTAGAGCGGATGGCTACGGTTCACCTGTTACCTTGTTCCTCTGACCCCGCATTGGCCTTTGCCCTCAGTTGGCCCTTGCTCCTCTGTCTTTCCTCAGAGTTGGTTCTGTCCTTTTTCCCTACACTGGGAGCTGGAGGGGAGGGCCGGGGTGACTTGCCTCTCTGCCTGTCACCAACCCCGGAGTCAGGCAGAGAGTAGGCACTCTATGTTTGTGGGCTAAATCTCATCAAAGAGAAGTGGACCAGCCCTCAGTGGAGGAAGTGCTGGTTCATTGGCAGGCACTTAAATCACTCAAGATGAAAATGGAAACGGGCCCTGGGTGAGTGGTGGGACTGTGATGAGATTGGAGAAGCCAGCAAGGTAGCTGGGTAATTAATTAGTCTGGATCTTGGGAGAGGACTTGGTGGAGAATGGATGTTAGGGAATCACCAATAACGGTTGATGTGTTTGGATGAGCTCACCTATGGAGGGTCATTTAGAGGGTACACCAAAGGGGAGCCCAGCCTCTAAGGAGTTGGGGCAGAGAAAGCCCATGGGGATGTCAGAGGCCAGAGGAAGGAGAGATGGGTGAGTCAGGAAGCAGATGGTTAAGGCTTGACGTGTTTCTGGAATGGGACCACTGGACGTGAGCAACTAGTGACTGAAGGATGCTCCGGTGACATAGGACCCTGGATGCTCTCATAGGTGGGATGAGAGCTGGGGAATTTTTTAAAAGGGCATGATGGTGGCACGTGAGCAGGCAGGGGTGGTGACTGCGACCTTCTTAATACAGAGGGTGCAGGTGGGGGGCCCCCACTGGGGGGCCCCCACTAGGGGGCCTCAAGGGGACAGAGGCTCCTGTACTGAGTGGTCCAGAAGTGGGCAGCCTGGGGGCGGCTGGAGGAGAAAGGAGTGGGAGAGCTGACCCCCTGTTCCTGGAAGCCCTGTTCTGAGCAGAATGAAGGAGGTGTTCGAACTGACCAGGAGGGACAGCTAGCAGGGAGAGGACTGGAAGGGTCTGGAAAGAAGGTGGAAGCCCTGAAATCAAAAGGGGAGTGGGATGAGAAAGGGGCCCAGAGCGTGGAGGCTGGGTGAGGTGCAAGGAGCATTCCTGTGGCCAGTGTCTAGCTAGGGGTGTCTGTTATTCACCAGACGCAGGGGTAGCATGGTGAACAAGGAGCTCATGGGCTGGTCAGGGGAGCAGAGCTCAGCAGATGACCTCTTGGTTCAGGGGAACGGTAAGCAGCCTCCCAGAGCAACCTGGCGATGAATGTGGTGGGGTGACCGGTCGGAGGGTGGCAGAGTGATGGTCTGGCTACTGTGTCTGTGAGCTGGAATGCTGTCTCCAGACACACGTGTGCCTTGGACTCTGGATCAGTGACTGTCGCCCTTTGAGAACTGTAAAGTCTGGTGCTTGGACTTCCTTGTGGTGGGCAGGGACATCTGTGCTGGTGAGGTCGTGGGTATGCAATGGGGTCTCCATCGAGGGCACTGGGAATCGGGTGGGACGTTCAGGAGGGAAGGCAGGGTGAGAGCCACTGCTCATTCAAGCAACAGGGGCTCTCCAGGAAGCACTATGACCTTCTGCTCGTTGTCCTCTGGGTACCCGGAACTTTGATGAGATGAGACGTGAGCAAAGAAGGAATGAAGGTGTCTGCTGGGCCATCCTCTCACCCACCATCTAGCTCAGGGGCTCCTGACATTCCCTGCCAGCATCAGCAGCCCCTGTGGCCCTCTTCACCTCTCAGCTCCAGTGGGTCCCCACTCGCTCAGTGTCCTAAGGCCACGGGGCCAGGTAGGTCTTCTGCTTGGTTACAGTGAGGCAATTACAAATGGCCCTTTCATTTTACTTTTCTGTAGACCCACTAGGAGACCTCAGGACTTGAGTGAACGCTTTGCACCATTAACAGCCAGAAATGAGGACCAGGAAAGTCAGGGGCTAATTTACGGGCCTTGACTGAAATAAAAATGAAGTTAATACTAACAGGTTAGGCAGTAAAAGGGCATCTCAAGGCTAGCTTTCACATGCCTGACTCAGGAATGAAGCATGGGTGATTAAATACTGAATATCCAAGCATTTGCTCACTGGTAGTATATATATATATATATTTTAAAACACTGACCCATTACAAAATGCATGCATAATTATATAGTACTTGGTATAGACATTTTATTTTTGGTTGCACTGGGTCTTTGTTGCTGTGTGTAGGCTTCCTGTAATGGTGGAGAGCAGGGGCTACTCTCTAGTTGCAGAGCACGGGCTCTAGACCACGGGCTTCTGCAGTTGTGACACACAGCCCCTTGGCTGCTCTGTGGCACGTGGGATGTTCCTGGACCAGGGATGGAATCCATGTACCCTCCACTGACAGGCGGATTCTTATCCACTGGACCACCAAGGAATTTCCAATGTAAATACTTTGTTGAGATTAACACAATAGGAAAAGCTGCCAGCAAGTGGTTTTTACATGTACTCTGGCATCCAAAGTCCATTTAAAATCCTTTGTCCACCCAAAACTCAGCAAAAGGAATGAACAATCTTGATAAACCAGTCTGCGTGTGCTGGTCTTTCAGTGAAAAGTAAAGCCGCTAAGCTGCATTTAGACACAGGCTTTGGAGTTACAATATTTAAGTTGGATGGCCTCCTTTCAACTTAAACTCTTACCACCTGACAGTCACACATACCCAAAGGACCCCTTGGCTCTTTAGTCAAAAATGGTCACCATCAGAAGCTGTTGAGCATGTTATACAGATTTTTCTGTGCAGAAAGATCTAATAATTAGCCTCACTCCTGACCCTTGACATTCTGCTCAACTGAGTTTTCTTCTCCTAAGCTGTGTTGGCTGATTTTTCACCCTCACTAGAATTTACTGTCGGGTTCATTTTACCCATACTGGCAGTAACTCCGTTACACACTTGGTCTGCCTCAACAGGTATGGACTGCCAGTGAACTTCCAGGCGGTTCTCCTCCAGCCTCATAAGAAGTCATGCACCAAACGTTTACGAGAGGTTCTGAACTCCGTCTTCAGGCATCTGGATGAAGTTGCAGCTGCAAGTATATTGGATGTAGGTATATCATCCAGAGAAAGCTGCCTTTTACAGTAAGGTCAGCCTCTCCACATGGAGCTACTCCCCCCAAACAGTACCTGCCGCACTATTAGAAAAATCTACACTTCACAAATGTGAAAGGTTAACAAGAGATTGTGTGCTTGTGAGTTAGGGGTGGACTGTGGCAGGCAGAAATTGTGGCCAATGCCTAGAGAGCTTTCCTCACACAGAAACATAAAACCAGACGAGCTTATGCACTAATGTGACATCTTTTGCAGGCATCCGTGGAGATCCCTGGACTCCAACTCAGCACCCAAGACTACTTTCCTTACGTCTACTTCCACATCGACCTTAGTCTTCTCGATTAGAAAGATGAGCTGGTGCCGCTAAACTTGAGTATTCGTGCGAACTACTACAGATGCTTCCTTCCTTTAGCCAGAGAACAATTTTAAGTATCCTACAGAATTTAGATTTTTAGAGAAATTGCTCACGAAGATTAGTGACAGTTGTATTTATTTTTTGTAAGTTACAATAAAGAAATGTTCTCAGTCCTTTGAATTGTCTCTTCCCTTATATTCTAAGGTAATTCAAAAGTTGAGTTTTCTGAAGGTCTTACCTGAATGGGGACTTCCTATCAATTGGTAACCTGCTGCTCTATTTCATGTCTTAACGGGACACGCTGTGAAGGTTTAATAATAACATATCAAAAACCTTGGGCTAAGTGTATAACCAGCTCTTTTCCCTAGTAGTTGCTGGTGATGGCCCAAAGACAAAAGACTGGGCATGGAGGGCAGTTCCCACTTGACGATCCACACTCTTTCTCATCCTTCTATATAAACTTGCTTTACCTTTCACATTTACAACTGGACCCCGGCCTGTGGGTCACAGGTAAGACCTGTGCGGCAGCAGGCATCCAGACGGTGTCACGTGAGCCACAGGTTACAGGGAGGACAAACGTCAAGGTCGTCCCTTCACAATATTAATGTACGGGCTGAATACCGCACTCTGAATTTACCATGTGGACACTGATTTCATACGTTTATTGGCATTGTCCAAAATATTGTTTTATTCTTTAATGGAAAAAAGCTATTAATATTCAAATGAAAAGGATCACATTAAAAAACTTGTATGTAAGAAACAGCCTCCAAGAACATCCAAGCAGCAAGTCAGAGGGAGGGAAAAATGCTTCAACAGCCCATCAGTTTTCTTCAAAATATTACTTGACAGGATACAACTCATTTCACTGGCTACGACAATTCATAGAATTTTTCATTGTTTTCTTGAGACGCAAAAGTTCACTGTTGCAGTGTTTTCAAATGACCAGTCAAGGGTTACTTCTCGGTTAAAAAGGCCACTGGTAGGTTCCTCAGACTGGAAAGGACGTTCCTTCACTGCAGGAAAATCTGCTCCCAAGAAAAGAAAGCTGAAGTCTTTGCGGAGCCTCTCACAACTCATCCTTCTCCAGGTCATCCAGCTCCACGTCACTCAGGTCAATGTCGTCTTCCACGGGAAGCTGTGGGACAGAAAACCACAGTCAGGCCCTGCAGGGTCTACACAGAGCCATAGGCAGGGCAACCCTGAAGTCTGATGTCTCACTTCACATGGTCAGGCCCTGCAGGGTCTATGCAGAACCACAGGGTCCCTGAAGTCTGAGGTCTCACTTCACAGAGCAGTACACTTCTAGCGGTGCTCTGAGCACAACAGCTTCTGCTCCCCCAGCTCCTGCTTTTAACCCTGCCTATCAATACAGAGCAAAAACTAACAGTGATTTAACCTGTCCTTTGAGGAGGATGGGCAGAAATGTACTGGAATATATTTAATTTCAAAGCCTGAATTTTGCACTTCTCTCAAAGTTACTGAATTCCAGGTTAAATGTTCACTTGAGGGCTAGGAGGAAAGCAACCTCAGTGAATTTCTCTGGCTGTCTTGCTCACGAACATCCAGTGCTGCACCTGATGGCAGGGAGGATGGGATGAAGGGCCTACAGGCCCGAGAAACCGACACTTCAGGGCTAGGCTCACATCAAGGTTCAGGTCTGAGGGAGAGGTCTTGGGTCACAAGCAGCGAAGATGGGTCGGGAAAGGCAGAGGCAGGACCGAAGCCCGGGGTCCTGCTCACGGCTCAGCTGCCCTCAGGACTCACCTCGCCGTCCTTGCCATCCCAAGGCTCCCTGGTGCTGATGGCAGGGAAAGCCCCGCCGCCTACAGGGGCTGTAGATCCACGCCCAAAAGACAGCTCCCTGAGGGGAAGATGAGAAGATGTGTGTTAACAACGGACGGTTGGCGCCAGTGAAGAAACAACTCTTTGCTCCTGAGAAGTACTTCACGAACTATCTTTTCCATCAGGGACAACAAGGTCACTGTGTAACAATATAATGGAATTCTTGAGGAAAGTTTTGGCAGCAGATAAAGCCAGTTACTACCAGTAATTTGAAAAACAGGGCAAACATATCTTGCCAAAAAACAAGTTAAGTAAGTAAAAAACGATCAAAGTAGATCTAGAACATGGGCTAGACCAACAATAATACTTGATTAACAAAATTCCACACTAACTTTAGAGCCCAAGAAGGTTTCTCAATGCGGCCACTCTCCATGTTCTGGGCCAGGGAGTCACTTTCCCACCATTCCCTGAACCGCTATATGGGCAGAACAGAGGGTTCCAGCAGAGGCAGGCAGACCCTGCGTGTACCTGTACCAGACGCACGCAGGCTGGTACACCAGGATGGCTCAATGCCAAGTGCACAGGATGGCAAAGGGGCCCGAGAGGAGAAAAGTGGTAGGATCACTTGCTGAGTAAAACACTTCCATTGCACAGGAAGATGACTCCAAAGCTCTAATGTATGAACATTTATTCTCCGAAATGTGAAACAGAAAATTACTCAACTTACTGCATACTCTAGAATAATCTAGTTTGGAACCATTACCACAAAAGAATCAAGTAAACATTTTGACAAAACAAAAACAACTCAAAGAAGGAAGAAGTTACCTGAGAAACTCATTAATGCCTTGCTCACTGAACGATCCCTTTAGGAGAGCAAATTTCATCTTGCGTGCGTTAATAGCTGCCATAGCAGGGTATCCAAACCCGCCGATCCCCAGCGCATTCTCTAGCTCAGATTGGGCTCCAGCTTCTGTCCACAGCCACCTAGAAAAGCAAATTGATTTTTAGGGTAAAGATCCCTTTTGAATTAATTAGAACCCGATTAGTAGACATTAATTAAAGAACAAAAGATTACACATCAAATCATTTACGGAATGAGATGGGTATAGAAAAAAATAAAAAACTAAAGATGAATTTTTTAAATAACATGTTCCAGATGTGCTCCTAAGTAACCTCGGTTCCTCTCCTGTTTCCTACACCCTAGCCCTAAATGGACTGGTCTACCTACAGGACTGTTTCTCCTCCCAGTCCCCAAAATACTGTTCAATAAACCTGATGAATTCTGTTATCTGAAATCCTATCAGTATCATTTGGGGTTATTAGTGTTCTTCGGGCATGTAACAACATTTTTTTTTAAAAAGTTAAGGCTATGTCATAATTCACACATGTAAAAAATGCTCAACCAGACTTCCTGGGTAGCACAGTAGATAAGAATCTGCCTGCCAACGCAGGGGACACAGATTCAATCCTGGTACGGGAAGATACCACATGCTGTGGAGCAACTAAGCCCGTTGTCACAACTGCTGAGTTCCAGGCTGCACCCACTGAAGCCCACGTCCCTAGGGCTCATGCTCCCCAACAAGAAAGCCACTGCAATGAGAAGGCTGCGCACTGTCAGCTCCCTCTACTCATACATGGATGAAGAGCAAGGAACCTGGGCACACGGCCTCCTGCGTGCACACGCTAAACTAACAGAGGCGGTGAAAGGCCTGTGTGAGACCTGTACCCACAGCGGAGACGGAGCACATAGAGCAGAAAGATTAAACAGTGGAAACAAGAGACAAGCTTTGTTCTGAACATTTGCCAATGTCCGGCGCGTGCTCAGAAGAGGGTAAAGAAACAGGCCTCTATTTCTGTCTTTATCTAGCCTTCAAGGTTGTGCTAGAATTCAGCTCTGTTACTAATTGTTTTTGCTTACTAGCTGAGGACTCCAACCACCATTAGAACATAATTCTTATAAGAAAAAGTGTACTGTGGTATAAATAAGATACTTGCATTGATTTGTTTCTTCCTAGGTGGTAATTATTTTTATATATTAAAAAAACACCGGAAGATGAGCCCCTCAGGTCAGCAGGAGTCCAATATGCTACGAGGGATGAGTGGAGAAATAGCTCCAGAAGGAATGAAGAGGCTGGGCCAAAGTGGAAACAACACTCAGTTGTGGATGTGTCTGGTGGTGAAAGTAAAGTCTGATGCTATAAAGAACAATATTGCATAGGCACCTGGAGTGTTAGGTCCATGAATCAAGGTAAACTGGATGCGGTCAAGCAGGATATGGCAAGATAGAACATCGACCATCTTAGGAATCAGTGAACTAAAATGGACTGGAATGGGTGAATTTAATTCAGATGACCATTATATCTACTACTATAGGCAAGGATCCCTTAGAAGAAATGGAGTAGCCCTCATAGTCAACAATAGAGTTCAAAATGCAGTACTTGGATGCAATCTCAAACAGAACAGAATGATGTCGGTTCATTTCCAAGGCAAATCATTCAACATCACAGTAATCCAAGTCTATGCCCTAACCACTAATGCCAAAGAAGCTGAAGTGGACCAGTTCTACAAAGACCTACAAAACCTTCTAGAACTAACACCCAAAAAAGATGTCCTTTTCATCACAGGGATTGGAATGCAAAAGTAGGAAGTCAAGAGATATCTGGAGTAACAGCCAAGTCTGGCCTTGAAGTACAAACTGAAGCAGGGCAAAGGCGAACAGTTTTGTCAGGAGAACACAATGGTCATGGCAAACACCCCATTCCAACAACACAAGAGACAACTCTACACATGGACATCACCAGATAGTCAACACCTAAATCAGACTGATCATCTTCTTTGCAGCCGAAGATGGAGAAGCTCTATACAGTCAGCAAAAACAAGACCGGAGGGGACTGGCTCAGATTATGAGCTCCTTATTACAAAATTCAGACTTAAATTGAAGTAGGGAAAACCACCAGGCCATTCGGCTATGATCTAAATCAAATCACTTATGATTATACAGTGGAGGTGATGAACAGATTCAAGAGATTAGATGTGGTAGACAGAGTGCCGGAAGAATTATGGATGGAGGTACTGTATAATACTGTACAGAAGGCGATGACCAAGACCATCCCTAAGAAAAAGAAATGCAAGAAGGCCAAGAGATTGTCTCAGGAGACTTTACAAATAGCTGAGAAAAGAAGCAAAACGAAAGACAAGGAAGAAAGGGAAAGACAACCCAACTGAACACAGAGTTCCAGAGACTAGCAAGGGGGAGATAAAAAGCCTCCCTAAGTGAACACTGCAAAGGAATAGAGGAAAACAATAGAATGGGAAAGACGAAAGATCTCTTGAAGAAAACTGGAGATACCAAGGGAACATTTCATACAAGGATGGGCTCAATAAAGGACAGAAACAGCAAGGACTTAACAGAATGAAGACAATGTGGCAAGAATACATAGAAGAACTATACAAAACTTTAATGACCTGGATAACCACAAGGGTTTGGTCACTCATCTAGAGCCAGACATCCTGAAGTCAAGTGGGCCTTAGGAAGCATCACTATGAACAAAGCTAGTGGAGATGATGGAATTCCAGCTAAGCTATTGCAAATCCTAAAAGATGATGCTGTGAAAGTGATGCACTTAATATGCCAGCAAATTTGGAAAACTCAGCAGTGGCCACAGGACTGGAAAAGGTCAGTTTTCATTCCAAACCCCAAAAAAGGCAATGACAAAGAATGTTCAAATCATCATACAACTGTGCTCATTTCACATGCCAGCAACATCATGTTCAAAATCCTTCAAAGGCAGACTTCAGCAGTACATGAACCGAGAACTTCCAGATATACAAGCTGGATTTAGAAAAGGCAGAAGAACCAGAGATCAAATTGCCAACACCTGCTGGATCATAGAAAAAGCAAGGGACTTCTGGAAAAAAATCTACTTCTGCTTCACTGACTACGCTAAAGCCTTTGTGTGGATCACAACAAACTGTGGAAAATTCTTAAAGAGATGGGAATACCAGATCACCTTACCTGCCTCCTGAGAAACTTGTATGCAGGTAAGAAGCAATAGTGAGGACAAGACATGGAACAAAGGACTGGTTCAGAATTAGGAAAGGAGTACGTCAAGGCTGTATATTGTCATTCTGCTTCTTTAACTTAAATACAGAGTATATCATGTGAAATGCTGGCTAGATGAATCCCAAGATGGAATCAAGATTGCAAGGAGAAGTATCAACAACATTAGACAGGCAGATATCTAAGATACCACTCTTAATGGCAGAAAGTGAAGAGGAACCAAAGAGCCTCTTCATGAGGGTAAAAGAGAAGAGGGAAAATGCTACCTTGAAACTCAATATTCAAAAAACTAAGATCATGGCATCTGGTCCCATCACTTCAAAGTGGAAACAGTGACAGATTTTATCTTCTTGGGCTCCAAAATCACTGTGAAATGTGACTTCAGCCATGAAATTAAAGGACGCTTGCTCTTTGGAAGGAAAACTATGACAAACTTAGACAACATATTAAAAAAAAAAGAGATACCACTTCACTGACAAAGGTCCATATTATCAAAGCTATGTTTTTTTCCAGTAGTCATGCAGATGTGAGAGCTGGACTAAAAGAAGGCTGAGTGCCAAAGAACTGATACTTTCAAACTGTGGTGCGTGGACAGCAAGGAGATCAAACCAGCCAATCCTAAAGGAAATCAACCCTGAAATATCACTGGAAGGACTGATGCTGAAGCTGAAGCTCCAATACCCTGGCCACCTAATGTGAAGAGCTGACTCACTGAAAAGAACCTGATGGTGGGAAAGACTGAAAGCAGGAGGAGAAGGGGATGACAGAGGATGAGATGGTTGGATGGCATCACTGACTCAATAGCCATGAGTTTGAGCAAACTCTGGGAGATGGCAGAAGGACAGGGAAGATTGGCGTACTGCAGTCCATGGGATCAGAGTTGGATGCTACTTAGCAACTGACAACAACAACAACAAAAAACACACCAAAGTGAGCAGAGGAACACAGACTATAGGAAACACTGAGGGAAACACTTTCAAGCAGCACTACAGTCTCCTTCCCAAATGATCCTGAGACAGGTTCGTTAACTCACCCCCACATTTTCTTCTTGTATTTGTCCGCCAACTTCAGAAGAACTTCCAAGTAAGAATTTCTGCCTGCAGCTCCTGATTTAAACAAAGATTTTACAGGTAAAAAGAAAGGAGTTGGTAAAGTAATTCCATCTATTAAGTGTTCTCAGAGCAGGCAGCACAGAACTAACGGAGAGCAAGCCCCCATTGGCCATACCCGTGTCAAGAATGTGGGGCAGCACGGCCACGACACAGAGCTGATGCTCCTCACACGTCTTCTTGGCAATGTCCTCGTTGATAATCTGCGGGGCCCAGAACACAAGGGGTGTTGGAAGGCCATGTGACACAGAACCCACAGGTCCGCTTGAACAGAGACTGGGTATCGTCATGCTTATTTTAGGAGAGCAAAGTAATTCAAGAGCTAGATAAGGCTCTTCCCAAATAATACTTCCTGTATGCACTATAGAAACATGAACGAGGATTCCGTTTTTATCTCTTAGCCATCTATCTGCGGTGGGGGTGAGCCATTTGTATGCAAACATGGTCTCTGAAATCAGGATGCCTGGGCACAGTCTTGCTCTGACATTTAGTTGTTTAGACAGGTAAGAAAGACATTAACATGTATTATATATTCTCATGGATTTGAGGCTTTCTTTGCCTCTCCCATATGTAAAATGGAGATAGAAACGGTATCCACCTCCAAGTGTTCATATGAGAATTAAATGAGAAAAATCTACATAAAGGAACAGTGTTCATCACATGGCCAGGTGCTCAATAAATGCTAGCTGTTATTTTGAGAATGATTAAAATTAAAGACTGGATTCAATTTCAATGATGCTAAGGTATCTTTTGCTTGCAGTGCAATTACTTTCGTACTGAAGACAAAATCAGAGAAAAGCTGCAATTTATAAGGCAAGTTTTCCCCATCTGAAAGTACAAAAACACTCTAAAGAGATCAATTTAAAAAAGAGAAAGAGCTAACTGGCAAAGACAGAAAATGTCTTTATTGCTTCAATGTTGTCTTTCATCAGACTGGAAAAGCTGTCCTTACTACAGGTGATGAAGAGGTTTACCTCAAGCAGCTCAGGAGGTGGGGCATTATCAGAAAACAGATCGAGGGCCCGGGAAACAATGTCGGATCTCGTGCGTCCCCCATCGTAATCCACAGGAGACTCGCCTTTCTGAAATATCTTGATTGTAGGGAATCCCCTAATCTATTAAAAATTAAAATTTTGTTGTTGTTTGTTGCTAAGTCATGTCTGATTCTTTGCAACCCCCATGGACTGTAGCCCACTGGGCTCCTCTGTGGTATTTCCCAGGCAAAACTAGAGTAGATTGTCATTTCCTCCTCCAGGAGATCTTTCCAACCCAGGGGTCAAACCCACATCTCCTGCATTGGCAGGTGAATTCTTTACCACTGAGCTACCAGGGAAGCCCCCAAAATAAAATATCAGAGTAGAAATCAAATTAATATTTAATAATAAATAAGATGATCTTTATGGCTAAAACTACTTTATAGGTAATTTAACGTAACAAAAACACTCCCTAGCCTGCATCAGTGTCTAAGGGGCAGCATGCAGAGGTTTGTCAGTCAGGGGATATTAACAGTCTCACTGCCAGGCTTAGTCAAATCTTATTCAAACGCTGGACATACATCAATACAGTAATATATGTGCTTGAGAACAAAGGGACCAACTTCAAAAGCTGTATTCAATTTTAATGAAGCTAAGGTACCTTTTGCTTATAGTGCAATTACTTTTGTACTGAAAGTTATGAAAAGCTGGAATTTATAAGACAAGTTTTCCCCATCTGAAAGGACAAAAGTACTGAGTAACCTGGGAAAGACTGGACTCACATTAAGCCCATAGGCAGTGCAATGCTGAAAGCAAAACCAAGAAACCTCAACAGTCTTAAGTCCCAGATTTACTAGTTAAGATAGTGAATGAGTTCATTTCTCCATTACAAAACGGCTTAACTCCTCTCCCAGCTCCTAGGGAGGCCAGGAGTACGCGATGGAGTGACAGTTGAAAGCAGCCTCCCAAGCACACTCACCCCGTATCGGCTGGCGAGAACCTGGTTCACGGTGGCATCCACAGCTGCGAGTTTCACTTTGCCTTTCGTTTGCTCTTTTACCTCTGTAGCGGCTGCGGCCCATTCTGGCTCTAGGCTACAGAAAACACCCTGCACTTTAAAAGGGTATGCCAACTCTAGGCACACATACTTTTAACTGCTGCGCACATTTCCATCCAGTCCAGTAAAATCACACTTGGGAAACACTTCGTGTGCAGCTTTATGAAAGCTATGACGCCCCACCCTCCCACATTCACTTCCCCATCCTTCATGCATCATGCCCCTCCCAAACCTGGATGCCAGCTCCCTGCTCATCTCTGAAAACATGACAGAAGAAACACTCCGCACAAATGGCTGAGGTTTCACATTCACTTAGAGCCAGAACTTTGGGGGAGAACATATTTGGGATCACCTATGACCTGATTCAGCTCTTCAGAAGTGAGCCAGGTGAACAGACTAAACGCACTGTGACTTTAAAAAGTACCTGGTACAAAGCACTTACTTTTTGCAGTGTCCACACCAGGGAGCATAAAACTCAACCATCCAAACATCTTCACTGTCAAGGACATTCTTGTCAAAGCTGTCGTCCGTCAGCTCAATCACGTCCTTCTTACTTGAACTGTCACCTCTGCCCTGTCATTTGTGACATTAAACCTTAGGTTACAACTTGGCCAAAAAGAACACTATCACCATTCTAAATATACATATAGCAATAATCAATTCTACATCTTAACAAAGTTTTGAATTCTTTCAGGTGAAAACTATTTTACTCAGATAGGGAACATTCCTTAGTATTATTATTCTTTTTACTTGGCAAACAGTATTTACTTTCAAAGAATTACCAGTACAGTCAGTATCACATGTAACATAAATCTGAACTCTACTTTTGCTACCTTCATTAAGAGAAACTCCAGTGTGGCTCACAGAACCACCTTACTAACACTTCTCATTCAGAACCATGCTGGTTCATCCTAGATACCTACAGTTCAGATAAAGTCCCTACTTACTACTTGAGAAAGCTAAAAACAACAGTTAACCCTTTTATCTTTTCAAAGCATTTTCTTTAATACTAAACCTGCAAAGCAGTCAGAATTGATATAATGCTTTCTGTTGCCTGGGCCAAAAGCCATCAGTGTTGGAAAGGCAACCTGTGCTCATTAAACGTATTAAGTTTGAGATAAAAGGCACGAAATCTCTGGTAAGCTAAGTCTGTATAAAGAAGCTACTCTTACTGGTCTCCTAGGAGTGAAGGGCCGTTTTATTATGTGTGCAGGCAGACCGTGGAGATACTGTTGGTTTGGTTCCAAACTACAGTAAAGCAAGCATCGCAATAAAGCAACTCATGAATTTCTTGGGTTTCCTGGTACACATAAAAGTTATGTTCACACTATATTGTAGCCTATAATTTTTGTACTGTAGTCTATTCAGTGTGCAATAGCACTATGTCTAAAAGACAATAAATAACTCAATTCAAAAATGTTAGTGCTAAAAAATGCTAACCCTCATTTGAGTCTATAGTGAGTCATAATTTCTTTGTAATAGTAGTATCAAAGATCACAGATCATAGATCACCATAATTAATAAAAAACTTTTGAAATACTGCAAGAATTACCAAAATGTGACAGGGTGAGCAAACACTATTGAAAAAATGGCACCAAGAGACTTGCTTGATGCAGGGTTGCCACAAATCTTTACTTTGTAAAAAATACAAAGATTTGAGAAGTGCAATACAATGAGGTGTGCCTGCATGTATCAGGAATTCAATGCCTTTTCACAAAAACCTAAGTACATCATGGTTAAAATCCACAATTCATACAAGGAGATCTAATATATCCATCTATAGAACAGGAATCTTCTTCCCTATCCAACTCTGTGTGTGTGTGTGTGTGTGTGTGTGTGTGTGTGTGCACGCATGCTCAGTTGTGTCTGACTCTTTCTGGCCCCATGGACTGTAGCCCAGCAGGCTTGCCTCTCTGTCCATGGGATTTTCCAGGCAAGAATACTGGAGTGGGTTGCCATTTCCCACTCCAGGATATCTTCCTGACTTAGGGATTAAACCAACATCTCTTGTGGCTCCTGCACTGGCAGGCATTCTTTACCACGAGCACCACCTGGGCTCTCTATCCAATTATGTATGAATAAAAACGTCCAGGGATTTCAGCCTGACTGCCACAGACACAGGCCAAGAGGCCATCCAAATTTCATCTGTGTTTGCCCTAAATTGACCTGGACAAGAGTATATCTCCCTCTCACTACTTTGGAACTATAAACATCATGGAGGCCAGAGTTCAGCTTCCAGGGCCTGAAGCTCTTCCTCTCTCGCTGTCTCCCAAACCCTTCTACTTAGGCCCGGGGCCAAGGAAGCCACTTCGGGGCCTGGTTCTTGGCCTGCAGCTCAGCTGCGGCGGACGCCCCAGGACTGACTGGCTAGGAGCAGGGACCTCAGGGGGCCGCACGAGCAGCTCTGACTCCCTCTGTAGTCGCTTGACTCAACCTCCTCTTATTATTATTATTTTTTTAAACTCAAAGTCCACCAATTTAAAACACTTTTAAAAATACTTATCTTCTTTACAGAGTTTCCCTGGTGGCTCAGCTGGTAAAGAATCCGCCTGCAATGCGGGAGACCTGGGTTCGATCCTTGGGCTGGGAAGATCCCCTGGAGAAGGGACAGGCTACCCACTCCAGTATTCTGGCCTGGGGAATTCCATGGACTAGCGCGTGGGCTCACAAAGAGTTGACACGACTGAGCGACTTTCACTTTCATGCCAAGTTTACAATCAGGCTTCAAAATCATGACACACGTTAAAAACTGACATTATACAGAGCCTTACTTGTTTTCCAGAACTGTAGCCACTGCCCCGGCCGCCAAGGCGGTCTTTCACAAGCTGGCGCAGAGCACTGAGCGCAGCGTCCACAATGGCCTCGCCAGTTCTGCCACCTGCAGGGAGACACAGCCATCAGATGAAGAGCAGTGGGCAGCCTGGGTGTCTACATCTGATGCTAGCTAAAGACTGGAACAGACATGTCTGTCAGCTTCATCCGGTGTTCAAACAGACCTAACAACTCGACTGTCTTTAAGACAGGACCAGTTTCTTCTAGGATGTATTTCCTGCTTAAACTTTACACTGGGAAAACTAATTCCTCTTCTTCAGTTTTAGGTTATTAGTGTTAACAAGGACATTCTGTTCACCCATAAATACCATCTACTATTGAGAACAGTTCACCGCAATGTCTACTGAATGTGTAACATGTACACAGATGAAAAAGGTTATCTAGTTAACAGAGTAGGATAAATTTCTAAACACAAAGTACCAAATGAGGGGAATGGAAAAAACTATTTAAATGAGATTAATGGACAGAAAAGACTGGACAAAGGGGATATGAGGCATCTGAAGCTAAGAAACTGGAAAGCAACCCACTTCCTTCTACCTTGTTTAAAACAGTTATTCTGGGCTTGAGGTTCTGTAGCTAAACTTGCTCTTAATTTCAAGCCCTGTATTTAAAACAGTGACAATAGCCTTGGGAAATTTACCAAAAGCTATGTGCTCAAGAACAAGTCAGGAGACTCCTGATTTACTCAGAAGAAAATGGACAATATATGCCTTGAGATTATCAGAGTTCAAAGGCAAAACTAATAAAATCTCTTCAGAAAGTTTTTTCTTTCTTTTTTATTAGAGTTTTCTAATCAAACTGCCCAGGAAGAGATAAAACCTTCTGAGAACACTTCAGACCTGACATTAGAAAGAAAAGACAGCACAGCAGTACTCAGAGTGTGCTCAGATCATCGTCTACTACATCCTGGCTGAGATGTAGTGACCAAGCATGTCACTTCCTAAGATAGGCAGGCAGGCAGACCTCAACACAAAAACAGCCTTCTGCTCCTTATCTACTGCAGACACCCCGCTTTCTGAGTCAGTGCCCCTCCCAACAATCTCTACCTGGAAGTACACTAAATCAAGAAACACACTAGGGAAAAAGAGAGGGTTTTCTCATTCTAGACCAAAGGCGAGCAAATTCTTCCTGCAGAAGATCCAACAGTCATTATTTTTGGCTTTGCAGGCCACACTGCTTGTAGTAACCACTTGACTCTGCTGTCTTTACTGTGGAAGTAGCCATAGACAACACCAGTGAAAAAGCATGACTGTTTTGAAAACTTATCTACAAAAATAAGCAGCAGACCAAATGCTAACCCCTGCTCTAAACATTCAATTTTCACAAATTAGCAAAATTAAAAAATTATATTCCAAAGCAGAAAAGCAGGTGTTTACTAAGAAAAACGAAACTTTGTTTTATGGAACTTTAGAGCTATCTTCAATATGATACCTATTTTATGACATCTTAAATAACAGGCAACTCTAAAAGAACAGCTGACTAAAGTAACATTTAGTCTTGAGAGTCTGGAGCCAGAGTCCTCTCCAGCTGCTTCAGTAACTCACAGCAGATACAACTCCCTCATCTATAAAAAGGAGAACATGCAGGACTTCTTCATTATTAACAGTTTAAAAGACTAAATGATAGCTTTAATAATTCAAATATTATATATGTTTACAAGACTTAAAGATTCATGGGCAAAACACTCCACAGTAATATCAACAGTTCAAACTGACTTTCCAATTACAGGACTTTCTTTTCCCACTCTTATACTCGAACTCCTAACAGTGAAGGGATGAGCAACTGGAGCAAGAAAACACTTGCAGATCTTTAAAAATACTATATAATTATAGAAACTTATTAAATAGTAAGTAACGAGTAAAGTATCTTGTTATTTAGTTGCTAAGTTGTAGTCTACTCTTTGGGACCCCGTGGAGTGTAGCCCATGAGGTTCCTCTGTCCACCGGATTCCCCAGGCAAGAATACTGGGGTGGGTTGTCATTTCCTTCTCCAGGTAAAATATTGAATAACTAGTGTTTTTTTTAAAAAAGCTAATGAGAAAAAGGAAAGCACAAAACATCACCACTCTATCATTGCTAAGGCCATGTGGTCTAAGCTAGCATAAACAATAATAATAAAAAAAACCTTTCACCTGTTTGACACGTTTAATCTCTGAGCAACTCAGAAGATGTAGGAATCACAGATCAGGAAATCCAGGCACAAGGCAGGTGAGAAACTTGCAGGCAGCAGGGCCAACAGGTTACAGAATCCCAAGTTCTCTATCTGGTCCTACCCACTCACATTAGAATTCCAACCAAGGGCATGAAGTAATTAGGAAAAGTTCTTACCCTGATAATCTTCTGGTTTGTTTTTGTTGGATCCAAAAATCTTAATGGTAGGAAATCCCTGAACACCATACTGACCCCCCAGGGACTGATGTTTGTCCGCATCAACTGCACCAACTTTGACAACATCCTGGAAACAAAGAAGGAATACCTGTTTTTCTTTCAACCAGAGCAGACTCCACAAGAACCCATCATCTGATGATGCAAACTCAGAGACAAGATAATAAAGGGCAGGGTTCCATTTGCCAACAGGATTGATGACAGCTGTAGCCTGGGAAATCAATCCTAAATGGAGGGCTGGACAACAGGCAAGTCAGCCTGTGAGGAAACCCAGCAGCTCCCAGAAATAGCCCGACTAAGCACAATTATGCCACTTCACTGGGAAATAGAATTAACAAAAATAGACAAGACAAAAATTAGAATGTACAGTATCCCCTTGTTCCCTACATAATCTTGGAAGCAGAACTAGAGTACTGGGTTTCAACATGCAAACTGACCGTCTATTTGTACATTAAGCCCATTTGCTTAAACTTATTTCAACATACACAGGTGAACATGGACATGAACATCCCAGAAACTCACTTTCAAGGCAGTTGCTGCTTTCTTCCATTCTGGTGTTAACCTCTGGCAGTGGCCACACCTTGCAGGGGATGAAAACACAAGGAAACAGTCAGTCTTTGATTCCACTTCGAGGAACACTCCCCAATGGTCTCCTGAGTGCCATGGACTGGGGGTAGGGGCTTGCAGGGAGAACAGCACTAAAAAAAGACATGATCGGCGACCAGAAGGAGCTCGCTGTTGTGATTTCACTACGATCCTTTTTTTTTTTTAATCATAATAAAAACCTTCCGAATTACTGCTGAGTTAAATTGTATTTAAACAGTTTAAACAAATACTATCATTTGTAACTCCATCCCTGAGGGGGAACATCAGTGTTTACCTTGCTGAGTGTGCCTCAAGTGTGGTCTGAGTTCTATGCCAAGCAAAATGCAGATTCTGAGGCCCCCAAGGAATCAGAGTTCCCAGAGAAGGGGTTCAGGAACCTGTCTTTAATAAGTCCCACTAGTGATTCTTCAATCTGTTAAGGTTTGATAGCCCTGATATAGTCCAGAACTTTCATTTCATAGATGAGGGGCCTGTGGGGCCCTGTGGGGCCTGCGTCTTAATGTTCTATAGCTCCCACGGCAGCTTGTGGAGTTAAAATGCACATGGAATCTCAAGTAAGGCTAAGGAGTGAAAAGCTCTGACACCACAAGGTGGTGATAAAAGAACTAGGGGAGTGAGACAGAGACACACAATACAAGGAAAACTATTCTTCATCTTTTAGGTACTAGTACTTGGAAAAAAATTACTGTGAAATGTAGCACACAGACAAGTGCTTTAAAAAAATTATATATACAGAAACCTATTATGTGTGTATCAGTCATCCAGGTTATAGGCAGCTGTATTATTTTCATCACTGTATAATAATACCCATGTATGAAGACAGCATAGGTAGTTTAACTACAGGTGACTTTTTCCTTTTTTAAAGGAAGTCAATTTTCTTCTAATTAGGTCTCTAAGCACCTAATGAGCCAATGACACGTGCCAGCACCATGAAGCACATTCTTCACACAGGATTTCATTTCATCAGCACAGCCACCCTGCAGGCAGGCCTTGTGGTCATTTTCATTCTACAGATGATGAAACAGAGCCTGAGAAGCTCCAGTGTCACCCAGTGACGGAGCTGCCCGACAGGTCTTCCTGACTCCAGATCCCACGCTCTTAGTCAGTATGTAACATCACCTTCCATGGGGGCCTAAGCATAATCCAATAGTTTAGAAGTCAAGATCTTTCAGCAAAGTGCCCTGAAATGCTGCTTCTACCCACTACCTACACAGTATATTTTGCTATTCAGGTAAGCTACTTTGAAATCTACGAGTCAAAATTTTATAGGACTTTGTGCCTCTTTAATTTCAATTTATTCTAATGAAGGAAGAACTTAAATCAGAGATTGTCAGAGTACATACACCCTGTAATTTCAATGTTAAGCAATGTAAAGACAGATCAAAATGCCACAAATATAAATATAGCAGCACACCTATAACTCAGGGGTTTTTCACTGGGGTCCACGGATCCCCAAAGGGCTAATGGACAAAACTTAAGGGCTCTGTAAGCTTTGATGGGGAGAAAATCCTCTATTTTCATTAACCTATAATTAAAATTTAGGATTTCTTTCAATTATAAACAGTAAAAACATATCATAGTGGGTTAGTACTTGTGACTCTGTCAAAAATAAAAATCACAGCTATTTTCTCACCACCACTATTGTTGGTGCAAGTATCTTTCAACATCATTTATGTTCATCACTATTTCAGAATTATGATAGCTAGCTGTTAAAATCTACTGCTGGACCTTGGTATTTATAGTCCCTGTAAATGAGGACTACAAAACCATATCAAGATTTACTTTGATAGTTTAATAATCTTTTTCCATTATTTCAGGTTTCCTTTGTGATCCCATAGCTTTTATTCTATGCATGTAAAGCCTTTATTCTAAGGAGGAACTCATAGTCTTGGCCAAGCTGCCAAAGTTCAAACACACCGAGAGGTTAAAAGCACACTCTCTAATGAGACATTCTCTCATCCAGGACACTATGAAGCACAATTTTGCCAGTTAACAATAATAATTAACTACTTGATCCAGAATCTTCTCAAGCATGCTGACTGGTTTTGTTTTGAAATGAAGTATATTTTCATATACTGCAGCTCCCCCAAAACAAGGTAAATTACTAATGCCATAAATGACAAAAAATATCAAACTTGTAAAAGCTGCATACAAAGGCATTCAACAATATGAAGCCTGTACAACTGCCATTTGTACCTTTATTAAAATGAATGAACGAACCTATAAAGAATTCTTATTTGGATAACAAAGAAAAAACAAAAGGAATTAAAAAAAAGGCATTAAGATGAATAGTATTTTCATAATGTGGTAACAAACTTTTAAAGTAAAGGATTTTACCATGATTTGCTACACTGAACTGGTACTCCATTTCTAAAACTGTTTTCTTTTTCCAAAGAAAACACTGAAAAGCAATAAAGGAAAACCTTTCATCAGGCATTCCCTAAAAAGAGCCGGCTCAAGGACAGTCTGTAAGAGTTCCACTCACTACCCGCCCTCTGGACCTCAAGTCAGCACACAGCTCACCTGCAGATACTGCTGGTGGTGCTCCATCTCCTCTCAGACACTTGGCACCCGCAGTTTGTAGCAGTGACAGTCTCACGCCTATTCTGCACCGACTGCATTGATCTGTTTCTACATGTCTATTTGTTGGGGCTTCGGTTTGGTTTTCATTAAGTATTTTAACAATATAAACGATCAGTGCAATACTGTGTATTTTGACTGTGTAGATGACCCTTGAATAATGAGAGTTACAGATGCTGCTGACCCACTCGCCGCAGTCAAAAATCCACATATAACTTTATAGTCAGCCCCTGTATCCACAGACTCAACCACAGTGAACTGTGTAACAATGGAGTACGAATTTGCTGGGGAAAAAAAAAGCCCACGTTTAACTGACTTGTGCAGTTGTAACCTGTGCTGCTCAAGGGTCAACTGGATGAAACCGTGCACTGTTCATTTCAAAGGGAACTACATCTTCACTGCAGAAGGTTTCTTTTTTCCCCCGGAAGTGCGTCTTCCTAAAATTCCTTCTTTCTTGCAACTATTAGCTACTTCCAGCATTTTTTCGTAACTGACTCAAACTCTGCACCCTTTAATAGTCAATCAACCCTTTCCCTGTTATGTCTGTTACTTTTTACCATTATGAGATTTCTTTTCATTATCATTACCTGGATGTGTCCTCTACCTCTTTTAAACAATCAGTAAATTAGGTAAACAAGATGGCTAAATAAAATCACATTTTTATTATACATAGTATAGTATTTTTCCTAATTTTATAAAGTACCATAAATAACCGACAACTAATTTATAATTACTTACCATGGAGCATAGAATTCTACAAGCCACAAACTGTCACTCTGAATAACTTCTCGGTTGAAGTTTGAGGGGGTTAATTCAATTACATCATCACTAGACGAATACAGACCATTAACTGTTATAAAGAGGGTACAGCTCATCAGACCTGGAATGACAAGAAACATACCATCAACAGCAGGGTTCATGCTCTGACTGGAAAAGTCCTTTTCAACTAACCAAGGCCGTTCATAGAGGACAGCCTGGGTCAGCTCTCTCCTAACCCCCTCCCTCCACTCCCCCACTTTCAGCCTGGCTACTCTTGGAGCCCCTGGGATTTTACTCTCTCTGGGACAGTGCTGAACAAGAAGGGAGCAGACGGCCCACACCCCCATCTCTTGAGCTGTGTTGGGAACAGATTTAAATACTATTCTTAGTGCTTTCGCTACGCTAACACCTTCATTCTGTACAACCACACTCTATGAGGCAGGACTATTACTGCCATCTTCTGGGCAAGGGTGCTGAAAAACTGGGACGTTCCATTCAACTCTGAAACCCTGGATAATCCACCCACTATTTCTTGCATTATTCAGATGCATTATTAGCATGCTATCTTTATTAAAGCTTTTTGATGGGAAAAATAATTATTTGACTCTTCGACTAGACTGTGACTCTCTTAAGGACAATGATTTTTTTTTTTTTTTTTTTTTTATTAGTTGGAGGCTAATTACTTCACAACATTTCAGTGGGTTTTGTCATACATTGATATGCATCAGCCATAGATTTACACTTATTCCCCATCCCGATCCCCCCTCCCACCTCCCTCTCCATCCGATTCCTCTGGGTCTTCCCAGTGCACCAGGCCGGAGCACTTGTCTCATGCATCCCACCTGGGCTGGGGATCTGTTTCACCATAGATAGTATACATGCTGTTCTTTTGAAACATCCCACCCTCACCTTCTCCCACAGAGTTCAAAAGTCTGTTCTGTATTTCTGTGTCTCTTTTTCTGTTTTGCATATAGGGTTATCGTTACCATCTTTCTAAATTCCATATATATGTGTTAGTATGCTGTAATGTTCTTTATCTTTCTGGCTTACTTCACTCTGTATAATGGGCTCCAGTTTCATCCATCTCATTAGGACTGATTCAAATGAATTCTTTTTAACGGCTGAGTAATGTTTCCATGGTGTATATGTACCACAGCTTCCTTATCCATTCATCTGCTGATGGGCATCTAGGTTGCTTCCATGTCCTGGCTATTATAAACAGTGCTGCGATGAACTGGGGTGCACGTGTCTCTTTCAGATCTGGTTTTCCTCAGTGTGTATGCCCAGAAGTGGGATTGCTGGGTCTACTGGCAGTTCTATTTCCAGTTTTTAAAGGAATCTCCACACTGTTCTCCATAGTGGCTGTACTAGTTTGCATTCCCACCAACAGTGTAAGAGGGTTCCCTTTTCTCCACACCCTCTCCAGCATTTATTGCTGTAGACTTTTGGATAGCAGCCATCCTGACTGGCGTGTAATGGTACCTCATTGTGGTTTTGATTTGCATTTCTCTAATAATGAGTGATGTTGAGCATCTTTTCATGTGTTTGTTAGCCATCTGTATGTCTTCTTTGGAGAAATGTCTGTTTAGTTCTTCTGGCCCATTTTTTTGATTGGGTCATTTATTTTTCTGGAATTGAGCTTCAGGAGTTGCTTGTATATTTTTGAGATTAATCCTTTGTCTGTTTCTTCATTTGCTATTATTTTCTCCCAATCTGACGGCTGTCTTTTCACCTTACTTATAGTTTCCTTTGTAGTGCAAAAGCTTTTAAGTTTCATTAGATCCCATTTGTTTATTTTTGCTTTTATTTCCAATATTCTGGGAGGTGGGTCATAGAGGATCTTGCTGTGATTTATGTCGGAGAGTGTGGACAATGATTTTTTAAGTATCTTTCTTGCTACTAACATTATCCATGGCACATCATCAGGCACTCAAAAGCACTGCTGGATGAACTCTGAATGTTCACGTGAACAACTGACAAAGGGAGGGCAGACAGTCTACTGCATTATTAACAGTTTAGCCACCTTGCGGACATAATTTCTTTCTCTGGCTACTCATATGCCACCTAGGTCACAATTTCATACGCTTACTTTGTAGACAGGATTTAGATTTCATGTGGAACTTTTAAAATAATCCAATGGTAAACTTCTTTGAGGAGTGTATACTGATGTCAATTGTTCTATTGCTCAATCCTCCACCTTACACCTACTAAGGCATTCTGAACTTTCAAATCACTTTCAAATACATTGGATCCACTTGATTTTTCACAGCACTACTAACTAGAACGTGGGAATCATCCTAATTTTGGAAACAAGGGCAGATAGAGATCAAATGGCCCATCTACAGTCACACCTAAAACTGGTGGAGCATCTCTATTTTCAAGCTCTATCAATTAAACCATGTTGTCTTTTCAGCACTCAAGATAAAAAGGTTCAGTACGCCATGGGCATGAATAACAATTACACTGTTTTGAGAACACTGCATCTGAATTACATATATGACTAGCATGGTAAGAACTTCACCGTGAACTCTACCACACTGTAGGAACTTCACTGTGAACTCTACTAACAGTGATGTGATGCCACTAAAGGTTATCATGCAATGGGTATGATCAGATTTGCTTTCTATAGAGTCTTCTGGCTGCAATGTGAACAGGGGAAGGAGAATTATCAGGAAGAGTGGTTTCACATAAACCGAGGGAAAGATGAAATGAACTACAGTAACAAAGGCTACCAGGAGGTCAAGTAGCCAAGACTGAAAACTGCCTACTGGATATATATTGACAGAGAGGTCCCCGGGGCCCCCGGCGGTCGTGGTAGAGAAGTGAAAGTAAGCAGCAGTCAGGCTGCACAAGGTTGGAAACAGCAGGAGGGAACAAGCTGGTGAAAATAATAAGTATCTCTTTAAACAGGTTTCTTATAAAGAGCAGGAGACACCAAGTCAATGTGGGATACAAGGAAGGTTTCAAGGATGGAAGTGATTTGAGCATGAAGGGAAGAAATATGTGGAGCAGCAGAGGCTACTACAGGGAATAATGGAACAAAATGCCTGAATTACAAGGAAGGGAGTAAACCCAGAGTCAGAGAGAGGGGTATCTTGCCACAGGATGAACTCCTCTTCCATTTCAAGAGGTGGGGAACCGTGAGTGTGGACGGAGGTTAGGCCAACCAAAGAGAAGCTCCCTTTATAACTGCAGGCCAACACAGCAGCCACTAGCCACACGGGGCTCCCCCAAAGGGAGGCGTGCTGGAGGTGTAAAAAGCATACTGAATTGCAAAGACTTGATAGAGGAAAAGAGCAAATTATCTCGTTAGTATTTTTGATATTGATTTCCTCTTGAGATAATTTAGATATACTGGATAAATAAATATATATTAAAATTAATCTCACCTACTTTTTGTCTTTTAAATGTGGCTACCAGAAAATTTTAAGTTACCACATAAATTAAGCATTATATTTCTATTGGGTGGTACTGCTTAATAATCTTTGCTGCAGAAAAGATTAGAATTGGACACATTCACTAAAGCAAGTAAATCAAGAACCTAAGTAGAGACCATCCTAATTGTCAGTAAGCTTGAGAATAAAACTGATCTTGGAAAATCTTCTATGGATTTTTAAAATATATTTATCTTCTCTAAAGAAAAAAATTTGTATGAATTGTTATTTATTCAATACCTTGAGCTCCTTGCAAAATTTTCAAAAATAAGAAAAAAAAAAAACTATCAACAGTCCTGCTAGAATGAATTATTAATATTTTGGTAGATATTGTAACTGACATCTTTCTACATCATACAGAGATTTAAAATTTTATATAAATGTCCTCTTATTATACATTCCCTTTTGTAACTTTTTTCACTCAAAATAAGTTACATTTTCTACATAAGTAGCCCCCATGTAACCATTTTTAATGGCTGTATCATGTTCCTAATCCACTACTGACATAATTTGATGGTGTCCATATTTTTTTTTCTATTAAGAGGCCAGTGCTAAAAATTCTATTTATTCTCAAATAAATTTGATTATTTCCTTAAGAAAAAAAATCTTACAAGGGGGATGGAGTATGGCTACCATTTTTATATATGTACCTGTTCAACTAGCCTCCAAAAATTGACATCTCAACTAAAAATAACACTTATAAGACACTACGAACCGTTAACTCATTTACTCTACATGGTATGTATCATCATGCCCATTTTCAGGCCAGGAAATGGAAACACAGAAAAGGTAACTTGCTTAAGGCCACATAACTAAAGAGGAAATAGGTACCCATCCCCAAATCTTAACCAAAGGACTGAACCCTGCAGGAGTAAACCCCAGAAGGGGCGTTCTACAGACTGTGCAGGGGAATCAGGTTCCTCTCTTCTGTCAATCGGGAAGAGCAATGAAGAAGGCACTCTCCTCTTCATGCTGTTCCAAGCAGGTTGGAGTCATTACAGGATGTTTTAATGACTGTTTCACTCATTAAACAGTGATTTTTGTTCAACTGTTCATCTCAGGAATGTGGTACGAAGATGGGCATGCCTAATGACACTCAGTATAACATAAACTTCAGCTTTTTTTTCCCTCTAGTAATGCTGCTGGACTTTTCTAACTTTCTATAAAGTGGCCTGGATCTCACAAAAGCACCCCCCCCCCTTTTAATGGCTATCAATGGAAATGTCTTGATTAAGGTTCAAGAAGTAAATTCTTTAAGAGGCAGTAAGACCTAGTAGGGTTAGAAGGAAATCAAACAGGCTACTCCAAAAGCATTAAAAGGTGCACAAAATCCAACAGCAATAACAGCAGTCAGTAACTAGCCCCTACAAAAACCCTCAGCCCACTTAAAATTATAAGAGTAGGTCAATGTTGATCCATAATGATTTGTTTCTAAAATTCACATGGTCATTCCACTCACTGATAATGAGCACCAATGGGAAACTGGAATATCCAAGTGTCTAGAAGCTTTGTGAGCAGATGGTTTTGCCATCTGTGGCCTCCCATTATTCCTCAACAATAATTAAGGATGCTATAAATCTACATCAGTAACCTCTCTGTACCTCACCTGCTAGCAAGAGTACATGGTCTCAAAAAAGTCATCTAGAAACCGAGAGGGGCCCCAAAAGGCTGACTACCTTAAAATAGACGCTTTCAGAGCCCTGCCTGAATTCACTTGCAGGCAACTAAACAGAGACTAAGTTCTTCGCTCCTCATCTATTCTCCCTACAGTAATAGGGCAAATATTTCTATCTTGCTTTCTCTCTTTAGATATATATATATATACACAAACTCCTTAATCCCGAGAACAATGCTAGGGAGGACAAGCCCAGAGTGGTTAAGTAACTAGCTCCCAAGTCACCCAGCTAGTAGATTCGGGGGACTGAGGCTGGGACCCAAACCTTGCTCTCTGGACCAGCGTGCTCAGGTACCCACTGTTACAGCGCCTCGATTGGGACCAAGAGGGCCAAGGGAAGGAAGGGGATCCTCCATCTCACTATTGAAGTCGCTAAGACATTTACCTTAGTCTGGGTTCGACTTAGTTCTGAAAAGTTCAATCACATCTAAAGCGCTCTTGCATCGTGAAACCCGCTTTAAGAAGGTACTGCTGCCTTTGAAGGAAACTTCTGATCGATTTCAGGGCTGGGTTTTGATATTTCAGGTTTTTCACAAGTGGGAATTCCATAAGACAGGTGGTGAGGGCAAGCTGCAGTATGAGGAGCCCGTGACTTCCCCCGAACACTCGAGGCCCAGAACAAGGTCTCCCTTCCAGGTGCCCCCCTCCCCCCAATCCCAATACCCAGCCACGGTCAGGGACGAGCCATAGTCGGTCTCAGGGGGCTCGATCGCAGCTCCTGGCCTTCGCTCACATCCGCCCGCCCCTTCACAAGAGCCCGGCGTCCGGCACTTGGCCCCGGCTCGGGGCTGTCCCCAGTTCCCCGGGTTCGAGCCCAGCCTCGAGGCTCCCTCGCGCACACGCTCCACTCCCCACCTCCGCCCAGGTGGGATGCGGTCGCCCCCGGCCAAGGGCTCCCTCACTTCCCCGCGCGCCCCACGCGTCTGCTGGAGAGCCAGCGCGGGGGGGGGGGGGGAGGGGGAAGCTCCGGTCAAGGACAGTCTCAGCTCGCGGAGCTCCCCCACCGCCCCCGGGGCTGCCTCTGCGGCATCCTCCGCGAGGACCCGGCCCGCGACCCTCTTAGCCAGCGCGGGGCCCGGGCAAGGCCAGGCGCCCGCTTGCTCCCCGGGCCGCGGGCCTCTCAAGCTGTTCCCCTCACCTCACCCCCCGGCCTCCCGGACGAGGAGGCCCAAGCCTACCTAGCACCAAGCGAGCCATGCTGAGCGCCCGCGCCGCCACACACTCTAGCCTCCGCCTCACCGCCGCACCGCGCCGCACCCCCACCGCCCCTCGTACCGCCCTCGGCTCGCGAGGTAAGCGCGGGGCGGGGCGACAGGGGCGGGGCGGCAGGGGTGGGCCGGAAGACGCTCGCCAAGCCGTGGCTGCGGCTTATTGGTCCCGGCAGACTTCGCTTATTTGCATAGCCAATGAGAGGCGGCCGGGTAGAGGTTACCGGTTTGGGTTTTTGCGGGGGCGGGGCGACGGGCGGAAGGAGGGACTAGCTGGGGGGCGGGGCAGACCAGCCTGTCCGCCCCGCCCCCCACCCTTGTCGCTCACGTACCCACAGCCCTGCTTTTCCGTACTTGTTCTTTCTGGGAGTAAAGTACTTAGTGTTGTCTCTCTCTCTAGGCTCCTTACGGTTCTGTCTTTTTCCCACTCGCTTCTAACCAGTCCCTTTCCTTCCTTCATCCATTGCTTCCCTCTACCCCCCTAATCCTCCACCCGTCACCCTCTTTGTCCCCAGGGAGGAAAAGTTTCTTTGGGCCCTCAACGCATCTACGACCTTATTAAAAACGACATATTAATTTTTTTCACTCGTTGTGCCTGAACAAGTATTCAGTTATAAAGAAAACACTTGCTAAGCACACACTGTCTAGAACATAATTCAACAAGTATTCATTTTGTTGAATTACTTTAACAGTTCCCACGACCAGGGCAAAAGACTGCTAAGTTTTTCACAGACTTGCCCTCAGTTCTCTGTGGAAACCCTGTGGGGGTGAAGCCTCACGACTCCTCATTTGCAGGGTTTACTTCCTCCTCCAGGGAGGGACCCTAGCAATGAGTTTACATGGTCATGTGTTTTGTAAAATTTGCAAAAGTGAAATATTTTAAGCATTACAGGTTAAGATCTCTGCATCTTTCCACTCTGATTTCCTCTCTTACGTTTAGAGCACACTCAAGCATTTTGGTTTTGTATTACTAATGTTTATTTCTCTGTAATGCTTAGTGCATGAAACAGCTCTGATTTTGGCCAAAGCATTTATGGGATCTGGGAGTAGTGGAGGCTGGTAGGGCTTCCTGGAGGAAGTGGCACTGTAGCTGAGTCTGGAAGGAGAAAGTCTGTCAAGGCACAGAGAGCAAAGGGAGTGATGAGGACACAGAGGGGTGAACAGACGCCATGAATAGGAAGCTGGCAGCAAAAGCCAGATGAAGGGGTGGTGCTACGGGCTGTTGGACATGGTTAGACTTTAAGATCACATGTAGACTGAGCCATGTAGATTCCTGAATTTGGATTCTGTAAGATCTCTTTGGGTTTATTGATGCTTTTGTAAAATCTAGGATTTGGCATATTGGGGTAAATTTTAGGGAAAACTCTGAAATCCCAGTGGCTTCTACCAAAATGGTTTGTTTCTTACTCTTATTGGGGAGCAGCTTTCCCTGTGGTGATTCAGGGACTCTGGGTCCTCACACCCTACAAAGACACTGTCCTCTAAAACATGTGCTTTCAATAAGGGAAATACTGCCCCAGGGGGCAAAATTGGATCTTGGCACAGAATAATGAGAAAATCTTAGATATTACCAGGGCCACAGTACAGAAACAGAAATTTCATGGGAGAGAAGAGATTAGGAGAAGCAACATCTAAAAGTTCTCCTTAGGGGTTATTGTTGTTCAGTAGCTAAGTTGTGAGGACCCTTTGTGACCCCATGGACTGCAGCACACCAGAGGGGGTGATGAAGAAAAACCAAGTAAAGAAACAGTGCTCTAGAACAGGGCTGTCCAACAGAAATATAACGTCAACCACGACCACAAATGAAATTCAAAAAATTTTAGGAGCCATCTTGAAAAGGTAAAAGAAGAGATTAATTGTAACAATACAGTTTAACCCTAAATATTCCAAATTTTATCATTTTAACATGTAATCATGAAAAAATGATTGATGAGCTACTGACATTTTTTTCATACTAAATATTTGAAACCCAGTGTATATTTTATGTTTGAGTGTGCATGCTCAGTTGCTTCAGTCATGTCCAACTCTTTGCGACCCCATGGACTGTAGTCCACCAAGCTCCTTTGTCCATGGGATTCTCCAGGCAAGAATACTGGAGTGGGTTACCATGTCCTCCTCCAGGGGATCTTCCCCACTCAGGGGCTGAACTGGCATCTCCTGTGTCTCCTGCATTGCAGGTAGATTCTTACGCACTGAACCACCTGGGAAGCCCATATTTTATGCTTACAGCACATCTAAAGTTAGGGTGTCTGGATGATGTGTCAATCCCATGTCAGGAAGTGAGTCCTCATGGTGTAGAGCTCAGGAATTAAAAAGAAGAACTATCCTCTCTACACCAAAACTCCCAGTGTACAAGGTTGGGACAGGATAGGACAATCATAATAAATGGCCCGTTTCAGAAAGGAAAGTGGTAGGAGATACAGAGAGCTCCCTGGTTTAGGGCCATTCTGAAATCCTGATGGGTGGACACTGGAAGGAGGCTTTGGTTACAGGTGCAAACAAAGGAAAAATTCACTGTTCACTCACTCATTCACTCAACGATATTTACTGAATATCCCCTTATTTCCAGCACATTGGTAGGTCCTGGGGGTACTAACATAATGAAGAGCTGTTCCTTGCCCAAAGGAGCACACAGTCCAAAGTGGAAGGCAGGTCAATGAAAAGTTACAGTGAAGGTACATACAGAGAGTTCTCTGGGGTCATGATATGAGCCGTCGGTCTGCTCTGCTTGAAAGAGTCCAATGTGGAAGAGGGTTCCTGGCATGGCAAGAGATGTTCCAGGCGAGGGCAGATTCATGACCAAAAGCACAGAAGTGGAGAAGTACGTGGTGCGTAGAGAAACCTGACCGGCCCTCCATAGCAGGTTGACTGGGACCAGTCTCAACAGTGACACTTTTATCAAAACTATGAGTTTTAAGGACAAAAGATTAAAGCATTTTACATAACTAAATTTCTTGAATTCTAAAACTTTGGGTCGACATTCTGTAGGGCTCTTTAGGTGCTCAGCAGTTAAGGATGGAGCTTTCCAGCATTGGGTGGCTGAGATTGGAGACAGTTTCAAAAACTCTTGCTGACCTTGGCTGGAAGCCAAGTTGATCAAACACCAGCTCTGGGCCATTGTTTCCAGAAAAGACAAAAAGGGCAGCCATCATATATTCTGAAGAACAGCAGGTTCCTCTTCTTGATCTGTCCTCAAAGGCTTGATCTCCAACCAGAAAAGAATAAAACAGATGATTTAAGTAGCAAGAGAGGACTGTCCAGAAATCCTCATTTTTTTAAATAGAATAATGAGCAGAGTTAGTGACTCAAATTCCCATCATGCTTCATATAGTTAATAATAATGATAATAATAAATAATAGATGATAACTTTGTATGTGTTGCTTCAGATTTTTTTAAGTGGGGGTGGGGATATTGATGAACAAACTGGACACTTCTTTTTCATTTCATTTTCTATGATTTCCAGCCCCTGATGCTCAGCTACCGTGATTGCAGCTTGTCTGCCCTTTTCCATCAACCCCAAGTTTCTGCAGCAATCTTTTTACCCTGGAAGGAAAAGAGAGGAAGGCTGTGGGGCCAGATGAGAATATGTACCTCTCATACAGGTTACATTTGCTCAGAAGTGAGTGATACGAAAGCCCCAAGGAAGAAACTGTAATATCATCTCACCTCTTTTTGTTTGACACTCATGTGTGTGTTAGTTGCTCAGTTGTGTCCAACTCTTTGAGACCCAATGGACTATAGCCCACCAGGCTCTTCTGTCCATGGGATTCTCCAGGCAAGAATACTGGGGTGGGTTGTCATGCCCTTCTCCAGGGGCCTCTGACGTTGTTGTTGTTGTTCAGTTGCTCACTTGTGTCTGACTCTTTGTGACCCTATGGACTGCAGTATGCCAGGCTTCCCTCCTTCACCATCTCCCAGAGTTTGCTCAGACTCATGTCCATTGAGTCAGTAATGCCATCCAATCATCTCATTCTCTTCTGTCCCCTTCACCTCCTGCCTTCAATCGTTCCCAGCATCAGGGTCTTTACTAATGTGTTGACTCTTCACATCAGGTGGGCAAAGGATTGGAGCTTCAGCTTCAGTGTCAGCCCTTCCAATGAATATTCAGGACTGATCTCCTTTAGGATGGACTGGTTGGATCTCCTTGCAGTCCAAGGGACTCTTAAGAGTCTTCTCCAACACCACAGTCCAAAAGCATCAATTCTTTGGTACTCAGCCATCGTTATGATCCAGCTCTTACATATGTATATGACTACTGGAAAAACCATAGCTTTGACTAGACAGACCTTTCTCGGCAAAGTAGAGTCTCTGTTTTTTAATATGCTGTCTAGGTTTGTCATAGCTTTTCTTCCAAGGAGCAAGTGTTATTCCATGTCTGGTTCTAACTGTTGCTTCTTGACCTGCGTACAGATTTCTCAGGAGCAGGTAACGTGGTCTGGTATTCCCATTGCTTTAAGAATTGTCCAGTTTGTTGTGATCCACACAGTCAAAGTCTTTAGCATAGTCAATGAAGCAGAAGTAGATGTTCTTCTGGAATTCTCTGCTTTTTCTATAATCCAACAGATGCTGGCAATTTGACCTCTGACTCAACCACACACAGGCTCTTAAATCTTCTGTTTGTAAGTCCTCACATTTGTAGAACCAAAGCAGGACCCATGAGTTTAACTAGTGGGGACTGAATTAGTTTTCTAGGGCCGTCCTAACAAAGTACCATAGGCTGAATGGTTTAAATAACAGGAATTGATTTTCTCACAGTTCTGGAGGCTGGAAGGTCAAGATCAAGGTGCGGCAGGATTGGTTTCTCCTGAGGACTCTCTCCTTAGCTTGTAGACGACCGCCTCCTCTCCGTGTCCTCCAGTGGCCTTTCCTCCATGTCTCTCTCCCTTCCATTAGGCCACCAGTCCTATTGGCTTAGGACCTCATCCTTATGACTTCATTTCATCTTAATTACCTTCTTAAAGGCTCCGTCTCCAAATACAGTCCCATTGGAGCACAGGGCTTCCACCTATGAATTTGAGGGACACAATTCAGTTGGTAACAGTGATGGGTCATTTTCCCATAGGGAAGAACATCCTGGGGTGGGTAAGGGAAACATGTGGCAGAAAATTTACATAAAGTCCACATAGATTCTCACCCAGCTTCTGCAGTTCCAATATTCAGTAAGGAGCCCTGGCTCAGAGCCTTCTGCTCTGGTCACAGGCTCACTGAGGAGGGGGGCTCGCCTAGTCCTCGCTCATCCTCACGTGGCCCAGCTGCTGGCTGACCGCATGTCATGCCCAGTGTCTTCCTCAGAGGTATGCGCCATTTTCATTTTACTATTAGGATAATGCGCATTCCTTGATAATAGGGCTATCATGCAGGGAGCGTACGCCCTGCATCAGATGCTGCGTGACTGCTTTACTTGGACTGTCTCACTCCGGACTGGTAGCCATCCTGGGATGAAGTCACAGCTGTGTCCCTGTGTTCCATGGAGCAGACTAAAGTTGGGAGGTGGAGTACTGCGCCTGAGGGCCCACAGGGGACGAGAGGAGCAGGAGATCCCGCCAAGCTGGTCTGCCTCCAGGCCACGCACTCCACTCCACGCTGTCCTGGGGCTCTGGAAGATCTCAGGAGCGTCTCATTGCTCGGGCCTGGCCCCCATGGCCCTCCAAGCCTTTCTCTCTGGAGGCCCCAGCCTCATCCCTGGTCGCCCCAGTTGTCCACTCTACTTACAGCCCCCAGAATTCTCATGTAGTCCTGATGCTGTATACGCTTCAGGAACAGAGAGCATGTGGATCATAGAGGGCCATCTTTCTTTAAAGAGCCAGACTCACCACAACTGCTGCCCAGACACATGGGGCCAAGAGAGGCTGGTGCCAGCCTGCACCTGGAAGGTGACAAACTCCATCATCCTTTCTCTGTGGAAGCTGTAATGGCTGCAGGTGCTCCCAGGGGGGCAAAGAAGGGCATGCCCTTTGTTGGCCCATTAATGTCCCTTTATTAAAAAAAAAAAAATCCCCCCACCCTCACTTATGGAATCTAATCTACAGTCAGGTGTTTAATTAAGTTGTGCTATGTCTTGAACAGCCTTTCCCTATTGTTCAGCTGGTAAAGAATCCACCTGCAATGCAGAAGACACAAGTCACAGGAGATGCTAGTTCGATCCCTGGGTTGGTTAGATTCCCTGGAGGAGGAGAATGGCAACCCACTCCAGTATTCTTGCCTGGGAAATTCCATAGACAGAGGAGTCTGGTAGGCCACAGTCCAAAGAGTCCCAAAGAGTTGTACTCGATTAAGCATGCACGTGTCTTAAACCTCTTTTAATCTGGAATATTCCCATGATGTTTCTTTGCCTTTTACAACACTGGCGTTTCAAAAAATATACAGTCCCTCTGACTCACTTGATGTTGATAAAACCATCCCCATTTGGACTTATCTGTTGTTTTCTTGTGATTGGATTCAAGCTGTATTCCTGGCAGGATGACTGCGTTAGTGACTGATTCTTCTCTGTGAATTCTTCTTGTCCCATTCATTTTGCTCCCCAAGATCATAAGGAGTGAGATTTTACATCACAGATTATATCATTGATTTGGGGAGGATATTGAGTTTTAATTTCAATCTTTCAAATTCAGTATTGAATTTCAGTCTTTTATTTATGGGAGCAGCGGTGGATGTGACCAACAAGGGAGGGCTGTCACGTGATCTGTCCAAGGACACTTCTGGGCATGTGCTTCTGGGCATCACAGGCTTTCAGGAAATGTGCTCATTCGATTTGGTTAGTGGCAGATCAAAGATGAGAACCTGAGCTCCTCGGGTCTCAACTTCATCCTTTTTCCCTTGTAACTTGCTGCCTATTCTTAGATTTCATTGCCTTTTCAGGCCTTCATGCCAGAAGTTCCCTGCTGATATTCGTGAGGGTAAAACTCACACGTGCAAACACAAGTCTGGCAACTCCAGGCTGCTGAACCTCACTGTGCCTTTCCCTCCCACGCAGGAAGCCCATGGGGTTTCTCTTGGGTGATAGTGATGCTGTTGGAAGGCTAACCTTGTCACTGTCTACAGCAAATAGTCAACGGTTTGCAGACATGAGTACTTTATTATTAGCAACAAGTTGCTTTCCGTACCCTTAGCATTGATGGTAACACTGTCATGACATAGTGGATAGAGTCATGGGCCCAACGGTCTCCAGATACTAAATCTGACATCCTAGTTGTCCTTCTGGATTGGAGTAAAGAACTCTCCTCAAGTACCAGTGTGAGGCTTCCCTGGTGGTCCAGGGGTTAAGAATCCACCTTGCAATGCAAGGGACACTGGTTTGATCCCTGGTCCAGGAACAACCCACATGCCACGGAGCAACTAAGCCCGGGCACCAAACTACTGAAGCCTGAGTGCCTTAGAGCCCATGCTCAGCAACAAAAGTAGTGGTAGTAGCTCAGTTGTGTCTGACTCTTTGTGACCATACGGACTGTAGCCTGCCAGGCTCCTCTGTCCATGGGATTCTCCAGGTAAGAATACTGGAGTGGATTGCCATTCCCTTCTCCAGAGAATCTTCCCAACCCAGGGGTCAAACCCAAGTCTCCAACATTGCAGGCAGATTCTTTGCCATTTGAGCAACAGGGAAGACCGCAACAAGAGAAGCCAGACCAATGAGAAGCCCACACACCACAACAGAGAATAGACCCCACTCTTGGCAACCAGAGAAAACCTGTGCGCAGTATCAAAGACCCACCACAGCTAAAATAAATCTTAAAAAAAAAAAATACCAGTGCAGTGACTCTTGTTTTAGAGTTACTGTTGGTAAACACTGCTATTGAGCACCAAACTCTGTACCATTCTCCCCTCATCGTAATAGAATTCTAGCCAGTTACATGGCTGCCCAGGGCTTCTCTGGTGGCTCAGACAGTAAAGAATCTGCCTGCAATGCAGGAGACTCGGGTTTGATCCCTGAGTCCAGAAGATCCTTTGGAGAAGGATGGCAACCCACTCCAACATTCTTGCCTGGAGAATTCCGTGGACAGAGGAACCTGACGGGCTACAGTCCAAGGGATCGCAAAGAGTCCGACACGACTGAGAACCTAACACTAACATGTGGCTGCCCAGCCTCCTGCCCTGCCCAGCTGCCTTGTACTTGACCAAGTCCTTGCCAATGGAGTGAGAGAGCAGGTGATGCCTCAGTGACTTAGCCTGGGACTCCCTTTTCTCCTCTTACCTGCTACTTAGATGTGAGGCACCCCCACTTCCACCATGCGGACCACCTCAGAACCCTTGGGAGTGTGGGACAGTGATTGGAAGGCATCTGAGTCCAGAATGACTGTGGGGCTCAGTGCTGCTACTGTGAAAGTGACAAAGTGAAGTCCCTCAGTCGTGTCTGACCCTTTTGTGACCCCATGGACTGTAGCCTATCAGGCATCTCCTTCCATGGAATTTTCCAGGCAAGAGTACTGGGGTGGGTTGCCATTTCCTTCTCCAGGGGATCTTCCTGACCCAGGGATTCAACCCAGGTCTCCCACATTGCAAGCAGAAGCTTTACCCTCTGAGCCACCAGGGACAAAAAGATCCTATAGCTCTAAGCTATTGCTTTTTGAAATTGAGTTGTCCAACAGCTTAGCTTTGCCTTGACTAACACAGGGCTTAACATTGTCATGGTGGAGATTTTGAATGAATGAGAGGACCGGGGCAGACTGCTTCAGGAGGGCATGAAGGTCTCCCTAGGGATGCTCCTCTGAGTTTCTCATTCATTCTCAGGCTCAGAACACAGCAGAGCAGAGTCTTGTTCTCAGTTAGGATAAGTGAGGAGATTTTTTTTTAAATTGTAGTAAAATATGCACAATATATATTTACCATTTTAACCATTTTTAGGTATATGATTCAATGGCATTAAGAATTCAATGGCATTCACATTGTTGTGCCGTCACCACTATGTCCGGAACATCTTCCATCTTCCCAAAATGAAACTCTATACCCATTAAATAATAAACCCCATTCTGCTCTCCCCCGGCCCCTGGCACACACCCTTCTACTTTGTCTTATGAGTCTGATTAGTCTAGGTACCTCAAATAAGTGGAATCATAAAAACATTTGCTCTTTTGTGTCTGGCTTATTTCACTTAACACAATGTTGCCCATCCTTTACAGCCTTGCTGAAATCTGCCAACTTTCCCCCATTTTCTCTCAGTTAAGTATCAATGCCCGCCCCTCTTCTGCCCCCAACTCACCTCATCTTGCTCCCTCCATCATTACCCTGTGAGAAGTAAGAAATGGAGGGTAAGATTTAGTCAATCAACTGTCACTTGTCATGGAGCTGGACAGGGTACCTGCTGCAAGGCAAGCCCCCGATAAATGAGTGCTGAATAAATGAGTGATAACTGGGAAGCCAAAGGGGCAGCGAGAAGAGAAAGAGGGGTCAGTGAAGGCCAGGTCCCAATGCCCCTGGGGGGAGGCCTCTGGCTGTGCACTAGAGTGTCACCCCCTGCTCAGCATATCTGAACTGACCTCAAGAAAACATCCAGGAAGTGGAAGCCTGGCTCAAGGAGCCAGCGAGCATTCTCCCTCTGCAGCACTGTGGGTGTTTCTGTGGCTTTGAAGATCCTAGCCAAGGGCGATAATGAACGGTTTTCAGTGTGGTTCAGCAAACAGAGGCGACTGGGCACAGGCCCCTTATCTGGGTGTCTTTGCTAAGGAGGCCTTTCATAGACCAGCAGATAGCTCCACCCTCTACGCCTGTAACACATCAAACAGGAGGCTCAGATATGGACCCAGTGGCATTTGGTTCGTGATCTGGCCTGGCTTCTAGGCAAAGCTTAAACCAAAAAATAGGGCATCTACTTCAGAGGGTGAGCCTTAGTTATAGATTTTGCTGTTCTAGCAAGACTCAGGAGAGCTTCCTGAGGACAGAGACAAGGGCTTCCCTTTCTGAACTGCCTCCCTGACCAGTTTCCCGCTGGAACTTGAGTATCAGCTGTGGACCGTTTTTAATGCCTTGCGTCCTCCTGGGGCTTGTCTGAGGCTGATGTAAGAACACTCTGGGGTCTCAGGTTGGCTTGTGCTAATCTGGGCTGGAACTAGCAGGCGTTGTCCCCTCTCCCCACTCCTGGCTGGTATCACCGAGGCTCTGTCTCTCGTCTTCTCAAATGCTCAGGACATAAGAGGCTCCCTGCGTACCTAGACGGCACTTGGGAGGAAAGGGAGTTGGCAGAAAGCCACGGTTATACTTGATCGCTGCTGGGGAGGTTGATGTTGAGCCTGACCCAGACTTGCTCTGTTTTTCCCTCCGGTCTGATTCCTACAAGGACATCTGAGAACTAGGGGGCCAAGCCTGCTCCTAGGAAACCCTTCCTTCTGGGAGGAACACAAAGGCAAAATGACCTTCCGCCCTGGCTCTGCGGGGCCGGGCAGTGGTCCCCCCCAGCACAGGCAGCTCCTGGGGGAAATTTGCAGGGAGAATTCCCTGCATGCTGCTGAACCCGGGTCCCAAGATCAGTGAAGTGGGACTCCCTCCTCCGTGCTTGTGAACAGGACAACTGCATTCAGATTCACGGGTTGGTGTGGCCTGGGGACATTTGATTGTATCACCTCCTGACAACCTGGCTCCACTGCAAGAATTCAGGTCATCGGAGGCAGAAACTGAGGGTTCACCCTGGACGCCTTCCTCGCCAATCCTGGGCCTGGGTCCCCAGGCCATTTCCATTACTGCGCTGACCTCAGCAGGTCTCAGAATTCCCTGTAGCTAACTATACAGGTGCCTTCTGGGCCCCGTGGTACCCAGGGCGCTGTCCTGCAGAGACCCGTCCTGGGCAGCCCCTAGGACCGCGGGAATGTCCACGTTTCACATCCCCGCTCCCTTTCCTGGTTGAGCAGTCTGGCAGCGTCCTGCTTCTTCAAGTTCTTGCCCCCGCACCTCCCCTGCCTGATACTACTCGTAACTCTGCCAAGAGCTGTAACACCAAGGTTGTGACTTTTTGCTCTCCAAACAAAAGGTCCTGTGATTGCCAAGATCTGCCCTCATTAGCAGGCACAGGGGATGGTAAACTTTTCTTTTTTCCTCTTTCACAGAAAGGGTTAATCTCTCAGTCGTGTCCGACTCTTTGTGACCCCATGGACTGTAGCCTGATTAAGTTCTTCTGTCCGTGGAATTCTCCAGGCAAGAATACTGGAGTGGTTTGCCATTTGGTCCTCCAGGGGGATCTTCCCCACCCAGGTATCAAACCCGGGTATCTTACATCGCAGGCAGATAGATTCTCTACCATCCGAGCCACCAGGGAAACACAGAATCAGTCAAGTTTGGAAACTAAGCAGCATTTCTCCTCCCCATCCACACAGACTCAGGCTCAGCCCAGGTTCTCAGGCCTGAATTATTACATGTATCTCCTTGCTTCCCCTTCTGGTTCTCTTCTATTCCATCCTTCCCCAGAACTTTCCAGAGCTTTTCAGAGACTTCCAGAGGTTGAGAGAGGCCCAGGACCCTTCCCTATTTCATTTTCGGAGCCACTAAACCCAGATACATGTTAAAGCAGGGTTATAAGATTATGATAAAATTTTACATGTTTACTTTTAACAGAATTAATGCTTTAAATTTTTAAAATGTAATGCTATCTGATTGTGTTAGTCACAAGATGGTTGTAGAATTTAAAAAGAAAATTAATACTATGTAGTACATCCCAAGTGGTGTGATCTGGTATTACTAATAGGATACAAGTCGAAAGTAGTGTCACAAACTTCTCATTTTTTTCTATCCTGCCGGTAAGTCCTTGTGGCTAAATATTGAATCTCATTTGCAGACAACCTCGAAAATCTAACTATGGATTTGTTTGAGAATTAGAGGCCAGGTGAAATGGTGGCACAAATCAAATGTCATTGGCGGGTGGCTATACTGTCAAGTTCAAATGCCTTCACGGTCGCAGGCTTACCTGCGCGCCTGGGTATAATTAGAAGGACCACCAGGTGGCGCTAGGCCCCCGTGCTGGAGAGCGCAGTTCATTTCCTCCTTCGCAGGCCCAGAAAAGACCCTGATGCTGGGAAAGATTGAAGGCAGGAGGAGAAGGGGACGACAGAGGACGAGATGGTTGGATGGCATCACCAACTCAACGCACATGAGTCTGAGCAAGCTCTGGGAGTTGGTGATGGACAGGGAAGCCTGGCGTGCTGCAGTCCACAGAGTCACAAAGAGTCGGACACGACTGGGTGACTGAACAACAACAGGCCCGGAGAGCATATTCCAAAGGGACTATAGGTTATTTCCGATTGTTTTCTGGAAGGAGTATCCATGAGCTCACTCTGAAATCCCAAATCCAGCCCATAGAGACAAAGAAACGTTGAGAAAGATATCTAAATCCAGTTAAACAGAGAAAAAGAATCCAAGTCAATATGCAGGAGGTAGCCTGAGCTGAAGTGACAGACTTCACAGCACAGATGAGCGCTCGAGTCCACGCCCCAGGGTGACCTCCGTCGGCTGACTGTTCAAGAGGCAAATGGACCGGCTGGTGCGGCCTCCTCCGGACACGAGCCACTCAGAGCAGCTCTTCAGGAGAATATTCATTCCTCCCCCAGCGAACCTCTCAGCCTCTTCTCCTGGCCACTGAGGGCTCTGTCCTACATCGGCGCTAGCCAGCCTCTGCCCACCCCTGAGCCGTGGTCCTTCCCACTTGTTAACTCCGAGGGCCCTTGGGGAAGTGCGGGGACCTCCGCTCTGCTTCAGGCCCCTGCTGAAACAATCCCACCACCACCCTCTTTCTTTCTGGATTCCTTTCACTTCCAGTTCACTTGGGTTAATTTCAGCTTAACACTTGGAGCCAGAGATGAATTTACCACAATAGGAAGAGTATGGTGAGCTGGACAGAGAGGCTTTGAGTTGATTGGCCCTGTGACCACTCTCCCTCACCCCCCACAAACCTTCCCTTGACCCGTGTGGCTGGGGCCACAGGCCTGCCCAATCCTAGGGGCCCTGTTTATATTGTAGTCTATGTAAAGGGCGCACAAGCTGGAATCAAGATTCCCCGGACAAATATCAACAACCTCAGATATGCAGTTGACACCACCCTTATGGCAGAAGGCAAAGAGGAACTAAAGAGCCTCTTGCTGAGATGAGAGAAGAGAGTGAAAGAGCTGGCTTAAAATTTAACATTTAAAAAACTGAGACCATGGCATCCAGTCCCATCACTTCATGGCCAATAGATGGGAAAAAATGGAAGCAGTGACAGATTTTATTTTCTCAGACATCAAAATCACTGCAGACGGCGACTGCAGCCACAAAATTAAAAGATGTTTGCTCCTTGGAGGAAAAACTGTGACCAACCTAGACAGCATATTAGAAAGCAGAGACATTACTTGGCCAACAAAGGTCTGTTTAGTCAAAACTATGGTTTTTCCAGTAGTCATGCACAGATGTGAGAGTTGGATCATAAAGGTGACTAAGCACTGAAAAATTGATGTTTTCAAACTGTGGTGTTGGAGAAGACTCTTGGGAGTTCCTTGGGTGGACAGCAAGAAGATCAAACCAGTCAATCCTAAAGGGAATCAACCCTGAATATTCATTGAAAGGACTGATGCTGAAGCTCCAATTCTTTGACTACCTGATGTGAAGAGCTGACTTGTTGGAAAAAACCCTGATGCTGGGAAGGATTGAGGAGAGGAGGGGAATGGGGCGACAGAGGATGAGATGGTTGGATGGCATCACCGACTCAGTGGACGTGAGTTTGAGCAAATTCCCAGAGATGCTGAAGGACAGGGAAGCCTGGATTGCCGCAGTTCCTGGAGTCGTAAAGAGTCGGACACAACTGGGCAACTGAACAACAACAACATCAGTGTAAAGGGCACCCTCTCGACCTCTGGAAACCCCGGGCCTGGCTTTTCCGCCAGGACTCTCCCGCCTCTGCAGGGTGACTCGGTGTGGTGAGAATACGCTGAAACCAGCTACACTTCCTTCCTGGCTGAAAGCCTCTTCTGGCAGCGTGGCTACAGCCTCTCACCTTCCAGCTGCAAATACGATGTTTTATGTGACAGTTCTGTACACAGGGCGGAGATGAATCCCTGCCAGCCCTCCCTATAGCCCCAGAGCCCATAGACGGGATGCGTCACCAACGCTCATCCAGGTGCAGTAAGCAGCCTTCGGATCATCCCCAAGGCTGCAGCCCACCCCGCCCAGCCCGATGGGCAGGCCAGCTTTGCTGGAGGGGGGAATGTCAGACCCAGTCTGGTCCAGGCTGCATCCCGCCTGAGGAGTTTCGGGGTCCTTCTGCCGCTCACTGTCTCCCCCCTCCTTTCCCCCACTCCACAAGCTGCCACCACCTTGTCCTTCTTTGGGATTCCTGGGAGCGGGATGTCCAGGGAGAAGGTTCTCAGGGCTTCTTTGCTGTTATTTCTCCCAGTTTGCACAGGCCCCACCACACTGGGGGTTTGCAATCAGCGCTACAGTTGGGTAGTAAATGTCACAGAAAAGGACAGTGGTGCCAGGACTCAAAGAGCCCTTTGAAGATTCACCTCCTGCCTTCTGTCAAGTAAGCGGTGACTGCAGTCTGCTGGGGACTTTCCTGAGCCCCTTCTCAGATATTCCCCAAATGCCCGTGTCCTTGGCACAGGCCCGTCATTCTCCCAGTGACAAGAGTTTGGAGCTGCTGCAGGGTAGGGCAGGGACTCAGGACCATGAGCATCTCCTGGGCAAAATGCCCACACACAGCCAGCTCTCCACGATTAGAAGTAAATAAAGAGATCGAGGCTGGAAAGGTTAAACCATGTCCTCAGGGTAGTGAAATTTGCTTAGTCGTGTCCAACTCTTTGGACTCCATGGACTGTAGCCCTCCAGGCTCCTCTGTCCATAGAATTCTCTTGGCAAGAATACTGGAGTGGGTTGCCATTCCCTTCTCCAGGGGATTTTCCCAACCCAGAGATCGAACTTGGGTCTCCTGCATTGCAGACAGATTCTTTACCATCTGAGCCACCAGAGGATCTTCAGGGCTAGAAGTTACAAAGTGTCTGGGAGTGGAACTCTGGGTACCAGGATCCTGGAGCAGGGCGGAGAATGGTTATCAGAAGCCTTGGGCACTTGTAGAGAATTCTCCTTTCTCCCAGCCCTCACCAGTGCTTCTCTGTATTTCACTTATCTTTTGATGATGCTGTATAGACACGGAATTCTAAAATTAATTCCTCTTCCCTCTCCCAACCCCCAAACCTCTGAAGAAGATTTAAGCCCGGTATTATGAATTTTCTCAATACTGTTATGAAAGCCCAAGAGCTTGTACAGTAAGCACAAGGCAGGTCTGAAGAAAAATCTGCAATACATTTTTATCTTTTTTTCTGGCAGCGGCAGCTGCGAAATCTCAAAAGGAGGCAGCAATTCTATTTCCATTCGGGCTCCACTTCTGAGCAGAGATTAAAAAGGTAGAAATCTCGAGCTGGATCAAGGAGAAGCTGTTTCTATGTGGGCTGTGGATGCTGCCTGCAGCAGCATGCTTTGAGAGGAAAAGACTCTCAATGGAAGCAGAACATTCTGGAACCTTCTAGATTTGTGTTCTTCCTGCTCAAAGTCTCAGCTCCCTCCGGGGGACCTGGGCACAGCTCCCCCGCCCCCGGCAGGTAACAGCCTGGGGTGCTGCCCTGGGCACGCCCTGGGCACCCACTGGCCCCTCCAGACTGGGGCTCTGAGGGGTGGGGTCTTGTTGAGCCTCAATCGCCCAGGTGCTCAGTGACCACGTGTTGATGGGATGAAGGAGTGGGGCTCTGTGGCCTTGGGGAGTCTGCTGGGTCCTTCTGTTATAAACACAGAGAGGTGGGCACTTCCTTTCCCCTGGACACTGAGCACCCAGGGCCACAGTGGCCACTCGGAAAATGTTTGTTGGGTGAATGAATTTTAGAGCGTGTGTTTATGAAATTGGGTTTCCCTGGTGCTCAGCTGGTAAAGAATCCACCTGCAGTGCGGGAGACCTGGGTTTGATCCCTGGGTTGGGAAGAGCCCCTGGAGAAGGGAAAGGCTTCCCACTCCAGTATTCTGGCCTGGGGAATTCCATGGACTATATATAGTTGCAAAGAGTCAGACATAACTGAGCAATTTTATTTTATTTTTATGAAATTAGCTATACTTCTGTGTTTACTGGGGCTTCCCTGCTGGCTTAGTCAGTAAAGAATCTGCCTGCAAAGTGGGAGACCCAGGTTTCATCCCTGGGTTGGGAAGATCCCCCAGAGAAGGAAACGGCAGCCCTCTCAAGTTTTCTTGCCTGGAGAATGCCGTGGACAGAGGAGCCTGGTGGGCTACAGTCAGTCAGGTCCCAAAGACTCAGACACGGCTTAGGGACTAACACTTTTCACTGGCACTTTTGTGTTTACTGAGCACATGTTCTGGGCCAGCGGCCACCTCACACTGTACTTGGATTGTGTCCTGCAGGCCTCCCAACCAGTCTGTGAACCAAAGGTCATCTTGCCTTTAGACGTGAGACCTCAGCAGAGGTTCGTTCAGGGTCACAGGGCGGGAAGGTGAGGGCAGCACACCCAAGTCCATCAGTCTCCAGGGCCGGGTTCCTGACCTTCCAGGACCGCAGGGAATCTACACGATTCCAAAGTTCCCACCACTGCTGTCTGGGCTTCATCCCTTGGGCCGTTTCTTGCAGCTCCGCGCCCTCGGCTCTCTGGGTGCCTGAGGCTCAGGCCGGATGCCGGCAGCGGGAGGGGAGCCCGCGGCTGGTATCGTCCAGCAGGTGGCACTGCAGACGCGCCGGAGTCTGCACCGGGGGCCTCGGAGGCCGGGAGGCGGGCAGGGAGCCCGAGGTAGGACTCCTGATGTATTTGAATCCCTTTCTGTGTGACGCGAAATCGAGCCAGTGTTTTCATGAAGCAAACATTTTGCTTTGGACTAAACAAAATTTGATTCAGACCCATGAGGACACGGACTTCCCTATAGTTCATACGGTAAAGAATCTGCCTGCAGTGCAGAGACCGGGGTTCCAGCCCTGGGTTGGGAAGATCCCCTGGAGAAGGGAATGGCAATCCACTCCAGTATTCTTGCTGGGATATCCCATGGACAGAGAAACCTAGGAGGCTACAGTTCGTGGGGGCGCAAAGAGTCAGACAGGACTGAGTGACTAACACTTCACTTCACGAGGACATTGGTGCAGAGCACTGGCTTGGGGTCCCCCCGCCGAGTGTCTCCTTTCTTGGGGACCGCAGCCTCAGCCCTCAAGTCCAGTAAGGGTTTCAGCCACGCCTGCAAACTGTAAAGTGAGGTTCCAGGCGGAGATGATCCTGTGAACCCAGGCGAGGGAAGTGTGTTACTTGATCCTTGGCCTGTTCCCCCCGACAGAACTGATTGGAGTTCCGCATGAGGTGGCGGTGGCCGTTTGTCAGTATGGACCACGACAACAGTAGCTGAAACAGACTGCGGCTTCCCGCATTACCTGCTCTGGGTCTCACAATGAGCCAGGGCGACGTCGGGAAGCTGCATCTGAAATCTGGCCTTTGGACAGATGACTTTCCAGCTTATCAGCAATACTTGTTCTGAGGCCGGCCCTGCCATCTGGCACATTGGGACCTGAGAACAGGAACTCACAAGCAGGTATTACAGGTTGAATCGTGTCCCCCACCCCGAATTCATACACTGAAGCCCTAATCTCCAGTGCCTTAGAATGTGACTTTGTTAAGAAACAGAGTCGTCGTAGATGTAATTATCTAAGATGAGGTCGTACAAGAGGAGGTGAGCCCCTAATTCAGTGTGACTGGTGTGCTGTTATCAAGGGGGACCCTCAGAAGGAACCAACCTTGCTGACACTTTGACCTTGGACTTCTAGCTCCAGAAGTGTGAGACCATCACCCTGTGCTGTTTAAGCCCCTCACTCTGTGGTACTTTGTTACAGGGACCTCAGGAGCTAGCACCCCGGGAGAGTCATCTGCTGGGATGTGTCCACCCTGGACGTGAGGAGAAGCCCATCTCTGTTGGCCTCATTTTGCCCGCAGGGCTGGAGGAGAAAGACCTGTCTGTTTAAGAAACTTCCAATCTGACTGAGGCACCCAGATGGGAACTTAGCCTAGACTAGGAGGGACTCCCCAGATTCTTGACCCCAATCCTTCTTGTGTGGGAGGATGGAGAAATTGTCTTCTTTTACTATAGAAGGAACTTGTGTGTGCGTGCGTACTTAGTTGCTTCAGTCATGTCTGACTCTTTGCAACCCCATGGACTGTAGTCCACCAGGCTCCTCTGTCCATGGGATTCTCCAGGCAGGAATACTGAAGTGGGTTGCCATGCCCTCCTCCAGGGCATCTTCCCCACCCAGGGATCAAACCCGAATCTTCTGCATTGCAGGCGGATTCTTTACTGCCGAGCCAGCAAGGAAGCCCAGAAGGAACTTTAACCCCCTAAAACCCTAACTCTCATCTTAGAGGTAAAGGATGTTCAGGGTGAGCCCTGAATCCACCCCCTCCTCCTCCCCTTATCCCTCACCTACACCTCAGCATCATCTGGAGCCAAGCCTGGTTCCCCTCCCTGCCGGGTGTTTATGTCAGCAAAATTAACCACACTGAATTCAGGGACCACTCTGAACAGGACCAGTGGCTCTGCCCTGGGGAATGGAGACCCTGGCCCAAGGGTCAGCTTTCTGTCCCACAAACCCGAATCCCTGCAGAGGGACTGGGGGAGGCACTGTGGGGCCTCTACGCTCACCAGTGTTTGGTCATCCTAAATCCCGGGGACCCAAATTAGAGCCTGAAAAGAAGGCGTATCTGTCAGCTCAGCTGAAGACACTCCTCCATCTCCTGCCTTCAGGTAGGTAGAGCTGCATCCTTTTTGGTACCCAAATACTGAGCTCTTCCCCAGCACCAAGAACTCATCGAACCTTTACATTCACTGATACATCTCTTTGCTAAACTAAGATTACTTTGATCACTAATGGAATGGAAGCAGGGAGCCAGCCTTTTTTCTGAGGGTACCTCCCAGGGAGCAGAGCTAAGCGGAGGCTCCTGAAGTTCAATCACAGATGGCCACACTCCTTTAAGGCTCTCTTTGTCCTGTGACTGCAGTTGTGGACACTGTCTCCACAGATCAGGCCTGCAGCATCCTTGTCTAGACTAGAACTGAGGCTTTGGGGTTCCAAGGTTTTAAACAAACATTTTTTTAGGCTTTTTAAAAAATGAAAATATAGTTCACATGACATACCATCCACCTTTTAGAAGTGTCCAAGTCAGTAGTTTTTCTTACATTCACAAGGTTCTATAACCATCACCACTCTTTAACTCCAGAATGTTTTCTTAATACTGTGCCTTTTTTATTCCCATATAGTTCTATGGGGATTAGAAAAGAAAGAAGTGGCTTACTCCAAATAACAAGGAAGCCCTCAGTGTAGCAGGTGGGCCGGGCAAACCCACCCAAGACTCACCCACCATGCCACACCCCTCCCCCATACTAGCAAGCTGTGAGCACAGAGGAAGGATAACATGTCTCTGAGGCTCCATTTCCCCATCTTTAAACATGATTAATGGTTAATAATGATATGTCCCTCTTACAACAAGGAAATCCTGCCTCTCTTAAACAGTAGATCCCAGACTCTACCTGAGTTTGGGGCTGAGAAAGAGAACCTTCTGGAGGCAGCCTGGTTTAGGACCTGGCTCTGTCCTTTGCCTCCCTCCTGTCACCCTTCTCTCATTTTCATGAGCTCTGCCACCAGCATGCTGCCCCCTCCCGCTGTGGGTATAACCCCCTTCCCCTGGGTGGGGGGACATTCTCATAAAGACTTAACTAAATATCCAAGGAGAGAGACAGGAAAAGGAGAACAGAGCACATATTCTGTATTTACACCCTGCTTAGCTCCCCAAAGTGTTTGAGGCAGTGTGTAAAGATAATTCAGTATGACAAGATCAAGAAAAAAAAAGTGGGTTATCAGAGAAAATAAAAATGGGGGGAGGAAAAAATAAGATGAAGCCATGGGGAGGTTGGGACAGAAAGCCCACATGATTTAAGGAACGCTTTCAAATATAGATTCATTTAATCCTCACGGCAGCCTGGTGAGGAGGTTCTATTATTATCCCATCTTACAGGCGAGGAAGCCCAGGCCCAGGGAGGTTATGTAACTTGCCCAAGGACTCCCAGCTACTGCAGAGCGGACAGGGGATCTGAAGCCTGGGAGGCCCAGGTGGGCAAATTCCTGCAGTCCCTGCTGCCTCCTGAGTCCCTGCACGCAGGCGTGGGCAGAGCCGCTCCCCGAGCTGGAGCAGGACAACAGCGAGTATCTTTCAGTTCAGTTCAGTTCCATTCGGACGCTCAGCCGTGTCCGACTCTTTGCGACCCCATGGACTCTAGCACGCGAGGCCTCCCTGTCCATAACCAACTCCCAGAGCTTACTAAAACTCATGTCCATTGAGTCGGTGATACCATCCAACCATCTCATCCTCTGTCATCCCCTTCTCCTCCTGCCTTCAATCTTTCCCAGCATCAGGGTCTCTTCCAATGAGTCAGTTCTTCAAATCAGGTGGCCAAAGTTTTGGAGCTTCAGCTTCAGCATCAGTCCTTCCAATGAATATTCAGGACTGATCTCTTTTAGGATGGACTGGTTGGATCTCCTTGCAGTCCAAGGACTCTTAAGAGTCTTCTCCAACGCCACAATGCAAAAATATCAATTCTTCGTCCCTCAGCTTTCTTTGTAGTCCAACTCTCACATCTGTACATGACTACTGGAAAAATCTTTGAAAATGTCTCAGAAATCTTTGCTTTGTTTTATTTTATATTTCTCTATCTGTGCAAGGGGATGTGTAAAATTAGACTTCTGTCTGAGTTTCCACTGAGGCCTTGAAGGATACTGAATGACGGACAAGAGGTCCGGGGATGGTCTCTGCAGGGAGCCCAGACCTGCTATGTTGGCATGGGTGTCATCACCTCCAGGGCGCTGAAGGGGCAGAGACTGTACAGGGGCTTCTCTGGAGAGGTTAAGGCGACCACATGGATAGGCTGGCACGGATCTCAGGAATGGAGGGGGCCAGGGCTGTCGGTTGTCTGATTCCCTCTAGAAAATTCTTGAGGTGAGAGGCGTGTTAGCTAAGACGGTGGTTAGTGTTGAGAGCTGCACCTGTTTTGCTCACAGGTTCACTCCACAGGTGTTTATGGAGGTCCCCGGGTACGCATCTGAGTTCTGGGTGCCAGGGAGGCAGCTGAGAACAAGATAGAGTGCTCTGATGACCTTACATTCCAGAACGGGGTTGTGGAGGAGCAAAGGGCTGAGGGGTTTCTGATCAGACAGCTGGGTGGTCACCAGGCTGTGGCCGAGATCCCTCCCCTTCGCAGGCCCTAAAGATGATGCGCTGAGAGTGGCACTGATGGAGGCCCACTCCGTGCCAGGCACTTTGCATATCGGACCGCTCATCCTTGTGTTTGAGGAAGGTAGGGATTAGTACACCCATTTCACAGAGGAAAAATAGAGGCCCAGAAAGGTCATGGGAAGGTGAGCACTGAGGTCCACACGGATGCTCTTTTGGCCGGAGCTGGCCACTTTCCCCACACTTGAACATGCTTCTCATGAGCTCCCAGAGTGGAGAGGGCAGGAATGGACTCCCCTTGGGATCCATCTCTGCTGGGATCTGAGACACAAGCCAAGGCTCCCGCAAGAAAGCTCCCTGGGGAAACCTCACACTGAAGTCTGATCTGGATGGACACCCCCCCCTCCCATTCTCCCCACCCCACCCCAGGAAGCAAGCTCTGAGCAATTTGCTTTAATCATTTGTTGATTTTTACCTTGTCAACGGTTCCCAGGAGTTTAAGCAAATGCTAATTCCATCAAGATTGTTCTCTTAATGATTATGTTGGTTTGTATTAGAAAACAGCTTAATTGGCAGTAAACATATCCCAGTTGGAACCCTGCAAAATGGTAGGTGATCTCTTTACAGGGTGCATTCCCCTCTAAGCAGGGTCTGCTGACCCAAACCAGATGGAAAATATGGACTATTTCCAGGAGGACACCTCTGACTGACCAGGGGGAAGGGTGTGGCCCAAGGACACATAGGTGACGAGTTGGGAAACAAAGCCGTAGCCACAACCCATTGTTCGTCTTCTGTGTCATCTACTGCAGCTGCTCAGAAACCAGCCTGGGCACTCAGAGAACCTTCCAGTTTCCAGTCCTGCTTCTGGACAGGCCTGTGTGGAGGTCCGGCTTGGCAGGATGGGGCTTATCCATGCTGGAAGTCACACAGGATCACTGAAGTTCACTAAAACAGAATATGATCTCAGTCAGCTTCAAGACTGACCATATGGCATTTTCCAGCACAGAAAGGAAGGGGAACAAAGATGCTGAATTTTAAGAAGAAAACTCCCTAGATACAAGGTTTCTCTCAGGTTGTTATTTATTAAAATCTTATTTTTAAAAAAATTACTGGGAGAGTAATAGCAATATCCTTCAGATTCTGATTCTAATAAACTCTAAAATGTCAGTAGTCATCAGGTATTTATTGAGCACCTACTAAGTAACATTGAAAAAAGGGCCTGATGCTAGGGAAGATTGAAGGCAAAGGGAGAAGAAAGAGGCAGAGGATGAGATGGTTAGATAGCATCATTGACTCAATGGGCATGAATGTAAGTGACCTCCAGGAGATAGTGAAGGACAGGGAAGCCTGACTGCAAAGATGGGCACAGTAAAGGACAGAAATGGTATGGACCTAACAGAAGCAGAAGATATTAAGAAGAGGTGGCAAGAATACACAGAAGAACTATATAAAAAAGATCTTCATGACCCAGATAACCATGATGGTGTGATCACTCACCTAGAGCCAGGCATCCCAGAATGCAAAGTCAAGTGGGCCTTAAGAAGCATCACTACGAACAAAACTAGTGGAGGTTCAAATTGTAAAAGATGATGCTGTGAAAGTGCTGCACTCAATATGCCAGCAAATCTGGAAAACTTAGCAGTGGCCGCAGGACTGCAAATTCCAATCCCAAACAAAGGCAATGCCAAAGAATATTCAAACTACAGCACAACTGCACTCATCTCACACACTAGCAAAATAATGCTAAAATTCTCCAAGCCAGGCTTCAACAGCATGTGAACCGTGAACTTCCAGATATTCAAGCTGGATTTAGAAAAGGCAGAGGAACCAGAGATCAAATTGCCAACATCTGTTGGATCATCGAAAAAGCAAGAGAGTTCCAGAAAAACATCTAATTCTGCTTTATTGACTATGCCAAAGCCTTTGACTGTGTGGATCGCAACAAACTGTGGAAAATTCTTCAAGAGATGGGAATACCAGACCACCTGACCTGCCTCTTGAGAAACCTATACGCAGGTCAAGAAGCAACAAACAAAACTGGACATGGAACAACAGACTGGTTCCACATTGGGAAAGGAGTATGTCAAGGCTGTATATTGTCACCCTGTTTATTTAACTTATATGCAGAGTACATCATACGAAATGCCAGGCTGGATGAAGCACAAGCTGGAACCACGATTGCCGGGAGAAATATCAATAACCTCAGATACACAGATGACACCACCCTTATGGCAGAAAGTGAAGAAGAACTAAAGAGCCTCTTGATGAAAGTGAAAGAGGAGATGAAAAAGTTGGCTTAAAACTCAACATTCAGAAAACTAAGATCATGGCATCCAGTCCCATCTCTTCATGGCAAATAGATGGGAAACAATGGAAACAGTGACAGACTTTAATTTTGGGGGCTCCAAAATCACTGCAGATGGTGACTGCAGCTGTGAAATTTAGACGCTTACTCCTTGGAAGAAAAGCTATGACCAACCTAGATAGCATATTAAAAAACAGAGACATTACCAACAAAGGTCTATCTAGTCAAAGCTGTGGTTTTTCAAGTAGTCATGTATGGATGTGAGAGTTGGACTATAAAGAAAGCTGAGCACAGAAGAATTGATGCTTTTGAACTGTGGTGTTGGAGAAGACTCTTGAGAGTCCCTTGGACTGCAAGGGGATCCAATCAGTCCATTCTAAAGGAAATCAGCCCTGAATATTCATTGGAAGGACTGATGCTGAAGCTGAAGCTCCAATACTTTGGCCACCTGATGTAAAAACTGACTCATTTGAAAAGACCCTGATGCTGGGAAAGATTGAAGGCGGGAGGAGAAGGGGATGACAGAGGATGAGACGGTTGGACGGCATCACCAACGTGATGGACATGAATGTGAGTAAGCTCAGGGAGTTAGTGATGGACAGGGAGGCCTGGCGTGCTGCAGTCCATGGGGTTGCAAAGAGCAACTGACTGAGCAACTGAGCAACTGACTGAGCAACTGAACCGGACTGAGCCACTAGCAGGGCACAAGCTCCCCCTAAGACACACACAGCATTAGCAGGTGCAGAGAGCGGCTGTCCAACCACCTCCACCCCCGGGGCCGATGACAGTAAACAAGAAAGGGACTACAGACCTGGAGTCCCCGAGATGGGACTCAGACCTTTAGGAGAGGGAGTAGCCCCTGCAGAAACACAAAGTCTGCCGGCCTGGGTGCCAGAGTGGCCTCGGGGGCCAGGCTGTTGGGCTGTGAGAGCAGGCTGGAGCTAGTCCCCCGAAGGGAAAGTGGTGCGCTGGGTAGTGGTGAGGTTGCTGGAGACGTCAGTGCCGCCAGGACTCCTGAGCACCAGTCCTGTCAGTGGCTGTGCCCGGGGAGGGAAAAACCACACCTGGGAGCAGGTGAGAAGCCCTTTCCTCTGTGGCTTTGCTGTGTCCCTCCAGCGTCCTCTAGGGGCAGAGCTTCAGCTCGCACCTGCTGGCAAGGACAAAGGTTCCCAGGGTCCAGCTCTGGCATCCCAGAGGCAGGCAGACAGGGTGGATTTGGAGCTGAGAGATAATAAACTGATGACTGGTACCGTTAGGAGCCAGAAAGATGGGGGTAAGAGTGTGCCTCCTGCATAGTTCTTCAAAATTCTGTGATGTTGCAAGACCGCATTTAATAAGTATTGTGTTAGGGATGTAATCTGTGCCCCTACCCCTACCCCCACTGTCATCCGTCTTCTTAATCCACAGAGTTATCATCACCCCTGCTGCACAGGGAAGTAAGCAGAGTCTCAGAGAGGTTGAAGTCATCCCTGCGGATAAGAGGGATTCATCTGCCTCCTGCCTTCCTTCCACTGTATCCTGCTGTTTGCCTCATGAAATCCGGAGTCCCTGCTGGGTTGGGCCCCCAGAACTCTGTGCTGCCCCAACTTTTTCCTTCTTTGACTGCTTGGCCCTCTGCTGACCATGTGGGTCCTGGCCATGGAAACCCTGCCTTCTGTACTCCCAGGGCCCGGGTCTTTGACTGCCTGGCCATCTGCTGACCACACAGGTCCTGGCCATGGAAACCCTGTCTTCTGTGCTCCCAGGCCCTGGGTATGCACTGGCCTCAGATGTCCCTTGCAGCCACGAGTAGTAGAACCCAGCCTTCATCAAATCTGGGAACGCCCGTGACCCTGTGCACACAGGCTGTGTAAAAGCCAAGCTCATCTCTAAGAGGGTACAACCCCGTTCTCAATAAACAACCACCACTTAAAAATCTTTCTGCCTTCTAAAGACGGCGGATTTTCTACTTGGAAGAGAAAAACTCTGACGTCCTTGAGCACTTATTCCTGCCCAGAACCTTCTCCTTTGGCTCCTGGATAAGCAGGCTGTGGGGAATGTCTGGCACAAGCAGAGACAAACCTGCCTGACATGGACAGGACCCAGCCATGTGCCAGCTGGGGGTCAGCTGTGCTGTCTTCCAGGCAGGAAGATGAATTCCCAGAGGGAATCAAAGTTCCAGGGGGAAAGACTGCGAGGATGGGTGGCCAGCTCCAGGAACTTCTCTCTGAACCCTGAGTCAGGGGGCCTGGATCTCTTTAGGTGAGCTTTGAGAGTCCCTCCAGATCCAGTATCAGTTCATGTGTTACCAACATGTATTGACCCTACTAAGTGCCAGGCACTGTGGTAAGGCCTTTCATGAATTCTTTCTGCCTCTTTTTTTTTTTTTTTGGCTTCCCCATGCAGCCTATGGGATCTTAGTTCCCCTAACCAGGGAGCTGGGCTTGAAGTTGGTGAATTGCTTTTTCCTTTGATTTTAAATAGGACGCAGCTCTAGCCGTCAAGAATAGGAGAGAAAGCAGGATCATAAAAGCTTTGTGGTACTGAGGCTCCAGGCTCTGAGTGGCTTTCAGGGTGGTGCAGTGACGGGAGGGGCTATCTGTGGCCGAGGGGCTGTCTGGGGCCGAGTGGCTGGCTGTCCCTGCCTGGGGGTGTCAGAGGCTTCTCTAGCAGAGGGTGCAGCCTGAGAGCAAAGGGGGCTAAAAATAGCCTGTATGTGGGTGGGTGGGGGGAACCATAGGTAGTTCAGAATTTTCTGGAGCTTAAAAAGCCACCAGGCAGGGGCCTGGTCGGGTGGGGCTGATGGGAGATGGGCCAGATGAAGAAGGCGTGCAGTTCCGGTTATGGACGGAGGCTGGACGACATCTTTAGTGCCACCAGTAGAGTCAGGGTGTAATTTTTCATCCGTCCAGGATACTTTTGAGAGTGAACAGGCGCTAAAAATCCCTTACAGGTGTGAACTGCTCTAGACAAGAGTGAACTGTGGCCGTCCCAGACACAGTGTTGTAGAGAGCCCTGCAGAGTTTGAAGTGGGAGTGTGATGTGATCAGATTTGCACTTTGCAAAGGTTGCTGGCCATAGCATGCAAGATGGGTTGAGTGTATTTTTATTTGGAGAGGTAAAAACATAGTCAGCTTGAAGAATTTTTGATGGTACAAAAAGCTTATGGGAACAACTCTCCCCTGGCCTTTATCCTTGAGTTCTCATCTCAAAAGCAATCACTGGCCGTTTTTGGTGTTTATTCCAGACAGAATCTGAATATGTACCTGACTATATTTCCCCTTTTAGCTCTGCGGCAGCACATGAGGCACCACTGTTCTACCCCTTGCATTTTATTTCTACGCCTTGTGAGTTATCCTGCATTAGGACGTCTAGCGCTGCTGGGGTTTTTCTGTCAGCTGTAACGTGTTCCATGGGCCCAGCATGTTATATTCCAGACTTCCCCTATGAATGTAAAGGCACTGAAGTTGTTTCCAACGTCCTGCTATTACAAACAAGACTGCAGTTAATAGGCTCATACATAGGAGATGTGCACGGAGAATGAATTCCCTGAAGTGGGATTGCGAAGTCAAAGGCCATTTGCATTTATGCTTTTGATAAATATTTTGCCAAATTGTCCTCCGTCAGAGGGGAATCGTTCTACACACAAAGTCCTGTGCGTGAGGAGACTGATCACAGCAGGAATGCACTGAGTCTCAGGTGACTGGGCGAGGTGGGTTATCCAGTTGGAACAAGGACAGTGATGAGGTGAATTTTGCAGCAGTCCCGGAGAGAGACGTGAGGGTCTGATAGAAGGCAGTCACAGTGCAGTGATGAGGAAGCAAAGATTTGGAGAAATACATGAAGTCAGCCTGCCAAGGTGACAGGTGACAGAGCTATGTTTTTTGACTGCATTGGGCCATCACTGCTGCACTAGGGCTTTCTCTAGTTGCAGCAAGCAGGGGCCACTTTTTGTCTCAGTGTGAGGGCTTCTCACTGCACTGGCTCCTCTTGCAGTGGAGCACAGGCTCTAGGCACACAGGCTTCAGTAATTGTGACCCTCAGGCTTTAGGGCTCAGGCTTAGTAATTGTGGCACATGGGCTTTAGTTGCTCTGCAGCCTGTGGGATCTTCCCGGACCAGGGATCAAACCGGTGTCCCTTGCATTGCAAGGTGACTTCTTAACCACTGGACCTCTGGGAAAGCCCCAGAGAAGTGGGGTTTTATGTGTGTGCGTGTGAAGCGGGGGATGACTTTCACTTCTCTATCTTGGGAGGTTGAGGGAGAAAGGTGAGCTTGTTTACTGAGGTGGTGGATGCCATCTCTTGAGAAGGTGAGGGAGGTGAAGGCTGAGACATCAGAAGGAAGGCGGACACCTGGGCCTGAGGCTAGGAGCCCTGGGTGAAGTCCCAGTAGACAAGGGAGGAGAGGCCTGTGCTCCATGGGGAAGCCTGGACCAGGGCCCCTGGGGAGGCATCAGGGATCAGAAGGAAGAGGCTAGCTGAGGGCTTGGGCTGCAAACTATCGGAGGACCTCTATCCCAGGCACTGGACAGGCACCCGTGAGACGTGCCACCTGGATCTCCTCACCTCACCCCATCCCGGCCCTGGCGGAGGGGCCTGGGGACCAGCCATCTTTAAGAGGCAAGCTGTGGGGCAGGGCAGGGGGAAGGGAGCAGAGAGGCGCAAGGAATTTTCCGGAAGCCACAGAGACCAATGCCCAAGTCTGTGGGCGACAGGTCTGACAAGGGAAGGACTAGAAAGTGCCCACTAGAGAGGACGATTAGGAGGTCATGGGCGCCCTTAGCAGAGCCGTTTCAATAAAAGGACAGAGGCTGGGAGTCTATGGAACAATAATAGAAAGTCAGGGTGTTTACTCATTGGTTGTAACCTAGCAACAGCGAGTTCTTAAATGGGGTAAATGTTCTAGAAAGTGAGGCCGAATTACCCAAGAACACGGTGTTCTAGAGTGTCTGCCTGGGTTTGGCAGCCAATTTCCTACTTACTTAGAGGTGCTCAGGAGATGGGTAAAAATTACCCCAACTTTCCTCTAAATTTCTAGGTAGCGGATGACAGGCATTTATTATGCTACCAGAACTTAAGTGCTGTTAAGTTCAGGGCCAGCTCCCTGAATGCAAAGTGAACCTGAGAGGGGGCAGGATAAGAGTGGGGGTCCCAGCAAGGAGATGAGCTGTGAGCTGTCCTCGGCCACCTCCTCGGGAGTCAAACATCACAAAGTACCTTTAAGACCTCACTGCGGGCTGGTGGGCTGCCTTCTATGGGGATGCACAGAGTCAGACACGGCTGAAGCGACTTAGCAGCAGCAGCAGCAGCAGGCTTACAAGCTCCCCTGAGACACCGGTGCTGCCCTCCTCTCCCTGCCCCGGTGGATCCACCCGCATCAGTGGTGAGCACCTGGGGACAGTTTTCCCCAGGAAAAGCCGCTTTCTGACCAGCCGGCTCGATTTTACCATTTTGGCCACGGTCGATTTTCTTTTTTTCTTATAAAGTTATGAATAGTTATTTTGGACTCTTAAAAGTACAAAGTGCAAAGGATAATAACTCTTGCATTCCTGACACCGCAAAGGAACAGATATTTAACTTCAGACACTTTCGTTTGCTTGTTTTCTTTTAAATTTTATTCTTTTAAAAAATATTTATTTATTTGGCTGTGTTGGGTCCTAGTTGTGTCCTGCTGGATCTTTCGTTGTGGTTCACAAGACTCTCTAGTTGTGGCCTAGGGCTTCAAAAGTTGCAGCACACGGGGTTAGTTGCTCCAAGGCATGTGGGATCTTAGTTTCCCACATCCGCTGCATTGAAAGGCAGATTCTTAACCACCGGACCACCAGGGAAGTCCCTCATTTGCTTGTTTTATTGAAATAAAACACTGCAGGTAAAATTGGGAGCCCCTGTTTCCCTTCCCAGTGCTGTCCCTTTCAGCTCCCCTGAGAGGTGACTGTTGTCACAGATTTAGACGCATCGGTGCCATGCTTTCATAATTTATCCTGCATGCTGCCCTGAGCAACAGGCAGCGTCGCAGAATGTGTTTAGAAATCCTACGATTCTACTGTTGACAATGTTTTGAACTTGCTTTTCTGCTCAACCTTCTGTACTTTTGAGATCTGTAAATGCAGATGCGCATGGGCCTGGTTGTATTTTATTTTACCTGGTAGAGTAAATATGTTAACTGATTGGGTATCTCTATTTCTGCTCTTAGGAATCTTTGCCCTGATTTTGTGCCTGAAGGGGACAGGAAAGGAAACAGACTATATACCAGGATATGTAATTGAATATGTACCCATTAACTCTCCTTCAGGCATTACCTTTCTGCTTTTTCAGTGCCCTGATTTTTTTTTTTTTTTGATATTTTTGTTTCTAGAGCAGTTTTAGGTTCCAAGCAAAACTGAGAGGAAGGCACACAGATCCCCCTGCCCCCACACGTGCACGTCTTCCCACAATATCACAACCCACAGCAGAAGGTACATGTGTTACAAATGATGAGCATACATTAACATACATCATCACCCACAGTCCATAGTTGGTGCAGTTTATTCTTGCTGTTATGGGTTCTATGAATTTCAACAATGTATAATGACATGTATCCAACATGTTAGCATCACACAGCATAGATTTTACTACCGTAAAAATCCTCTGTGCTCCTCCTATTCATCCTTCCCTCCCCCCTAACCCCTGGCAACCACTTATCTTTTTACTGTCTCCATAGTTTTGCCTTTTTCAGAAAGTCTTATATGTAGTTGGAATCATACAATACATGGCCTTTTCAGAGTGGCTTCTTTCACTTAGTAACATGCGTTTAACTTTCCAACGTGTCTATTTATGGCTTGACAGCTTATTTCTTTTTCGTACTGAATAGTATTCCATTGGCTGGATGTAGCTCAGCTTGACCGTTAACCCACTGAAGGGTATCAGTTGCTTTCAACTTTTGGCGATTCTGAGTAAAGCTGCTATAAACATGGTGTGCAGGTTTTAGTGCGGAGATGTTTCCAACTCATTTGGGTAAATACCAAGGATCGTGATGGCTGGATTATATGATAAGAATATATTTAGTTTGTAAGAAATTGCCAAACTGTCATCCAATGCTCTGATTTTTAAACATAGCCACTTTTTCTCTGGTTTTTATTGTGGAAAGTTATCTCAGATTGTTTTTGGAAGGAGGCAAGGAAGAAACTGTAGAAGGAAATGGCAACCCACTCCAGTAATCTTGCCTGAAAAATCCCATGGATGGAGGAGCCTGGCAGGTACAGTCTATGGGGTTGCAAAGAGTCAGACAGGACTGAGTGACTTCACTTTCACTTTCAGGGAAGAAACACAAGCAGGCAAGCACCTAAACACACGACTAGTTCCTGTCCTGGCTTGACAGGTGGGGACTCAGACTGCCGAGAGACGGGAACTAAAGAGAAGGTGAGCGTGCATCATGGACGGAAACTGAGCGTGCATCATGGACGGAAACTGGCTCCCGCGAGCGGTCTCCTAGAGGGTGTCTATCTGAGCCCTGAGGATACAGAGAGCAAGCATGCTCTGGGTTACCCACTGTAGACATGAGTGTTCCATCCATTGTCCATCAGCTGCTCTGTGCCCCCAAATCCCAGCCTCCACTTATACCATCAGCAGACTCAGGCAGCAGCCTGCTGGCCAGGAAGATGCCTTGCCTTACATGTTCCTGGTAAGGACGCCCTGGGTTTGTCCTAATTTTGGATATCATCGCTTGAACTCAAAGCCTCAAGGGCACTGGCTGACTCCTTCAGTTGAAGGGAATTCTGCTCCCTAGGACTACCCCAGACCTTCCGTCCTTGTCGCTTTCCAAGCCCTGCAAGTCAGCCCCCTGGGACAAGTCAAAGGGCTCCCAGAAAGTGGCCCTGCAGCATCCTCTGGTTCCAGGCCACCCGGATGTCCTCTCTTCCGGCAGCTTGCTCTCACAACACCCCGCTCTTTCTTGAGTCCCATCTCTACTTTTGCCCAAAGCCTTATTCTCAAATGACTATCCTAGGACATGGTCATGTTCCGCCCCCCAGGCCGCTATCCGGATATCCTTTTGTGCTGCTTGCTGCCACCCTAACTGTTCACTCGTCCCCTCACCAGAGGGCACTCTCCTGGGCATCTCGGTGCTAGTTGACCAGCATCTCAAGGCAGAGGCCATAGTTGTCTCATTAGAAGGTGATGCATGCATCTAGAAAAATGGTGCCGATGAACCAATGTGCAGGGCAGGAACTGAGACACAGACGTAGAGAATGGACTTGTGGACACAGCAAGGGGAAGAAGAGCGGGGGATGAATTAAGAGAATAGCATGGATGTGTATATATTACAGTGTGTAAAACAGAGAGCTAGTGGGAAGTTGCTATATGGCACAAGAAGCACAGCCTGGTGCTCTGTGATGACCTAGAAGGGTGGGATGGGAGGATGGGAGGGAGGTTCAGGAGGGAGGCGACACCTGGACACTTAGGGCTGGTTCACCTTGTACAGCAGAAACCAACACAGCATTGTGAAACAGTTATCCTCCTATGAAAAACAAAACATTTAAAAAAAATACAAAAAGAAAAAAAGAGAAAGTGGTGCATTGAAATTATGGCAGAATATAAATATTCAGCCTGCTTTAATAGAAAACAAAACAAAATGATCTTTTCTGTGCTAGAAGGGTGGTATGTAATTATCCCATGCCTTATAACATAATCAGGAAGTTAAGCTCTCTCTGTCTTGGAAGGAAGAGGAGCCAATATTTCAGTTGCTGTGGTCTTAAAAGACAGTGAAAAAGCAAGATTTTCTTAAAGGGGGTGGGCGGCAGCAGTGGTGTGGTAAGGCTGGTGTGGAGGAGTGAAAGAGGTTGAGAGAGGCCTGGTCAGAGCTGGTGGCCAGAATTGTTGGAGATGGACCCTCAGAGATGGACCCTCGGAGCCTGGACGCTGGTCTCAGGAAGTAGCCCAGGGATGGAGAGGCAGATGGACCGGAGATGGACCCTCCGAGATGGACCCTCAGAGATGGACCCTCGGAGCCCGGATGCTGGTCTCAGGAAGTTGCCCAGGGATGGAGCGGCAGTGAGTGGGCCCAGTGCAGGCCCGGGTGAGGGGCCTTGTGTCTGGCCAGGTGCCTCTGCTGCCCACAGCCCTTCTACCTGGTCTTCAAGCCATGTCCCCCAGAGCTGCTCTAGGGGTGTGAAGCCAGGCTGGATCCATCTGATTACCTAGTCGGCCCCTCGCAAAACCCGAGGCAACCTGCCTTGGCCAGGGCGCATGCATACATGCTAAATTGAGCAAGCCCAGGTGCCCTGATCTAGGGCACCGCCATGCCCTCCCACCACCCACGACATGTCCAAGCCCAGTGCTCTGCTGCTGGGCCTAGCTCATCCTCATGTGGGCAAACGAAGGCCTCAGCAGGCTCACCCCCTTGCTCAACTGGGGTCACGCCGCCAACCGCGTGCACCTGGGATGTGAGCTAAGGTTTCTGATTCCCAGGGAAGTGTAAGGACCAGAGGTCAAGGGCAACCTCTTGGTCGTTCCTTAGGATGCTCTGGGCCTTTCCCTTAGCATTGTTTTCATCCATGCTCTGGATGAAGCTGAATCTGGAGAACCAACACAAGAGATCTACAATTCTGCTTTAAGCAAGGAACTAAAAGCTACTTTTATTAAGTTGTGTGAAGATGTTTGAAATTGTAAGATTAATTAAAATATCGGGGGTCAATGTGAGCCAGCTGTCGTCTTAGGTACATTATAGCCCTTACTGATTTAATCCTCGAAATCGCTTAATGAGACAGGTGTGGAGAGAGGACCGGAGTCCTGTGGGTTCCTTCCTTAAAGAGCGATGCCTCCGGACACATGGCTGTGGCTCAGGCTGCCAGGAAATGGTGTTTCTTTGGCACAGCGGTAACTATTTCCAAGCAGAGTCTTTCTCAGAAGCTGGAGACAATTGACATGTTCTGTACACAGTCAGGGAGCGTTTCTGACCCCGCTGGGAGAATTTCCTCCCGCTGTATTAGTCTCTTGTTTGAGACTTTAGGGGAACAGAGTAAGACATAACCATGGAAACTAACAGGCAATTAACTCCAGCCCCACTTGCTGATCTGGGTTAGAATGGCCCTGCTGGAAGCTCTTTTTGCCCTTTCCTATCAGAGCCTGAGCGAGGCGGAAGTCGTTGCACGGGGTCTGCGCCCAGGCCCTGGCCAGTCAGCAAGTACAGTGGGAGAAACAACTGCTCTGGTCAGGAGCCCTGGGCACCAGTCCCAGCCCCACTGTCTGACCTGTGTGATCTTGGGAAAGTCACTCTCCACCAGTCCATCTGAGCTCCAACGTGGAAGTGGGATGACAATTTATGGCTGCCCTGGATTCTCGTGAGAATCATGAGTTAAAGTTTGTGCAGCATATTTTGTAAGTAACGTGTGTCAAGAGTTATTGCCCTTACTTTTTAAAAAAAGATTCTTTTTTGACACAGACCATTTTTAAAGCCTTTTTTGAGTTTGTTACAATATTGCTTCAGTTTTGGTTTTTTGACCGAGAGACTTGTGGGACCTTAGCTTCCCAACCAGAGATCGAACCTGTGTCCCCTGCCATTGCAAGGCAGATTCTTAAGCACCGGACCACCTGAGAAGTCTCTCCATTATAATCATTTTAGGTGTATGGTTCGGGAACATTGCGCACATGCTAAGTCACTTTAGTCGTGTATGACTCTTTGTGACCCCCACCATGGACTATAGCCCGCCAGGCTCCTCTGTCCATGGGTTCTCCAAGCAAGAATACTGGAGTGGGTTGCCATTCCCTTCTCCAGGGGATCTTCTCAACCCAGGGATTGAACCCTGGTCTCTTACATCTCCTGCATTGGCAAGCATGTTCTTTATTACTAGCACCATTTGGGAAGCCCTAAGGGGCATTGAAAGAAAGTGAAACTGAAAGTCGCTCAGTCGTCTTTGTTAGTTCCGTATTCCTAATTTTCCCTCCTTTCCTTCCTTTTTAAGTCTGAATAATTTTCCATGGTATGTATATACCATGTTTTGTTTGTCCATTTATCTGTCAATGGACACTGTGATTGCTTCTGCCTTTTGGCTGCTGTGAACAATGTTGCTATGAATGTAGATGTACAAATATCTGTTCAAGTCCTGGATTTCCATTCTTTGGAGTTCATTCTCATTTGCTGAATCAGTTGGTGATTCTATGATTAACTTTTTGAGAAATTGCCATACCACTTTCCATAGCAGCTGCCCCATTTTACATTTCCGTCACAAGGGTTCAAGTTATCCGTAACCTCCTAAACTTTTGTTATCCTCTGGCTTTCCCCCCCTTCATCATAGCCATCGTAACGAGTGTGAAGTGGTCCCTCCTTGTGGTTTTAATTCACAGTTCCTTGATGACTAATAGTGTTGAGCCTCTTCTCATGTGCTTATTGGCCATCTGTGTATCTTCTATGGAGAAATGTCTTTGCCCAAGTTCTCTGCCCTTCCTCTTCTTTAAAAAATGTTTTCTTATTCTTACAGGTGCTTTTTACCAGTTCTTCCTTTATCTTAAGTCTGTTTATTATTGTGCTCTTTAACTTTTTTGTCCTCCTCTTTCAATCATTTTCCTTTGGGGGTACATGATGCTTATCTGACTATTTTTTATTTCAGGATGGTTGTCCTTCTCAGGGCTTCCCTGGTAGCTCAGTTGGTAAAGGATCCGCCTGCAATGATGGAGACCTGGGCTCAATCCCTGGGTTGGGAAGATCCCCTAGAGAAGGGAATGGCTACCCACTCCAGTATTCCTGCCTGGAGAATTCCACGGACTGTATAGTCCTTCTCAGGAGTGTGGCTCCTGTGGCTTGTGGGTTCAGGACCCCATAGCATTGTCAAGGCCAGGTCTACATCAATCGCACAGTCTAAAGGCAGGGGAGGGTTTGAACTGAAGGGATCAGGTTTTGCCACCCCAAAGTTGCCATGTTGACATAAGAATTATTTTGAGCTGAAAACATTTGAGTTCCTGAAATTCCTTATCTGCTTGAAAGAACTTGATTGTCATAAATCCCTTCCCGAGAGCAACTGGAATTTTTTTTTCTTAGAGACTACCCCCAGCCAGACGTTGTCGCAAACCATTGTATATCCATCTAGTCCCCTGCAGGCCCATTTATCTTTCCAAAAAGTCATTTCCTCCTCCCAACATGTCCTTTTGCCCCCATCCCTTTCCCCAGCTAAGTTAGATATATAGACCCCAAAATTTTAACCCCACTTTGAATTACTTCCAGGTACTCCCATGTGTATGCGTGATATTAACACACAAGCTAATACCCTTCCACTGATTTTTCCTCTTTGTTAATCTGCCTGGTTCAAAGGCCCAGCCAGAGCGCCTAGGAGGAGAGAGGGAGACGGAATTCTTCCTCTCCTACAGAGCCCGGGGTGTCGAGGTCCAGGTCCCATGAGCTTCTCTCCCTGATGCCCTGGTCAGGGTTGTATCTGACTCTCAGTAGATTTGGAAGAGCCTGTCTCCTCAGATTCCTCACTTGGGAGTGCTTGGGAGTGATGCCTGAGGCTGGGGATCTGTCCTCTCCTGATTTTCTCCTGTCTTCACCCCAACAAAGGTCATGCAGGGTTCTGCTTCTTTCTCAGAGACCAGGAGCAGGGCCTGGCCTGATGGGCCCTCAGTGATTATTCCAAGGGTCACAGAACGGCAGCCAGAGCAGAAGGTAAAAGTGCCCCAACTATTGTACCAAGTGCAACCAAGTACCTCTCATTGCCAGCTCTGGGGACTTCCAGTACCCCAGTGCCAGCCCCTCTCCCACCAGTAAGAACAGAAAATCTGCCCCCATCCCCGGCCTGGACCACACCTACTGCCTACCCTAGTATGACTCTGTGCTACTTCTCTATCTTCATTAACTTTATTTTTTACCTTTTAATATTTATTTGGCTGCACTAGGTCTTAGTTTTGGCATGTGGGATCTTTTAGCTATGGCATGCAAACTCTTAGCTGCAGCATGTGGGATCTAGTTCCCTGACCAGGGATCCAACCCGGGGGCCCCCTGCATTGGGAGTGTGGAGTCTTAACCACTGGACACCCAGGGAAGTCCCTGTCTTCATTAACTTTATCTTTCTAGGGGTCTCCAGCCCACACAATTGCACGATTGTTCTTAGAGAAGTTTTTAGAAAGACTATCGATTTTTCAATGGAAAACATCAGGAGCCAGCTTGTGCCCTAAAATCCTTTGAATTCTTTGCCCCAGAATCCTCATCTCATTTCTACCACCTCTGGACTGTTGAGTCATGGTCCCTGCCTTATCCCAGTCAAGTTTTCCCCATTCGGAAGACTTGCTTTAAATCAGCTTCCAACGCTCTGTAAGGTTTGATAATGTCCTCCCGCCTCTTGAGACACTGCCGACCATTGGAAGGTGATGTTCCCTTTGCTGCAGTGGTCAGAAAAATCATGGTCATCTTCTCAGCATGTTTTGTGTGGAGGATGTTTGAGGGGCGGCTTTGACAGTGGGCATCACTTAAGTTGATCTTTGATTTTCTAAATCTTTTTGATCTCACTGTTCTTGTTGTTTGTTCCTCTGATCTTTCTCTAGCTCTGTAGATTCTCCAGGTTAATTTTAGGGGAGGGAGTGCCAGGCACTGACAGTTTGCCATCCTGACATGACTTTCCTTCCTGCATCAAATCGCTTGCGTCAAAGGGAATTCGCGTTGTTACTGGCAGATTTGTCCAGGACAGCGGGCCAGTGTCTGACGTTGTACTCTGACAGTTTCTGGGCTTTTTTAATCAAAACCCCCACTTCTGTTTTGCATTTTCCCATGTCTGACCCCAAAATCTAACTGATCCTGATTCGAATTTCAGTTTCAATCTGGAGGGAAATTTGTGAATCATGTAACTAAAACACGATGGTGATCCAATAATGGGTTAATAATGCCAGCTTATGGACGTGAGAGTTGGACCATAAAGAAAGCTGAGCGCCGAAGAATTGATGCTTTTGAACTGTGGTGTTGGAGAAGACTCTTGAGAGTCCCTTGGACTGCAAGGAAATCCAACCAGTCCATCCTAAAGGAGATCAGTCCTGGGTGTTCACTGGAAGGACTGATGTTGAAGCTGAAACTCCAATACTTTGGCCACCTGATGGGAAGAGCTGACTCATTGGAAAAGACTCATGCTGGGAAAGATTGAAGGCAGGAGGAGAAGGGGACGACAGAGGATAAGATGGTTGGATGGCATCACTGACTCAATGGACATGAATTTGGGTAAACTTCGGGAGTTGGTGATGGACAGGGAGGCCTGGCGTGCTGCAGTTCACGGGGTCGCAAAGAGTCGGACATGACTGAGCAACTGAACTGAACTAATGCCAGCTTAATTATTCCTTCTCTTTGTGACTATTTTAAAAATATGAAGTCTGTAGGCAGTGAATAATTATATACTGGTAGCTGTTTCAGAGGTTTAAAACGGTCTTATTGTCTAATTTTAGGTATCTGCTTAGTGTAATGGGCATTTTTATTCCTATGCAGTTAGAAAATCAAGTATTTACAAAAATTAAATACGGTATTGAAGTCATGGCTGTTTCAGCTTATAGTTACTGACTATGATAGCACTGGGACTTCCCTCATAGCTCAGTTGGTAAAGAATCTGCCTGCAATGCAGGAGACCGGGGTTCAATTCCTGGGTCAGGAAGATCCCCTGGAGAAAGAAATGGCAACCCACTCCAGTATTCTTGCCTGGAGAATCCCATGGACAGAGGAGCCTGGCAGGCTACAGTTTGTGGGGTCACAAGAGTCGGACACAACTTAGTGACTAAACCACCACCACACGATAGCGCTGGCCATCCCACTCCTGCTCAGGCTCAGTCTTAGCTCACTTGGACCTGACACTGGAGAAAAGACAAGGTCACAGTGGTATTTGGAGCCAGGCATACCCAAGTTCACGACCTGGCTGTGTCCCCCAGTAGGCTCGATACAAATCAAGGGTATGACCTTCCTGATCCCGGGTTTCCTTGAATGTGATGAAATTATTTGTATCTGATAGGGTTTTCAGCAGGAACTTTGCTATTACTGTTTGGCTATTGCTGCTTTTGGAGATGAGATGATTCACTGGAGAGTGGGGACAAATATCAGCACTTCCATTTATATTTACTTTTCATCTGTTTGAACATTCTATTTTCAGTTTACTTGTTACAGTGTGCAGAATGTGGTGCGTGCGTGCTAAGTCACTTCAGTCATGCCTGACTCTTTGTGACTCTATGGACTGTAGACCCCTAGGCTCCTCTGTCCATGGGGAGTCTCTGGGCAAGAATACTGGAGTGGGTTACCATGCCCTCCTCCAGGGGATCTTCCCGACCCAGGGAATCTATCTGATCCAGGGATCAAACCCAGCCTTTTTTTTTCCATTTATTTTTATTCGTTGGAGGCTAATTACTTTACAATATTGTAGTGGTTTTTGCCATACATTGACATAAATCAGCCATGGATTTACATGTGTTCCCCATCCCGATCCGCCCTCCCGCCTCCCTCTCCATCCCATCCCTCTGGGTCTTCCCAGTGCACCAGCCCTGAGCACCTGTCTCATGCATCCAACCTGGGCTGGTGATCTGTTTCACCCTTGATAGTATACTTGTTTCAATGCTGTTCTCTCTGAACATCCCACCCTCGCCTTCTTCCACAGAGTCTAAAAGTCTGTTCTGTACATCTGTGTCTCTTTTTCTGTTTTGCATATAGGGTTATCGTTACCATCTTTTTAAATTCCATATATATGCATTAGTATACTGTATTAGTCTTTATCTTTCTGGCTTACTTCACTCTGTATAATGGGCTCCAGTTTCATCCATCTCATTAGAACTGATTCAAATGAATTCTTTTTAATGGCTGAGTACTATTCCATTGTGTATATGTACCACAGCTTCCTTATCCATTCGTCTGCTGATGGGCATCTAGGTTGCTTCCGTGTCCTAGCTATTATAAACAGTGCTGTGATGAACATTGGAAACCTGGCCCTTTTATGTCTCCTGCATTGGCAGGCAGGTTCTTTACCACTCATGCCAGTGGGGAAGCTCCATATAATGTGGTGGTTTAGTCTTCTTCACTTCAGTTCATTTCAGCCACTCAGTTGTGTCTAACTCTTTGCGACCCCATGAACCACAGTGCACCAGGCCTCCCTGTCCATCACCAACACCCAGAGTTTACTCAAACCCATGTCCATTGAATCAGTGATGCCATCCAACCATCTCATCCTCTGTCATTCCCTTCTCCTTCTGCTCTCAATCTTTCCCAGCATGAGTCTTTTCCAATGAGTCAGCTCTTTGAATCAGGTGGCCAAAGTACTGGAGTTTCAGCTTCAGCATTAGTCCTTCCGGTGAACACTGAGGACTGATCTTTAGGATGGACTGCTTGGATCTCCTTGCAGTCCAAGGGACTCTCAAGAGTCTTCTCCAACACCACAGTTTAAAAGCATCAATTAAAAAAAAAATCTGTACATCTGTGTCTCTTTTTCTGTTTTGCATATAGGGTTATCAGGGCTGGTACACTGGGAAGACCCAGAGGGATCAGGTGGGAGATGGAGGTGGGAGGGGGTATTGGGATGGGGAATACATGTAAATCCATGGCTGATTCATGTCAATGTATGGCAAAAACCACTACAATATTATAAAGTAATTAGCCTCCAACTAATAAAAATAAATGGAAAGAAAAAAAAAGCATCAACTCTTCTGCGCTCAGCTTTCTTTATAGTCCAACTCTCACATCCATACATGACTACTGGAAAAACCATAGCCTTGACTAGATGGACCTTTGTTGACAAAGTAATGTCCTTGCTTTTTAATATGCTGTGTATGTTGGTCATAACTTTCCTTCCAAGGAGTAAGCACCTTTTAATTTCATGGCTGCAGTCACCATCTGCAGTGATTTTGGAGCCCCCCAAAATAAAGTCAGCCACTGTTTCCACTGTCTCCCCATCTATTTGCCATGTACTTATCAGTTTATAAAAGATAAATGTGCATTTATTGAAGATGCATAGTCTAAATATTTTACTGATGGACCACACAGTAAAAAAATTGGGCGATCACTGCTCTGGACTGTCTGATCTCTCTGGTCATCCTGTTTTGAGTTGCAAATTAGTACTCAGAAATCTTTTCTTATTGTCCCCATCAGCTCTTCAAGAGTGTGGGTGTCAGCAGTTGGGCGATCAGGAGGTTGAGCTTCTGGGTCTGAGGAGGTAAAAGCTGGTCCACTTTCCCACGCAAATGCATAGGCCTACTGACCAACCTGACACCCTCAGCGAGAGTTCCAACGTTATTTCAGGTCTCTGGTTCTAGTTCTGGCCGCACCTAGACCTGACTTAGCCACTTCTTGATCCTTTCCCTATAACCGATAGGGAAAGCAGATAAAAAATTCAGTTTGAATGTAGAAAGTTTGAAAAATACATTTAGAAAATTTGATGTAACATATATCAAGATATAGAAAGCTGCATCTAACAAATAGATGGTATTATATTTTTTTAGTCTTTTTTAAAAAGCTTTATACTATGGAAAATTTCTAAAATGTACAGCAGTGGAAAGAATAGCTTAACAAGTGCTCATGTGCATATCACCAGCTTCAACAACTTATCTACTCATGGCCAATCCTGTTTCATCCATCCCTATCCACTCTCTTATTTTGGATTATTAAAAAAAAATTTTTTTTTAATCTTTTGGCCACATCTCTGGAATAGATGGGGAAACAATGGAAACAGTGACAGACTTTATTTTTTTGGGCTCCAAAATCACTGCAGATGGTGACTGCAGCCATGAAATTAAAAGATGCTTGCTCCTTGGAAGAAAAGTTATGACCAACATACACAGCATATTAAAAAGCAAGGACATTACTTTGCGAACAAAGGTCCATCTAGTCAAAGATATGGTTTTTCCAGTGGTCATGTATGGATGTGAGAGTTGGACTATAAAGAAACCTGAGCACCGAAGAATTGATGCTTTTGAACTGTGGTGTTGGAAAAGACTCTTGAGAGTCCCTTGGACAGCAAGGAGATGCAACCAGTGAATCCTAAAGGAAATCAGTCCTGAATATTCATTGGGAGGACTGATGTTGAAGCTGAAACTCCAATGCTTTGGCCTCCTGATGCGAAGAACTGATTCCCTGGTGGCTCAGATGGTAAAGCGTCTGCCTGCAATGCAGGAGACCCTGGTTCAATCCCTGGATTGGGAAGATCCCCTGGAGAAGGAAATGGCAACCCACTCCAGTACTCTTGCCTGGAAAATTCCATGGATGGAGAAGCCTGGTGGGCTACAGTCCATGGCGTCACAAAGAGTCAGACACAACTGAGCGACTTCACTTTCTTTCTTTTCTTTTGATGGTGGGAAAGATTGAAGACAGGAGGAGAAGGGGACGACAGAGGATGCGATGGTTGGATGGCATCACCGACTCTATGGACATGAGTTTGAGTAAGCTCCAGGAGTTGGTGATGGACAGGGAAGCTTGGTGTGCTGCAGTCCATGGGGTCACAAAGAGTCCGACATGACTGACTGAACTGAACTGAACTGGCCATGAGGGATATTTCCCCGATCAGGGGTTGAACCCATGTCACCTACATTGAAAGTTGGAGTCTTAACCTCTGAACTGCTGGGGAAGTCCCTATTTTGGATTATTTTTGAAGCAAGTTCCAGACAGCTTACAATTTTATGCATAAGTACTTCAGTATGTATTGTTAAAACACATACTGACATTCTAAAAATGAAATCATAATACCACTATCATACCTAAAAACAAATGGTAACAGTGAATCTTTATTTTATGGTCAGAGTTCAAATTTCTCCAGTGCTCAGATACATATTTGTTCAAATCATTTATTGACATGTCTCTTGGATCTCTTGGTATCTATAGATACTTCTCCATGGTTTGTTATTTTCCGTTGCAATTTATTTGATAAGGAAACTGGGTTGTTTGTTGTGGGTTTTGCCTATTGCGTGCCCATGGTGTTGTTTAACAGGTTCTGCTATACTTGTTCTCCTGTAAATTAACAATTGGGTCTAAAGACTTGATCAATTTTACACTGAATTTTTTTAGGCAAGGCTACTTCATAGGGTACTCTTGTGCTCTTCAGTTAAGAGGCACATAATAACTGGTTCTTTATTTTGGAGACATGTTAGCAGCTATTGACAATCATTACTGTATCCATTAATCCAACAGGCATTGTGAAATGGTGATAATCTAATTCTGTAATTACCTCAGAGGACGAGATGGTTGGATGGCATCACCGACTCCGTGGACATGAGTTTGAGCAAACTCCAGGAGACAGTGAAGGACAGGGAAGCCTGGCGTGCTGCAGTCTATGGGGTGGCAAAGAGTCAGACACGACTGAGTGACTGAACAACAAATTCCCTCAACTATTAGCTGCTGCTGCTGCTGCTAAGTCACTTCAGTCGTGTCCGACTCTGTGCGACCCGATAGATGGCAGCCCACTAGGCTCCGCTGTCCCTGGGATTCTCCAGGCAAGAACACTGGAGTGGGTTGCCATTTCCTTCTCCAATGCATGAAAGCAAAAACTGAAAGTGAAGTCACTCAGTCATGTCTGACTCTTAGCGACCCCATGGACTGCAGCCCACCAGGCTAGAATATAGATATAAAAATAACCTTGTCCTCATCAGTTCATGGGTCACCCAGACATACAGTTTGTGTAGGAAAAGTCAAAGGACAATCAAATGCACTTCAACACTCTATCTTTTAAAAAGAATGCTAAAAATAGTACTGGGAGTCTAAATAATAATAAGTGTATATGAATAAATTTCAAAGTATGTAGTATCAAGATTGAGAAAAATGATACAATTTTTACTATGAAGCACTTAAAAAAATGGAAACATATATCATGTTTTTTTGATACCAAATAGTCAAAATCATGTAGATGTTATTGTTTTCTGAACTACACATTCAGTTCTATGCTACTCAAAGCCCCAGACCTTTTGTGTGTTTGTGCATGTGTGTGTGTGTGTGATCCCAAAGCTTACACAGACGAACAACTGGCCAAGTAAAACCAAAATCCTCCAGAAGAACAAAATGGGAAGTAGCCTCACGAGATAACAGTACTCAGTACAAAGTTGTAGTGATGAAGACAGTGTGACAGGCACATAGAGATAAACCAATGGAGCAAAACGTAGACTGGGAAATGGACCAGGAGTAAATTGCAACTTGATGTATGGCAAAACAGTGTGGATTCATGGGGGAAATGTACCTTTTTCTTTCTTTCCTTTTTTTGAGGGGATGGGGGGCATACTATGCTGCTCATGGGATCTTAGTTCCCGAATCAGAAATGGAATTCACATCCTCTGCAATGAAAGTGCAATGTCCTAATCACTGGGCCTCCAGGGAACTCCAGAAATGTACTTTTCATTAATGGTGCTGAAATAGAAATATTAACAGCCATGTAGATAAAAAAAGAAATCGAATCATTTCTCATACTATTTACATAAGTTATTTCAGGCAGATTAAAGACCTAGCTTTGAAAGTCAAAATTATAAAATTTTAAGAAGATAATATGGTATTTATTTTTATGACTTGAAGTGAAGTTACAAGATACAAAAAGCATAGGTCATAAACGTAAAGGCGGATAAATAGGAAAGCATTAAAATTAAATTTTTTTTTTAATTAAGGAGATTTGAAGAGAATTCATGAATCTGTCCATTTTTGGTGGGAATGTAAATTGGCACAAGTCCTTTGGAAAACAATTTGGCATCACCTAGCAAAGCTAAAGATGCCTGTACCTTAGGACATAGTGGAGTCGTAGGCCCAGGTACTCGTTCTAGAGGAAATCTTATCAAGAATGCTCATGACAGCACTGCTCCTAATGGCATAAAATTGGAAACAACCTATGTGTTCATTGTCAGGAGAAGGGGTAAATGAGTTCCTGGTGTATTGACAACGCCATAGAGTAACGGCAACAAATACCTTACAAATAAGTGCATCAAGAAGGATGAATCTCAGGAATTTATGGTGGATCCAGAAAAAAAAAAAGGAAGTAGGAGAAGAATGAGTTTATATCATCCTACTTATGTAAAGTTCAAAAATTGTACAACTATAAGTGGAAACATGAGCTATAAGTGGAAACTATGAGGCATAGGAGGAAATGTAAACAGACAGTTTACGCCGGAGATACCTGGATGTTGGGGGTGGGATGAGATGGGGAAGGGTACATGTGGCCAGCCACATTCTGCTTCTTAAGCTACATTGTGGGTATGTGGGCACTTGTAGCCTTCACACCCTACACATAGGTTATAAATATACTTCTATGTCTGTTTATATCTAATATCTTCTATATCTACTCAATGAAAAAAATGGTTCAAACACTTTGAGTTTTATAAGGCGTAACTTTTTTCATGTTATGTGCCTTTCGTATGTGTTAGTCATGCAGTCGTGTCTGACTCTTTGCGACCCCATGGACTGTTGCCCACCAGGCTCATCTGTCTATGGGATTCTCCAGGCATGAATACTGGAGTGAGTTGCCATTTCCTCCTCCAGGGGATTTTCGCGACCCAGGGATTGAACCAGGGTCTCCTGAGTTGCAGGCAGATTCTTTATCATCTGAGCCACCAGGGAAGCCCTCAAACACTTTGAGTTTACAAAGGAGCATCATTGTTGCCTCTTCTTGGGCAGCCCTGCCTGCACCTGTATATAGCTGCTCTCTGAGTTTCTAACTGCTCACCAGGGTCTGTCTTGTACCACCTGGCTCCCGCACATAGTGTTTGGTGTAGTCTGGACTTCTAGGATGCCAAGGACTGTAGGGAGCCAGGCTTCAATGCTTTCTAGCGGGCACTTTCCCCAGGGACCTCGGAAGCAGGGACTTGTCTGTGTCCTTGCAGAGCTCCTCTGGACCATTCTCTTTAAGAGTAGTCCAGCCGGGCCAATGCTGGGCCCTGCCTGGCCCTGGTAGATGCCTCATCTAACAAACAAATCACCAGATACCAAGCTTCACAAGGAAGAGATAAGAATGGAATCCAGAAAGTCAATGCGCCATCTTTCTGTCTTACCTATGGTTGTCAAGGTTACCAGAGCCTCATGTTTCTTGGTAACCACTCCTCCCAAAATAGCCACCATTGGTGCCAGCCAGCCAGCTGCATCTTATATTAATATCATCATCATCTTTACACTGCTTTGATGAGAAGACAAGGTGGCCACTTTACGTGGAATAAGGTTTTACAGAGCATGCACACCATTCCTCAGCTGGGTGAAGAATTATAATCCCATTTTCAGTTGACCAAACAGGCTCAGAGAGGTTAAGTAACTTGTCCAATGCCAGATGACTCTCAAGTATCAGAATGGATTGGAAAATCCAGGTTTTCTAACGCCACTGATGAGAACTTGTCCTCCATCCAGACACTGCCTCTTCCAGCTGAGGTCATGTCAGCCTACAGGATGGGTGTGTGTAGGATCAAGTCAGCTAGGAAGGTCTGAGTGTGCTGGGCTGAGATTCTAGTTTCGTAGTTGGTACAGCCACTACCCCCTTTCTTCCTCCTCAACAGAACTCCAGTTTTGTTCCCTTGTCGGGGCTCCATGCTTCCTGGGGTTTCCTAAGAAGTTAAGGTTGATTGATTGTGATGATAATTCTGTTTCCCTTGCTGGTGATTGTTTAAATGTGGGAAGAAACCCACTCTTGGCCAGTGGTGGTGGGGTAAGTCAGCAGATTATTTCTGGAAATGGTGTTTCTAAGAAAAGACATTACCAAGAGGAAATGTTCCTCCTCTATGCCTAGCATCCCTTTGCATGGGCTGGAGCCTATCTGATGGCCATGAGGAGGTGCTTGCTGGGCATGGCTGAGTGGAAAGCCCTTGGTCCAGCTATGAGAGGCCTCCTCTTCATGGAGCCAGGTCCCTGCCATCTGATAGCATCGGCTGGGTCCCCTTTAACTGCGCCTATGGCCTCTTGCTCTGCAGCTGAGCTCTATTTAGACGTGTCCTTCCAGTTCTGGGCTGTGAGCCCCGGTCCTGGACGTGTGTCCCTCTCCCTGTCCCCCTCAGTCCAGTCTCTACTTGGAGGAAGAGGTGGTGGGGGCTCCTGAGGGGCAGGGATGGTTCTCTTGGCTCAGGGATCCCCAGTGGGAGGTCTGCACCCCTTTTCATGGGGGACTCCTCGGTGACTCTCTACAGAAGGCCCTCAGCTTGGGTCTTACCTACAATCGAAGTACAAATATTTTCCTACTCAACACCTCCAGAAGGTAAAGAGTTTATTCCAGCAACTCAGTTGGATATCCTTCACAATATAGATAATAATTCTAGTGTCAATTTGGAGGAAATTACTTAATATGCAGATAACTATCCCTCTTAAAAAGGCCTGGCACTTCATTCACTACAGTGCCTGATTGCTCAGTGTCTGATTTGTGTTAAGCTTGGGCCCCCAAATAGGACATGGCTTCCACCCTGGCAGAGCCCACAGCCCAGGGGAGAGGAGGCATGTTCCCAGAGGGCTCTGCCAGGTCAGGGAGCCACAGATACTGGGGGCGGGGGCCCCCGCACTGAGATATCTGGACGACTCAGCCAGGGAGGGGCCACGGAGGGCAGGAAGATGCTGACTGGTTGTCTGAGTTGCAAGGAGATGAGACTCGGAGCAAACAAAAGCAGGGTGGCCTGGAAGACCACCCATTTGGAAGTTTGTGACCCAAGTAGTGAGAAGGATAGATTGAGCGTGAATCCTCAGGTCCCCGAATGCCAAGTGAAAGGTTGGGGACTTGATCTGGCCTGGGTAGAGTTTGAAGAGTTCAGGCGGGAGGGTGAGCCATGACTCTCTGTGGTGGGGGAGGTGGGAGGAGGGGGTGATACAGCAGGGAGCCCAGTCGCAGGCAGTGGGCCTCCACCTGAGAGCTGCCAGGGAGGGAAGGAGGGGCGGGGCTGATGTCATCTGGGTCAAGTCATTTCTGCTGTCTGGGTTCTTGTTTCCTCTGTGCAACCAAAGTGGAGAGAGACAGTGATTCACACCACCCTGGTCTCTGCATGAGATGGAGAAGAAACCTACACGAGCCGTGGTCACAGACTGGATGCGGGAGCAGGAGGGCGGATGTCTTCCCAGTTCTGTCATTTATTATCCAGGAGAGTGGAGCCCAGTTTACTGATGATGGGAAGAAAGTAGGTGAGAGTGGCTGGGAGAGACAGGATGACTTCCGCCTCTGGGAGGGAGGGGGATGGAGGGGCTGGCGTGGGAGGAGCAGGGACAGCAGACAGCCCGTTAACCAAAGGGCTCCCAGCAATGGGTTTTTGATCGAACAACCTCAGCTGCCAAGTCCGTGAGTGTTTAGAACTCAGAAACACGTAAGACTACAGCTGCTTGTTTTTCTAGCTCTCCTCTAATTTTTCTGCTTGATTCCCAAGCATGTATCAGAGTTAATGAAGCAATTCTATTATTAAGCCACTTGGAAACTTAGAAGACAATGTACTTGAGTTTGAATGGGATAATTAGATATCCTTGGGAAAACATTTATAAGAGAATTACATATAAATCTCATGTCTTACCCGCTTGTACCACATCCATGAAAAAACAGGATCATGCAAAGAGCTCAGAAATGAGCTAGGTCACGTGTTGTGGTAAAAGCAAACGCATTTCTATTTCCAGTGGGGTTCAAAATGTAGATTCGAAACTTCATTTCTGGCTAAACGTCTACTGAGAAGGCTGAACTCACTTTTGAAAAAGGGTGTGTGATGCTGCTGAAAGCCTTGAGGGTTTGCTTTGGCAGAGCCAGTACCCGCTAGGATGGTGGGGTGTCTTTCTATTCTGTGCTGTGAATCATCAAATGTGTTTAAGTTATATTTGTTGTTGGAGAAGTGGAGGCTTTTGGATATGGTGGGATGTGAAAGGGACAGGGCTGGGGGATCGTCTCCTATGAAAGAGCCTGAGGAGTCTTTGTCGGTGTGAGCTTGGGCTCCCAGTCTTGTTTCCTGCTGGTAGACATTCAGTGATTCACCTCAACCTTGGCATCAACCCACATTGGGGTGGCTCAGTGATTTACAAGGCTCATTCCCAGGCTTAAATTCTATCCTTTTATATCCCCTTTGTTAACAGGTTCAAATAATTTCCTTCCAGGGGCACACACGGCTAACACACTCAGTCAAGGTGAGTCTGAATTGTGCCCAGTTCCAAATTTGTCTAGACTTGTATACGTGTATATAAAAGAGGGATGGGACACAGAACTGGGAGGTAAATTGGAAGGGTGGCAGGAGCAATGGATTTGGAGCCAAGAAGATCTGAGTTCAAATCTGGCTTGGTCACTCACTATATAGTTAGAAAAGTTAATGAGCCTCTCTGAGCCTTATTTTCCTTTCCTGTAAAATGAAGCTGGTTACAATACCTTCTTCCTAAGGGTATTATGAGGCATCAGAGAGACGTGGCATGTAGAAGCACAAACTTGGAGTTTACCAGCAAACCTGGAATGTCCCCAGGAGGGTACCATCAGAGCGCTGGAGGACCCTGAACTCCTGCCATGTGTTCATGGTGATAGACCACTGGCTGAGCCCAGAGACGAGACCCTCCCACTTTCAGACACTGCTTTGCTCAGCACAATTCAGCAGAGATGGAACAGAATGCGGTGAACCTCAAGGAGGCTTTGATGGAATTCTTTCTGAGTCTCAGCCCCTCACCCAGTGCTGGCCCCCTGCCCCGGCCTCCATTATAGACGGCAGACAGACTGACTTGGAAGAGTGATTGATGGAGCCGCAAGTCAACAGAGAGGAAAACGCACTTCTCTCACTTTTCCCACCTCCTTCTTCTCTTCCTCACTCCTCTTTATTTTTGTGTTATTTCTCTCTCTGGCTGACATGGTGTTCAAATAGCTCTAATTATTTAGTTGTCATTTTGGATGTAATTGTTTGCCCACAAATTGATTCACTTATTTAACACAATTTATTCAGACATACTTCCTAACATTGTATTTTGACATAGGAGACAGGTTTTCAACTCATGTCTTAAGATGAGAGATAGAGTTCAAGGATTGTTACTCAGCAAGTCCGGGGACCCCTCCCACCACCCCCACTGCAAGGAACTCCAGTTCCGTCTCTCGGAAACTGGGGAGACGCCAATCCCCTTCCTCGGTGTTCTGAACACTCTGTGTATCTGGGAAGGCTTGAGCAACTCTTGTCAGAACTGCCACCTTCCAGAGGGAACAGGCATTGCCCCCTAGAGAGAGGGGTGATGAGGGCCAGGCGTTTATAAGGCAGGCTCTTCAGACTGGGAGGAATTGCTTTAAGAGATTCTGGACTCTCCTGGTGAGTGCTTATGCCCCATAAATTCTTTATGAGGAAGTTAAACCAGCAGGCCTGGCCCTCCAGCAATTCCCATTTCTTCTATAAACCCTGTGATGTCCTTGGGAGATAGTAAGGCTATTTTTTCCCCTTAAAATATTGAACAATGGGGAAAGGAATCCTTCCTTCCACGCTTGTTCCATTCAACTCTGAGCTATTTCATGTTAGAAAAAATCTTACATTAGTCTGTCCAGGCTGATGTGACAAAATGCCCTAAAACTGAGTGGCTTAAGTAACAGAAATTATTTTCCCTTGCAGTGCTGGAGATTGGAATTCTGCGACTGGGGTGCCAGCATGGTCAGTTTCCAGTGGGGACCCTTTACCGGGCTTGCAAGCGACCACCTCCTGCTGCGTCCTCACGTGATGGAGAGGAGGGTGCCACTTCCTAGAAGGGCTAGTCTTACCAGGTGAGGGCCCACCCTCATGACCTCATTTGACCTTCATCACCTCCTTAAAGGTCCCACAACCTCTACAGTTACATGGGCTTCAACACATGAATTTTGTGGGAGGGACACGATTCCGTCTACAGAAAAGGTCAAGTCTTGAGTCCACATAGGTGGAAGGAGTTGGTGCTTGGGAGTCAGACTGACCTGGGTTCATACCCAACTCTGGTGCCTGTAGCTGAAGGACTTGGGTAAGTTGTATTTAACCCTTCCAAGCTTGTTTCCTCTTCTGAAAAATGTGGAAAATGGACTCGTAGGCCACAGGGTTTGTGTGAGGATTAGGTAAGGGACTGGCTGTGTGCTGGAGAGGTTGAGCTCTCTTTGGGGTCTGCCTCTGCTGAAAACCAGTAGTCCTGAGACGAGAACAGTGTCAGGAGGGCCTCTGGGCTCACTGGGTTCTGTCTCAATGGGGAGGATAATCCCTAGCTGTCAATAAGGTTAAAATGAACGAAAATACCATATGGGGAAACACTCGTTTTAGTTCTCGGCAGGTAGCAGATAGCCAATAAACATTCTTGCACTGTGGCTTCAGGTGGGCCTGAGAGTTGAGAGGATGTCAGTCAACCAAGGTTTACTGACATAGCAGGACATAGTAGGACAGAAGACAGGTGTGACCCCTGCTCTTACGGAACTTGGAGTCTCTGGGGAGAAGGGAGACATGAACCAGGTTATCACAAAGGCTTCTGTCTGTGGTCTTGGATCCGGGCCCACCTGGCTGGCGCCTCCGCTGCTGCATAGACGGTGTCCTCCAGAGGGGTGCCCTTCAGGTGCCTTGGGCTCACTCCCTCCAGGGGAGGTGCCCTGGGTGGGAGAGTGCAGAATTCCTGCCGTCAGTCCCTGGAGCCTCATCAAATGCCAGCTCAGCTTGCAGCTATGTGATTCCCTCCCAATCGTCTCCTGTTTTGGTGCCCTCCGGGCAGCCGCTCTGCATCTCTGTGAGTCACAGAGCCACTCCTTAACCCCTGGTCCTGCTCATGGTGGGGAAGAGTCTTTCATCCACAGCAAACATGTTCCTGGGGACAGCGGGGCCTCGGTTGTTGATGCCACCTCCACACAAGGATTCCAAGCTGCTGCCCTCTTGGGGCCGTTGAGGGTTTCAGAGTCTGAGGAAGGCGTGGGATGGGTTAGATGGTGTGAGGCAGTCTGATGGTGTTTAAACATCACCCACGTTTGGCAGAAGTGAGAAGAAGGGGACATCAGCTTGTTACCTTGACCACCTGCATACATGGGCCTTTCTCTTGGCAGAGGGCTCAGAGGAGTAGAAATGTGAATCATTGCCTGGAGGGTTTATGGAAGTCTCCCTCAATTGTTCTAATGCTCTCTTCTCTTTACTCATAATTGAGGGTCAGCAGCAAAAGTATTTTTTTTCTCTGAGAGAAATAGAAAGTCTTGGGACAGATGAGCTCACTGCCTTAGTGAGCCACTTAATCCTTTGCTGTTCAGTTGGTTTCTCTCTGTGAACACCTGTATTTAGATGCTGCAGCAGAGGCTAATGGCCCTTTCTGCTTTTGGCAACAACAGCCTGTGAGTTGTAGGCAGGCATATGTCCACCCTAACCTCAGCCACAGACCACATTTCCTGGCCTCCCTGGAGGCTGTGTCCATGTGATTAACTTTTGGCCAATAGGGTGGGAGAGGAAATGGTACATGCCATTTCCAAATTATTATGATTTTTCAACCAGATGATTATTTTTATATCAATGGTTTGTCTTATCTAGAAGATCAACTTGTTTTTTAAAGTATTAAATTTCCTGCCTTGCTTGCTCCTTCATCTTTCCTGGGTTGGACTGTTGAGGTGGTTCTGAGGGGCCAGAGTTCCCCATGCACAGTGATGACAGCCTTGGGATGGCAAAGCACAAGACAGAAAAAAATTGGGTCCCTAAATGACCTCATCAAGCAGAGATACCTGCCAACCTTGGCCCACTGCCTGCATCCAGAATGTTATGTGAAAGAGAAACATTTCTATTTTAAGTCACTGTATTCGGGGGCCTCTGACACGGCAGCTAGACTAAACCCTAAGTAATTTAAGTGTTAGCAGAGTTAAGGTATGGTTAGGTATCTAATTATCTGTAATATGGTTCTGTGCTGGATTCTGTTTAGAATTATATTATTTATTGTCCTCCATAACACACGTAGGGTTTCCCTGGTGGCTCAGACAGTAAAGAATCTGCCTGCAATGCAAGAGACTCAGATTTGATCCCTGGGTCGGGCAGATCCCTTGGAGAAGGGATTGGCTACCTGCTACAGTATTCCTGCCTAGAGAATTTGATGGACAGAGGAGCCTGATAGGCTACAGTCCATGGGGTTGCAAAGATTCGGACATGACTGAGCGATTAGCCCTAACATATATAGGTTGTTAAGATTTCCTAAGATATTACAGTGGACAAATTCTACCCATCTTGCTTTTAATTTTGAATTGCTTTTGATGTTAAAACCAAGTATATGCCAGGTAGAGCTTTTGGAAGATATAGTTCCTTGACAAGCTGTGTACTTACTTATATCAAGCAGTGAAAGTTATATAATCTAGTGAATTTCCTGTATGCTTTGATTTCCAGGAAAGTTAGAGCTGGGTAAATTTAATGCTTGCTATAATAAACCTATGTTACCATAGGGCTCTTTTTATTGTATGTCTTCCCCTGTGTATATTTAATCTTTGTTTGTTAAGGGACTTCGTGTACCCATGCTCACACCTCTGGCTGCCTTGCCTTAGCTATTCCTCTGCCATCCAGGTACTTTCCCCTGTGCACTAAAGAGCGCCGTCTTTCCTTAGGACTCGTTTTAAGTGTTTTCTCTCTGCGCTGTTGGCCTTCTGTACAGAGCACCCTGGGGCCTCCATGGAGCATCTATCACACTGCCTTTGCTTTAGCTGATTGACAGCGCTACTTGAGTGCCAACCTGTTGTGACCTCACTGCTAACTGTCCTCTTTACAGATAGGGGTGAATTTGTCCTAGATCGATTCTCTGTAAGTTTGATTTCCTTCCTCTGTAAGTTGCAAAACTCATGGAGACTAGCTGAGGCAAAGAGCTTAAGGCAGTCAGTTCTGGTAGATTCTTGAGGTGACCGTGTCGTAACAGCTGTAATGGTCTGGCTTTGACGTCATCCCTGATAATGACATGGGAGAGGCTGGTGGTCTCTTAACCATGGATGCTGTTCAGTTCAGTTCAGTCGCTCAGTTGTGTCTGACTCTTTGCGACCCCATGAACTGCAGCACGCCAGGCCTCCCTGTTCATCACCAACCCCCAGAGTTTACTCAAACTCGTGTCCATTGAGTTGATGCCATCCAACCATCTCATCCTCTGTCATCCCCTTCTCCTCCTGCCTTCAATCTTTCCCAGCATGTAGGTCTTTTCAAATGAGTCAGCTCTTCGCATCAGGTGGCCAAAGTGGCCAAAGTATTGGAGTTTCTCAGGTGGAGTCAAAGTTCCACCATATCAGGCTGATGTTGGATCTGAACCTCTGATCTGGCTAGGGAGGAGCCAGCTCCCCTCTAATTGTGTAGCTAAGAAGCCTCACAGCCCAAGGGCCATGGCAGGGGAGGACGGTCATCCACTCAGGGACAGAAGGTGGGTTTGGGATGGGAGAGGGGGTGCAACATCTGCAAAGGCCAAGAGGAGAGGAAGCAAGGATGTTTAGTGTGTTATAAATCAGCTAGTGTAAACTAGTGTGGTGAAACTCTGGTATGCAGGGGTAGGGAGGATGGGAGATGAGGAGGGGCGAGCCAATGTCCCATGGTGCCTCTTCTGTGGGGTGAGGCCCTGGGGGTGGAGAGTTAGCCATCCGTCAGTAGGATGACACCACTGCCAATCAGGGGCTCATTCATTCATTCATTCATTCACTGAACAGGAGCAGGCTCTCTACGGGCCTGGCGATGGGCCTTTGTCGGGGGGCATACCTTTTCTTTGGGACAACTTAACCCATAACCATAACTCTTTGTTTAGCCCAGAATTTCCCACAGAACTTCGTTTTCCTCAGAGCTCTTTCGTAAATGCCCCTTAATGAAACCCCACAGGGCAGGGACACGGGCGTCAGCTTATCCACACGAGAAGATTCTCAGGGCAGCCTGCCTTGGGTCCTGAGGAACCACAGGGAGCGCGGGCAGGAGCAGGGCTGGGGACCAGGTCGTCTGTCCTCAGAGGGGCTCTTTCGGCTTCAGGGCTCGTCAGAGCAAAGAAGCGCAGCATCTGGTGAGTCCTGGCTCCTGTCACACCTGGGCCGGTGCCACCGCGCAGGCTCAGGCTGAGCCGTGGGCGGCGTCACGGCAGCTGAGCCGGTCTGTGGAAAGCACCCGAAATAGCTCACAGGTCTGCAAACAGGCTCAGGCCCCGCTCATCGACTTCCCTTCAACTGGTTTACGTTTCCATCAAGAGCTCTTGCCCCATGCTTTCCACTTTGGTGTTTCTGGAGAGAAGATTGAGGAACATTGACAGTTTTCTCTGTAAAAAGATGTGGATTCAAATTCAGGGTTTGCCACCCATTGCCGTGTGACCTTTGCCAAGCTCTAGCTTCATCTTTGCACATTTGTATCTTTGCATTTAGGAAATGGAAATAATTTCCTTTGCATTTAGGAAATGGCTGTGCTTACCTCCCCCAGCTGCGTGAGTGAGAAGCAGAGAATTAATACTCACGACTACTTTCCTCATCTTGATTCTGTGCAGGGACCATTCTAGAAGCAGTGGCTCTAAAAGTTCCCAGTCAGATGCGAGGTACAGACCATGCCATGTGAGTGAGATACATTATTTATAGCTCTCTCTATACAAAATTGTGGTACTTAAGTCGTGTATTAATTAGAAGAAATTAGCGTAAATAATACCTCATTTCTCTCTTTTAATGGTACACTTTTGCTTAAAAAGAGAGAACATTCTCTGAGTATGGTAATAATCATAAAAAATTTTAAGTCTGGTTTATTAAGATGTAATTGACATATCATAAAATTTAGGTTTGCCATTTTGCAAGTTTTGCCAAATATATAGTTGCATAAGCACCATCATGATCCAGACAGTATTGGCTTCATCCCCAAAGTTCACTCTTATCCCTTTTGAAGTCAGTCACTCCTCCCACACTCAGCCCCTGGCAACCTCTGGATTTCTGTCCTAGAGTTTTGTCTTTTTCTAAATGGCTTATAAATGAAGTCATATAGTAGCTTTTCTCTGTGCATAAAGTTCTTAAGGTTTATCCATGTTGTTGGACATGTCAGTAGTTTGTTCCTTTTTATATCTGAGTCCACAGTAGGAACCAGACTCAATTTATTTGTCTATTCACCCATTCAAGAACATTCGATTGTTTCTAGTTTGGAGCTTTTATGAATATAGCTTCTGTGAACATTCAGGGCAACTCTAGGCCCATGTGCTTTCATTTCTCTTAGGAAAGTACCTAGATGTGGAATGACTAGCTCACACAGTAGGGTTTTGTTAAACTTTTTTGAGAAATTGCCAAATAGTTTTCCAAAGTGACTACCCCCCAGCAGTGTGTGAGAGTCCCAGTTGGTTGTATCTTGTGTGTTTGTTGTTGTTCAGTCGTTAAGTCATGTCTGACTCTTTGCACCCGATGGACTGCAGCACCCCAGGCTTCCCTGTCCTTCACTATCTCTGGGAGTCTGCTCAAACTCATGTCCATTGAGTCGATGATGTCATCCGACCATCTCATCCTCTGTCGCCCCCTTCTCCTCCTGCCCTCAATCTTTCCCAGCAGATCTTTTCCAGTGAGTTGGCTCTTCACATCAAGTGGCCAAAGGATTGGAGCGTCACCTTCAGCATCAGTCCTTCTAATGAACTGGGTTGATTTCCTTTTAGGATTGACTGGTTTGATTTTCTTGCTGTCCAAGGGACTCTCAAAAGTCTTCTCCAACACCAAGTACTTAGTTCTTTCTCTCTCTCTACATATATATACATGAATTTTAGTCATTCTTATAGGAGTGTGGTAGTATCTCATAGTTTTAATTTGTATTTCCCTATGACTAATGATGTTGAACATCTTTTCATGTTCTATTTACCATCCATATTTCCTCTTCACTTGTCTGCTCAAATATGTTGCCTCATTTAAAAATTGGCTTGTTTTGGTGAATTTTGAGATTTTAGAAATATTTTGAATTTTTAAAAATCGTGTATGTGTTTTGCAAATAGTTCTTCCAGTTTATGGTTTGTTTTTCATTTTCTTAAGTGTCTTTCAAAGAGTTTTTAATTTTGATGAAGTTCAATTTTTTTCCTGTTTTGATGACTGCTTTTTGTGTCTTATCTAAAACAGAAAACAAAAAAACCAAATTGCCTAATTCTCAGGTCAGAAGGATTTTCTTTTACCTTTTCTTCTCCATGTTTTATGGGGCTACCGAGGTAGCACGGGAGGTAAAGAACCTGCCTGTCAAGGCAGGAGACTCAATCCCCGGGTTAGGAAGATCCCCTACAGGAGGAAATGGTAGCCCACTCCAATATTCTTTCCTGGAAAATCCCATGGGCAGAGGAGCCTGGCAGGCTGCAGTCCATAGGGTTACTAAGAGTCAGACATGACTGAAGCAGCTTAGCACACACGCACTCCATGTTTTATAGTCTTGGTTTTACATTTAGGTCTATGATATATTTTGAGCTAAGTTTTATGTATGATGTGAGGTATGGGCTGAGCTTCCATTTTTTATTTTTTTTTTTTTTGGCGTATGGATATCCAATTGTTTCTGCACCATTTGTTGAAAAGACTAATCTTGCTCCACAAATTATCTTTTTACTTTAGTAAAACATCAATGGATCACACAGGTATGGTTCTCTTTCTGGATTCTGTTTTGTTCCATTGAGCCACATATCTTTACTTTTACTGATATCACATTGTCTTGATTACTGTGGAGCCAGTGGTTCAGCCACAAGTTTTTTTAAATTAATTAATTTTTGGCTTCACTGGGTCTTTGTTGTGGTGTGTGGGCTTCTCTAGCTGTGGTGAGCAGGGGCTACTCTTTGTTGTGGTGCCCGGGCTTCTCATTGTGGTGACTTCTCTTGTTGCGGCTCGAGGACTTTCATTTTGGTGCATGGGCTTAGTCACTCCTCAGCCTGTGGGATCGTCCCAGACCAGAGATCAAACCTGCGTCCCTTGCGCTGGCAGGTGGATTCTTAACCCCTGGACCACCAGGGAAATCCCCAGCCACAAGTTTGAAAGAGACTGCTTTATGAGTGTTACATTAGTTATGTCCTTACATGTGTATGTGCGAGATTCTTGACTGCAAAGACATTATCACATTCATTCCTCTTCCTTCTCGACAGCACCCAGGTTAATAAGAAGTGTGTGGTGGGAGGGGCTTGTGAAATGTTTGGTGGCCCCATGATGGATGGGCGATGGAGGGATATAGTGACCAACCGTCCTCCCTGTAAGAGTCTAGCCAATAGCCTTTACACGCGTGTCCCCAGGCGTGGGCTGAGACCACAACTCTGAGTACTCAATCCTCTCTCCTTTTGTGTGAAAGGTTAAGTGAGAAGGAGAAAGGATGGTTTTTCTGGTACTTCTTGAGTTCCAGATCAGAGGATGCCCTGTCCAGCTTCTTGGCCCTGAGTCTGCCCTCACCCAGATCTGGCTCCATTGGCCTTCTCACGTCTGCTGGGATAGAAAAGGGTACAGCACCTATGGACTGAAAACAGTCACAGAAACTCCTTCAGAAGCCATCGTGGCCGTGTAGGAGGTAGGTGCACTTCTCAGCCTTCATCCTTCTTACAGCAATTTGGGTGTTCAGCTACGTTCATTTGAAAGTCAATTTACCCCAGGAGATGGGGAATAGAGTGCTCTAGAGCTCAAATGGGGTGATTTTTGCAAAAGTCAGGTGCTGGGAAAATCAACATCACTCCCATTTAAAAACCATCAAGATCAAGGTCTATTTGTTTAAGCTGTTTATTTGGTACAGACAGGCTGCCAGGGCTCCAAATGAAACATTTGTTCCTGCTGATGGCTTCGAAAGGCCAATCTTCCTTTCACGCTAAGAATCCCAGTAGCTGAATGCCTCCCTCCTTCTCTGGTCTGCCGTCTTTGCCTTGAGCACTCGGAGCTGTCATGAGTGTCTGAGTCTGGCGGGGTGACAGGTTTATTAAAGATGCAGCTATCTCTGTCTGAGGGCTTCTCTCTTCCTTTGGCGCTGGTATTATTCAACTCTTGCTTTGCAAATTAGTTTTTCACATGTTCACACACATTCCTGCTGGAGGGCAGTGATATCTTCCTCCGATGCCTTCACTGTCTTGCACATAGTGTTAAATAAATAGCTGTGTGCATGCTTGCATGCATAAAGACATACCCTATTACCAGGATTGGGCTTCCCGGGTGGTGGTAATGGCAAAGAGTTCACCTGCCAGTGCAGGCAACGTAAGAGATGTGGGGCTAGATTCCTGGTTTGGGAAGATCCCCTCGAGGAAGGTACAGCAACCCACTCCAGTATATTTGCCGGGAGAATCCCACGGACAGAGGAGCCTGGCGGGCTACAATCCATAGGGTTGCACAGAGTCAGACATGACTGAAATGATTTAGCACTCACGCATGCTTGGGTGCATTACCAACGTTGGAAGAGTTTAAAAGCCAACCCCAGGGAGGCAATCAGCGGATAGTTTTTAAGCCCAGCTGCTTGAGGGGGTGGAGGAGGTGGTTGATAACAGGACCAAGTCAGCAATTATCATTTAAAGGACTCTGTATTGGGGAGGAAGCTTTTAGGAAGCAGCCCGGATGTCATTTTCTTTTAACCCCCAGTCAAGATTCTCGCTGTGGCTGCCAGAGGAACAGAAGTGCCCATTTGCATGGGAGGGGAGTTGTCCCTTCAGACATTTGTTCAAGGGCACAAAAGTCAGGGCCAGTGGGAACAAGAAAATCAGCTGGTGGAAGACAAGTAAGGACAAAGATGCTGTGAACTCTTTTTCACCCTCTTCCAGCCTGGGACCTTGGGATGTTGCAGATCTGCCTGAGATCAAGAAGTAGGTTTGTGGTTAACACAGAAAACAGTAGGAAGAAAGATGAAAATGATGTGGCATATCCCAGTTTCCACGGAGAAGAGGTTAGCTGTGAACAGTGGAAGCTGATTTTCTGTACGGTGTTGATGGATTAGGAAGCTCTCTTCTTTCCACCGTGTGGTTCAGCATTTCTCACCTACCTCTTTGGTGGTCTTCATAATATGTGTTCTTTGGCATCTGTGTCCTGGTGACAAGAACCTCAGGTACTGCTCACCAGGTGGGTGTCCCTGACATTCTCAGGACTGAGGTCTTTTGAGGTTCTGCCACCCACTCCTGGCACACAGGCTTGCACCCTCAAAACTTGATTTCCCAGAATTAGACTCATTTATTATCCATATTCATGTGGAAACTTATGCCCCCGTTTTTTATTCAAAATAGAGGCTTGCCTTAGGATGACATCCTGAGCCCTCACCTGCACGCAGGCTCTGCCCTGCTCTTCAGGCCCACCAGCCTCTCCCTGCCTCTCTGAGCCCTCACCCCTCTGGGCAAAAAGGGGGACCCCTCCCCCAGTTGCTTGTTAGCATCTCACTTCGCCTTTAAGATTCATGTCACCTTTCTGAGCTTGCTTCTTATCTGCTAAACTAGACTTACCTGTCTTAGTCAGGGCTGCCATGACGAAGTACTGAGTGGCTTGCTGCTGCTGCTGCTGATGCTAAGTCGCTTCAGTCACGTCCAACTCTGTGCGACCCCATAGACAGCAGCCCACCAGGCTCCCCCGTCCCTGGGATTCTCCAGGCAAGAACACTGGAGTGGGTTGCCATTTCCTTCTCCAATGCATGAAAGTGAAAAGTGAAAGTGAAGTCACTCAGTCGTGTCTGACTCTTCGCGACCCATGGACTGCAGCCTACCAGGCTCCTCCATCCATGAGATTTTCCAGGCAAGAGTACTGGAGTGGGTTGCCATTGCCTTCTCCGACTGAGTGGTTTAACATTAGAAATTTGTATTTTCACAGTTCTGGAGGTTAGAGAGTCTAAGATGAAGGTTCTGGCTGAGTCGGTTTCTGATGAGAGCCCTCTTCCTGGCTTGCAGACGGCCACCCCTCGCTGGGTCCTCACCTGAGTTTTGCACGGTGCACACAGGAAGGAGGTGGGGGAGGGAGAGAGAGAGAGACAGACACAGAGAGACGGGGGAGGGGGTGAACAGCACTTCTCTCGGGCGTGTCTTCTCATAAGGACGCTCGTCCCATTGGATCAGCGACCCACTCTTGCGGCCTCACTTCACCTTAATGGCTTCCTTACAGGCCCCATCTCCAAATTGGCCACACAGAGGGTTGGGGTCAACGTATGATTGGGGTCCCTGATGCTGGGATTCACAGCTGATGTTTCAGAGCCAGAAGCAGACAGGACTAGAGGTTAGGAAGTAGAGACTCTACCTGACCGAAGGGGAGGTGACCCGCCATGAGCGGTGCAGCCAGTCGTGTGCACCTCATCCTGTCTCAAGGAGCAATGCTCGGGGAGTGGAGACACCAGGATGGCTCTTGTCTGTCTGATGAGTGTCTGCCTGAGTCTGGTGCCCAGAGTCAAGGCAGCTGTCCAGTGTCACCCAAGTACAAGTGGTCAATTCCTCAGGGCTAGATGTATTTTGGAATTAGATTTTTTTTTCAAAATTAAAAAAAAAAAAAAGCACTGGTAACACAGCTTATATTCTTTTTTTTTTTTTTTTAAATTATTTATTTATTTGGCTCTGCTGCGTGTTAGTTGCAGCATGTGGAATCTTCAGTTGTGGCATGCAGGATCTAGTTCCCAAACCAGGGATCTCACCCAGGTCCCCTGCATTGGGAACTCAGAGTCTTAGCCACTGGCCCACCAGCGAAGTCCCAATATAGCCTATATTTTGTACCTTGAGCAACACCCCCAGGAAAGCTAAAGATCTAGGCAGCACCCTGTGGCCAAACATATAAATATATTTTTAGGGAGAAATCTAAGTGGGGTAAAAACAGCATGTGAGGTCAAGGTTATCACTGCCACTAAATAACAATGCCAGGAGCCTCCGAAAAGATGGTCAGAATGGCCAGTTCAGGATGGTGTGGGGAAACAATTCAGGGGACCTGACTGTGGAAAGAGAAGGGAAAATAGCATATGCAGAGGAGGAAAGCTGACGAATCTGGGGTCTTGCCCCTGAAGCTGCCCTCCAGAGATTCGGGGGAGCCACCGTGATGGGAAACCCCGGTGATGGCTACCACGCGGTCAGGAAGTCAGTCTCTCCAGCAACTTCCTATCCTCTGCCTGCTGAACCGCAAAGTGCCGCCTCCCCCCAGGCTGCAGTGTGCAGATGTTTCTCTCTGATCAAGAGTATAATTAACACCTGTCAAAGCAATGGGCCGAGGTGGGAGGGGGATTTCCTTCTCATCAGGAACCGTGTTCCTCAAGAAGTACTCGGTGTTTGGGAAGAACATTTCCAACTTGGAGGGATTAAAAAGCCATCTTATAAAATGAAGAAGCAGGTGGTGTTTATCTGAGCTAATGCCTGTGAGTTCATTCGTTTGATTTCCGTGAGCATGCTGACAGATGCCCGATGAGCTAGGGAAACTTATTCGGTATTGGACCCTTGGCCACGCATACTCGTGCCAAATCTGGGGATGATATTTTGCTTTGCTCCTCTTGAGTCAAGAGAATCGTCTGTGGATAGAAGGGGTTATTTGTTACTTTTATCCCCACAGTTATTTCGTACAAAGCATAACAAGAGAAATATTTCCTTAAAGGCTCCTTTTATGTTGAATTATTTTTAGGGAATTCTGTAGTCAATTAAATATCCAGTGGTAAATGAATTGCTGAGAAGGTTGTGGTCTTATGGGACGTAGTTGTACATGTCACCAGGGTTTTGTTTAAATTTTGAGAGAGGTCAAAAGTTGGTCATACACAGATAGAATGACACAGTCATAATGTAAACTATAATGAGGACCACCGTGCAGTACTTTTTGGGTCTTGAGAATTCTCACATTCATGATTGCCTATGCATCTGACAACATTCTTATGATACAATTTCTGTTCTGAGATGTCCAGTTTCAATTCAGTTCAGGTCAGTCACTCAGTCATGTCTGACTCCTTGCAATCCCATGGACTGCAGCACACCAGGCTTCCCTGTCCATCACCAACTATCAGAGCTTGCTCAAAGTCATGTCCATCAAGATGGTGATGCCATCCAGCCATCTCATCCTCTGTCATCCCTTTCTCCTCCTGCCTTCAATCTTTCCCAGCATCAGGGTCTTTTTCAATGAGTCAGCTCTTCACATCAGGTGGCCAAATTATTGGAGTTCCAGGTTCCACAGCAGTCCTTCCAATAAATATTTACGATTGATTTCCTTTAGGATTGATTGGTTTGATCTCCTTGCAGTCCAAGGGACTCTCAACAGTCTTCTCCAACACCACAGTTCAAAAGCATCAATTCTTCGGCACGCAACTTTCTTTATGGTCCAGCTCTCACATCCATACATGATTACTAGAAAAGCCATAGCTTTGACTAGAAGGACCTTTGTTGGCAAAGTAATGTCTCTCCTTTTTAATATGCTGTCTAGGTTGGTCAAAGCTTTTCTACACATCGACTCAGAGTGGATGAATGACTTGGACAGAAGAATGAGAGGAACTGGCATTAGAATCATACATTTTTCCACAGAAGAGTCCCCCAGTTTCCTGCATTGGGAGGTGAGTGTGGGGATGGTGACGAGCCTTATAAGGACACCAGTCATTGGGTTAGGGCCTGGTATAACTCATAATTCATCTGAAATTGATTACATCTGCAAAAACCGTCCTTTGAAACAAGGTCACGTGTGTTTGGTCTTTCAGTAATTCGTGGCGTAGGGCTCCAAAACACTTGGAGTTTCCTAAGCAAGGAGCGGGATAAAAGTGACTTTTGTTATGTTAATGAGGTGACTTTTGGAAAGTCCTTAAGGATGGGGTTGGTGGCTAGGAGAACCAACCAAGAGATTAGAGGCATGGAGATTTCAGTCCCATCCCCCAGACATCTGGGGAGGAGACGGGGCTAGAAATGCAATTCAGTCACCAGAGGCCAATGGTCTAACCCATCATACCTTTGTAATGAAGCTGCATAAAAACCCCAAAGGAGAGAGTCCAGAGAGCTTCTGGGTTGGACATGCTGGGACAACGGTGACTCTGGAAGGGGTGTGGCAACTCCACAACCCTCCCCACACACTTTGCATCTCTTCCATCAGGCTGTTCCTCAGTTGTAGATTTTTACAACAAACCAATAATCTAATGTACAGTGTTTCTCTGAGTTCTGTGAACCATTCTAGCAAATGAATTGAACCCAAAGAAGGGGTAATCAGTTCAGTTCAGTCGCTAAGTTGTGTCCGACTCTTTGCGACCCCATGAATCACAGCACACCAGACCTCCCTGTCCATTACCAACTCCCGGGGAACCTGCAATCTATAGCCAGTTGGTCAGAAGCCCAGGTGATAATCTGAACTTGGGACTGGCCCCGGAAGTGTGAGTGGAGAATGGCAATCTTGATCGAGCCCTTAACATGTTGATCTCTGAGTGGACAGTGTCAGAGTTGAGTTGAACTGTAGGATACCCAGCTGGTGGTGAGGAATTGTTGATTGGTGGGAGAAACCCCCTCCCCCCACCATACATACAAACACACACGTCGGAAATATGCCTATGCAGAACAGTCCACAGGGTGGCGGTGGGGTGGGGGGTCTCTAGGAAGAACAAGAAATTCAGCAGCCCCTCTGATCTCCCCTCTCTCCCAGGTGGAGTTAGTGTGCACAGTCGCTCAGTCGTGTCTGACTCTGTGAGACCCCATGGACTGTAGTCTGCCAGGGGCCTTTCTCCATGGAATTCTCCAGGCAAGAATACTGGAGTGGGTTGCCATGCCCTCCTCTAGGGGATCTTCCCAACCCAGGGATCAAACCCAGGTCTCCTGCATTTGCAGGCGGATTCTTTACCATCTGAACCATGAGGGAAGCCCCCAGGTGTCGTTAACGGCACGATTAACTCCCACAATTAAGGGAGCTCTCGTGGAGCAGTCACCTAGGAAAACAGAACCAAGCACTGCGCTTCATCTGAGTCCAGAAGGGGAAGGAGGAGCCAGGTCAGTTTGGCTGTGACCACATGGGCTCAGCCATCAGTGGGGTCAAGGACAAGCCTGGACCATGTGGTTCAGACATGGTTGCAGGCTGGGTGCGGCCATCCAGGTCACCTCCCCGGGGGGCTGTGGCCGAGCCTGGGGCCAGTGGGTGCCCTGGGTGCACGAGCTGCGGGTGGGGCCAAACCAAGTGGCAGATCAGGCCGATTCTGTCTCCAAATGTCGTGACTGTATTTCAGAAGCTCTTCTGTGGATGGTTAACACCTCCTGCCCTTTGTGGATGCTTTCAAAGTATGAAACTGATCTCAGGACTTATTGGAAACGTGAGCCACCAAATGTGGGCTCAGGCCTGCCATCCTTCCTGCTTACTTCTGGGCAGGAGCTCAGAGGGAAACCAGCCCCTGGTTGAGCCCCTCCCGAGGCCCACACCCAGGGTCACACAGGACAGTCTGTGTCAAGTAGGTGCTTGCCGTTCCCTAAACAGAAGCACAGACCTGCAGTTAAAGCCCAAAGAGGGACAGCCACGGTGCAGTTGCCCTTATTTGGTTCAGAAGCCGGGTGAGATGAATCAGCCTTGAAAAGAGCAGGGACCTGGGACACTCCTCGGCACTGGCACTTAGAGGACCCGCAGATGCAGCGCCCTGGCCTCATCTGCCTAGTGAGGGCTTGTGGCCGCCGTGGCTGTCCACTCCTTTCGGGCCTGCTGTAGCTACAGGGAGCAGCTTCAGCCGAGCCCAGGCCCTTCGCAGGACCATCCACGCCCAGTAACTGATCAAGGAGGGGTGTCAGAGTCTGGCCATCTCCCCTTGGGGCTGGCTGGGCTCTGCTGGGCTACACAGTGCTAAGCCTGCCCTCTCCCCTTTCCATCAGATCACAGGCCTCTGTTCCCCTGCTAGGACAAGCCAGATGTGGAAGGGGTGATGGCCTGGTACACATGTGACATCCTATTAGGTTGTTATAACCACACGAGGTTGGGGAAATAATGGAAACAGTGAGAGACTTTATTTTTGGGGGCTCCAAAATCACTGCAGATGGTGACTGCAGCCATGAAATTAAAAGACACTTGCTCTTTGGAAGAAAAGCTATGACCAATCTAGACAGCATATTAAAAAGTAGAGACAGTACTTTGCCAACAAAAGTCCATCTAGTCAAAGCTATGGTTTTTCCAGTAGTCGTGTATGGATGTGAGAGTTGGACTATAAAGAAAGCTGAGCACCAAAGAATTGAGGCTTTTGAACTGTGGTGTTGGAGAAGACTCTTGAGAGTCCCTTGGACTGCAAGGACATCCAACCAGTCCATCCTAAAGAAAATCAGTCCTGAATATTCATTGGAAGGACTGATGCTGAAGCTGAAACTCCAATCCTTAGGCCGCCTGATTCAAAGAACTGACTCATTTGAAAAGACCCTGATACTGAGAAAGATTGAAGGCAGGAGAAGAAGGGGACAACAGAGGATGAGATGGTTGGATGGCATCACCGACTCAATAGACATGAGTTAGAGTAAGTTTCAGGAGTTGGTGATGGACATGGAGGCCTAGCGTGCTGCAGTCCATGGGGTCGCAGAGAGTCGGACATGACTGAGCGACTGAACTGAAATGAACTGAACCTCACGAGGAAGAACTTGGGGTTCCCCAAAGGGCTCTGGCGGGCAGCCCATGGTGTGACTAAGGCCCAGGCAGCTCCCGAGGATGGGAAACTGTACACGCTTGGTGACTGGGTGCTGATTTGGAGGAAGGCACTGAGCTCCTGACATCATAATTACTTGGTTCTCTTGTACTGAAACATCCCACAAATGACAGTAATTATCAAGTCCTGCCTGATGTGACATTTTCTTCGACACATGAGAAGACACTCCTAAATTTCTTCTCCTTCCTCCCATCCCCCTCCCCTGCCTCTCTCCATCCCTCCTCCCACTCTGCTCCCAGTTCACATTCAGCCCACGCTGCTTCCCCCTTTGTGCCCTTTCCTCTCCTCATTTGACCCCGTAATGCCCCCTTCTCTGGCCAGAAGTAGATGTGGAGCTGGGGGCAGCCAGAGACAAGCGTTTGTCAGATGTTTGCAGGGCAGGGCCCAGAGCAGCTCGGATATGTGTTAATGTCAGGAGCTGAGCTGAGGCCCGTGGCCCTTTGCTGAAATCCACGCGGGGTAAGGAAGGGCTGGCTGTCCCCACTCCTGAGGTTCTCTTTCCCCTGCGCTCAGCTGGGGATCAGATTTCCTATACGGCTGCCAAGCTCAGTGAAAAACACTGGACTTGGACATACACACCCAGATAGATTTGTTTTTAGCCTCCAACTAATAAAAATAAATGGAAAAAAAAGAGTAACTGTCACTAAAATCACTAGCTATTCACTTTTTTAAAAATTAAGGGACTTCCCTGGTGGTCCAGTGGCTAAGGCTCTGAGCTCCCAGTGCAGGGGGCCTGGGTTCAATCCCCGGTCAGAGAGTTAGAGCCCACATGCCAGAAACTAAAGACCACATGTGCCAAAACTAAGACCTGCTGCAGACAAAGAGATAAATATCTTCTTTAATTGATAACATTTATTTTCTTAAATCAGTTTTAGGCTTCTAACAAAATTGAAGGGACAATATAAAGAGTTCCCACATACCCCCTGCCCCTACACAGGCACAGACTCCCACTGTCAACGCCCTCACTAGAGGGCATCTTTGTTACTATCAATGAACCCACACGTCATTATTCTCTCTTGGTGTTGTACATTTTATGGAAAGTGTTAGTCATTCAGTCGTGTCCAACTCTTTGCAACCTCATGGACTATAGCCCTCCAAGCTCCTCTATCCATGGGATTCTCTAGGCAAGAACACTAGAGTGGGTAACCATTCCCTTCTCCAAGGGATCTTCCCAACCCAGGGATTGAACCAGGGTCTCCTGCATTACAGGCAGATTCTTCACTATCTGAGCCACCGGGGAAGCCCCTGTATACCCTATGGGTTTGGACAAATGTATAATGCTATATATCCACCCACCCCCAAAGTATCACACAGAGGAGATTCACTGCTCTGTAAACCTCTGAGCTCTCCTGATTCATCCCTCGCCCCTCTAACCCCTGGCAACCACTGATCCTTTTACTGCCTCCATAGTTTTGTCTTTTTCCAGAATGTCATATAGTTGAAATCATACAGGATGTGGTCTTTTCAGATTGGCTTCTTTCACTTAGTCATATGCATTTAAGTTTCTTCCATGTCTTTTCATGGCTCGATAGCTCATGTCTCTTTAGCAACAAATACTGTTCCATTGTCTGGATGTACCATTGTTTATTTATCCACTTACCTATTGAAGGACATCTTGGTTAAGTCCAAGTTTTGGGAATTATGAATAAAGCTTTGATAAACATCTGTGTGCAGGTTTTCATGTGGACGTAAGTTTTCAACTCACTTGGGTAAATACCAAGGAGCAGTTTTGTAAGAAATTGACAGTGTTTTCCGTTCCTACAGTCCTCCGCTCTACCAACTGAGCTATCGAAGGAGCTACTGACAAAGTGTCTTCCAAAGTGACTGTACCATTTTTCATCCCCACCAGCACTGAATATATGCTTGTTGCATATACCTTGCTGCTTATCCTTGTTAGCATTTGGTGTTGTCAGTTATTTGGATCTTGAACATCTTATAGGTATGTAATGATATTTCACTGTGGTTTTAATTCTCAAGTCTCTAATGGCCTAGAATGTGGAACATCTTTTCATATAATGACTTGCCATCTGCATAGTTTCTTTAGTGAGGTATCTGTTCAGGTCACTTGCTGGAATTTTGATTGGGATTGCATTGCATTTACAGACTGAGTTAGTAAGAATGGACATCTTGACAAAATGTGTCTTCTTATCTATGAACATGGACTGCCTTTCCAATTACTTAGTTTTTCTTTGGTTTCTTTCACCAGAATTTTGTAGTTGTCCTCATATAGACCTTATATAAACTTTTGTCAGATTTATACCTAAGTATTTCATTTTGGGAGTGCTAATTTAAATAATAATGCCATAGTGCGTGCTTAAGCTAATCAAAGGGAAGATCCTTCTGGGTGGGTCTGGTCTAATCAGGTAGATCAGAGACTCTCTAACACTGGCCTCAAAGCAGATGTAGCTTCCATGAGTTCTATAGCTGCAAGGAAATCAATTCTTCCACCTGCGCCTCAGATGAGACCCCTGCTGCTGCTACTGCTGCTAAGTCGCTTCAGTTGTGTCCGACTCTCTACGACCCCATAGACGGCAGCCCACCAGGCTTCTCTGTCCCTGGGATTCTCCATGCAGGAATACTGGAGTGGGTTGCCATTTCCTTCTCCAATGCATGCATGCATGAAAAGTCGCTTCAGTTGTGTCCGACTCTGTGTGACCCTATGGACAGCAGCCCACCAGGTTCCTCTGTCCACAGGATTCTCTAGGCAATAATACTGGAGTAGGTTGCCATTTCCTTCTCCAGCTCCCGCCAAAACATTGACCACATCCTTGTGAGATCTTGAGCAGAGGACCCAGCTAAGCCTTGGCCAGATTCCTGACTCATGAAAACTGTGAGATAGCAGATCAAATACATCGTGAACAGCACTGACTTTGGGGAATAGGGAAGTTGGGTGTGCAGATATGAGATTTTCACATTTTTTGAATTTTTGCAATGAATATATATTAATTTTGTAATTAAAGGAAAATGTGAAGGGACTTGTCTATTTATTTCAATGCACTGGATCTTAGTTGCAGCACTCGATATCTTTGTTGTATCATTCACAATCTTTCGTTGCAGCACCCAGGTTCTCTAGTTGTGGCACTCGGGCTCAATAGTTCTGACTTAGCTGCTCCAAGGCATGTGGGATCTTAGTTCCAAGACCAGGGATCAAACCTGCATTGCAAGGCAGATTCTTAACCACTGGACCACCAGGGAAGCTCTTCAAGGACTTGTTTTTAAAAGGATTTTCTTCTCCTTTTATACTCCTTTTAAAAAGCAAGTGCAAAAGCAGACAGCATCCCACCCTCGTCCTGGACTGCTCCACTCCACACGGTGGGGCCTGAAACCTGAGAGTTCCCCTTTGCCTGTGTTCTGTTCAGTCGCTCAGTCATGTCCAACTCTTTGCAACCCCGTGGACTGTAGCACGTCAGGCCTCCCTGTTCATCACCAACTCCCGGAGTTTACTCAAGCTCATGTCCTTCGAGTTGGTCATGCCATCCAACCATCTCATCCTCTCTCATCCCCTTCTCCTCCTGCCTTCAGTCTTTCCTAGCATCAGGGTTTTTTCAAATGAGTCAGTTCTTCACATCAGGTGGTGCCTATGTTGTCATGGCATTTTCCTTTTCCCTAAGAAAGTCAGAGCAACTCCATGTCCGGCCCATAGGGCGTCCTATTCCAGCCTCCAGGGCAGCTGCATGCATCTCAATTCTTTGACATCTTTCTACACATCTGGGCTGTGCCCTGTCACATCCACAGCCTTCCCACCCGCAGCCTGAGCCGGATGAGGCACACCTGAACAGAGCTGGGGGGTGGGGTGTGCATACACAAAGGGTCACCCCGCAGCAGGACTGGACCCAAGAAGTCAAACTTGCCTTCTGTGCCCCTTGCCTCCCTCTTCCTTCCTCCCTTTGCCTTCACATTTTCAGCATCTTATCATTTGTAAAGGTTATTCACGCCGATTATTTTATTTGTTCCTTGTGAGATCGTTTCCTAAAATACTTATTTGGCTGCACTAGGTCTTACTCACAGCATGCAAGATCTTCTTTGCAGCATGGGAGATTTAATTCCCTGACCAGGGATGGAACCCAGGCCCCCTGCATTGGAAGTTCAAACTCTTAGCCATTGGACTACCAGGGAAGTCCCGTTCCATATGAGATCTTTTACTCAGAAAGGAAAGGTCACTACTTCCATTTTGAGATGGAAAACCTGAGCCATAGAAAAGAAAAAGGAAGCTCAGGAGCCTGGGGCAAAAAAAAGAAAAAAGAAGTTTCCTGATGAATCCATTTTAAATCATTATGTTTTCTACCTACTTCTCCATCCAATACCCACTCCCACCAGGCTGACCTCCTGCACTCGACTTCCAGGCACAGTTTATTCAGACAGGAGGAAGAGGCCTGAGCCTTCTGGTCAATCAGCTCTTTGGCCCCAGGGGGCAGCTTGCAGGCTGATGGGTGCTCAGCAATAATGAAATGCAAATTTTCGATGGAGTACAGAACTGAATTTTAATGAAACGCATTATTAAATTCAGCAACACACAAAGAAATCTTAACTGAAGAGAACTGATTATTCCATAAAAAAGAATAGATTGCAGCTTGCCTGGTCTGTTGTCTAGACAAATCACTTAGATACACATGTGCTGGTTTTAATTAGCACCATGGAAATTAAGCGTTCTGTAGCCTGAAATGTTATTGTTCAACAAATAAAAAAATACATATTCAATAAAAAAATACAATTCAAACTATTACCCTCCATAATGCCTAAATAGACTCTGTGTTTTTTCCCCTACCGTATTTAATTAAAAGCCCACATGAGTCAAATTGCTTCTTCATCTTGTGTGTAATAAAAGGCTTTGTTCTCCCCCAATCCCCTCCCCCTTCCATGTTATGAAATGTTCAGTTCTAATAGAAGTCCTATGCAAGACTGAATAAAGACAGCAAGAAACTTTCCATTTTTAGCCAAAAAGTCCAGACTTTAGTCCCCTAGTTTAATCCTTCAGGAATCTGAGCTCCTAGCTCAAATTTCTATGCATCAGTGACCTTCAGTGAAAAGGCACAAATACATGTATTTTTAAACCTATGGTATCCCAGTCTAAGCTGCCACGGAATCCAGTCAGGGCCTAAGGGGCAGAGGATGAAGGGATGTGGCCAGAACCTTGGAGGAGGGGGTCGTCTAGGGAAGACTTGGCAGGTATGAGGGAGGAAGAGGACTTAGTCTGCTCCGGCTGCCATAACAAAATACTCCTGGCAGCTGGAGGTCCAAGATCAAAGTCTTCCAAGGTTCCTGGTGAGGCTGCTTTTCCTGGATTGTGGATGGCCACCTTCTTGCTTCGTCTTCACCTGGTCTTTTCTCTGTGAGTGTGTGCAGAGAGAGACAGAGATCTCTGGTGGCTCTTTTTATAAGGACAGTGATCCCACTAGATGAGGGTCCCACAGGCTCTTTGTTTTGGTTCGCAAGCTTTCTCTAGATGCAGCGTGTGGGCTTAGTTGCCCCTAGGCAGGTGGGATCTTACTTCCCCAACCAGGGATCAATCCAGCATTCCTTGCATTGGGAGGCAGATTCTTAACCACTGGACCACCAGGGAAGTCCAAGGCCTCACTTCTTGTAACCCTAATTATCGTCTTAAAATCCCAGTGTCCAAATACAGTCTCACTGGGGGTTATGGCTTCAGCCCATGACTTTTGCCCTTGGCCATGATTTAATCCACGCAGAGAAGGCAGTGTGGGCCTGGGGGGAACACTGGACAAAAAGGAATTCCAGACCTGACCTCTGCGTGCTGCTCTGGCCAGGTGAGTGGAGATGGCCCTGGGAGGATGTGTGACGCTTGGTGGGATGAAAGGGGAGGGGCGTCTGGGGCTCGGGCAGGCCAGTCACCAAGACTCTGAGGCTTCCAAGGGTCTGAGAAGGAGTCTAGGAGTTTGAGGCACAGGGCAGTCAGATTTGGAGGGGCCAGTGAGCTCCAGCCAGCTCCCCTTTCTCAGAGATGCTGGCTCCTCCCACTTTCCCTCTCTGCCTCTGGCTCCAGCCTGGTCTCCTGCCTTCAGCAGGAGTCTCCCTCCCTGCTTTTCTTTGGTTACCACCCCTCCAACTTGTCTTGACCTGTGATTTACCGCTGTGTCTCTCCCATGTCCCGTTGTCAGCAGACCCCTGCTCTCCTCTGGGCTGTTTGGGGACATTTTCTCAGCTGTATTTTCCATCTGTCTCCTCCTCCTTTCCCGCTTTCTTTCAGGACCAGCTTTCTTCCCTGTAGGGCCCTGAGATGTGCTGAATGGACCACATGCAGTCAGCCTCTGGTTACTCTCGAGAATTTAAGCCATACTTATTTTTACCATGTCTGATGCACTCTGACGTTTCCTGTTCCATACTGTCTCAATAAAAATGATGGTCAGTACTCAATAAATTGATTGCACAACCAATCAACTACCCAAGGTCTGAAAAATTGGCTTATCGTTCATACTCCTTGCAGGACCCACGAGGTTCTGTGCAGTCTGTTTCTAGCTTCATCCATCAGTTTCTTGGGGCTACCAGCCACGTGTCTTCCTCTGCACAGGCTTCTCTCCCCAGGGTGAGGTAGGTCAACCAGGTGAGGTCCTCATACTCAAGGCTCAGTGCCAGCACCTGCCCAACCTCCAACTCTGGTGAGCCTTGGAGCTGTCTGTGGACTCCTGGGCTCCTGTAGCACCTTGGACCTTGTGACCATATCAAGGGGTGGCCGGGGGATGGTTCAGCCTGTTAGAGGGGTCCCCATCACACACCCCAAATGCACACCTTAGCCAAAAATTGCTGTGCTTCTAAGCAAATGCAGTCTCTTCGTCTTCTAACCTTTTCTCAGCCTTCCAAACCCGCAACCACCACCTGATGCCCCGGGCAGGTGAATCCAGGAACCACCACTCCTTTCATGTACCTCTGGTAAACGGCTGCCTGCGTGCCTGCTCAGTCACTTGTCATGTCGGACTCTGTGTGATCCCCTGGAATGTAGCCCGCCAGGCTCCTCTGTCCATGGGACTTCCCAGGCAAGAATACTGGAGTGGGTTGCCGTGCCCTTCTCCAGGGGATCTTCCCAACCCAGGGACCAAACCCACGTCTCCTGCATTGCAGGCAAATTCTTTACCTACTGAGCCACCTGGGAAGCCTGTGATGACGGCAAACTGATTATTATTCAAAAATATATTCTCCACTGGAATATGAACCCTGCCCCCCCACCAGGGTAGGGTGTGTGTTGTGTATGTGTGTGTGTGCGCGCTTGCCATTAGAAGTTAATAAATATTTGAATAGCCCATTAAGCTAGGCTAAGATGCGATTTGAACTTGACCCTGGAGGTACTAGGGTGCAAGAGAAGACAAGAGAGAAGGGAAATAACACGAGTAAGGCCTGGAAGATGGATATGGGGCGTGTGCAGGAGGTGTGTGCCTCACTGTATCAGAGAGAAGAATCGGCGTGGGGTCAAATCCCAGCTCGCCGCTGCAGCCGAGCAATCTGGACAGGGAGGCGAAGCCTGTGGGCTGGGGCAGCAGGCTCCCAGGGTTCCCATCGCAACTTCGCCACCTTCTGGCTGAGCACTTCAGGCAGGTTACCTGACATTTTGCATCCTCAGAGGGATGCTATGGAGATGCAAGTGCTTGGCTCATGGTGCATTTATAATAACTGTTATTTTTACTCAACCTTTCTGAATCTCAGTTTCTTATTCTGTAGTAACACATCATAGGTTGATTTTAAATGGAAACAAAATAAAATCTGTAAAAAGAAGTTTCACCAAACTATCTTGTGATGTATTTTAACATATTCAGTTTTACATGATCTTATTAAAGAAGAAAAAAAATGTACTGTCAGTGACCCAGCCTACAGAATATATTTTTAATAGATTTTTAGAGAACAGTTTTAGGTTCATAGCAAAAGTAAACAGTAAGACAGAGAGTTCCCACATACTCCCTGCCCCCTCATTCCTTCAGCCTCTCCCACCAGAGGTACATCTGTTACATCAATGAAACAACACTGTCACATCTTTATCATGCAAAGTCCATAGTTTACGCTGATGTCCACTCTTGGTGTGGCACACTCCACAGTTTAAACAAACATAGGATGACATGTACCCAGCGCTAGAGTGTTATACAGAGCAGTTTCACTGCCCTAAAAATTCCCTGTGCTCTGCCTCCTCTTCCCTCTCTTTACAATATTTTTGTTAACACAGTCCGCGGTTCACAGGTGATGCTTGATAATTTGCAGGGTAGATGCTGCTGCTGCTGGAATGGTGCAGGCAGAGGCTGCAAGTCTGGAAGAGAGGGGAGGGTGTGGGACCTCTCGTGGGAGGGACACGCAGGCCTGGGTGACAGAGGATGGGGATGGGGAGGTGGAAGTCTGGGGGTTCAAGGCTCTGGAGCTTGGTGGTGATGTTGGATTGCAAAGAAATGGAAAGTGGTGGACAGCGAGAACTTAGAAGCAGACTTTCAGTCCGCTAAGGAGCGTGTGTCAGTCAGCCAGGACAGCAGGAAATCTCTGGAGGAAGAGGCGCCCACCTTGGATTCCATTCCCATTTCACTGTGTGACCTTGGGCAGGTCCCTTCTCTCCTCCACGGGGCTGGACTGGCTGTCGCCGTTGTACAGCACTCGAATGAAGGTCGAAAGTGACGCCCGCATCCCGGGACCAGGCGGGACCGGCGACCGGGACGCGCGGGAGGGTGTCTGAAGGTCTTTCTTGGGCACGGTTTGCGGGCCGAGCAACAGGCGGCTGTTTTCTCTCACTATCGATCTTCTCGATGCAGAGAGAGAGAGAAACTTTTCAGCCAGCGCCGGCCTGTCGCTTTCAAGACGGAGGTCCCGGCTACCGGGTTACCCGCGGCGCCAGGAGGGGAGGACAGGAGCGCGGCGGTGGCGGCGGGCGCGCAGCTGTGCCCGTCTGCCCAAGGGTTAACCCGTTCCCCTGCCGCTGCCGCGCGTGCCTTGCAGAATTTCACCAGAAGAGGGTACAGTCTGAAAAGCTCTTGACGTCAGGCTGGAATTCCTATTGTGTTTAGAAACGGCTTGGGCAAAGCAAGCCCAAGTTCGCTCTCCGCACACCTCGGCGGGCGGTGTGGGTCCGGCAGCGACGGGACACGTCTCGCGCGGAGGGCGCACGCGGGGACCCGCGCGCCTGGGGACCCAGGACCCTGCCTGCCGCCCACGAGGGGGGATCCCACTGCTGCAAGAGGCCGAGCCGAAGCGGCGCATCGCCACACCAGGGAGCCGGGGTGAGTGCTCGGGGCGAGGCAGGTGGCCGCGAGAACCTTCCCCCGCCCCCCACCGCCCCGCACCGCCGGCGCGCCTCCAGCGCCCGGATGCCCACCGGGACCCCCGCCGCCGGGTGCATGCCTCCCCCGCGGCGCGCCCCAGCCCGCAGCCGCAGGTTGTGACCGCGCTTCCAGGCAGGCGGACGCCGGCCAGGCTTCCCCGGGGTCCGCGCACCGGTGGGACCCGCCGACCCTGCGGCGGCTGCAGGGCGCGGAGCCGAGGCCGCGCGGGCACACGCCAGGAGAATGGACGGGACCGGGGAGCGCAGCCTCCCGGAGCCGGGTAGCCAGGACTCCCGGGCGGGCGACGACATCGAGATCGTGGTCAACGTGGGGGGCGTGCGGCAGGTGCTGTACGGAGACCTCCTGAGCCGGTACCCCGAGACCCGGCTGGCCGAGCTCATCCACTGCTTGGCCGGGGGCTACGACACCATCTTCTCCCTGTGCGACGACTACGACCCCGGGAAGCGCGAGTTCTACTTCGACAGGGACCCGGACGCCTTCAAATGTGTCATTGAGGTCTACTACTTCGGAGAGGTGCACATGAAGAAGGGCATCTGTCCCATCTGCTTCAAGAACGAGATGGACTTCTGGAAGGTGGACCTCAAGTTCCTAGACGACTGCTGCAAGAGCCATCTGAGCGAGAAGCGCGAGGAGCTGGAGGAGATCGCGCGCCGCGTGCAGCTCATCCTGGACGACCTGGGCGTGGACACGGCCGAGGGCCGCTGGCGCCGCTGCCAGAAGTGCGTCTGGAAGTTCCTGGAGAAGCCCGAGTCTTCGTGTCCAGCGCGCGTGGTGGCCGTGCTGTCCTTCCTGCTCATCCTCGTCTCGTCGGTGGTCATGTGCATGGGCACCATCCCAGAGCTGCAGGTCCTGGACGCCGAGGGCAACCGCGTGGAGCACCCGACGCTGGAGAACGTGGAGACGGCGTGCATCGGCTGGTTCACGCTGGAGTACCTGCTGCGCCTCTTCTCTTCGCCCAACAAGCTGCACTTCGCCCTGTCCTTCATGAACATCGTGGATGTGCTGGCCATCCTCCCGTTCTACGTGAGTCTCACGCTCACGCACCTGGGCGCCCGCATGATGGAGCTGACCAACGTGCAGCAGGCGGTGCAGGCCCTGCGGATCATGCGCATCGCCCGCATCTTCAAGCTGGCGCGCCACTCCTCCGGGCTGCAGACCCTCACTTACGCCCTCAAGCGCAGCTTCAAGGAACTGGGGCTGCTGCTCATGTACCTGGCCGTTGGCATCTTCGTCTTCTCCGCCCTGGGCTACACCATGGAGCAGAGCCACCCGGAGACCCTATTTAAGAGCATCCCCCAGTCCTTCTGGTGGGCCATCATCACCATGACCACGGTGGGCTACGGTGACATCTACCCCAAGACCACCCTGGGCAAGCTCAATGCGGCCATCAGCTTCCTGTGTGGGGTCATTGCCATTGCCCTGCCCATTCATCCCATCATCAACAACTTTGTCAGATACTACAACAAGCAGCGAGTCCTGGAGACGGCGGCCAGGCACGAGCTGGAGCTGATGGAGCTCAACTCCGGCACTTCCGGGGAGGGCAAGGCAGGGGGCTCCCGCGGCGACCTGGACCACCTCCCGCCGCCGGAGCCCGCCGGGAAGGAGGGTCCGAGCTGGAGCAGCCGGCTGAAGCTGTCCCACAGCGACACCTTCATCCCGCTGCTGACCGAGGAGAAGCACCATAGGACCCGGCTCCAGAGCTGCAAGTGATGGGGGCCGACCCGGGCACAGACAGGCCGGCCAGTGGAGAGATGGATGGACCGGTGTGACGGGACTGTCCATGACTGCCCGGGAGGGGCTGTCCTTTGTCCCCCCGCCCCAACCCTCTCCTGAACAGAACTCTGGAGGCCCTCTTGGGCACCTCTGATGAGTCTGGGGTAAGATTCCCTTTGTGTTGTCCAGGGGCAGGGGAGGGAGACGGCCGGGTGTCCAGGAGTCCCTGACAGTGTGGGGGTGATGGAGGCTTACCCGGTTCTGTATCTCCTTCAATAAAGCCTCTGGCTCTCTGCACCCGCCTGTCTTCTAGGTTCTGTCTCACAGGCTGGCTGCTCCCTGCTCCCTGACCCTGTACCCCCCTTTCAACTCCCAGATTCATAAGTTCAGCCCCACCTGGGAAGTAGGTGCACAGCCCAGGGTGGCGGGGTGGGGGGGTATTATTTTTAGTTGAGGGCTAAATAAAGAAGGGCTAATACTCAGGGTTCAGCCCAAGGAGCCTTGTCACATTCCAGGAGGTTCTGTGCCTTCTGTTTCCTTCTGAGGAAAAGCTTGCTCCCAGGAGAGGGAGAATTCACAGAAGGGGAAACACCAAACAGTGTGGTTACTGTTTCTTTATCACTTGTGTGAGGCCCTCTTCACAACTTCTTTCCATTGCTTCTGGCAGTGCTGTTAGCTAGGTACTCCCACTGCACAGAAGGAGAAACTGAGTTCCAGGGTCACACAGAGCAAGGATTCAGTCCCAGGACTGCTGAACCCAAAGCACATGCATTCACTGTGATGTGAGGAGGTCTTGGGACAAAAGACAGCTGCAGCCCAGGAGGGCAGCTGAGCTTCCTCGGTGTGGCCGTATCTGTCCTCCAGCTCATCCTCTCTCCTGGAACCAGCACCTCTGAGGGATCAGCTGCAGGGATAGACGTGAACACAGCCCCTGCGGCCTGCTGCCAACCTGGTCTGAGAACCCCCGGGAAACAGACACAAACAGACCTGGGTTTGAATTCCAGGGATTGAGGAGGAAATCTCTAAATCTCTGGGATGCCTGGTTTCAATACTATTTTCTACCATCCCTCCCCTACCACTCCCTTCCTTGCTGTGTGACCTTCGTCCAGCTGATTAACCTCTCTGATCCTCATTCTGATCACTTATTAAATGGAAGCACTACCTCAAGGTCACAGTGCTTAGCACAGTGCCTGGCACATAGTAGCTGCTCAGTAAATGGCAGGCGTTTCCGTTACTGTGTGCTGGGAGGGGTGTGAGGGCCACAGCTGCCCACTCTGGCCTCCACAGGGTCGGGAGGTCATGCTGACAGGGGAGGGGAGGACGCAGGGCCCTGTCACACTGTCTCCAGTCAAAAAGCAGGCTCCTTGGCACGGAGGTGGTCCCAGCAGGCCCCTCTGGCTGTCCACCTCCCACAAACCCCAGCGCCCCATTCTTCCTTCCCCGCCTGGGGCAACTGGTGCAGAGGGAGAAGCCCTCTGGGGGGAGAGGAGGTTGGGGGGGGGGAGGGGAGGTTGGGGGGGGGAAGGGGGGAGGGGGGTCTCTGGTCTGCACTGTCCTGGGTGTGAGTCCCTCCTCCTCTGAGACTTGGTCTCCCGTATGTATGAAAAGGGATGCGTTCTTGGGGCCTTTTCCAGGATTCAGAAGTGTAGGGCTGCGCACGTATTGGGCCGGGGGCTCCAGGAGGTGGGAGGCTCCATGCAGTAGGGGCCTTGCAGGGAGGAGAGACTCAGAGCCATGCCTGTGGGGTGCGGGGCCCTGAGCCAGCCTGGTGCACCCCTCCCTCACCCTCTTCTCCAGGGAAATCCTGGGTCAGGGGACCATGGAAGGCAGAGGAAGGAGATGGGCCTGGGGTTGTGGGACTCAGTGGGAGGGAGGGCAGGGGGTTGGAAAGAGGGGATTGTTGGCCATCCCTGGGGCTCAGTGGGGCCTGCTGAATGGGACTGAGTGGGGTGAGGTTGCCTCTTTTTGTCCCCGCTGCTCCGAGTCCTTGGGAAGCCCCGAGCCTGGGCCAGTCCGAGGACCCTGAGCCCTGAGCCAGGGAGAAGCTGGGGGTTGGAGAGAGGCCAGGAGTGTCTTCCCTACTATTTTTCTGGGGTCAAGGGACAATGGTTTTATTTTGGGTTTTTTGTTTTTTGGCTATGCTGCATGGCTTGCAGGATCTTAGTTCCCCGAGGGTGCGTGCTCAGTTGCATCCAACTCTTTGCAAACCTGTGGGCTCTTAGTCCCCAAGGCTCCCCTGTCCATGAAGTTTTCCAGGCCAGAATGCTGGAGTGGGTTGCCATTTCTTCCTTCCGGGATCTTCCCGACCGAGGGATCAAACCCGCGTCACCTGTGTCTTCTGCATTGCAAGTAGATTCTTTACTGCTGAGCCAGCTGGGGGGTCCCTCTTAGGTCCCCCACCTAGGATTAAACCTGGGCATCTGGCAGTGAAAGCGCCGAGTCCTAACCACTGGAGTTCCCAAGGGAGAGTGTCTTCATGGCTACAAAAGCACTCAGAGCCCATCTCATCCATCCTAAGGAGGAGACTGACTCCCGAGAGGGCAGGCATCTTGTCTGAGCTCCTGTGTCTGTTAAGATTGCATGGAGTCTTGGTCCCGGGGGCGCTCAGGGCATGACCTGAGCTCACACGGTGACGAGTTTTGTCAAGGAGGAGTGACCAGGGGTCTTTGGGAGCCAGGTGTGTGTGGGGGGGTAGCCCTCTCTCCCTGGGGATCTTCCTGGGACACATCAGAATCTGCCAGGGAGCTTTACAAAATCCCAGTGTCCAGGCAGCAACCACACCTGTTATAGCCCAATCCCAGGTGACAACCAGGCATCAGTATTTGTTTTAAAGTGCACAGAGGTCACCCAGAGATTTTTGCTGAAATACAGACTTCAAATCAGTCACTCTGGGTGGTCCCTGAAATTCTGCATTTTCACTACGCTCTCAGGTGAGGCTGACACTGCTGGTCCATGAACTGCGTTTTGCATAGCAAGAGGCCAGAGCAGGACTGGCAAATGATGGCCTCTTGCCTGTATTTATACAGTCCCCAAGTTAAGAACAGTCTCTGCATTTTAAAATGATTTTTGTTTTTTTAAGTCAAAGGAAGAATAACACTTTTCAAATCAATTCTTTTAGGAGTAGAGCCACACCCCTAGCTCACAGGTCATCTCTGTCTGCTCTAGAGCTACAAGGATACAGTTGAAGAGCTGTGATGGAGGTCATGTGGCCTTAGTCAAAACTGCTTATTTGTGGCCCTTAACATTACCAATGTGCCAACCCTGGGCTACAGGAAACGAGCACTAAGTCAGGGGTTTTTTGTTGTTGTTATTGTTTGCCTGTCCCTCACAGCATGTGGGATCTTAAGTTCCCCAACCAGGGATCAAACCCCTGCCCCCTGCATTGGGAGCATGGAGTCTTAACCACCGGACCGCTAGGAAAGTCTCTAAGTCAGGCCTTGATGGATGAGTGGGGCTTCCACCAGAAGCAGAAGGAGGGGAGCTGAATGAGCAAAGACACAGAGGGTGGGGCGACCTCAGAGAGGGCGAGACCGTGTCCATCTCAGGGAGCCTTGGCATCACAAATCCTCTCCTTCTTTCCCCCAAGACACCCCAACTCCCGGTGTCCTACGTGAGGTTCTGTGGTCCTGGCTCCTGCTCTGGGAAGTGTTTCCTTTCCTCTGTTCCTCTCATCACATCCCCCAGCCCCGCATCCTGGAGCCATCACCTGACATCCTCTTTTCAGACTTTCAAGGATCTGACAAACCTCCTGCGAGCTGTTAATTTCTATTGAAAGAGAGGGAGAAAGAAAGGTAGGTTTCTTGGAATCACAAAAATATCCGAATAAAAGGAAAATAGGCAGCATCTGGTCCAACCATCCACCTCGTCCCCTGCACCTTACTGATGGGAAAGCTGTGGCTCCAAACTACGCACAGTCGAGTGATGGGGGCTTTATTTAAAGTCTTCAAGGTCATGGCCAGATGGAGGATTCCCGCTTGCCCTACTTCTGATAGAGCTGGGTGTGTGCAACGAACCCGTTTTGAAAACAGAGAATGGAGACTGTGGCAGGGTGTGTGTACACGAATCACGCAGTGAGCTGGTCACCCTCAGTTTTCCAGATGGGGAAACTGAGGCCCAGGGAGCAGAGGCAACAGGCCGGCAGCCATACTGCTTCTTGGTGCAGGGGCTGACCGAGTGTCCACGGCCCACACTCACCCGGAAGTCGGCGGTGACACTCTCCCAGCCTCCACCTGGCATTTACCCCGAGCTTCCTGACAAGGCTCAGGGTGCCCGTCATCTGATCTCCCAGGAAGGCATCGCTGCAGATGGACTGGCTCTGGCGGTGGTGTTTATAAGGAAAGAAAAAGAAGGAAAAGGAAAACATTTTCTTGGGCAAGGCGCTCTGGACCAGATGCTCGGTCCACGCTGGGTTCAGGATCCATCCTGGCAACTGTAGGAGGTGTCTGCAGCTTCAAACTCACCATCTGGGGTCTGCAGGTACCACACACCACCACCTACAAGATGCAGTATTCAGAAAATGGGGGGGGGGGGAAATCCGTGAAAATGGCAAGACAAGGGATTATTTCACCCACACTCCCTGAAGAAAGCTGACAGAGGCAGGTGAGACCGTAGCAGTTGCGGGGGGTGGGGGGGGAGGGGGCGGGTGATGGTAACGGGAGCACATGACCTGACTTAAAGGGGTCCCTCTAATGGGGTCATTTCAGCAGATGACAGGCCAGTGTCGGAAATGGTTTCCAGGCAGGGGCCCCTGCCTCCCCCTACCCGCTCGCCAGCTGGGAAGGAGATGGCTGGTCCTCCCTCCTCCCCCACGGGAGGAGAATTCAGCGTCTCAACAGTCTCTTGACATCTCCCTGGGAGACAAGAGACAGGTGTTTCCGGAGAGACCTCCCACCTCTCCGCCTCTGAGACGACAGCTCTGAGCATGGGGCCCTGGGAACGTGTCTGGCAGCGGATTTGAAAGGGGGTTTCAGCTGCACCGATAATCTGAGGAGGAAACGCTTGTAAGTGCTTCCCTCCACTTATAGCAGCCTGAGTCGTAGCTGCAGGGACGCCGTGGGGTTCCAGAAGGGAAAAAAAAAAAACACGAAAACAAGAATTAGGAGACTGTATGCTCCATCATTTCACTGTTATTGAGGCTCTCCGCCAGACTTAGAAGCTGGGGCTGCTGTAACCATGGCTTTATTTCCTTCTGTCAACAACGGGCCCGAGGGAATGACCGCTCTGGCCTCAAGTGAGACCTGGGTGTTGGGTCCGTGTGCCTGTGTTCACACAGCTAAACGGAAGTCATGCGGAACTCCAGATTGGACCTGGTGCCCGCTGCTGGGCAGGGCAGAATCCCCTCTGAAGCAACAAGCTTAGCCTCAGGGCCCCTCCCCAGGCAAAGCCTAGGAGGGAAAAGACTCGCCCTGAACAGGAGCTGCTGGAAGTCACATTCTGTCCCCCGGTGCAAAATGGGGTGCCTGTTGACCAAGGCTTGGCTGGGAAAATGGGACCTGTCCTGTGGCAGCTAAGAGAAGGTGCAGATATTAACACGCAGGCTGGTGTCCGCTGGTGCGCACGCTGGCTAGGGTGTTGGGAGTCATTGCTCAAAGCTGCTTGTCTTGGCCATATTTGACGAGGCTGGCTCCTTGCTAGATTTGGCGGGGCGCATCTGACCCGGCCTTGGGGAGCACAAGCCCCAGGGAGGCCCAGCCCGCTCTCAGGTAAACTGGAGCCCCCAGAGCGCCAGCTGCTGTCCACACTTTGCACCTGAGCGGGAGTGGGAACCGTGAGCCAGAGCCCAGCTGTCCGCCCTGCGGTGTCCCCAACTTCAGGCGACATCCAAACTGCCAAGCTGGGCTCTCAGGGTCCCCACGGCACAGCTCCTTGTAGCCCTCCCGCTTTATCTCCCACTGCCTCCCGACATCACACCAGACCAGGTGGCTCTGCCCACCCTACAGGCAGGAGAGTCTGCGCTCCCTGCCTGCGCAGGGGTCCCTAGCATCCCTGCCGCCCTTTACCCACCACCTCTTTCCCACTATCGGTCTCTACTGCGGCATCCAGACCCAGCTGTGATGCGTCTCCAGTTCTCAGAGGTGAGACTGCCCCCCGCGTGGCCTGCCGAGCGGCGTCCTGGCCCCGTGTGGCAGAAACTGTGCTGGGAGGTCCTGGACTCTGCTCTCAGGGAGGTGGCCCCCGGGCAGAGTTGGCATGCACACACGCAGGCAAAGACACATGAATGCCTGCCTTCTAAATGAAAAGAGGAAGATGCTAAGGCCCTTGGTGCACCCCAAAGCCGCTCCTCCCCGCTCTAGTTCCTTGCCTTTCTCCCCAAGCTGGTTCACAGGCAACAAAGGGAGGGTCTGCAGACACGTCTCCTTTCTATCCCCAGGTGCACCAGCCACCCTCGGCTCCTGGACCAGACAGACCTGGTCCGTGGGAGATGGGAACCCCAAACATTCTTCTTAGCCGGGAGCACAGGTGGGGGGCACGCAGGCAGGGACCAGTCTCTCCTGTAACTGACCCTTCCACACATTTTCTAGAAAACTGAAGCTTGGAGAGCTTAATGAACTTGTCCAGGGTGTCCCACTAGTGGGGGCAGAGGGGCTGGGCCAGGACAGAGACCCTCCTGGGGATGGATGCATCACAGTCCAAGGCCCCTGGCCGCCTCTCCCTGATGCTGCTGGCTGTGGACGGTGACTTAGGCTATGAGCTCTTCAGGGCAGGTTGGCATCTGGGCACTTAGAGCAGTGCCTGGCACACAGTGGGGCCACAACAAATAATGAACTTATTGTCACCCACTACGTGCACGGCATGGTGCCATGGGCGGCCTGGCTTCTGGCCAGACTAGAGCTCTTCTTTGCACTTTGTGCAGGGTGGTCCAGTCTCTTGGGGGTGGGACCCATGTCCCACCTCTGTAGCCGGGCCTCACATCATGTCTCGGGCACAGAGCAGCTCTCTAGGTGTTCATGGTGCATGCCAGCTGGGCCCACCCTCCGCCGGGTCCCGCTCCTGTGCCCAGCCCCACGTCCAGTTCACACTGGGGCCATGTCCGTGGGCGTCCTGGATGATCTCCTATGCCTTGCTTGTTCTGACACCGGGAATTTTCTGAGTGCGCAGCCAGTGCCCACTTCGGGCAGGTGGTGTAAACAAGGAGAGATTTACGGCCGACTTTGCCCGAGCGGAGAGCCTGGTGGATTCCACAGCCCCATCTCCAGGCCTCACTGTTCCTGCCCTTCCCAGGGGGTGGGGAGGGGGCCTCCCTTCCAAGGCTGGGGAGACTCAGTTCCGGGAGCACTCTGGACATGGAATCATACCTGGGAGCTGGGTGGGGGAGTGTTTTGTTTCATTTAACACCTGAAGCCCCTTCGCCCTGCCGCTGGTCCCCTCTCTGCAGGCAGGGCTCTGGAGCTATGCTCACACATTCTTCCCTGGATGCCCTGAGGCAGTGCCTGGATTACCTGGGAAAACACCACCCCCAGCCCCACCCTCCACCCCCCTACCTCTCCCTCCCACCCTCCCCACACTCCCCCCTCCCTGTCCCCACTTCCTGAAGCCTGCATCCTTCATTGCGCAGCGGAGGTGACACCTCTGGGGCCTGACAACTCATAGGCAGGACAGTTAGAGGGCCCTGGCCTCACCACCAGAGCCTGGTTTACCATAAAAGCCCACTTGCTTCCCCCGCCTCCAGTCTGTCTTGAAATCCTGCAACAAAGGACTTAGTCAAAAATGTCCATCGAACAAGTCACCACCTTGCTTCAATCCTGGGGTGAGGTCCAACTCCTTGGCATCCCTCTGAGGGCTCCAGGATGAGGCTGCGTGGCTTGCTTCTCTTCCACCCCCTCTCTGCTCATGGGAGCGGGGGTGACCCCTGGGAGGCTTTGCTGCAAGTGACCAGCAAATGTGAACTGCACAGGGTCAGCGGATAGGGCGGTGCTCAAGCTAAGGTGGGCGGCTTCAGGTCAGAGAGGCCTAGCTCCCTCTCCCTCTGGACGGTTCTCTCAGCTCTGACACCGCCCCCCACCCAGGGGGCCTCATCCTCTGACTGCCGCAGGGGTGTGCTCACCTTCACAGAGGGAGGAGGGACACCGCGCTCCTGCAGCTCAGGTCAGGATGAGGGGAACTTCCCCCAGTCCCCAGCAGATGGTCCCTTCATTTTCATGGGCCTAAACTGCATGCTAAGCCCTTTCCTCCCTCGCACTCTTGGAATAAAACCTAGATGGTCATAAGATACTGTTCTTTTAATTCCTGGCCAGATTCCACTTGCAGTTTTATTTAAGACTGTTGCCTCCATATTCACAATGAGACTGGCCTATGGTTTTCTTGTTTTGTGCCATTCTTTCCGGGTGTTGGTATCAGGGTTACATCAGCCTCATAGGGTGAGCTGGGAAACCTCTCTCTTACCCAGGACTTTGGAACAGAACATGGTAATTGCCCTGATACTTTTAGACCCAAGTCTTCCCATGATCTACATGGAGCTATGTCCCCGACATCCTCTTCCAAAGGCGCACCCCACTGCCTGCTCTCGCTTGCTATGTCTTTCAGCATCTTGGTTTTCTTTCAGTTTCTTGCTTCCTCTGCCACAGGGCTTTTGCACATGCCACCTGTTCTCTCTGATGGAACTATTCTTCACCCCCTTGCTTGCTGACTTAGGCTTGTCCTTCCTGTTTCCCTGTCTGGTCAAATACCTCTTACTGCACCATGTGCCTTCCTACACTCATCACACTTGCGATTTTACCTTTATTTATGTGATTTTATTGATATAATTAACACCTGGCTCTCTCACTAGATTGCCAGTTCTTTGAGTTGGGGACTGGGTTTTTGCTTACCTTTGAACTCCCAGAATACACCACAAGTCACTTAATAAACTTGTAGTGACTAAGTGAAAGAACTTTCCCCTCACTAGGAAACAGGCATTTTACCTACTACGTTAGTGACCATCTCTGCCAGTCTCCCTTAAAAATATTTACTTCTATAGTCACTCTTATTGTTTTCTACAACATACAGGAACTTCTGTCTCTCTACACTTTAGCTCTGGTCAGCATCTCTTGACTTCTCATGATGTAGAAGTAAGATTAGGACCTCACAGTTCCCTCTGCTTTCCCTCTTCCCCTTACTGTCTGACCACCAGGTCCTAATCTCTTCATGGCCCAAGCTTTAAAACACACACACTCTGTTCTATGACTGCAATCACTTCTCTGCTTTGACAGCTGGCTGATTCTAAACAAGTTTAAAATCAATACTCAGCATTTAAATATTATTCTTATGTAATATTTTTCATCACAGATGTGGGTGAGATAGAATCTGACATCACTAGGTAAAGAGGCAGTGCTAATTTTTTAATATATCATGTTTTGATATACCTCCTCATTGTCACTACGAGCATCCACTTCTTCCCTACAAGTATTTATTAAAGATGAATCTGTTTTTCCTCTTGACAACATTCTTTTCAGAGCCTTCTAATGTCCTGATTGGGTTTGTACCATTTGCTCTCGAGGTCTGTGCCATAGTTGTCATCCTCTGATCTTGTTTGCATTACATTCCAGGGTTTAGTGTACAGTTTCATTCTCTTTCTTGGATCCCTGTTTTGTTTTACTGGAAATATGTCCTTGGGTGTATCTTTCAGGATAGGTCTATAGATGATAAACCTTCTGAGTCTTTGCATGTTTGAATATGTCTTTATTTTGCCCTTGACTTCCCTGGGGGCTAGATGGTAAAGCATCTGCCTACAATGTGGAGAACCGGGTTCAATCCCTGGGTCGGGAAGATCTCCGGGAGAAGGAAATGGCAACCCACTCCAGTATTCTTGCCTGGAAAATCCCACGACAGGGGAGCCTGGTAGGCTAGAGTCCATGGGGTTGCAAAGAGTTGGACACGACTGAGCGACTTCACTTTCACTTTATTTTGCCCTTATAGGGAATGGACAGTTGGCCTGGGTAATTTGTCTGAAATCAGTTTCTTTTTTAGATCATTTGACTTTTCACTTTGGAGGCTTTTAGGATTTCTCTGTATCTCTGGAATTCTGAAATTCTTTGAGGACATGAAATTTCACATAAAAAGCTCACCTCTTTTTAAGGTTTCCTCATTCAACACTTGGCTGTGACTTTCGATTTGAGACTCAAGTCTTTCTTTAGCACAGAGAAGTTCACCTCTGTTATTGCTTTATTTTTTCTCCTGCACATCTGGGTTTTTTCCCACCATAGATTCATTAGAAATTGTGCAGATTTCTATATTTAAAACAGATAATCAATAAGGACCTACTGTATAGCACAGGGAACTCTGCTCTATACTCTGTAATAACCTAAAGGGGGAAAGAATTAGAAAAAGAACAGATACTTATATATGTATAACTGAATCACTCTGCTAGACACCTGCAGCTAACATGACACTGTTAATCAACTATACTCCAATATAAAATAAAAACTGTAAAAAAAAGAAATTGAGTATCAATTCCTCATGTTTATTAACAGTAATTTTGCTTTGCTTGTCTGTGTATATTTTGCATTCTCTTGCCCTTCTGTCCTGTGTTTGAAGGTTTCCTTGGTTTTATTGTCTCTATTATTGATTCAGTGTTTGGCTATGCCTGTTTTATCATCCTTCTAACTGTCTGAATTATTTTGGCGTTATCACCAAATTTCCAAGACATCTTTCTTTCTTGATCACTCCTGTTCAATATCTGCTCATGGTCTCTGCTGACTCCTCTCTTGTGCAGAAGTTCAGGAAGCAGAAGTCAAGATTATTTTTGTAGAGCCTGAACCTGAAGAACCAGAGGGAGACAGCGGAATCTTTTTAATGTCTGAGACAGAGTCTGCATGGAAAGGGAGGGGCTTTGAGCCCAGAGACACCAGCTCAAACTCCATGCAGAGGGCCAGCCAGTGGTCTTAACTCCCACAGTCCCAGAGTCTCCATTCTGAATGGGGAAAACACTTCCTACCTTGCAGGCTTGCAGCCAGGATGGAAGGGCTCCCCTGGGCCCCTGGATCTGCACATTTACTGTGAATGAGTCTTCATCAATTAATCCAACACCCCTTCACCAGAGTGGAAAACTGCCTTTTGTTATTCTTCACCCCAGAGTTGTTTGGCTTTTGGACTATATATATGTATGGATATATTTTAGTCATTTCTGGGCAGCTTCTCATGCATATTCAAATTCAAGCAGTTAGGGCTCTGGGAGTGATTCAAATGTTTGTTGCACAGTGTAATTGATCTGAATATAGCCACACCACCCAAGGCTGCCATTCCACCCTGGGCCTCCTCCGCGCCCCGCCCCCGACCTGTCTGGGCCAAAGATCAACACGTGGACATACTTCCGCTCTCCAGCCTGCCCAGAGGAACTGGCAGGGCTGAGGGAGACCTTTGCATCCTCTGGGTTTCTGTTTCTCCTCTAACCCAGTGTTTGGTCCTTGTTAATTATCCTTTGTATAGATAACGGGACATCAGGAGAGGAATATTCAGGAGGTCATGCCTGTCTCATATCACGGGTCGCTGGCCACATGGCTGCCCAGGACCGGCGCTCGAGGGTACTTGTGGAATGAATGAGGCGCAACTGGAGACTGGAAGATAGATCGCTGCTCTGGAGGAGGCAGAATCAGAAATTGAGAAACAGCCTTGTAATCGTAGTGTCGGCGGGGCCTTCGCAGGCCAAACACTATGGACAGCTTCAGTCGTGTCCGACTCTTTGCGACCCTATGGACTGTATGTAGCCCATCAGGCTCCTCTGTCCATGGGATTCTCCAGGCAAGAATACTGGAGTGGGCTGCCATTTCCTTCTCCATCGCAGGCCAAAACAGCATCCTATTTAAAGCCACAGGAGGGATACAGAGATGGAGGGCCGGCCTGTGCTGCATGAGGGAGGGCGTCCTACGGGGGTGGGAGGGGCTTGACTGGAAGGCCCCACCCCCTCCAGCACTCACCCGCTCCCTCATTCCCCCGCCCCTTCCCTTCCCCTCCCACCCTCTCCCTTTGATGACCTTCGCCTCTCACCGTGGCTCTAGGGAGAGAGGAGCCCCCCGTGGCTTTGGCTGTGCCCCTCTCAGCTCCCCGGCCTGGAGACTGGCATCCAGCTTGTGACACCAGAGCCAGGCAGAGGCAAGTCCGCGGGGAAAGTGCCTTTGCACTTGGACACCGAAGCTCTTCCGTCCAAAGGGTCCAGAAGCGCAAACAACAGACACTCAGGGCAGTGTCTCTGGGAGTCCTGCCTGGAAAGAAGCTGTCAGAACAGGTGACGCCCGTTACCCACAGGGAGAAGCTCTGACCCCTCTCCTGGCCCCTCTGACCCCTCTGGCCCCTCTTCTGGCCCCCCAACCCATCCTGCTCTGACCCCTGCCTCCAACCCCTGTTTCCTGCCTGGAAGGGGCAGGATCCTCACTCACATCCTTCAGGGATCAGCTCCAATCCCATTTTCAAATCCTGAGTCCCTCTACCTCTGGCCCCCTGGCCACCTGGTTCACTTTCTCCATGGTGCCCTGCACCCAGGCTGGTTGACCATGGTCGGCGCAGCATCTCTGGGTGTGGAGGCTGTGTTCCGGTCATGTGAGGGAAAGGGCAGTGTAGGGGCAGCATTCTCACACAGGAGCCCGAATTAGGAGCCTCTCAGTTCAGTTCAGTTCATTTCAGTCACTCAGTCCTGTCCAACTCTTTGCAACCCCATGGACTGCAGCACACGAGGCTTCCCTGTCCATCACCAACTCCCAGAGCTTGCTCAAACTCCTGTCCCTTGAGTCAGGGTGTGTTAAAACAGAGGCCGGGGGCCCCACCCAGAGCTTTTCATTCAGTGGAGTGCAGGAGGGCCTGGGAATTTGCATTTTGAAGTTTTCCAGGTGATGCTGACACTGCTGATTGGGTACCACACTTTGAGGACAACTGGCTTAGGACCATGGGAGCCTGGATCAGGCTCAATACTGCAAGATCTTGAACACTCGGCTTTGGGACCCATCAGTCTGCCGGCTCTGACGGTCAGCAAACACTGACTCAGAGAACTGAGCCCAGAGAGCAACTGCTTAGCCCGGTGGCCTCCCCTTGAGAGGATGGGGTCTCTAAGGATGATGGAAACTGTGACAAACTAAGAAATACGTACTGGGTCTCTGCCCTCAGTTTCTGATACAGCAGCCCTAAAACTCTTGCAATTTCCGGAGTGAAGAGGGCATCTTTTATTCTAATGGGGCTTACTTTGGGTTAGCCCTGCCTTAGTCCAGGGATTTTGAGATGAATGAGGCCAGAGCCCTGTCCTCAGGAAGGCAGGAGAGAAGCATCGCATGTGCGGGGTGCTGCTCCATCCCAAGGGAGACTCCCAAGATGAAAAAAAGTCCCCTGACTCTCAAGATGCTCGGAGCTCTAAGCCAGAGTGTGGGGCCCTGGACCGGTGATGAACCTCTGAGACTTATGGGTGCAGGAGGGACCCTGGAAGCCATCTGAGTGCACAAAGACTGGGGTTTCCAAGACATCCTCAAGGACAATGAGGACAATGAGGACAATGAGACAGATCATTTGAAATAACGACTGTTCTAGAAGTTGGCAGCTGTCTGATCTGTGTACACAGAAATCTTCCTGCTACTAAACAAAGCTGTGGTGTGGGACTGAGTACCTGGTCCCTTGAACTAGCTGTCTCTGGGTTATTGGGAGAAACACAGTGGTGGAAAGCACAAAGCCATCAGTCAACTAACCTTGATTCTCACTGTTGCTGATTCTGTTAGGCTGGAGGGATTGCTTAATCTCTGGAGCTGAGAAATAACACTTCCTTCCAGGGTTGGTGTGAATCAGAGATAACCAGGCCTTGTTTCCGAGGCAGGGGAGGTGGCCACTCCATCGATGGTCACTTTGCTCTTGCTTTCTGGCCCCTTGTCTGCCCTCTTCCCCTGGACAACATTGAAGGCCCAATAGAAACGTCTGTGGATTTTGCGCACCCCCAGCTAGTGAGACACTGATGGAGCAAGGGGCCCCCTCTGAGTGAAGGGCCCAGGCACCTCTTCTGTTTCTCAGGCTGCCAACACCCAGCCTCAGTAAGGAAGCTAAGGGTGCTACTTGGAGCCGAAGACTGGAGCCCAGTGGTGACTGGAGCGGGGTTCCAGGCTGGACAGGCAGTGAGATAGGGCTGGAGGCTCCAGTCCCAACTGGGCTGGGAGGGAACCAGAGGTTGAGGTCACTCAGGTCCCGGGTGTGGCTGAGGGGACACAGCCAGAGAGATATCCTCCCTCCAGCACATTCTCCGGAGATGCTGTCTTTCCAGCATCTTTTTTTTTTTTTTTTTTTAATATTTATTTATTTATTTGGCTGCGCCGGGTCTTGATTATGGCACGCAGAATCTTTGATCTTTGTTGCAGCAAGCAGAATCTTTAGTTGAGGCATGCCAACTCTTCATTGCGGCATATTGAATCTACTTCCCTGAAAGGGATCGCACCTGGGTCCTCTGCCCTGGTTGCACTGGATACACTGGGTATGTGGAGTCTTAGTCACTGGACCACCAGGAAAGTCCCTCCAGTGTCTTAAACGGTGGAGTATTGATGTGGATCTTAAGGCTCTGCTGCAAAGATGTTGGGGACAATGACAATGAACATGACAGGACAGGCTTCAGTGGGCCTCCTGCAGTCCCGCCCTGCCCTCGGCCCCTTCCCCAGACAACAGCTAGCATCAGTGAGCTCCATGCAAGGCGTTGTAAGTTACCTGCATCAACCCCACCCCCTTTACCTCCCTCTCCTGCCCTCATCACTCCCAAGGCAGTATTATTTTGACTCCTCCTTGTTTTGCAAATGGAAACTTGGGTGCAGAGTGTTGTCCTGCAAGAGGTGAGCAGTTAGGCTTCCCTGGTAGCTTTACAATGGCTGGTAAAGAATCCATCTGCCACGCAGAAGACCCTGGTTCAATTCCTAGGTCAGGAAGATCTGCTGGAGAAGGGTTAGGCTACCCACTCCAATATTCTTGGACTTTCCTGGTGGCTTAGTCGGTAAAGAATCCGACTGCAATGTGGGTGACCTGGGTTTGATCCCTGGGTTGGGAAGATCCCCTGGAGAAGGGAACGGCTACCCACTCCTGTATTCTGGCCTGGAGAATTCCATGGACTGTAGAGTGCATGGGGTCTCAAAGAGTCAGACGTGACTCTCACTTTCACAGGTCTGACCCAGGAGCCACACAGGAGGCCTTATGCCCCCACCCTTCAGGTTAGGGTCCTTGAGTGTGTCCCCAGCAGGTCTCTGGGCTGAGAGGGCTGGCCAGCAGCTTTCCCCGCGGCCATAGACGCTCGGGCTACAGACAGTGGGTGGGCAGAGAGCTCATTTTGCTCATTGCCTTTCTTGCATTTGTGGGGGATACTGAGGTCCAGAGGGAAGGGGTCCATCTCTCAGGTCGGACAGCCGTCAGAGCCGAGGGTGCATGGCCCCAGAGTCTGGTCCATCTGCATTTCCCTTCTCTGAGCCCCATCGGAGACAAAGCCAGACAGGAAGGCAGTTGACCTTTCTTCCATCAGGGGCGCTCTGGGGACATGGAAACATTTCCAAGTCTTTTTTAAAAACTTAAATACATATTTATGATTTGCAATAGCAACTAAAAAAGAATATTTACACCAACTCTTAGGAACAGATCAATGGAAATGCTTTGGGGGAGGAAATAATGAACCTGTTAGAAAAAGTAAGGCATCTCCATTTGGTTCTGAGTGTTTGACAAGGAAAATGTGATGGCTGAACCGAGTGCCTGTGACCAGTGATGCAGAGGCATGGCCCAGCAGCCCTGCATTCAGCCCTGGACACTCTAATGGGCCAAGGAGAGGGAAATATGCTTTAATAAGCATGATAGAGGATGTCTCTGGTGGTTCAGATGGTAGAGTGTCTACGTACAATGCAGAAGACCCAGGTTCGATCCCTGGGTCAGGAAGATCCCCTGGAGAAGGAAATGGCAACCCACTCCAGTATTCTTGCCTGGGGAATTCCATGGACAGAGGAGCCTGGAGGGCTACAGACCATGGGGTCGCAAAGAGTCGACGACTGAGCAACTAACACAAGCATGGTAGGAGGACCCACCGCTCCCTGGACACCTGCATGCGTGTCTTCTTTCCTCCATCTCTCAGCTGGTCGGGTGCAGCGCCAGCCTACCCTGCTGACTCCATCCAGCTCAGGGAAGACTGTGACAGGCCCCTTGGCGCGAAGAAACATGGGCCCTGGGAGAGGGCTCTAGGTAGCACTCAGAAGGAACTTTCTGTGTTTTCTCTTATTATAAATATGATATGTATTTATTATAAAAATTTAAGATAATTCATAAAAGTACAAATTTAAAGTATAAAGTCCAATCACTCAGAGACAGCAGGGGGCCACTTCACAGGTTCAAAGAGGCTTCCCAGCCCAGGAAGATCCCCGCTTGGACCCCCACCCCAACATCCCCAGACGGGTTTCTCAGAACACGAGCTTGTGACATCAAGCCTCAAATTGGGTAGAATAAGTCCTTAAAGACAGTTTCTCTAGCGATTACGCTGGCTGTTGAGCAAATCTTATTAGTAATTAGTTTGCCAAAGATAGCAGGCCCTCAGAGTGCAGAAAGAAATGGTAATTACTGGAGTCCAGCCCTTCCAGCTCTTTTCTGCAAAATTAAATACCAACCCCCTGGGGTTTCTTTGGACCGTTTTAAATCCCAGAGCCGACCGCCCAGGGTTTGGCTCCCCACCAAGCATGTTAATCTCATTGAGACTCACTTTCCTCATCTATCAAGTGGCGATCCCAGGTTCGCCTTGGTCACCCACTTCATATCCAGCTGTGTCTGGCTGCACCCTTGCCAATAGCTGGGGGGTGGGTAGGGAATATAGGGGCACTTCACCAAGCGGGGGATGGTTGAGATGAGCAGCGACGGCACTACAAGCAGAAGACGCCCAGGCACATGGAGCGTGTGTGCAAAGGGGCCTGAGATGGGGCTACACCAGCTGGGACCATGTCGTGAAGGACCCGGGGTCTCCCGCCATGTTGAACTCCATCCCAGAGGACACAGGAGTGACTGGGACGTCTAATGCTGGGACACAAGGTCAGATTATTAGTTAGAAGAAGAACTTCCAAGAGAGGGTGATGGTGGGACTTACCTGACTCTCCAGTGGTTAAGACTCTGCTTTTCCACTGCACGAGACACGGATTCAATCCCTGGTTGGAGAACTAGGATCCCACATGCTGCGAGGTGCTGTGAAGTCTGTCAGGGAGGACCCCTGTGAAATCAGAGATAATCAAAGCAGCTCATCGCCGGGTCCACGAGGACACGAGGACATTTCACATTAGGAATGTGTCCTTGGTTGGATTTGCCAAGAAGATTGCAAAGTGAATGTAAAACCTTTCCGACTCTGGCAGAATGAAATAGATTAAGAATCACCAAACAGATGGACTCCCCGATTCTTTCTCACTTCCCCGCTGGAATGCCATTTCTCTCTTTCACTGTGCAATAATACAGGATTTATAGACATCTTCCTTTCCTGCAGAGGAAAATCAGGTCTTAAGGAGCAGACCGCATCCTTCCTATGACATTTCCCTCTTCCAAGGGATGCATCTCTGAGTAAAGAGCAGATTGTGTCAGATGGCCCCTCCTTCCTGGAGCCAGATGGACCCCTTTCTCCATCCTGGCAGGAGGAAGCCTTCCAGGGGTCTCCCCGCCAGGTGGAGAGTTGGCCTGCTCCCCTCTCTCGCAAGGGTGCTGGGTGAGCTGTGAAGTCATGGGTTTTGAGGGTCTCAGAGTGAGGAGGACTGGATTTGAACTTCATTTCTGCCATTTACGTAAAGTGAAGCTGTGGTGAGTTGTGGAATAATGCTGAGGCTCATGTGTCCTCTTCATAAAATGGAATAATAACACTTTTTAGTTGTTTGAGGATTGAATCCCGCAAATGACCCAAAGCACCGGGCTAACCCATGGAGAGTATGTGATGAACTTTGAAGCTTCTCCTTTCTTATGCCTCTCTGGGTGTAGTTGCTGACGTGGCTCACAGCAGTGCTGGGACAGGGGCTGGGGATTATTGAGGAGGAGGGTTCAGCTGCAGAAAACAAAGCTGATTTTCAAATAACAGAAAACGGGATATGTAGTCAGAGCAGAAGATACCTAACAGCCGGGGGTGGGGGGGCGGGGCGGGGGGAAGACATATAGCCTCAAATATGTTATTTTCATTTCAGATGAGCGGTAGAACAAAATAAACTCATACCATAGAACTGAATGAATTCAAGTTGGATTAAATGTATTAACGTACTGGGAGAAAACATCATTCACTACCGTATATAGTGAAGGTAAAAGAAGATCTTTAAAACATGATGACAGGCAGTTCTCCTGTGACTCAGTGGTAAAGAATTCGCCTGCAATACAGGAGATGCTGTTTCAATCCCTGGGTCAGGAAGATCCCCTGGAGAAGGAAATGGCAACCCATTTTAGTAGGGGAAAAAAAAAGACCAGCATGATGACAAAGCTAGAAACTATCACGGATAAAAAGAGACTAGTGAAGATAGCAGAGTAAAAAGACCCTTAGCTGACCTCCTCCAATGAGCACACCAAAATCAAAACTATCTGCAGAACAACCCTCAGTGAAAAAGACTGAAACCTACCAAAGGTAGAAACTATCAAAGATAAAATAAATAATTGATAGATAAAATTGGCAGATTTGATCATAAACTTAAAAAATAAAATGGATAGATTTGCTCATAAAAAGAGAACAGCTATACTTCCCAAACCAGTCATAAATAAAACCAAAGGCAATCGACAACTTTGGAAGATATATTTATCATGTATGGGGCTGGTAAGAGTTTCAACAACCATAATGTATAAGTAGCCATTAAAAATCAATTGAAAAGAGAAAAATATTTCAGTTAAAAAATGGTAAAAGAACATGAAAAGATATCACAAAAAAGAAATGTAACTGATCAATATGTGAATAAATGTTCAACTGTATATTAATCAAATATATGTAAAATGAAGTATCATTTTGCCTTATTCTTCTGTTGGCAATAATTGGTGAGCAAAGGCAGACATTAATTGGCAATTTCAGACTCTACTCTCAAGTCTGTAAATGGGTATAACTTTTATGGATGCATTTTGATGATACAGTTGAAAATTTTTAATTTTTGCATACTCTTTGACCCAGTAATTTTATCTTCAGAAAGTTATTACAAGGAAATAATCATCAGTAAATACAGAGATTTAGCTACAAGAATACTCATAGTAGCATTGTTCACAAAAGCAAAAAGGTAGACAAAATAGAGGATCAATTTAAAACTATCTCAATATTATATGATTATTAAAATAATACATTAACAAGTTATATATATAGGAGAATGTATATATTATTCATATGGTTATATTATTCATATGGTTATATTATTCATAATATATGAGTAATAGGTCAATATTCAGTGACATAGGTAGAAGTTATTGCATATTGTCAGCCAAAAAAAGCAGGCTACAAATTAGTAATATATTCATTATAAGCCTTCATTTTTTAGTACATATATGCATAGAAAGAAACACTGTATGTATGTCAAGAGCAGTAATCCCAAGGGGATCATTTTATTTTCTGCTGTTTGGTTCTCAGCATTTTCTATTTTTCTCTGAAATGAATATTTATTACTTTGCAACAATAGAAAATGTCTACTTTTAAGAAAACTTATTTAAGAAAAGAATCTTCCACTTTGACTACTGCAGATTCTTCTGCCTTAAGGCTATCTCTGAAATGTCGGTTCATAAAAGTAATAGATGCCAGGGATGCCAGTTTATGGATGGAAGTATCTCCTACAGAAGATATTAAAGCAAAGCATCAGTAACAAAATCTCCACTCTGTTTCTGGAGTGAAACAGGGAGGGTGTATTTTACAGTAGAGTCCCATTGGAATATAAAATCTCAGGTTCTCTGCCTTCTCCCCAGCGATGGCTTTGTTGATGGTGGCCAATATCCTGATGGGCACATTGGAGTGAAAGTGTCTGGTGGCCATGGTCCAGGCTTGGTGAGGCAGGCGGGAGCTAGCAGGGGACAGCAATGGTGGGAAAAGGGTAACGCATCCTGGGAAGCCAGCCCAGGAACAGCTGTCGGCCTGGGAGGGAAGTGAGGAGTCCTAGTGAGGGCTTGGGCTCTGTTCATCACGTCCTGCAGCCTCTCCAGGGAAGTGGGCTGGCTTGCCTTCTTCCCTTCTGCCCCCAGAGCTCATCTAGTCCTGCCGTAGCCCCTCAGAAACACGAGAGCCTCGGCCCCACAGCAGCAGAGAGAGCTGGATGTGTGAGGAGATGCTTTGCGTATGGAGGTGAAAAATGGCTTGAGGTCACTGGGCCCCAGGTCTGGGAAGGTAGCTCTGATGGTGATTCTTCTCCTGCCATCCACCTGGGGTAGGATTGGATTTCCAAATAAACCACAGTGCCCAGGTGCCTACAATCTAAGGGAAAGGACACCTTTTCTAAGGAAGATTAAGTTCAACATGAGGGTGATGCTTTGGAAATAACAGACATTTCAAATGAAGCCCTTGTCTCATCCACAGGATATGGTTCCCCCCAGCCTCCCACCTCTGCTGCTGTTCAGGCTTTTGACCATATGGTCCCCACGTCAGTCACAGGAGGAAGGTACCAGCGATGTTACGACACAGTCCCTGGGAAAGTTGTCACACACAAGTGAGCTGGCACATCAGGCCCCGATCTTAGGAACATGCATGTGGACACATGAAAGATAATCCACTGTTCGCCTTCCCTGGTGGCTCAGACATAAACAGTCCGCCTGCAATGCAGGAGACCTAGGTTTAATCCCTGGGTCTGGAAGATCCCCTGGAGAAGGAAATGGCAACCCACTGCAGTATTTTTGCCTGGAAAATCACATGGACAGAGTAGCCTGGCGGGCCCCAATCCATGGGGTCGCAAAGAATCAGACACGACCTAGCGACTAACACACTCACACTGTTAGTGGTGGGAAGGGATGGTGAAAGAATCCAAGGACAGACAAGCCATGGGGCAGAGTTGGGGCCAGAACAGCAGCAAGGGGGGCCCCGGAAGGGCAGAACGTGGCCTGGGCCTGAGGAGCTGGGGTCCTAGCTCCTGTGCAGAGGCCCTGGGGCGGGCGCTGGCTCCTGCCTCTGCAGGTACGACCCGTGCTGTCACATGGGGCCCCACGCTTGACTCACTGCCCTGCTTCTGCCTTCTTGAAATCCATAATACTTTTTGAACTAGGGTCTTTGGTTTTTCATTTTGCACTAGGCCTTGCAAACTATGAATTATGAAGGCAGCCCCTGTTTTTCATTCACCATTTCAACCATTTTCAAGTATACAATTCAGTGGCTTTTAGAACAATCACCATGTTATGCCACCATCATCACTCCTGTTTCAGAACATCTTCATCACCCCCAAAAGAAACCCTGCCCCGTTAAGTATTTACTCCATATTCCTCCCTTCCCCCAGGCCCTCATCTATTTTCTGTGTTTGCCTGTCCTGAGCATTTCATATAGATAGCATCATTATAATATGTGGTTTTTGTGTGTGGCTTTTTTCCCTATTTTTTTCTTTCTTTTTTTTTTGTACTCAATAATTAATTTTTTTTTCTATTTAGTGTTCATTTATTTTCTTTTTATGACGTTTGTTTTCAAGGTTCATCCTGGTCGTAGCTTACATCAGGACTTCATTCCATTTTACCGCTGAATAATATTCCAGGGTGTCAATCCATCACATTTTGTTAATTCATGCATCTGCTGAGTTATGTTTTGATTATTTTTACTTTTTGGCTATTAAGAAGAGCACTGCTACAAACCTTTGCATACAACCCGTTTTTTTTTGGACACATGCTTTCATTTCTCTTAGGTTTATCCTCAGAAGTGGAATTGCTGAGTCACATGGGGACTTTATGCTTAACTTTTTGTGGAACTCTCATGCTGCTTTTTGCACCAGCAATGCACGAGGATTCCTATTTCTCCACATCTTCATTAGCACTTCTTTTCTGTTGTTTTGATTATAGCATACATCCTGGTGGGTGTAAAGTGATATCTCACGTGGCATTGATTTATGTTTTCCCGATGACTAATGATGTTGAACATCTTTTCATGGGCCTATTGGCCATTTGCAGATCTTCTTTGGAGAAGCGTCTATCAGATCCGTTGCCCACTTGTTAGTTGACTGTCTTTTTGTTGTTGAGTTGTAGTCCTGACTTTGATCTGTGTGAGGTTTCATCTCCCTTTTCTCCTACGCAAAACCTCCTCACAGTCTGCCCCTCAGCTGGCGTGAGCATGTCTTCTTGCCTTTTATCCCCTAAAGAACACAGATACTAAGCTCTTTTACCATTTCCGTCTCCTTTTTTTCTAACCCTCTCCAAAGGTGCTAGTTTCTGCTTTAGGTTTTTACTTTGAGAAACATCACCCCCATCCAAATACTTCCCTCTGGGTAGCACCGTCCTGGCTCATTTGATATTTGGGACTATTTTTAAATGTACCCATTAAACCTTAGGCAATTAGCGTAATTTGAAAGCTTCCTCGCCATTTAGAAGGAGAGAAAGCCATTTGCCTCACTCAGCCATGGATTCATTAGAAACCTCATCAGTGAGGGGCTGTTGATGGGTACTTGCTGTCTGAGGCAAAGTCACAGAAGGAAACAGGACGCTAGACGCTGAGAAGTAAATCCCTTTCTGAGCCAGCCCAACAGTGATTGTATTTTCCAGCTATGGCAGATTTTGGAAAAGAAGAAATTAAACCTAGAAGCTTCCATCACAGTTCAGATCAGGACTAAGCCCCAGAGTCCTGAAATGGTAGGAATGAGCTGCAGGACTGTTTGGTCCTGGATCCCAGTCAAGCCCAGCCCCTGCTTCCTCTGCTTTGAAGGGGAGCCCAGACGAAGGTTAAACTTCCAGACCCGGTGCCTTGACTCTCAGAGATGAGCCTGCGGGAGTTGAGGATCCACCGCTGGACACGTTGTATGACTTTGGGCTGGCCACTCACCCTCTTGTGCCTGAGTGTCCTCGACTGTGAAAATAGGGCAATTTTTGTACCTACCTCATACGCTAGTACGCATTGATAATTGCTATATTCTAGAAGAGGGGGCCCAATAGCAGGAATGGAGTGTCTAAAAGGGAAAGAGGGGATAGAAAGAGGGCAGAGGAGGAAGGTGACAGCTGGGAGTGGCGGTTGAGGAATAGAGGTGGGGTTTTCCTTACTCTTGATAATCAGAATGTAGGCTCTCAGGGCAGGAGAGACCCAAATGTCTCCACGAAGCAGTGGACTGTCCACTGTGGTGGGGAGAGTTCTAGTCTCCGGGAGGCCACTTTCCCATAGTAACCCTAAGGGGCTCTACAGTCCTATTCACGGACACCCAAAGCAGACACTATGGTCCCCTTTCCTGTCCCTGGCCTGCTGCTGCTGCTAAGTCACTTCAGTCGTGTCTGACTCTGTGCGACCCCATAGACGGCAGCCCATCGGGCTCCCCTTTCCCTGGGATTCTCCAGGCAAGAACACTGGAGTGGGTTGCCATTTCCTTCTCCAATGCATGAAAGTGAAAAGTGAAAGTGAAGTTGCTCAGTCGTGTCTGACTCTTAGCGACCCCGTGGACCACAGCCTACCAGGCTCCTGCATCCATGGGGTTTTCCAGGCAAGAGTACTGGAGTGGGGTGCCATTGCCTTCCCCACCCTGGCCTGCAGGTCTTACCAAAACACTGCACTTTGCTGACTCCTAGGGCTAGCATCCAGGAATACAGGCAAATTAACACCCTCAGGCTCCCTGCACCCCAACCCCATAGGAGTGGGGTAAACACCCTCACCCCCTCCCCTGCTGGGCGAGCTCAGATGTGTGTGCTGCAAGCTGCAGGTCCCAATGGATGACCATCATTGCCCACAGTGGGGTGTACCTGGGGACACTCTGCCCTGCTGCCCTCTTCTGTTGCTTTCTCCCATCATCACTGGCCTCCTGTTTCCTGGGATCACCTCCCTAATGATTTACCCAAACTGAGCCTTGTCTCAGGGTCACTTCTAGAGATTCCAGATGAGGATGAAGCCCAAACCTGCCCGAGACTTCTTCCCACAGGGCCTGGTCATGCCAACATCCAGGAATAGAGAGCCTCCAAGTATTGTGGGAAAGGCCTCCTGCAGTCCCCTGCAGTCTGGGCCATGGAAGCTCCTTAAACTGCCCCTTTGGGGGAATGGGTCCCCACAGGGTCCTCAGATGAACCCCAGCCCTTATCTCTGTCCTGAGACATCACCCAGGGAGCCAACTCAGGGTCCTGAGATACCTTGTCCTTGAGATACATGCTGAATTTGGTATTAAAAAAAATTAAAGGTAGAGAGAAAACTGTTGCAAATCTCATGGTGGTTTTATGGGAGAGAGGAAGGGAAGAAGGAAACGCCCTTTGTGCCTTCCTGGGCATCAGGTGCCGTGCTGAGTGACCATACACAGTGATTACACTCTGCCCCAGAGTCGTGCCACCCTTGCCGTATGTTTCTTGTACTCAAGCACCTCGCTCCTCGGAGCCCAGATGTCAGCAGGTGCAACCTGCCCTGGCTGGTTCAGCCTGGCTTGTTTCTGCCCTCCTGGTCTCCTGCTGGGGGCTGCCCACTCTGCACTGGAGGATAAGCCTTGTCCAGCCTTCTAGAAGCTCAGTCTGAGGGTGTCAGATTCACCAAAATAACCGAGGGCCAGCCAGATGGTGATGAGGCGAAAATAGAGGCTCACAGACCGTGGGATCCGTAAGAGGGAGATGAACCATGGTCAGGAGCTGGCGAGGGCATCTGTAGAGGGGTTTTGGAGGAGCGGGGGATTCGGGCTGGTCCTTGAAGAGCACGACCATGGTAACGGTTGTCAGGACTGATAACAGCAGCCATAGCTCAGGTTTGTGCCCAGAACGGTTCTAAGCACTTACATCTTTGGGTCCTTTAACCCTCCACCACCCTATCATGCAGTGTTGGGATCAGCTATCCTTTAACAGATGCAGAAACTGGGGTGCATAAAGTAACATTTTTTGATAGAGGATATGTGAGTTGAAGGGGCTTCCCAGGTGGTACAGTGGTAAAGAATCTGCCTGCCAATGCAAGAGATGCGAGAGACTTGAGTTTGATCCCGGGGTTGGGAAGATCCCCTGGAGGAGGAAATGTGCACCCACTGTGGTATTCTTGCCTGGAAAATTCCATGGACAGAGGAGCCTGGCGGGCTGCAGTCTATGGGGTCACAAAGAGTCAGACAAGTAGCACATGTACATACACATGACTTGAAAGTGGCAGAACAGGGTTTTGACTCCTGTTGCAGAATGAGGCTGAGCAAACAGGCCTCCTGGACTGGATGGAAGGTCTGAGCTGAGGCAAGGGGACTGCAAACCATGCAGAAGACCCTGGGCTACAGGGTGATGTGCTGAGTGCTGTGAGCTGAGACCAACCGGACAGAGAAGGGCCTCGAAGACTCAAGCGAGAGGTTCAGACACCATCATGTTGGGGGCGGGGCGGGGGGCAGTAGGCAGTACCTCCTGCCCAGATCTGAGGTCTCTAAAAGTCATTGCACGATGCGGAGACTGCAGGATAGATATGGCTTGAGAAACAGAAAGAGGCCAGTTCACCGAGTCTGAGTCCAGCAGCCTTGCCTGAGCTGGTGCATGTCTAGACGTGGAAATCAACAGATGCTTAAACATCACACAGCTGCTCTCTGAGCAGCTTCCCTGAATACCCAGACTTTCTTCCTTCTCCCTTCTCCCTCTTCCCTTTCCCTGGACGCCCAGAGTTAACCCCTGTGTGACCACAGCCCAGCTGTCCTCCCACACACTCACACGCCCTCAGGCTCAGGACCTGCCTGGGCCAGTGCTTCCTGATGGACAACTCTCACGACTCTTCCTTTAGTTTTCTGCTGATCTCCATCAGAGTTCTCAGGAGGAAGGTCCTGGTGTCACAGCGGGGCCTGATTCTCCCTATGGGTCTCCAAGGGTGGCATCTCTGATTGGTCACTAGGGAGGAGGCAGTTGGAACAGAGAGAGAGCTATTCGTAATAAGTTTAATGCAGCTAAAAAGTCATAGAAAGTCAGATTCTGGCCATAGGTGATATCTTCTCTAGATGGGTCTGACCTTGAAAGTGAAAGTCGCTTAGTCATGTCCGACTCTTTGTGGCCCCATGGAATAGTCCATGGACTTCTCCAGGCAAGAATACTGGAATGGGTAGCCGATCCATCCTCTAGGGGATCTTCCCAACCCAGGGATCAAACCCGGGTCTCCCGCATTGTGGGCGGATTCTTTACCAGCTGAACCACCAGGGAAACCCTATGGCCTGAGCCGAAATCTCCTTCTGTCCCCATGGCCACGGGGATAGACAGCAAAAGTGTGAAGGGCTTCTCCTAGGATGGCTGCATGGTAAAAAGAAGAGGGGAGACCAGCCAGCTGAGTTCTCCCTGATTTCCCACCCACCCTGTCGGCACCGTGGTGAGGAGGGGGGCAGTTACACATGGCTTTCAGGTCAGATTTCCCTCCGAGCTGCTGTTCATTCCACTGCTCAACCTGCTTTTTGAGTCATTCAAACCCAACACAGCTCAGCTCCTGGGCAGGGTGGCCGGGCTCAGGGAATGAGGTGCTGTAGCAGCGGGAATAGGGTGGAGGGGGTCGGGGGAGGGCTTGGGGCTCCCCAGGGGGAGGTGGGCACCTCCTCACAGAGTCTGTACCATGGCTGCCCCCGGTCCCCCACCAAGGGCTCACGGGCAGGTGACAAACACAAGGCAGGGACCCCTGACACAGAGACATCAGCTGTTTTAAGGGCCCGCGGAGTGTCAGGACGCATGGCCCTGGCAGGCCCAGCCCTCCCCAGAAGACCAGGCGCCGTGTTCCAGGACTCTCTCCCTCTCCACAGTGCCCTTGTCCTCAAGGAAACGCTGACCTCTTACCCCGTCCCTCTGGCTCCGTCAGGAGAACAGCACCTAAATAATAATACCAGAGAGAGCACGATGGGGCAGGCGTGATGGGCGGCATCTCACTGAAACCCTGGGGACAGCTGTTTCTTCCTTCTGTGGCTGAGACACGCTCTGTGCTGGGAGCTGGTGGGTGAAGCCTCCCTGGATGTCTGGCTCTGAAGCTCCTGCTGTTTCTGAAAGGCGTTGTCCCTGACGGGGCGGGGGACGGAGCGAGCTTAGAAGGAAGGGATGAAGCAGGAAGGTGGAATTCTGGAAGCCGGAATGGGGCAGCCTCCTCAGGCACCTCTGACCTTGCTTCACACGGGCTGTCTTTCCTGTTCACAGCTGCATGGGACAGCCCTTGGAATAGCTTTCCAGCTGGCCCTGTTCTCAGTTGGAGTCAATTTACACTGAGTTAAAATATCAGAAATGATGTGTCTGAAGAATTGTATCCTCCGTCCTGTCCCCCAGGATTGGAAGTTTGAAGTGAAAGGGGCTCCCAGGAAGAGACTGAGTAATCAGAGACTCCAGAATTCTTCCTCTACTGAACTTGGAGACCTTCTTCCTTGCTGGGCCCTGGCGTGCTTCATCATAACTGCATGACATCCCATCTTCTGGATGAAGAAACTGAGGCTCGGGGAGGTTAAGGGACTCGGCCAAGGTCACTTAGCTCATTCATGTCAGAACCAGGGTTCCAATCCAAGTTTCTTGGACTCAGGGTCTGCTCACTTGCCGCTACACTGTAGATTTCCATTTTGTTATTGTTCAGGCACCAAGTTGTGTCCGACTCTTTGCGACCCCATGGACTGCAGCACGCCAGACTTCCCTGTCCCTCGCCATTTCCATTACAGGAAGCATTAGGGGGCCACTTATTGAAGCACAATAAAAAGAGTAAAAAAAAAGTAATTTGGGCGGAGCATCCTTGGCTGTCCAGTGGTTAAGACTCAGTGCTTCCTCTCTTTTTTTTAACAGTAGCTCAACAAATCAAGACGTTTATTTCCTTAAATTGATATTACACAATTTAACATAAAGGTGTGTGTGGGGGGGTGGGGGGTCACACAAAACATTTTTTAAGGTAGATCGAGAGGAGAACTGTGTCATGGAGAACAGGACGGGCTGGCAGCATGCACCCTGTGCCCTGGGAGGCTGGCAGCGAACAGAGCTGCGAGTGGCTACTCCCATGGCGCTGGCCTCCCAGTGGCCCTGATTCCAGCGGATCATAAAGCAATAAATACGAACACATCTGCGTTGGAGGAGAAACTCAAGTCACTGGTGATGAGACAGAAACAGGTCCCAGGGCTGCTCGCTGCTTTTAGGTCCAAGCACAGGGGTAAGATTTCAAGTATCACCAAGAGACAAACACATGAGGGTCTTCGCCTGGACCTGGGGTGCGACCTCAAAGCTATGGGTGATGAACTGGGGCCCCCTCTGCATCCTTGTGAACAGGTTTGAGAGGGGTTGGGCAGGGCTGGGCAGATCAGGGAAGGGCACCCTAGGACCTGAAGGAGGGCTTTTCTGCCAACCCCCCAAATGTGGCCAGGACCTGGGTGTGTGGGGGGTGACTTGATGTCAAAACCTACTGTGAAAGCTGGACTGGGAGGCTTTTGCACAAACACGGTCATCACCTGCCCACCATCTTCAGGCAGGAAGTGAGGGTGAGGGTAGGGCAGACAGCTAAGCACAGACCACATGCTCAGTGCTTCCTCTGTAGGGAGCATGGGTTCGGTCCCTGGTCAGAGAAATAAGATGCTGTGCAGCCAAAGAAAAAAAGTAACTTGGAAAAGTTTGGCTACTATTTCTTCATCCCATGAATCACTTGGTGTCTTTAGAAGGGGATAAGGTAAACTTTCTTAAAGATTCACAACTGTTCTGAAAAATAATGAGATAGTAAGAATCTTCCTCTTGTTTCCTCATAGTGGATTTCATTCTTTAATTTCATATTTAAAATTTCGATGTCAATGATTAGGGGCTTCCCAGGTGGCACTAGTGGTAAAGAACCTGCCTGCTAATTCAGGAGACATAAGAAAAGTGAGTTCTATCCCTAGGTCGGGAAGATCCCCTGAAGGAGGGTATGGCAACCCACTCCAGTTTTCTTGCCTGGAGAATCTCATGGACAGAGGAGCCTGATGGGCTTTTAGTCCATAGGGTCACAAAGGGTTGGATCCCACTGAAGCAGTTTAGTGAGCACACGTGTACATAAATGATTAGTTGTCAACAAAGCCCCTGTGGGCACGTCCAGGGCAGGGCAGATGTGCTGGCTATGGTCTGTCCCGGCTGGGAATTCATCAGGCCGAGGTGTTTTGTCCCCAAGAGAGGAGGCTGTCCTTCGGGCACAGTGAGAGGATGACCATCAACACATGTCTGCACCTGAGCTGCTGGGGATGCACTTCTCAGGCCTTGGTCCTCAGGACATCAGTGAGCATCTCGACTCTGAGCTCTCTCCTCAGACTTGGCAGTCAATGAATCCCCAGATTCGAGTGATGTTCATCCCTTCACTGCCAATGGAATCACCCTTTTTCCTTGCTCTTTCCCTATGCGGGGGGACCTGGGTTTCTTCCTCCAGGATCTGTTGCCTATTACTTTCTAGCAGCTCAAGCTGGATTTTTGAAACTCCTCCTGACCTCTTAAATCAATCTCTCAGTGCTAGAGCTATATCGGCAAGTCCTCTCGTGGTTGCAGTTGATGGAAACCCTACTTGAAGTAGGTTAGATGAGAGTCAAGCTGATGATGAGACTCAAGCAGTCAGCAAAGTGGGGGCTAAAGACAGACCTCACCTCTTGACTTCCAAGAGCTTCCAAAATTTCCTCTCTGTCCTCTGTGACTCTCCTGAAATGTCAGTTTTATTTTCTTCTGACTGCAGGCTGACTTCTACCTCAGAGCAATATGGCAACCAACATTCCTTAATTCCAGCTGGTCCTGCTTGGGTCTGTCAAAGGATTAATACAATATTTTTTAAGAGTAAAATTGTTTCTTTCCTAGAAATAGGAGATGAATATAGGTCAAATATTTTATTCAACTAGTTAATTAATGAAAGATCCAGCAAGATAAAAAGATCAAGTTTAAAAAAGAATCCAAAGAGGAAACATATATGTGTTTATACACAAGTAAATACACATGCAACCAGGAAGGCAGAAATGAATTTGCTACTAGATATAAAACTGTCTTCTTCCACAGAGGGTACTAATCAGTTGCAACTTGGAAGGACAAAATTGTTTTCATTTCTATGAACAGCAATAATGGCAATCACCTTCATCTCTCTATAGTGAGTTTTAATCTTTAAATATTTGAATAATAATCAAAGACAATGAAAGAAACAGACCCTTGTAGGATCAGATAACCCCCAAAATGTTCCCTAGGCAATGTCTAATATTCCACTTAAAGGATATCTGATCTGTTTTTGCCCACTTGAGAATTTCACAACTTTTCTTGGTGGGTCACATGCCCTGGGACCAATTAACCATGGCCAGAGGGGCAGGATGCTATGAGTGGTCCAGCATGGGACAGGTGTACATCCTTGTGTCCATCATTCTGTCCAGAAGACAGGGGCATACACCTTTGCCATAAGCTACAGGGAACCCATCTGAGGATGCTGGGGTCTTTCTCAGAGAAGGTGAAGTAATGGTCACTGAGATGTGACCCCCTTCTTGTCCCCAGGTTGTCCACCATGCAATGAATGAATGAAAAGTGCAATTAAATGTTCTTTTTCCTACAGTTTTTACTTTGAGCACAAAAACAAAAGCTGTTTTAAGCAATTTACATATGGCTGTGAGTCTCTCGTGTTTTTCTTCTGGACTAGTTTTCTGTTTACCTAGAAATTTCTAAAGTTTTCACACCATTGATTATATGTCATTCATTCATTCATTTGCTAAACACATGTTTACAAGTACCAGCCCGGCTCTGTATTTCTGCTTGGTGTTCAGCTGTAAGCTTTGGGCGTCAAGTCCTTGATTCTTGATCTTTCCTTCTAGTGGAGAAGACAGAAAGCAAAGAGATAAACAAGTACATGCCTGTGTTCTTAGTCACTTCAGTTGTGTCTGACTCTTTTGCGACCCCATGGGCTGTAGCCCATCAGGCTCCTCTGTCCATTAGATTATCCCAGGCAAGAATACTGGGGTGGGTTGCCATGTCCTCTTCCAAAGGATCTTCTTCACCCAGGGATTGAACCCATGTCTTCTGTGTCTCCTGCATTGCAAGTGGATTCTTTACCCACTGAGGCAGCTATGTACAGTAGTATTATTCAAGATGAGGGGGAGCCAGCCTAGAAGTGGTCAGGGGTCAGAATCCCAGGCAGAGGGCTGAGCGTGTATGGGGGCCCCCAAGGAGAATGGGTTCACCCCATCAACAATCAGACAATCAATATTAACTCCTGACATCTTTCATGTTTTGCTAAATTCCAGACATGTAAGCTCTATCATCACAGATAATTTTTCATTTTGAGATTATAAAGGTATATTGGTCAAGGTCACAGTGAAAGTGAAAGTCACCCAGTCATGTCCGACTCTTTGCAACCCCATGGACTATACAGTCCATGGAATTCTCCAGGCCAGAATACTGGAGTGGGTAGCCTTTCCCTTCTCCAAGGGATCTTCCCAACCCAGGGATCAAACCCAGGTCTCCCACATTGCAGGCGGATTCTTTGACAGCTGAGCCACAAGGGAAGGGCAAGAATACTGGAGTGGGTAGCCTATCCCTTCTCCAGGCATTGCAGGCAGATTCTTTACCAACTGAGCTATAGGGAAGCCCAAGATCATAGAATGGGATGTGTTTTACCTAAGAATTTGTCAGCTCGGTACACAACCTCAATATATTTAGACACGGGGTATGAGAGCCCCCCAGTCTGGAGCGTGGGCCTGCCCTGCAGCATGCACAGCAGGACTGCATAGGCCTGGGGGCTGCCCCCCGCCCCCGCCCCATCACGGCTCCTCTGGGACCCTGGATGGAGAATGAGACACTGTAGTAGTTGAAGGCCATTTGGAGGGCAAGAGGATAGGGCCAGGCTCCCAGGCAGCCAGAGCGGTTCTGTCCATCATTTCTGGACCCCAGCGGCACAGGAGCGCCACCAGCAGCCCTCATATCCCTGACCTCCGCTCCTGTCCACACAAGCTCCCCTGGACCTCAGGAGGCTTTGGCACTGCTGTGATGCGTGGGCCCAGACAGGCCGGCCTTATAACTCTCATTGCCCAAGGCTTTTCTTTGAAAAACTATGCTTTTCTTCACGGGGAAGAGAGGTGGGAGGCCCCATCGCAAGTGATGGGTCCAAAGGGCCAAGACAACATGTCTAAGCCTTCAAATTCACTGGGAGAGCTGGGCGATGGGGAGAAAGCAGGCCCTCCTCCCCCCGGACCCCGGCCTCCACCTCCCTCTTACTCCAGAGTGGGCTTCCTGGGACTCCAGCTGCGACCAGGAACCCGAGGCTGCAAGGACAACCTGGTGACCAAGCCGAGCAGTGTGGACAGAGACTCTGAAAGTCACTGAAAGGACAGAGCAAGCGTCCCTGGCCTCCGCAGGGTCCTCAGTAATGAGTCGCTATCAGTTTCTTCAAATTAGCATGTAATTTGATATGACCACTATTCCCTGGACAATTAGCTGTCCAGCTGTTCCTTAATAATACTTAGATGATCTAAAGCTGACTCATTCTGGGTTGGTATTCTTTCCCTGCATCTGCACGTGTCTAATTAGCACCTTCTCCTGGAGGCAGACAAAGTGTTCTTAACCGCAGAGCGCTGGCCCCGAGCGCCACGGTTCCTGCTTCAGACGTGAGCCCACAGCCCGCTGTGCTTGGGGCGGTGGGCCAAGGCAGGGAGGGCAGCGAGACCCTCTAGGAGGAGAAGCACGTGAACAAAAGGGTCAGTGCACCATAGGGCAATGAGCGTGCTGGATGCTGGGGTCAGAAGGTGACACGGTGGGGGTCAGGGTTCAGTTGTCTCCAGCTGGGGCATCAAGGAGACCAAACATTGGAGGAGGACCAGGCGTTTCTAGGTTGAAGGATCAGATCAGTGTTCGCCTGGCTGACTCTCATCTCTGTGTGAAGTTACTGTGCTCTGAAGTATTGGCCACCCGTATCTGTGAGCTGACTCCTGCCTGGGGCACGACCCTGGCTTCCCAGCTCGCAGTGTGGTCCAGGAGGCCCAGGGCTGAGTAGACACCCAGCACGGCTCTCGGCTCCATGTTTCCGGGGAGTGCTCGTGGGACAAAGCTTTCCTGAGATCCGCAGGGATACTAGCTGGCTTTCTGCTCAGCTAAGCTGTCAGGAGGAGCCTCACAACACACAGGCGACAATTAGACTGCGTGTGTGCCTGTTCACTTTCAGCCGTGTCAGCCTTTGCGACCCCAGGGACTGTAGTCCACCTGCCAGGCTCCTCTGTCCGTGGGATTTCCCAGGCAAGAAGACAGGAGTGGGTTACCATTTCCTTCTCCAGGGGATCTTTTTGACTCAGGAGACCTTCGTCTCCTGCATTGGCAGGCGAATTCCTTTCTACTGAGCCATCTGGGAATCCCACAGTAGGATTAATGGCACAGAATTCAGACACGTCCTCAAATGACTAAGCTCCTCTTCCTACCACAGTGCTGCAGCCCAGCTCTGTTTTTTGAAACCTACTTACATTCTTTAAAGCTGGAATATTCTGCTGTGCTAGATCATGAACACCCAACATGAGTGATATTACCTCCAAGAGGGCAAAAATCGGTTCTCAAGGTAAACACATTTTTTTTTATTCTTTTTATGTATAAAGCACAGAGTGAAGCCATACAGAACATAAACAGATATGCAGTATGTCCGTGGCATTCAGGTTTCATGGGGGTTGGTGCGAACAGGAAAATCTAAAAAGGTCTAAAATTTCCCTGGGGAATGATAAAGAGGATGATCCTAAGACACATTGAGTTGGAAGGAGAGGAGACTGGTGACCACATCCTCCCCTCCTCTTCTCTTAAATATATGTGGAAGTGAGATTGCATGCAATCAGGGGTTAGTAAAGATACATAATGTATCTGGTTATTCTGTTGTTCAACAGACATTAATGTGTACCTATAATAATATGCGAGGTGGGCTTCTCAGCTGGATCAGCAGTAAAGAATTCGCCTGCCAATGCAGGAGACCCAAGAGATTCAGTTTTGATCCCTGAGTTGGGAAGAGCCCCTGGAGAAGGGAATGGCAACCCACTCCAGTATTCTTGCCTGGGATAATCCTGTGGACCGAGAAGCCTGGTGGGCTACAGTTTCAAAAAGCTGGACATGACTGAATGAGTGAGCACAGTATTATGCCGGGCACTGTTCCAGAAGCCCTGAATGAAGGACAGCAAAAATTTCTTCTCTCACTGCTGAAGCTCATGGACAGTATATACTCAGCTCTCTTAAGGGCTCTCCCCCACCCCCCACCCAATGTCTCATCTCTATATTTTTAGCTTTTCTGTGATGGCCACACTCTTTTTCCAAGTACTAAAGTCTCTTTTGTTGTTCTTCAGTCACTAAGTCATGTCTGACTCTTTGGGACCCAGGGATTGCAGCACACCATGCTTCCCTGTCCTTTACTATCTACCAGAGTTTGGTCAAACTCATGTTCATTGAGTTAGTGATGCCATCCAACCATCTCATCCTCTGTTGTCCCCTTCTCCTCCTGCCCTCAGTCTTTCCCAGCATCAGAGTATCTATTAACAGAATCAATTACTCTAAAACTTAGATGCTTAATACAATCATAAACATTTCTTTTTCTCTAATAGTTTCTGCAGGTCAGAAAATCAGTGACTTGGCAGTTCTGGTTCAGGGTCTCCCAGGATATTACCTGTCAGTGTCAGCCTGGGCTGCAGCCATCTGAAGGCTTGCCTGGGGCTGGAGTAGCTGCTTCCAAGGTGCCCCTCTCTTGTGACTGGCAAGTTGATGATGGCTGCCAGTGGAAGTCCTCTATTCCCTTCCTCACGGCAGCACTGCTTGAGCATCCTTCCAGCATGGCAGCTGGCTTCCCCAGAACAAGTGATTCAGAGAAGGGAAAGCAGAAATGGTGATGTCTTCTGTGGCTCAGCCTCGGAAATAGCACACTGTCACTGCCATAGTATTTCTTGGTCCCAGGGGTCAACCATGACTGAGTGAGAGGAGGGACTACACAGCGAATGAGAACAAGAAAGTGAGGTTCATTGCAAGGAGGTTTATCTTGTAGGGAAAAAGCAATAATGAAACAAGAAATTATTTTGAGTAACCGACAGAATGTAAGAAAAGACAATTCATTTAGAATATTTCCCTTCCAACATCACAGAATCGGCAACATAATTCCTCCTCTGTTAACTGGCTCTACTTTGAATATCATTTACACAATCATTATATTACAGGCATTGTTTGTTTGATTTCAGTGTTCAATACATAGGGAAATTGGGGACGATTTTAAAAATTGGAAGTACAAGACAGAAATTCAATGTTTGAAAAATGACAATGTAAAAGCGATGGAGGAATAAAAAAACTGGGATGTGGGTGCCGTGAGCAGAGGTGGGTAGAAATGCAGGGACACTAGTTATCCATCTCTCATGGTAGGGGAGGAAGAGACAAGACCTATAATTGGAAAAAAAAAAGACCTATAATTGATGGATCAATGAATAAAGGTTTATGTGTAGTATGTAAACTGAAGTAGGTAACCTTTAGTGCTTCCCTGGTAGCTTAGCTGGTAAAGAATCGCCTGCAATGCAGGAGACTCTGGTTCAATTGCTGGATCGGGAAGTTCCCCTGGAGAAGGGATAGGCTACCTACTCCCATATTCTTTGGCTTCCCTGGTGGTGCAGATGGTAAAGAATCTGCCTGCAATGCAGGAGACTCTGGTTCAATTGCTGGATCGGGAAGTTCCCCTGGAGAAGGGATAGGCTACCTACTCCCATATTCTTTGGCTTCCCTGGTGGTGCAGATGGTAAAGAATCTGCCTGCAATGCAGGAGACTCTGGTTCAATTGCTGGATCGGGAAGTTCCCCTGGAGAAGGGATAGGCTACCTACTCCCATATTCTTTGGCTTCCCTGGTGGTGCAGATGGTAAAGAATCTGCCTGCAATGCAGGAGACTCTGGTTCAATTGCTGGATCGGGAAGTTCCCCTGGAGAAGGGATAGGCTACCTACTCCCATATTCTTTGGCTTCCCTGGTGGTGCAGATGGTAAAGAATCTGCCTGCAATGCAGGAGACTCTGGTTCAATTGCTGGATCGGGAAGTTCCCCTGGAGAAGGGATAGGCTACCTACTCCCATATTCTTTGGCTTCCCTGGTGGTGCAGATGGTAAAGAATCTGCCTGCAATGCAGGAGACTCTGGTTCAATTGCTGGATCGGGAAGTTCCCCTGGAGAAGGGATAGGCTACCTACTCCCATATTCTTTGGCTTCCCTGGTGGTGCAGATGGTAAAGAATCTGCCTGCAATGCAGGAGACCTGGATTCAATCCCTGGGTTGGGAAGATCCCCTAGAGGAGGGCCTGGCAACCCACTCCAGTATTCTCGCCTGGAGAATCCCCATGACCAGAGGAGCGGGCTCCAGTCCATGGAGTTGCAAAGAGTCGGACATGACTGAAAGACTTAGCACAGCACAGCATAGGTAACCATTAGGTTCTTGGGTAACCACAGAAGAAGTATAAATGTTACTTTAAAATTGCAAGGAGGGGTTTCCCTGGTGGCCCAGGGGTTAAGAATCTTCCTTGCAATGCAAGGGACACCAAGGTCAACCCCTGGTCCTGGAGGAGCCCACATGCCATAGAGCAACTAAGCTTGTCTGCCGCAACTACTGAGGCCACACTCTAGAGCCCATGTTCCACAACAAGAGAACTACCGGGAGAAGCCCACGCGCCACAACTGGAGAGTGGCCCCTGCTCGTAGCAACTGGAGAAGGCCTGCACGCAGCAACAAAGACCCACCATAGCCGAAATAAATCCCTTTTTGAAAATTGCAAGGAGGAGTTGAGGGATGGAGGTGGAGGGTAGTGAAAGTGATCCAAAGTTATTAGCCTTCGTGAATGGTAGTCAGTTAATACTGCTTCATATTAAAAAGCAAAAGCACAGCCTAAACATACTATTAAGACAAAACAAAGCAAAAACAATTTTTAACATCTGAAATATATGCTATTATGTACTGCTTGAAATTGTATTTCCTGGTACATTTATTGGTTTTTAAAATAGCTTTATTTTATCATCTCTCTCTGGCTTTAGAAAACCAGAATTTGAAGACTCAGGTAGAGTTTAAAAAGCCCAATTTTCCCAGCGCACCTAGAATTTAGGCTGGATGCTATGATTTGATAGGTAATAGTAATATTGGCAGATACCTCATAGGATTTTGTGTTATTTAATTTCATTTATTATTAAATGCAATATTTCATGAAAAGCATTTAACAATCAGGCACATAAAAATTCATTGTTGATCTTACTATTAATATTATTAGAATTATAGTATTATTAAATAGGATATTTATTGGGATGAGAAAGGATATTGAGCCTTATTGAAGTAATACATTTGTATGTATTCATTTACTAGTTCAAGAGACATACTGCTTCGATACCAATAGGCATGCCAGTGCCAGTGGAATGCTATGAGGCCATTAAAATGATTTTGAAAGAGGTTGTTTACTGTTATGCAAGGATATTAAGTGAAAATACTATGTTTCAAAACAGTATGTTTCATGCAGATTTTGTTCATAGATTAAGAATATAATAAATGTGCTCTAATAAATATTTTATCAAAGGAATAGATGACATAATGGCTAATATGTGCATACATACACACATACACACAAAGCTTCCACCAAAATATTGATAGTCTTATCCCTGAATAGAAAGTTTTGCAGCTGTTGTTGTTTCCTCCTTTTAAAATTTGCATTTTCTAAACAATCCTTAAAATACTTTATTACCTTTGTGGTACAAAACAAACACACACAACAGAGAAAGAAACAATAGGAAGTTATTTAAAGATATATTGGAAACTCTCAAAACTGTTTATGTTTTGACTTGTCATTTTATTGCAAAGAGTATTTGGGTAGCAAGGGCATGATTGTCAGAGGAAGTTAGCTGTGTGCTAAATGACCTTTAGGAACGTGGTTTGGGGCCAGAAGTCCCATCTCTTTTCCATCATCCCCAAGTGACAAGTGCAAGAATTGCTGATGTGGTCCCTGGGGGGACATAGCCAAACTTTAATTAAAGAGTTGACCTCAAAACCTAAAAGTGACAGTGAAACAAAGCAGACCTGGAAGAGAACCCGGCACTGCCTCTCGCCCCCGCAGAAGGAGGCCAAGAGCCCGCTTCCAGCATCGGCTGAACTCAGGGACAAAAAACTCAGGATCACCCCTGCTCGCTGGTGGGCCTGATCTTTCTATCTTTCTGGACTTGATTCATCCATTTAGGCCCATCTGAGCCTCACTGAAAATTGAGGAAGATTCCTAAAAATATTAAGGGTGGGCAGATCCAACCAGTCAATCCTGAAGGAGATAAGTCCTGGGTGTTCATTGGAAGGACTGATGCTGAAGCTGAAACTCCAATACTTTGGCCACCTCATGCGAAGAGTTGACTCATTGGAAAAGACCCTGATGCTGGGAGGGATTGGGGGCAGGAGGAGAAGAGGACGACAGAGGATGAGATGGCTGGATGGCATCACCGACTCGATGGGCATGAGTTTGAGTAAACTCAGGGAGTTTGTGATGGACAGGGAAGCCTGGCGTGCTGCGATTCATGGGGTCGCAAAGAGTCGGACACCACTGAGCGACTGAACTGAACTGAACTGAAGGTATTTTTTCCCCTGTGATTCACTGAAAAGCTTGAAGTTTAACTTTATGATTAGGTTCACAAGTGACAGCTATTCCCAAACTCATCCTTTGCTTGCTGAAAACAGTGTTTTTGTAACGAATGTCTACCATTTATCTTTTGGAGATTGGGGGTTTCCATTTTTCTTCTTTTCATGGCATCACATGCGGGTCATTTCAAAAGAGGATCTGCTGTTCCAATGACTTTAGAATGTTCCTAAGAAGGAGACACACTATTTCAAAATTATATTTCCCCGAAAAGAGACAGAAAGGGATTACCAATTGTCCCAAAATGTAGATGAGAAAGGGAAAGTAAGAGGTATTTCTAGGCATTTCTCTGCCTTTCATATCCTTCTGCCTGCTCTCCCTCAGCCAAGCCTTTGCCAAACAAGAGGAAGTCTATTCTGAATGTGAATCAGAGCTGTGCCCCATTACCTGCCAATTTTCTATAATTTTCAAATAACATTTCTTCTTTTTAATTTTCTTGAAGTATAATATGGCTGCCAAAGCTGCATTTGCTTGTGTGAAATTCTTTGAAAGGAAGAGACACAGTAGCAAGAACAGGAAATGATTTTTTTTTTTTTTTCAATTCAACTGAATTCAAAGCAAAAATAACGAAAGTGGCTTTGCCCAGGAGAAAAGCTGGGAACTGAAGTGCCCTAGGGGACTTTTCTCAGAACTCATGGAGATGAGAAAAGTTAAGTGGCAGGAAGGATGGTGAAGTTAATAACAGTTTCCACCGAGACTGGCCTGTTCCAGAGCTTTCCATGTGTTGTCTACCAGGGCTCGTGACAACTCATTGACATGCTTATTATTATTAATCATTATTATTAGGTACCTTTTACAAATGAGGGATGGATAGAACATCTGTTTCTGTTGGAAGGAAATTCCAAATAGAAAAATAAGATTCATCTGGTTTCGTTCAGCCTCAGACCTCCAGATTTCTGTTTCCAAAAGGCTGCCCTTCAACCTGGATGGGAGGAGGGTTTGGGAGAGAGCAGATACCTGTATATGTATGGCTGAGTCCCTTTGCTGAAATTATCCCAACATTGTTAATCAGCTATTCTCCAATATCAAATAAAAGGTTTTTTTTTTTTCTTTTTTTTTAAGAAGGCTGCCTTCCTGCATCCTCACTCAACACGCTCAACACAGAATCAGTGCAGAACACAGCCTGAAGTCAACAGAATGTTCTCTTCACTGCTCTCCCCTTAGACCCTGGAAAGTTTCCTTTCTTGAGGGGAAAGTCAGGGAAAACAATGTGGTCCAAACACATTTTGATTCCCAGGAAGAAGTTCCAACTGGATGAGACTTCAGTTGTGGAGGGTTGGAACCAAAAGTGACCAGAGCGACTCCATCGTTTACTGGGAAAAACCAGGAATTGAAGGAGTTGCTGGAGTCACCCAGAGCATCGGCAGAGCCGAGATGGGACCCCTGGCACCCTCTTCCCTTCTCTGTGTTCTCACTGCCTCCTCCGCCATGCCCTCCCCTCTAGGGCAGCCATCTGCTCATCTCTGTCTCCCTGATCCTCTTCCCTCCAAGAGGAGATACGTTCGGGTTCTGCCCTCTTTAGAACAGGCTGGAGTTTTACCCTCTTTGCAACCCACAAGAGCATCTTGTCTATGGCAGGGTTTCAATGCATGATCACGACTGACTACTGTCTTCAGGTGGCCAAGCTTCTGTCTTTGCTCATCCTGTATCACCATCAATAGCATTAACCCACTCTTGTGCCATAGTTTCCTTCCCAGATGTACTTGAGCAAACTGGGAAGACAGGCTGGTGAATTATCCCATACCATACAAGCATCAGCAGAGGTTTAAAAAAAACTCTTAAATTCTGCCTTGATGTCCGCTCAATATGAAAAGGGAAATGCTTCTTTCTCTGCATACTGTTACCAGTACATGCTTCACCAGGTGCCAGGCACTGGACTAGGCTGAAGGAGGCCCTCGGGGTGTGCAAGACAGATTCTCACTCCCCTGTCTTCCTTTAACCAGGAGAAAAGGGGAGAGAATTGGACAGAGTGTGCCTGGTGGATGCGAGCCAGAACTGCGAGAGATTTGCACTAGGAGGGAAGTGGTTGGAATGACCTGGGGTACAAGGGAGTTGAGAGTCTTGGCAAGAATTTGGTTAAGCACTGTTCCATGGAGGCCACCCCAGCAAAGGAAGGTAGTCAAGACGAGGGCCGAGAGTACGGAAGGGAGAGAGAGGGGAGGTCTCTCTAAGGTCCATCTGTAGGGGCATCCTCAGTGAGAGGGAGGGGTCAGGGAGTTAGAGACCGTGGTCAGAGTGGACCCTAGGCTTCAGGATTTCTGGGCAGGTATTCCTCTGAGTGGTGGTAAGTTCCAGCACCGACCAGACTCCATAACTAGTGACCTTTTCCTGCTGGGGCACCTAGAATCCCAGGAGGGGCCCAGAAGAGAGGAATATAACACAGCAGTCCTACGGCTGGTCCTAAGTCCATCAGAGATGTCATTACTCATCACTGGATCTTTTTCTGACTCCACTGATTTCTATAAAGAGCCTCCTTTTTCTTTAAAGTTTCTTCTCTAAGTAACCTGCTTTGGTTTCCTCCTTCACTCAGTCTTTGGAATACCTGAAGGATGCTCACTCCTTTTTTGGGCAAAACAATTACTGTGCAAACAGACTCATTTTCTTTTGCCAGTTACCTTGGAGTTATCACTTCCACTTAAATAGAATCTGAACTAAAAATAGGTGTACCGAAGTGGGTTTCCACCTGTCTTCTCTTGCTTCCTGACACCTGTGGTCCTCTCCTTTTCAAAGCAAAATAAAGCTGTGTGCAGACACACAGACACCCACCAGCGAAGGCAAGCACATTTAGGGAACGGACATCGGCTAACAGACACTTTTATCTTTCAACCTCCTGTCCCCCCTCTATTTTTCAGAAAGCTGGGGAACAGAAGAAGCAGAAATGCCAGACTGCTTTTTTGGCTATAGCTCTGAAAAAAGAACGATCTGAAAAATGGTCGGCCTATAAGATAAAGATGTGGGCTGGATATGCTGCCTTTTTAAATGTCAAGATTTTTGTTGAATAGGCATTGAGTTGGAATGGAAAGGTCAAAGCTGACAGACTAAACTCATACTCAGAAAAGCAGTTCGAAGTTCCTTTCCTTCTTACCACCTCCCCTTCCAAATGGAAGGTTGCTAATGTCACCCTGGCACAGCAATTCATGGCTCATGAGCACAAGCCAAAAAATAAACCAGCTTGAGGAACCACTCAGTACAATGTGATAGCAGCTTAATGTCTTTCTTAAAACCAAAACAGTTTGTGGCAACTAGAAATCCTCCTTTTTATTAAAGAAAGTCTTCATGTAGGCAAATAATCAGAAAGGGTATCCGATGCTCTGAGACCCCAGACTCTTCTTCTTCTCACAGTGAAATCACTTGATTTCTGATACAGGCTTAGTTTCAGCCCAGGAACTAGGATCAACACAGCCTCTGTCTGGGGGGAATCTAGAAACATTAGGTTGGCTTCAGACAAGTCATCATGATGGTGTCTGTCCCGCTCAGCACACATACCAGGAACTGGGCATGCTGCTTGTTACTAGGGATGCTTAGATTTAATAATACAGAAGCGGCAGCACCTCTGCTCCCAGAATCTCTCTGCAGCTTAGAGACATAATCAGACAACGACAGTGTGGGGATGTCGGGGCTCAGACAGGGCGGCACAGGGTACTTGGGGGGGCCCAGAGGATGGAGAACAATTTCCTTTAACTTTGGACCAGATCGCAGGAAGTGGGGCGCCTGCCAGTCTTCTCTTGCTCAGGTTTTGTGTTCCAGCTTAGAAGCTGGTCTTGTTTGTCCTGAGCACACCTGGGTGTTCTCACAGCTAGATGCTGACAGATGCTGCCAACACCTCCACGCGTTTATTCCCAGATTTCCTGCTCTCTGTATCACTGTCTGACTGTGCATCAGAATTTTCTGGAGAACTTTTAAAACTCTGCTATGAAGGAATACCTCAGACCAATGAAATCATAAGTCCTGGGGGCAGGACCCAGGCAGGAAGAGTTTTGGTTTTTTTTCTTTCTTTTTTCTTTTGTATTGGGGTGTAGCCAGTTAACAATGTTGTAATAGTTTCAGGTAAACAACAAAGGGACTCAGCCAAACATGTACATGTCTCCATTCTCACCCAAAACCCCTCCCATCCAGGCCATGCAGCAAGAGTTTTGAAAGCCTTCCAAATGGTTCCAGTGTGTGGCCAAGACCGAAAACCCTTGTTTGCACTCATCCTCCAGACCAATCTATTGATCACCCCCAGCTCCTGGCCTTGGTTCCCCCTGCCTGGCTTCCACCCCACCTGAGAAGTCAGTCACCAGAACCATCATCAGAACCAGGGCTTCTCACTCTGACCCATCCCCCAGCCAGTGGCTCCTGGTACCCGTTGTGACAGCTGGAAGCATTCAGAAAATATTCAGATGTATTAAGGATGCCTCTATTACTGGTGTTTAACTGGGGGTTAGGACTTCCCCGGTAGCTCAGGCAGTAAAGAATCTGCCTGCAATGCAGGAAATGCGGGCTTGATCCCTGGGTCAGGAAAATCCCCTGGAGAAGGGAATGGCAACCCACCAGTAGTCTTGCCTGGAGAATCCTATGGACAGAGGAGCCTGGCAGGGGGTCCATGGGGTTGCAAAGAGTCAGACATGACTTAACGACTAAATTCAAACAGGAGTTTCAGAAGTCTGTCAAGTCTATTTGCTCTGAATTTCTGCATAGATTAGATGCAGTGAAGAAACCTAGAGGATGAACAGACAGCATTTGTCATACATTTCTAGCGTGAACCAAAGAAAGTCTCAAAATCCTTCTGTCAGTGCTTGGAAGCCGGCTCCATGAACTTCAAGCCGGAATGATGCTTCCTTGTATTGAGATCTACAAGATGCTCCTGTTCTCTGCATGGTTCATGCACTATTTCAGGTGTCACATATTAGCCCCATTTTAGGAGTGAAAACACTGAAATCACATGTTTGAGCTCATCTAGTCGGCAAATGGAGAGTCAAGATTATAATCCAGACAACACACCAAAACTTGAGTTCTTCCCTCCACATCCAGCGGAAGCCGGCCGTTACTGCTGTAGCTCACAGAGAATGAATGGCCTGGTCTCCAAGATGCCGTCTTATCAAAAAATATATACAACGTGGGAGTTGTGAGTTAAGTTTTTATTTGGGGCAAAATGAGAACTGCAGCCTGGGAGACAGCACCTCAGATAGCTTTGAGAAATTGCTCCAAAGAGGCAGAGGGGAAAGTCAGTATACACGTGATTTTGGTGAAAGAGGAATACACGCAATCAAGTGCATGTTTTTCCAGAAGGTTTCTACTAGTCTCATGAAGCCCTTGCTAGTCACAAGGAATGGTTGTCACCCTGAAGGATTTTAGTGCTTTTCTAGGTATAAGGAGATGTAAGAACTGGGCTCATAAAATCAGCTCCTGAAAATATCTAGCTATCTGAAGACCTGTCCTGCCAGTTTCTCCTTGAGCACAGAGTGCCTCATTTCTGCTCTCCTCTCTCAACTCCTTGCAGGGGCTGTTGAAGGTCAGCAGCTGCAGCAGCACAATATTTAATCCTTGTAGAGGTAGAGGGCAAGTGCCCATAATGAGTGCCACTTTGCAGTTGACAGAGATATGTCCGTGTGTCCCCATTCCAAGTGTCCCCAAGCACTTCCTGGTGCCAGGCTCTGCGAGGCAGCATCTATGCAGATCCTGGCTGGGATGATGGGGCAGACTTCACGTAACAACCACACCAGGATGTCTGATGCCAGGATGGCTAACACCATTTACCAACCCTAAAAGCATACAGCGGTTTGGGCTTTCCAACCAGCCTCCTGTGAGTCTGGACATGTGGGCCTGGTGGCCTGCATGTGGGCCCTGGGCTCTTGCAGACCCAGCCAGGCAAGCAGCTCCATAGCCACAGGGTATAGGAAACTGTCATCAGGAACGTCTCTGAGCCTCTCCCCCAGCCTCTTGGATCAGGTGGCCTCAGTTTCCACTTTAGAGGTTTCCCTTCCCTGCTCTAGTTTCTCCATCTGCTGATAAACCTTGTTGCTTTCCTGTTGGAATGACGTGAGTGTTTTTCTAAGCCAGAACCCATGCATGGATAAAATAATATGAACAACAAATTTAGAGTCCTGTTTTCTTTCTCAGTAGATGCAGAGTGAGGGGACAGCTCAATGATAAAATGTACATGGTGATTTCACAGTTATTGCTGCTTTATGAGATTTTGCAGCCAAATAATCACTTCTCCAATAAAGGATCAAATTCCAGAATATTGCTCTTATCTGTGGAGCCTAATGCCTTCTGATTGAAACAATAACCTGAAACAACGCTGGGATTTCAGTAGGCTCCACTTAAAGGAGTTTATGGCTTAGGGGAACCGACATCTCAGAGATTCAAGCTAATTTCAAATGCCATGGTCTGTCTACCATGCAGGCTCCTCACCGAGAGTTCTTAAAAATGGACCAGTTCACCTGGCAATGGGCTTCAGCTCCTGCACCTCCCAGTGGGGGCTCAGCCTTGGGTGGGGTACTGGGCGGGGGAGCAAGACACCGTCTTCTCAGCTCCCCAGACTCCTTCACGTGGCTTCCCACTTGGCTCTGGGCTGACATTCGGCACCAGCTGGGGGCTTAGATGTTTTCTTGTTGGAGAAAAAAAGCCAGACTGGGGGATCTCTGGGCAACCTTCCAGCTCTGGGAGACCAGCAATCTAGGAAACGAGATGGCTTCTCTCCTGGGAGACAAGTCCAGCTGGAGCACTCACTCCCTCATCTCATGGGGAGGACTCAGCGCTCAGGTTGGAAGAGTGTCCCCATCGTCTGCCTGTCTGGGCTGAGCTCTCGGGCCAAACAGTGTGAGCATTCAGCCCCTGAGACAGAGGGGTCCACCTGAAGGGCAGCGCGAGCTGGTCCCAGGCACAGTCGTGTGCTCCGCTTGTTGACATGAGTCTGCTTCTCTGAGAATGCACTGCTGAGCCTGCTGGCAGGAGGGAACACAGCCTCCACACTGCCACCAGACATGCTGGTGCCAGGTGCCTGGCGGCTGTGCCCGGAGGCACCTTCATTCACAGGAAGAGCGTCCCCAGATGCTGTACATCTTGGAGGCCAACCCCGAAAACAAAGCCTTGGGCAGGGGGAGCCCCGTGTCCAGGGGCCAATACTGGGGAGCTGGAGACCCCCAGAGGCCCTCGGGGGCTTGTGCCCACTCTAGCCCTGTCCCGGTGCTTGTCACAGGGAACTAAGATGCAGGCCAGCAGTTTGGGGCCTGCAGCTAGGAGGGGTCCGCCGCATAATCCAGCCTTGGGACAGGGCCGTCCATCGGCACAGGTTTGGTCAAAGTCTTGGAGTCCCTCGTCACTGCCCCAAACCCTCCAGAGCCCCTTTTGCCCGGTGGTGTAAAGGCGGAAGCCTTGAGGCCCTTATGTGAGGCTCCCAGAATCTGGTCTGGGATGTTGCTCCCATTTTCTGTTCATACTCTGCGCCAGAAGCAGTCATTCAATGGTTCATTTTGAGAGACAACTATGGTCCAGACAGTGGTCCTTTGTATCTGCCCAGGTTTGCCACCTGTCAAGCCTCCCGGCCACCCATCTCCTCTGAAAGTGGCCATCTCACACGGCCTTCAAGGCCTAAGCCAACCGCCTCCAGGTCAGTGACCTGACCCTCGGTGGCAGCAGCCCTCACTCTGAGTGCAGAGCCTCTGTCTCTGACATCCCTGCTTCTTTGAGATGGGGCTCTCTCCAGCTTGCTGTGTAGCGGTTGATATCTTCATCTGATAACATTTGTAGACAGTGAGCTTGTCTTGGCAGAATCGATGACTAATTATCCTGTTTGCTGAATGAAAGCAATAAAGAGGAATTATTCACTGGCTGGATGGGAAGGAGTGAAACCAAATTATCTGAAGGCTCCTTTCAAGATTCAGATTCAAACTTCTTTCAGATTTTAAGAACCTTGGAGTTAACCTCAAACCATGCGTTTCCCAAAGCACTTTCTAGAGTTCACTACATCAAGAATTCTCAGACTGTCTGGGAAGTCCTACAGACAAGAATCCCATGTTTTTGTTAAGTTTGACATTGCCCAAACTTGCTACAGCACAAGACTTCTTTCAGGTAATAACCACTAACATAAAATAAATAAAAATAAAGTGATGCAAGGCATGGGATATGAAAATCCATCCTAAAGTGTGGAAGACCTCCATTTTAAAAACAAGAATTTTCATTCATTGCAATCCAGAGGAATTAGCTCTTGAGAACTGAGGGAAGAACTATTCCTGGACAAGACCACAGCAACCCCCACCTCCAAGGTGCTAGAATAGAGTGGACAGCAGTGAAGCCCACCCCCTTACCCTCCCCTACTTCTCTTCTCCATCCTTTTGGAATTGGGGGTAATTTTAAAGAGAGATCAGGAAACTAGGAGCCACATTAAAGAAATACATTCACATTGCAACCCAGTATACACCTATATGCACCTATACATGTGTATAAGCATATAAATAACTAAATTAGAAGTTTCACTAAACAATACTTAACTTTGCTATGTGTAATATTGTCTGATATTTTCTATCTATTCTCTTTCATTTAAAAAAATGTAGGCTATGATCTACTAAATAGATGTCATGAGTCTCTAATGGGTCACAACATGCAATGCAAGAAGCACAGGATTGGACTGATCTTTTAAAGAATGAAAGTTCCTGGGAAGTTATGAAATCCACCACAGTAAAGACTGGCCACTGGCTAAGAGCAGGGACTGGAGAAAATGCAGATCATTTCGTGAGAAAGCCCACATGAGTCAGATTGCCTTATTAGCTGGTTGTATTAGAAGGTTGTGAGCAGGTTGTGTAAACTCTGAAGGCCAGCAGAGCCCATGGGGGTGACCTCCATCTCAGAGCAGGCCTGTGTGTCTGGGACCAGTAGCAGTGGGTTGTGGGAACTGAAGGACATGGACTCCTTCTCAGCAGGCAGCTCCTTCTCATTCCTACTGCTCTCCTCGGAAGAAAGGTGGGCCTGTCCTCAGGAGACCCTTTGATGTGTCAAAACAACCTGGAGGAACTTCCCTATGGTCCAGTGGTTAAGACTCTGCACTGCCAATGCAGGTGGTACAGTTTCGATCCCTGGTCTGAGAACGAAGAACCTGGAAAATGAAATATTCATGTGAAAGATCTGTTTTTGTTTTGTTTTGTTTTTTGGTGTCAGCAAATAATATTTTAAAATATGTAAAGCACTGTGAAGGCAGCTTCATAGATCAAAGTCTGTCTCCAGACATAACTGACCCGTGGGCCACCTGTTTGCAAGGTTGCAAAGCTGATGATGGGTGACAGAGAGCAGACTTAGGGGGAAGGGAAAGGAGGCTGCGGGACCTGCAGGTCAACTAGGGCCCGAACTAAGGTAGAGGCAGTGGAACCACAGACCCCAGAGCCATGTGGGAGGGCCAGTCAACAGGTGTTAAGCATCTATTAGGTGTTGGCATGCAGGGGGCAAGGCTAAGCAGCAGCAGAGTGATGTGTCAGGAAAGGAGAAGGAAAGAGTTTAAGTGCTGGTTAGCACCCTGCAGAGGCAGCCGTAGGGCACACAGCTGAAGGACAAGGCCCCCTCCGCCACCCCCCCCCCAGCCCCCGCCCCGAGCTAGTGAGATGTCCCAGTGACTCCTCCTGGTGGGGGTGGAAGACAGCTGTTCAGGATTTCTGCCAAAGAGAAGAGAAATAGCTTGGGATTTTGTGTCCACAAACATTCCTGAGCCCTTGTCAGGAGTCAGACACAGGACATTTCAAAGAAGGATTGTCTTGCCTACAAAGAACTTACTGTTTACCATGCAGTTGTCTACCAGCATAATAAACTTTCTTCCCAGAATTCTAGAAAATTCCTAAGAAAGCAGAGAGGATGAATAAGTCAGGCAGCTAGTAAAATGGAGAAGGGAAAAGGAGTTCACATTTACGGAGTAACTACCATGTTCCAGTATAGATCAGGAAACCCATTTCTTGAATCAAGAGAAAACGTGACTGAGTGGGTAACAAGCAAGGGTGTACCTCCCTCATGTAACTCTAGGGTAGGCTATCCAGGGCCTGTGTGGCTGCTCCATGAAGTTACGAGGGATCCAGTCTTTTCCCTGTATCTCTCTTCCACCATCCTCTTAGTGATAAGATAGCTGCCACACATCTAGCCATCACATTTGCTTTCCACTTAGGAAGATGGTAAAATCCCTTCATTCTCCATCTTTTTCATCTGGAGTGAAAGCCCTCCACTAAGTAGATTTCCACTTACATCTTATTGGCCACAAGAGTGTCACATGGCTACCTCTGATAGGAAGATGTCTAGAAAAATTTGTTTTACCTTCCCAGACTCTAGAGAAGAAGGACACAGAAAAACAAACAAAACACAATGGAGAGTTGGGGAGACTGTTAGTGTGGCCAGTCCACAGTGTCTGCACAATCCTTTGCTGAGTTAGGAAGTCGTACTTCATCTTGTGTGTTCTGGAGAGTGGTGATAGGCCAGTACCGTGAATGCTGGCAGCCAATGTGAAATGAACTGCAGGAGGACAAGACTGGAGGCCAGAGAGAGGGCTCCAGGGAGCCCTACTCTCCTCCAGGGAGGTGACTGTCAGTGCCCGAGGCACGTGGTCTGGGTGGAATGAGTTAGAGAAGCACCAGCAACAGGACTTGCTGAGGCTGGGGGTGGGGTTGGGGGGTGGAGACACCAGCAGGACCCCTAGATTTCTGGGTTGGGAACCTTCGAGAACGGTGTCGACACTGACCACGCTCAGGACTGAGGGACGCACGCTGCCAAGGGACAGGGCGTTCTCAGTCAGGCTGGAAACTGGAGACCAAGGTTCTCTCTCTGATGGCACTGGAGTGGGTGCTGCCTGGTCTTGCCCATTATCTTTGGTTTATAGATGCGTTGCTCCAGTCTCTGTCCATGGTCACATGGCCCTGTGTGTGCCTCTGTGTATGTGTGTGTGTGTTACATGTGTGGCATGTGTATGTGTGTGCATGTATGCATATGTGCATGTGTGTGCATGTGTGTGTGTGCATGTGTGTTTTCTTCTCTTCTATTGTGGATGCCTGTTCTATTGAATTAAGATCCCACCTGACTCCATTGTGACTTTTTCTTAACTAACTACATCTGCAAAGATCCTATTTTCAAACAAGGTCACATGCTGAGGTTCATGAAGGGAAGGACATGAATTTTGATGGAGGGATGTTATCCAACCCAGTGCATTTATACTTGGTTTTTATCTCATGCATGTTTAATTTATGTTTTTGTGCCTAATGTATCACCAAAGTAGGACTGAATATATACATATTTCAACGTAGAACTAGATTGGAGATTGGGAGACTGCTGGTTCCTATCTCAGTTGTCCATTTGAAGACACTAGCAGGTCTCTTGGAGAAGGAAATGGCAATCCACTCCAGTATTCTTGCCTGGAGAATTCCTTGGATAGAGGAGCCTGGTGGACTGCTGTCCATAGGGTCGTACAGAGTCGGACACAACTGAAGCGACTTAGCGTGCATGCATGCATTGGAGAAGGAAATGGCAACCCACTCCAGTATTCTTGCCGGGAGAATCCCAGGGACAGAGGAGCCTGGTGGGCTGTCGTCTATGGGATCGCACAAAGTCAGACATGACTGAAGCGACTTAGCAGCAGCAGCAGCAGCAGCAGCAGCGGGTCTCTAGGATGAGACCAAGATGGTTCGGCTGTACATGGGCTGGAGCAGGGGGTGAACTGGGTGCTCCCGGGAGCCCTTGGTGGAGACAAAGACAAAGCTCCCCTTCTTCCCGCGGTTCTGGGAGCCACATCCCTGCAGACTGCCTGCAAAAACAAGGAATCTCCTGGGCATTGAAGTGCTGCTTGGTATTTTGCTAAATGCTAGGAAGGCTTCATCTGCCTGATGCATCTGTTGATTTGCTGTTATTTGAAAGCAAACAAGAAAAATAAAACAAAACTCAGAAAGCCTCTTGCTGATGGACAGCCTTCAGAATTGTCTCCGAGCTCACATGCTGTGTCAGTGCACATCTATCTCTTTCCTTGAACAGGCTCCGTTCAAGGAGCCTGTGCTGCGGAAAGGTTAAAGGCAGCAAAATTAGGGCAGAGGGAGGGTGCTCACGACTTCTACTTGGAACCAAGTGGGCCTGGGTCCCCGGCTGAACCACCCCTCAACCTCTGGAAGACATGTGCCCCCACCCAATCTCCTCTCTACTTTCAAGTTCTCAAACTGGCTCCCTTGGGCACTGCAGACACTCACACAGCGGGAGGGGGTGGGTCAGGGCACAAAGGTGCCCTGCAGGCAGGCAGAGGGATGGAGCTGGCCCCGAGCCAGGCCTGGCCAAACTGAGAGCTCAGTCTTCGTTTCCAGAACATCTTGCCCAGAGGTAAAGTGGAGCTTTTTCTAGCTCAGATCCAGCCATCTCTCTCCTTTAAGAAAGGGAGCCTCCTTCTGTCCTCACAGAGTTTTCCTGCTGAAGGTCCAGCCCAGGGGAGTGTCAGCTGATTTAAGCTCTTCACCCCACTGTCCAGCCTGGATACCACCCCCCCAACCCCAACCCCGCTAGGTTTCTGGTCCTCCGAGCCACCCTCCTCCACCTCTTACTTCCTGGTCCTTCCTCCTCTCTTGATTCCTGAGATCCATGAGCCAAGTTCTTTTTAGAAAATTCTGGAGGCTTCTTCTTGCTATCCTTCACTAGTCAACTTGGCAGCACAGTCATTTTGTGAATATGAGAGAAAGAAAAAAAATGCTAATAAAAATATAGAGAAAGCAGCGACAGCCACCCTTCCATGTCCTAACAAAGGGACAGTATTTCACTCTTCTGTTGGAGAAAACATCCTGAAGGGTTTGAGAGGCAGAACATCCCAGACCAGATGGGTGAGCGGTAAGGCAGAGGGCAGGCTAAATTGTTCTGTATCACAAAGTCACAGGAACTGAGGAACCGTCAGCTTCTCAGCGACCAGAGATAGAGCCCGACAGGGAGTGCCCTCTATCTGGTGGTGAAGCCCAGCAGTGATGGGTGTGGGGACCTCAAGGAAGAGGGGTGAGTGAACCCTGACTCCCCCCAGCCTGTCTCCTCTGTCCTGCCCTCTGATGTTGGGAAGACCTGGGATGGTGGAGTGAGGAGCCCACCCCAGGTCCATTCCACCTCTGCTCACCCCTCCTCCCCGGCCCTGCCCCTGGCCCCCATTCACTTCCCATCCTGTCTCTCCTCCTTTTCGTTCCATCCCACCCAGCCATGACCAAGACCACGACCACGACCACGGTGTCCTCCCCACGAGGAAAGGAAGTTGCCCCTTTGGGCGTCTGGTGCCTCAGGGACCTATGCCACCTGGGGTGGGATCGGGCTGCTGTCTTTGGTGGTGTCTTCTGGACCGGGGTGGTCGTTGTCCCACACCATCTGTCCTACCAGGCTGACCCTTTCGTTATCCTTTGGTTCAAAACAGCAGCTTGTGTTGAGAATTTCATTCTCTGTTGGGCTACAGCATATGCAGTCACCTTATTTAGAATACCCTCGTTGGCAGGTTGTGATAAGTTTTCCTTAAATTTGAATTCCTTTACCTCGAGGCAACACAGTCTTAGGTTTGGGTTACTTACATGGACTACTAAGGCGATACAGCACCTTGCCAAGGTCCTGCTGTTGAACCCCAAAGAAGGCTATCACACTGAGAGCGTGACCTCAGGGTGCTGGGCCACTTCACACCCCCAGACCTCTCTCTTACCCCCCCAGAGCATCAGAGTCAGTCCTGGGGACTCATCAAGTTAGGGTCATCCCCATCCTCAGCATCGTCCCTTCCTTACTGACTTGGTCCGATGGCCTCCTTGCTTAATTAATTTTATACCACAATCTCCTCTCAACAGGGTTTTTTGGTATCAGTCACAGGCCCAGGGTTATGGCTCAACTTCAACCCTCCTCTTCTACAAAAGTTCAGGAAAAAATCTCACTGGTCTTGTAATCAGTCAGAGCCATGCTTTTCCTTGGCAACGGGTTTATTTTTACCTTACAGATATTAAGAGTTAAGGGAATGATCATGTTATTGGGTTTCTCCATTCCCATTGGCTGCTAGAAGGCTCAGAACCAGGATGTGGCTTATCCCTAGTAGGTGCTTAGGACACAGAGGCATGTATTATGTGTGACAGCCTCACTCCTGGCTTCAGCTTACCCTCCTACACTTACTTTACCTTTTCTTATTACTAGCTTTACCTAGCTATCTTAAAGTATTGTTTGTGTCTTTACAAGATTGCTCTTTTTTCTGCAGGAAGGTAGATAATAGAAGGATGGATGGATGCATGTTTGGACAGTTGCATGGACAGATAGAGTGTTACTGAGTCCAAGTTCCTACTGCTCCCTGCATGACAGGCTGATAAATCAAGAAAAGAGTTGCTGGGGCAAAGGAACAGTGGCTTAATTTGGAAAGCTGGCAGAGACGATGGTGGACTCCTGTCTCAAAGAACCATCTCGCCTGAGTTAGAATTTAGGCTTCTTCTTTACTCAAAGGGGAAGGAGTAAAGTCAAACATTCCTGGTTCCCATCAGCCTTTGTAGGAGGTGGTGGGGGCGGGTGTTAATTTCTTCCTTCCTGTAATCATTCACAGGTGGGGAGGCAGGGTTCCCTAAGGTGGGCCCTCAGGTATAATTTAAGCTTATAGGCCACATCCCTTCAGTGACTAATTGTAGCAAAAACAATGGGATCCAAGGGTGAAAATAAATGAAACAGATGCAATATGGAGCCAGATTTGTTCTTCCCTACTTCAGGAGAGCTAGAGAACAAGTCCACTGCTCTAATGGGGTCTTGACCTACTGTTGTTTCTGGCATCGCCCTACAGAAGCTGGTGTATCTCCTGAAGGCGGTGAGCTGCCAGCCTCCTGAGAGACCCCCTTCCATGAGGCTGTGCAGGTGATATGGAGCGTACAGACCCTCTCTGGAGACAGCCTCAAAGTCCAGCTGGTCCCATGTCCATGAGGATCCCTCTTCTCTCTAGCACATTCTGCATGCCACGCTACAATTTTCTTTCTATAAATCTTGGATTTCTCTGTTTCGTTTTCAAACACAGTGCTCATTTCTTTCCCTGCACAGAAGAGTACAGGGAAAAGGTCTGAGGATGAAATGTGCTGTGTGAGAAAGGGGGAAGAGAAAACCAAGCAAAAATTCTGGGATTCTGGGACAGAATGAGATTCTAGCCAAACTGGAGCCTCTGGAACACCATCACAAAGTCAAAAGTTAGCAAAGAAGCCTCTGTGGGAAATGGTATGTCTGTCACAATGCCCTTAAACTTCACCCCAGAGACCCTCAGAATTAACTCTTCCTTCCTACTCAATCTTCCCAGCTTTGGTTTCTGGTGTCCTAGTTCACAGTAGATAAGCTGCTTCCCTGAAATGTCTTCTTTGTAATCTTCTTTTTAGAAGATTAAGCACCCTTTCCTCTGGACTCCCAGCCCACCTACATTCTGTATTCACAATAATTAAGTACCAACTTATTGTTTTCCTGAACTAGTCTGTAGGATTTATGTATTATTCATGTCTTTCCAAATAGTCTGTAAAAAATGGTAAGATAGTACTGTTCCCCCTCTTTGTAATTTTCCTATTTCCTTTGATCATGTTGATAGTTCTTTCTTTTGTAGTTTTCTGTAAAAGTGACATAAAAAAATTAAAATTGCAAATGTCTCTTTTCATTTCATTCTCCTCTGGAAAAGTTGTGGGACTCCAAAGGCGTGAAGCCAAAAGAAAGAAGCTGAATCTATAATTTATTTTTGGAATAATCAGTTCCTAGTTAATTTTTTCATTAATTTCATGACTAAATGTGAGCGGGGAGCATCAGAACAGCCCTGATGACTCATCCCATCAGAGCCTCAGCTTCATCTCTTCCCCACTGGGCTCATCTCAGAGAGAGCAGGGCAGCGGGAGGGCCCGTGCACAGGTCTCAAGACAGGATGAATGTAGTGTGTTTGAGAACCAAAGGAAGACCAATGGGATGAGAGTGCAGTCAAGGAGGGGTGGGAGGGAGGAAGAAAGGAGCTAGATCTCAGACAATTAAGTAAGGGTCTGCTAATTACTTTTTGCAGTCAGTCATGTGGACAAGGGATCAGGGAGACCAGTGAAACGGCTCTTGCAGTGGCCTGGGGAGAGATTAAGATACTCCTGAATTAATTAACTACCTTATTTAAGGTGACCTTCAATAACTAAGTGTAGGCTCATGGCAGGCAACATGGAGAAAAGTCTTCTTTTAGGAAGGAGTAGAATGGCCTCTGGACAGAACTTGCTCACGGGTTGGGTTGATAAAAAGAGGAAGAAGGAAATGAAGGATTAAGTACAGACTTCTGCCTGGAGCTTGGGATGGATGTTGATATCACAAAAGCAAAGAGAGTTGGGAGAGAAATGGCCATGGGAGGTGCCGAGAATTGGAGCAGAGACATCAGGCACGCTCTTGGGAGTGTAACGCTTGAATGTTCTAAAAGGGGCAGTTACAGTTATGCCTCCTTTCTACCAATGCAGGAAGGAGGCTCGGAGAGGTGTTAGGTCAAGTAACTGGCCATACCCTGCAATGTATGGTAGAGTTTGTGTTTGAACCCAGTCCCGCCTCTAATCAGCTTAGAAAATGAGCTATTTTTGCATAATTAAAGTTAGCAAATTACTGGTTTACCCTTTAAAGAAGTGAAACACTTATTATACTTTTAAAATTTTGAAGGAAATTTGCATACAACAAGACACAGAGGAACTTACCTTTCTCTGTGTCCCCACCAGTGCCCTGTGTTGTCAGCAGGGATGGACACAGTCCAGCCGTCAGGGAAGGGCATGTCTCTGGGGTCACCCAATTATAGGGGATGTGTCCTCTGCTCAGGGGTCCCAACTGTCTCTCTTTCCCTGGATTACTTAGAAAAAGGACACACCTCCTTCCACTGGGTTCTCCATTTTATTCTCTGGTGCTGTCACCAAGAAACAACAGGCTGCTCTTGTGGTTGCTAATTGTCACTAACTTCTGGGATTTGTTGGTTGCTAATGTAGGTTGCCGGAGAAGGCAATGGCACCCTACTCCAGTACTCTTGCCTGGAAAATCCCATGGACGGAGGAGCCTGGTGGGCTGCAGTCCATGGGGTCACTAAGAGTCGGACACGACTGAGAGACTTCACTTTCACTTTTCACTTTCTTGCTTTGGAGAAGGAAATGGCAACCCACTCCAGTGTTCTTGCCTGGAGAATCCCAGGAATGGGGGAGCCTGGTGGGCTGCCATCTATGGGGTCACACAGAGTTGGACACGACTGAAGCAACTTAGCAGCAGCAATGTAGGTTGCACCATCAGAACTAGGAATCACTGTGCTCCTTGCCTTATGGAAAGGGAACGCTCCTGCTCCCTTGCGTTCCTGGAACAGGTCATGTGGCCTGAGACACAAGCATGAATGAGCCAGCAAACAGGGGAACCAAGCCAAAACGCAAAGGACGGCAGGGTGGAAAGACATGATGGATGCCAATAAAGCGTGTACCCCACCAAGGCACATAGTGGGACAATCTCCAAAGTTACACACCCTGACCTCTCCATCAGACAGAATGGCGAGGATTTAGAGAGCTGCTGGCATCTCTTCTAAAGAGATAAAAGAGGACATCACGGCAAGTAGATAAGAATAAACCAGGAAAAAAAAAAAGAATAAACCAGGACAACTGTTATTACTGAAAAGGAAGTCAAGCAGTAAAAATCACAATTGAGCAATTAAAGTCACTTTAGGAAACAGAAGCATCATGGAATTAGAAAATAAAATCAACAGTCTTCTTAAGGGGTGGGAGGGATGATATTGGAAAAGCAAGAACCAAGGCTGCAAAAGGAGAAGGTTCATAGGGTCTGAAACTTACAATCACAGACAGTCACCAAGACTGTGTCTCAGAAAAATTTTAAACCACAGGGAGAAAGATAGAATTCAGCGATCATCCAAGCAGAAAAATCAGGTTACAATGAAAGAGTATGAATCATAGTTACCTTTGATATCTCCAATAACCTAACTTCTCAAAGACAAAAGACATAGATCTATAAGCCCCAGCTCAGCAGAAAACAAGGTGCTCTGAGAATTAGTTTCACCATGCTTTCCTGGTGGCTCAGAGGGTATAGCATCTGCCTGCAATGCAGGAGACCTGGGTTAGATCCCTGGGTAGGGAAGATGCCCTGGAGAGGGAAATGGCAACCCACTCCAGTACTCTTGCCTGGAAAATGCCATGGATGGAGGAGCCTGGTAGACTACTGTCCATGGGGTTGCAGAGTCATCCATGACTGAACAACAACCTCACTAAGAATTAGTTACCAAAACAAGCTGTCCTTCATATCCGAGGCTGCAGAATGACGCTCTAGGATCTGCAGAATGTCCTTATATGGCTGCATGAATCCACTGATCAGAGCCCCCATAGACCCCATTACACATGGGAACCTATTACACACCAGAGTAAGCAACACCAAACACTGGGGAAACACAAGGCTGTTTACTAAAGGAAAGTGAAAAGTGGAAGTTCCTCCTTCATGTCTGACTCTTTGCGACCCCATGGACTATACAGTCCATGGAATTCTCCAGGCCAGAATACTGGAGTGGGTAGCCTGTCCCTTCTCTAGCGGATATTCCCAACCCAGGGATCAAACCCAGGTCTCCTGCATTGCAGGCGGATTCTTTATCAGCTGAGCCACCAGGGAAGCCCAAGAATACTGGAGTGGGTAGCCTATCCCTTCTCCAGGGGAACTTCCTGACCCAGGAATTGAACCAGGGTCTCCTGCATTGCAGGCGATTCTTTACCAGCTGAGCTACCAGGGAGGCCCCATTTATTAAATGAAGTTAGGCTAATTGCATAGGCTTCCCTGGTGGCTCAGATGGTAAAGAATCTGCCTGCAGTGCAGGAGATTCAGGTTTGATCCCTTGGTCAGAAAGATCCCTTGGAGAAGGGAATGGCTACCCATACCAGTATTCTTGCCTGGAGAACTCCATGGACAGAGGAGCCAGGTGGGCCACAGTTCATGGGGTCGCAGAGTCAGACATGACTGAGCAACTTTGAGAGAGAGGAGAGAGAGGCTAATTTATAGGGCTGTTGAATTTAATTGAGACCTGCCTCTAATATCATGCCTCCAAAATACACTCCAGATGCTTCAAGGAGTTAAATAATTTTAAATATGTAATTCAAGGGAAACCTGCTAAAGATAGATTTGAATATTTATCTCAACTTCAGAGACAGGCTAGACTCTTCAAAATGGAGTCAACAGAAGAAATTTCAACAGAAAAGAACATTTGACTGTCATTGAAAATTGAAATCCTTAGTGTAGCAAAAGCCAACAAGAGTCTCAAATCTAAAACCATGTCTGGCGATAATGTCTTCAGCATGTTTTAAGCATCAGGTCCTGTGCAAGGCACTTACATGCCACCCCATTTCATCTTTGCAGCAGCCCCAAGATGAGGTGTGGCTACCTTTGCTTAAGCAGTGACGGGGAGGCTGTGAGTTTCCCAGCCTTGTGATCAAGTCTTTCCCATGAGTGCTCAGTCATGCCTGACTCTTTGGGGCCCCACGGACAAGAGCTGATGACAAAGGTGTTGCAGGAAGGGGTGTGACCTAGAGACCAGGGAACCACTACTGCTTCTAAGTGAAGATGCAGAGCAGGCAGGGGTGCTACCCAGAGGTGAGGAAGCCGTCAGCACCCTGGGCTGGGGCCACGGCCGAGCACACCCCGATGGTGCTAGACCCAGGTCACTGCTGCCTCAGAGCCGACACCAGGAGCCTGAGGGTTCACACCTTCACTCACCTTCTGATCTGGTGCCAGGGCCTCCTGTTGGCCCACGTGAGTTGGAGCCCAGGCAAGGGAGGGGGGATTGTGGTTGACAGGCTTCCACCCCATCTGTGTGTAGACAGAATGACGTCACCAATGAGAGCTAGGTCCTAATTCCCAGGACCTATGACTACATTAACTGATGTGGCAAAGAGGAATGAAGGTTGCAGATAAAATCAAGGTTTCTAATCAACTGACTTTATTTATTTATTTTTTATTAGTTGGAGGCTAATTACTTCACAACATTTCAGTGGGTTTTGTCATACATTGATATGAATCAGCCATAGAGTTACACGTATTCCCCATCCCGATCCCCCCTCCCACCTCCCTCTCCACCCGATTCCTCTGGGTCTTCCCAGTGCACCAGGCCCGAGCACTTGTCTCATGCATCCCACCTGGGCTGGTGATCTGTTTCACCTTAGATAATACACATGCTGTTCTTTC